>NC_090444.1:1759614853-1760239853 GCF_031143425.1 Pleurodeles waltl
TTTGAAGCTCTATTTTTCCTGCAAGAACATTTAGAGTTTATTCGCTCAGCTCAAGTACAGCCACAGAATCGCAATGCTAACCCAACACTTAAATAAAATACACATTTATTTTTGTTATTGTTGGACTGATGGTGATAAGTAGCATGCATTTCGGAAGTGGTTAAATTGTGCCCATGGCTGCGGGTGTGGGCACTGGCACTCACTTTTGGGTAACAGGGCTTACTGTTAATCTTCAGATTTTAAACCAAAGCGAGAGAGAGAGAAAGTCAGAAAAGCATGACAGAGGGAGAAAGAGAAAGAAAGGAAATGAGTGACAAAGGGAGAAAGCAACATTGAAGAAAAATGTGCAAGAGTGAAAGAGACAGGAAGACCATGACACATTCTTTGGGATCAAGGACAACAACATTTTCAGCTTTATTTTGTCCACTGGACATGCAGACAAAAAAATAATAATTAAAAAAGCAATGGATGGAATGCTTGAATTAATCTCAGCCACTAGTAATTACTCAGCCACTAGTAGTTACCCGTTATTTTGCGCATCATGCCATCTCAGTCTATACCCGTGTCACATGCACAGGACCCACATTTGGACATACTGGTGCCACTTAAGGTTACACAATAAGTATACAAAACAGTGACAGATGGAATGCTTGAATTAACTCAGCAACTGGTAATCACTTGGGGCTCCATCCCAATCCATCATTATTTTGCACACCATGCAACGTCAGTTTGGGCCCAGGTTATATGCAAATAATCCTTGACCCTGATCCAATGGGAACAGTCCAGCCCAAACTGCAAAGCCAGGTGCTCCCTGAATCAGAAAACAGGCAACCCAGGACCAGTTTTGCTCTACTTGGGAGTCATCTGCAAGGTATAGTTTGATTCCAGTGGCACAGTCTACAAACGACCCGGAGATGAGTGTAAACCTTTGATGGCAACATAATGGGTAATGTGAGAAAAACAAAAAAACACAGGAGCCCCATTCTTGAAGAAACACACACATCTGCACCCACAGATATATGAACTTGCACTGGGGTAGATTTAGGACTTGCGGAAAGTCAAAACAATTTACGGGGGTAACCTGCAAACCACACCCCTAGCAAACGTTTGCGAATTTATTTTTGGCATGGGCTAATATGCACACAATGTGTGATAACTTGCACAGCTAGTACAAATCCACTTTATTTTTTATTTCCAGTAGGAAAATATTTTAACCCATGGGAAAAAAACATTTTTCTAATCCCCCACCTTATTCCCATTCCCACTCTGAAAAACGTTTCATTGAGGCCCAGTCAAAGGTGCATTTTCAACCGTATCCCCTTTTTTCTGGGTTGGAGAAGAGTTGGTGAATGCCCATCAACATTTAGGCTTGTGGGTGGTCACAAATTCACAGAGCATTCCAGTTATGGAACAACCATTTTTCGCCTGCTGCCAGCCCCTTTGAGTAGATTTGCTCTGATGAAAATCTTCATCCGAGTAAATACTTTCAGAAATGTAAAACCAACTTAGATGTACAAATAGCTTCGCAAATCAATCTCGTAACCTTTTCCATTTTGACAAGACATTGCAGTATTTACCTTCTTGAAGTTAGGAACCAGACCATGGTCTAGGCCTTAATCTTGCCCACAGCTGCTAGCCATTCCACATTTGAAATGACACTTGTACAGGCATTATTTACAGTTGACACAGAAGAACAAGTTAATTCCCTTCAGTAAAAACCTCTCTGCTAGAGACGCAATATCTAACCGTGGATTCCTCACCTTCTGAATATTCCCCAGTACTCCTGCTCACTGATAAGAAGCATTGTCCAGCTCCGAACCAGTGTGATTCTGCTCCAGAAGTTGTCCATGACCTCTGATGCAGAGCCCATCTGCAGACTGGCATGATCAGTGTGCAGATCTCTAAATTATGACCCTTTTAGATAGAAAAAGAGTTCAGTTCACAGACCGGGGAAGTGGGAGGGTTGGGGGAAGAATCTGCGGGTAGATAAAATATCCACCAGAAAGATTGTTAGTGAGGATGAGTTTCTTGTTCTTCTGATTGGATACTTCTAACCATAGAATCATCAACTTGTGAATATATAACACATCCTCAGGCGGTGGATCTGAGAACTGACTCAGATCAAAAAATCCTGCTGGACATTGTGGGCACAATGCCCCTTTCGAAGTACCTGACTGCATGGTGCTTCATGAACATATGCACTGAAATCCATGCAGCCGCATGACAAATCTCCAGGACAGGCACTCCATGTGCTAGCACAGTAGTAGCTGTCTTAGCTCTGGTGGCAGTAAGCGTTCTGGAGACTGTTTTTTCAACAGTGCGAAACAGATCTTTATGCAGACAGCAATCCTTCACGAGGTGGTCTGTTGCACTGCCTTGCCCATCTTTGCTCCTGAGAAACCTTCAAAAGCTGGTGGTACATCCAATGTTCTTCGGTAGGGGGCTATATAAAAGCTTACTGCCTTATCAAGGTCCAAAGAATGTATTCTTTCTTCCTCCTTAGGGGGATGAGGTGGAACAAAAAATGCTGGAAGAGCGATAGCCTGCCCAACCACTTTCGACAGAAAGGAAGTTCGGGTCATAAAAAACAACTTATCGGGAAAGAATTTTGCATGAGGTCAGGTGACAAGAACAGACTGCAGCTTGCGCACATGGCTAGCCCATGTGACCGCGATAAGAAAGACTGTGTTCAATGGCAGAAATCTTAATGGACAACTTATCAGTGGCTCAAAAGGGGTGAAAAAATGAGAACCAACTTCACGTCCCACTGTCACACAACAAAGGGATTTGGTGGAAAAAAAATTAGCAAGCCTTTTAACCTTATCCAAAGAGGTGATTTAAATAAACAAGGCTGATCTGACAACCACAAAAATGCTCAAAGAGTCCACAAATAGCCCTTAACAGTGCCCCAAGCAAGTGTTTACTGGGCACAGGACAAAACAAACAACAAACCTTCAGAAAGCTTAGTCTGTGGGGTGCTGCATCAAGCCACAAATTTGTGCCAACGACTTTTGTAGAGGGACGCTTCACCTCTAAAGTGAGATCAATGACCTCAGAAGGAAGGTTGAAAGAGGTCAACTCCCACTGCTTACTCATTTCCAGGCACGGAGATACAAATTGTGAGAGCCTGAGTGCAGGGCCCAGCCATGTTGCTGCAACAGAAGAATCTTCACGAAGCAGCAGTCTGATTGGAGGACAGATGCTCAGACCCAGGAATTCCGGGTACCACGCACTCCTGGCCCAATCCAGGTGCCATAAGGATGACTTGGGTCCAGTCGTTCCTGATCTTCATCAGAACTTGGGGCAGGAGAGGCAGCAGCTGGAAGGCTTACAGGAGTCCAAAGCTCCTCTCTAAATGGAAGGCGTGTGCTAGATCTGGCACCCTTGGTGTGGCTTACCCAAAGTTTTTTGCCCTCTGACCTGGTTTTTTCACTCATTTTTGCTGGCCTTTAGAATTCTGAGCACTTTACCGTTGCTGACCAGTGCTAAAGTGCAGGTGCCTTGTACTCTAAACATGGTGACGTTGGCTTTGCCACATTTGGCATATGTAATTTACTTTCTAAGTCCCTAGTAAAGAGCACTATATGTGCCCACGATCTGCAAACTAAATGCTACCAGTGGGTCTGCAGCACTGAATGTGTCACTCCTTACAGTAGCCTTGCAATTGTGTCTCAGGCCTGCCACTGCAGAGCCTGCCCTGTGTGTGCAGTTGTTATCGGCCATTTCGACCAGGCAAGTGTACCCACTTGCCAGGCCCACACCTTCCTTTTTTGGTTAAGCTCTTAAGCTGTTTGACCGGTTGTAAGTATTGTGGGCTTTTAACCATGCCCACCGCACGCCCATCACTTTCACTCGTTCGTGGGCTTGCCTTTTGAAAATCCTTTAGCATAATTGGTAAATGCTTTACGTTTGTCCCTCCTTGGGGCGGTTTTGTAACCACCTTGGACACCGACCCTGTTACATCGATAACTGTGCAACTGCTGATACGTTTAACTGCTAGCAAAGTTCTTTTTCTTTTGTGTCTCTCCTTCGCACTCATGCTCATGGCGGCCGTGACGCTTTGAATCGGCTCACTTATGTCAACTAATGTTTTACTTTTCATTTTCAATTTATGAGGAAAGAAAAGTCCAGTTAGGAATATAAAACGCCAATAGTTTTAACTCGAGCAAATGTGAGACCTATTGTATTTCAAATGCTTGTTATTACATGCAGGCCATAGATAGCCCAAGGGCAAAGTGCAGTGTAATTAAAAAGTTGGACATGTACTTTTAAGTTTAACATGTCCCGATAGTTGAAAACTGAAGCGCTGCTCTTCTCAACATGTTGTAATCTCTTCTGTGGGATTTAACCACCCGCATCTCAAGCCCATCACTTCTATTCGTTCCTGGGCCTGCCTTGCAAAATTCCCTTAATTTCATAGGGAAATGCTTCATGTTTGTCCCGCCTTAAGGCTGCTCTGTTACCACCTTGGAGACTGACCCTGTTACATGGATGATTGCACGATCAGCCACATACCTTACTGTGGTGCACTATTTGTTTGTTTTGTCTCGCCACTTCACGCTGCGTGGCCGTATGTTGTTTCTTCCTCTTCCTTGGTTTGTGTGTTTGTGCCTGGGTGCATGCGCAATGTTTTGTGTGTTTGTGCCTGGGTGCACGTTTGTGCTCTGTAGCCACAATGACAATAAATCGCGACTGTGTCAGCACATCTCTCCCTTTGTGCACCGGCCTTTCAGCGGACATGCCCTGCACCCATTCACAGTTTTCAGTCTCCAGGCGGCGGGGTGAGAGGGGCTGATGTGCTGCGTTTACAAACATATTGAGCCCATTTGTAAGCTGCAGTCAGTGAGTTACAGAACAAGCTTTCTATTTTATTTCATTTGTAGCTTTGAATTCTAGCTGTTTTAACAGCGAACTTGCTTAAGAACCCCTTACATTTCCCCTTCTCCTTGGAAACTTGTCTGTTTATTTTATTGCGAATCTTCAGTTGTTTGTCAAACACTGGAAAGAAAGAATTATTGGTTGGGCGCCAGGACAACTCTTACCACTGGTTGTAAGGAGAACGCTAAGTTACTGCAGCGGTTCGTGGTAGCATAGCTGCTCTGGACTCATACATAACCTCCTAGTAAGTTGACTTGGGTACCGTTGTTCGTAATCAGTAAATGGGACAACCACATATTTGTCGCAAGTTAATTAAATACAAGCTTGGATATTTTTACCAACAACCAACAGGTAAATAGTTTTTTGGTACGCTTATTTAGCCTTAGCTACCCTGCTGGAGTAAAACCAAACCATGCGGTTAACATGCTATATTTTTACAATGCTTTTGCTTATAGCAGAATATTTTGTCTTCGTCATAGTTGCATAGTGAAAACCTCTTCCGGGCAGACATTCAACTGTATTCAAAAGTGCTACCCGGCCAGTCCTGCAGTTGCTCTGCCTTTTCAACTATCCTGAAAGAAGGTGGAATACGATGCACGGTTGGGTTGATCGCCAAGCCCTTCGATAGCGACTAGTTGTGATCCCTCCTTATAACTTAGCTGTGCTCTTGTGTTTTAACTATGGTTATTTGGTGCTCCATGGAGCTTTAGGATTGGCCTGTAACACCGCCTTCCAATGCTGAATACTAGGAAAGATGTACAGCGGTTGCAAAGACTCAACAGGGAAACAATTGTGCAAGCTGGAGCACCGTCCATTGCTGCTTAAACCTTTGCTTCTAGGCCTTTTAACCACATGACTAGGCAAACAAATGTTGAAAATCAAGCTCTTTGCTGTACACCAAAATATTTACTTTCTCCACTTTCATCTACAAATATAATCTCTCCAAATGCTTTTCCAGCCTGTAAATGTCTCCAGAATTGAATCACAATCTGACATTGTGGGAATGTGTATTTTGATAGGTAACTCACGTTTTTAGCCTCGACGAATCCAAGGTGAATCTCTGAATTTTTTTAATGCAATGGCAGTATCACTTCAGAGGGACTATCGAGTAAAGACAGTCCTCTTTATTGTTCAAACATCCTAAACATAAACAGCCAGCAACTCTGATGGTGGGGTGATGAAAGTTCTATTGGAATTAGCATGGCGGATTTAAATTTGGATGCTTAATGGCAACATTTTAATTTTTTGCTGCAGACAGAAGAAGGTGAATGGAAGTGCTTTAGTTATAGGCAGGGCCATCAGAATTACGTGGCAGAAAAAGACCAAATTATGGGGCAGGGTTGACAAATTTATGCGGCAAGAAAAGCCCAATTATGCATTTACAACACCAATAGCTCTAACTCTCAGAAATGTGAGACCTACTGCATTGCAAATGCTTGTTCACTGTTGAAGGCCTCTCTCTCTCTCTCATAGGACAGCATAGATACTACCTTAAAACATTCCAATTGGGAAAGGATAGAAATATGGAGTTTAGTATCTCTGGATGTCCAATTTAATATCACATCTTATGGGGAAGTCAGATTTTAAATTGTAAGCCTGAAAACGTCACTTATAGAAAGTTGGCATGTTCTTACTTTAACCATTCTGTGCCTCTGTCTGTCTCGGAATGCACATCTCGGGTAGTTGACATCTGGGCCTTGTACATTTCCTCGAGACAGTCACACACAAAAGGACTTTGGGTGTTATATTTGCATCCTGATTGCCCATCACCAGGCTGGTGCGTCTTCTTTGGCTAGATGGGTGGGAGGAGCTGACACACACGAATACCCCCACACATAGGGCTGTATAATCCCCTGCACAGAGTCTGGAGCCAGGGAAGGGAGGGCAGGGACATTGTGATCTTCAAAGACCTCTCTGAAGTCTCCTCCACTTCAAAGACACATGTGGGTATAAGTACTGGACCCCAAACCCCACCAACACTGTGCCAGGAAGGACTGCTGTGTTGCCAGGAGAGACTGCCACTCTGCAACTGCATTGCTGTGTCGGCATACTGCTTGCTGTGCTGTAGGAGGGACTGCCACTTTGCAACTTGCTTTTTTGGATTGGCCCACTGCTGGCTGTTTCTTGCCTGGGGTGAGAAAGACTGGACTTGACTTGCTCTCTACATCCTTCAACCCTAGAGTCTCCAAGGGCTTGCAGGCTTGCCTTCTGTTCTTCTGCAGTCTCAGGGATATCAAAGACTGCTTGGAACTCTCCTGGTGTTGCTGGACTCTGCCATCTGTGACTCCTACTCTTGCCTGAGGTGCCCCTTTCCAGTCCTGCGGCTCAAAAGTGGGTTCTGCAGTCGAAACCTGCAAAAATCAATGCAACTGCCTAAGTGCAGGAGAAAACCTGGTGCATCGCTCATCACCGGCGATGCAGCGGTTGCCAAACGACAGCGGATTGACAGACTGAGCAGCCAGCAGATGATGAGTCGCAATTACTTCCACCAACCTCACGACGCCGTGCCTTCGCTACATTGCTCCATCAAAGGTACCGTTTCAGGGGACCATGCGTGGGTTCTGTAGCCGGCCCACCCACCCTCGCGGTCAGTCTGGATTTTGGATTTGCCCCAGTCCCTTGCGACCTCAAGTCACCTTTTGACCACTAGTGAGTTCTAAGCACTATTTTCACATTTATTCTTTAAAATGCATATCTCAACCGCTACTGATTTGATTGTTGTTGTTTTGGTCTTGTTTTACTCAGATAAACATTCTCTATTCCCCCAAACCAGTGTTGAGTCAGTGGTTGGGTCATCAGCAGACCCCTCTCCTTACCCCAATCACTGTCTAGTAGCCATCAGTGCGGGCCTTTTGCAGTCTCTTTTGTAATCTGCATACAACAGATTCTGCTGATGCTGCACACACTAGGAATTGAGGTCTCACTACAGGTCCTACATGTGCCACCTGCTATGTTTGGCCAGCAGGATGCAAGAGGCCAACAATCCCAGCAGACTCAAAGTCATCTGCACTCAGGTCTAGACTGAAACTTTGGGATACTAGACCGAATTTCCTGGACTCCCTGCTCCAGGGGAAAGGCACAAAATGGTACCATATCCAGAATAGGTCAGATGAACAGGAGAATATGCGAAGGAGTCAGGCGTAAGCATGGTGATAGTAAACTCCAATTATGTTAGGATGTTCATCATCATCAGGAAGTAGTTGACAAATGCCAAGGGCAAGATCACCATCAGCAGCTAGGTGTGCATGTAAAAGAAGCCTGGTTCACCTGACCTCCAAAGGTGTGCTGCAACCACCACCATCATTTTTATGAACACTGAGGGGCACTGGTGAGGTCAGAGGAGAGCACTGCAGACTGAAAATGCAACTGGCCCACTGCAAAGTGCAAGTTTCCCCTTGTGGGCCTGCAGGACAGGGATATGAAAATTAGAGTTCTGCAGGTGCAATGCTACCAACCAGTCTTTGGGGTCTAGGGCAGATAGGACCGGAGCAAGGGTGGACATCTTAAACATGACCCTCAGCAGGAAGGCACTGAGAGGGCAAAGATTTAAAATAAAACACAGGTCCCCATTCTTCTTCGGCACAAGGAAGTAAAAGGAGTACCACCCAGTTCCTGCTTCTGGGGCCAGAGCCCTCTCTATGGCCCCTTTGGATAAAACTGCCCGCACTTACTGCTGAACAAATGGCAGATTGTCCTCCATCAGCTGCCTTGGTTATGGAAGGTGAGGTGGGATGGAGAAGAATGAGAGGGTGCAGCCCCAATGCCCATTCTGGAGGTCCCACTTGTCTGAAGTTATGGCCTGCCATCCTTGAAGGAGGTAACAGAACCTCCTACAAACAAGGACACACTAATGCAGTTTTGCGATACTGATGCAGGAGGGGTGGGGGACTGAGCTGCACCACCTGCTGAATTGTCCATGCTTTGTGGCTTTGGTTATAGAAGGACATAAAGGTCTGCTGAGCTGATGAAGGGGGTCTGACTTTGGTGAAACAGAAAACCCTTACCATAGCCACTGAGAGGGTGAAACTGTTGGTGGAACTGTCTGGTGAGGGCAGAAAGACCCAAGGAACACGCTGTGGCCATACGTAAACCATTTGAAGGCCAAATTAGCTTTTTTTTGTCAGAGGTGAGAGTCATCAAATGGCATGTCTGTCAAGGGGACTTGGACATCCCCCAAGAAGACTGTAGACCTCACTCAGGCATTGAGCTGAAGTATCATAATGGTGCCCACTGTTTAACCTAAGCATTCTGTTGTGTCAAATGCAGAACATATGATTTATTTCATTGCACAGTGACCATTCTTAATAGCTTGAGTCAGGAACGCCGTAAGGTTGCCCGGAACATTCAGTGAAACTGCACCACTGTGTGCCAAAGGGGTTGGAAGTAGCAGCCTAGAAGACACCTGCCATTCACTGACCTCAGAGCAAGGCTCATAGAAGAGAATGTTTGCTTTCCAAACATCTCTATCAGTTATGACTCACAATCGGGTGGGTTGTAGGGAAGGTGCTGGAATTGACTTTAGTGGTGGACGCCTGTACCACCCAACTCTGGTGTTGGATGCTGTGTAAGGAAGGCACAGCAATGGCGATGAGTCTATTCAAAGGTTCTGAACAAGGTTTTGCCCAAGTACCCTTAAAGGTAGCCATGAGGGCCTCATTTAATAGCAGTACAGGCTTTATTGCAGCCTGATTTGGGTGAAGTAACTCAGTTAAATCATCAGTTTTCATCTCCATAGTGGTAAATTATCAAAGGGGGTTCCCTGATTAGATGAGCTTAGCTCGGGCAGGGAAGTAACTAATGTAGAAGAAATCTACGAGACGAGCTACAACAATGAACCTATAGGAATAAGGATCCTCAGGTACAAATCACTATAGATACGGATAACTATAATGTTGTATGTCGAAAACTATCAGGGTGTGTAGGGACTTTCCTCAGAATCGGCATGTAAACGCCCTCAGGCCATTTCTGGAGTCCGGAAGTAGCAGACAGTGTCTGATTACCATTTTGACTTATTGGATTAACATGAAGACTTCAACCACAATGATGATCTGCTACAGAAACTACTTTGAGAGTGGGAACAGGATCTTCCCGACTTTGACCGGTTTCAGCATGGAGTCCGCTTATGATTGGGAACGTAAAGCTTGGCCTGCCGGTCCCGTACGGCCTTTGGAATAATCTGGATGCAGTTATCACAGGCCCTGGAGTCATGTTCTGATGCCAAGCACCAAAGACATATTTCACGAAGGTCCGCCACACTCATCAGTTTATGACAGTCACTGCCCTTGTTGTCTTAGGAGGTGACATTTTTCCTTGCACACTGAATTTTTTGACAAACAAACTGATCTTAAAGACCAAGGACAAGCTCTGAATCCGAGTCTGTATGCGCAGAAAGGAACTTCTTGTGCTGCTCATATGCAGCACGGTTCGTTATTCTCAGCCGCGCAACACGACATACCGCAAGAAGGAGTACTGCTTTAAAGTTTCTGGCTACAGTCTGCTGCCTGCATAGTGTTCACAAGGTGCAGAATTTGCAGTTAGAAGTATCTACGGAACCCATTGTATCTCCAATGTCATCATCATCATCCCAGTCATCATCGTTAACAGGTAACTAAGACAAACAATCAAGGTAGTACCTCCTTCTCAAAGGATAACTTCTGTCATTCGAAGAGGTCGTAAAACAAATGCAACAGTTTCCAAACATCTATTCAGGTCCTGGAACAAAACTGCCCCAAAACCAATATTATTAGCACCCATTACAATATGATTCAAAGTTGTGTCAAAAGGTACAAGAGCAGGTGCACTGACAATCAAGTTTTTTAAAGTGCAAAAAATCTCTTTAAAACTATCACACCAAAAAAAAAACATTTTAATTTCATAAAAATCTCAAGTTCTTCTCTAACAACTGACTCATGAAAGTTCTTTTTGTTTTATAAGAAATTAGGTATGTTTGGATAGTACTTAGCCAGTCTGAAAAATGAGCTTAACTGGTCTTCATTTTTAGGACTCGGAGCATGGGATATAGAGAAACAGGAGAAATACCATCCTTCCTTATCCTTATCCACTGGCCTAAATATTTAGCCCCACCATTTTCCTTAGCAATTATCAGATCATGATCTTTCAAAATACTCAAAACCTGGAACAATGTCTTACAATATTCTTCCCGAGATGCTGCCTGGACTAAAATATCATCTTGGAAATGAGACACATTGTCAATGTTTTTTAAATAGTTGATGCATGGCGCTCTGAAAAACTGTGGATGGAGACAAGGCCAGATGGTGTGAGGATGTATTTGCATGCACCCTCCCAAGTGAGAAATGACACTAATACAGAGTTTTTCATGTAAGGCCATCTGATGGTAGGCAGAGAACAAGTCGAGAGTAGGCACAAACGTGGCTCCCTTTTATATTCCCAACATTTAGTTAATAATGGGTAATTAATGTATGTCAATCCACTCAAACATCCTTATTCAGGTCTCTCAAGTCCACATATACTCTCAAGTTACCCGTCTGCCTTGCCTCACTACCACAGGTGACAACCACTAAGTGGATTCAATTTCGTTAATCTGACCGTCTATAACCAATCGTTCCAACTCGCAGTTGAAAACATTCTTTACTGCCAATGGAACACTACTCACCTTATGCACTACTGGGGTTGCGTTTTTCTTGATAATTATCTTATGTACAAATAATTTCAATAATTCAAGAGAATCTGTGAAATACTTTTGGAAACAATTGTCATCAGATTTACTCCTTCTCATTTCACCTCATATCACGACATCTTTGAATCCAAATGCCTTCTTAGAATGACCAGAATCCAATTTCCTAACTAGTTCTTTCGACTGAGACCAACCAACATGACCAATCATTAGCTACATAAGCATTAGCTTTTATTTGTATTCCCTTGAATAATAAAGTGATCACAAAATAACTGACCACATTAATGCATTTGTTCCCATATCTGACTAATTTGATGTCAGACCGCAACAATTTGAACTCTCCAAACATGTTGCATGCTATCCCCAAGCATGTATAATGGGCTTGTAAATCCGCTAAAACCTTTACCTTATTTGTTCCAATTAAAATGTCACAAAAGGGGCCATCTTTTTTCACTTGTTCTATCCCATATACATGCAGCACATCCTCCCATTATTCCTACTCTATTCAGACTTCCCTTATTTGTGCTTGCAGCTTGTTTTTCTTTCCTATCATCTTAGCTTTACTTTTCCACATTCTTGCAAAGAGGACCTATTACCTCGCACTGGAGACCAACTTGTCTCAAAACAGAACATACTTTGCTAGATGCCGTATTTCCATTATGATGGCGCTTAAAACATACCTGTCCATTCACCTTAATCTGATTCACACTTTTTGGTACAACTGCATTACAATTCCACTCTCTTCCATTTGATTCCTATGTTTCCAGATTTTATTACTGTGCAAAAGGATCTTGTTGAGTTTCAATATTTGCAGGACTTCGACGTTCTTACAACCAGGCCTAATGAGACTGCAGTTCAAGTCTTGTCCATCATCTGTAAACCTACATGTCAAGTACAGTTTTTTTCTGAGACAAGGGTTGGGTAGGGCTGATGCTGTTAATTGTGGATTTTAATTAGTTTATGGTAACATTTGTGATGCTATTAATTGTGTTCGACCAATGACTTTGTGTTTCACCACTGCGCATATTAGTTGCTCAATGTTCACCAGTAGCACATTATATGTTTTGTTCAGTTTAGCTGCATATTGGCTTTGACATGGCATTAGCCATTACATTCTCTATTCAGTTTAGCTGCCTATTGGCTTTGACATGGCATTAGCCATTACATTCTGTATTCAGTTTAGCTGCCTATTGGCTTTGACATGACATTAGACATTACATTTGATATTTAGGTTAGCTGCCTCTTGGCTTTAACGTGGGGTTAGACATTGCAGTTGAGACATTGCAGATGAGCTGTGTTTTTCAAAGCTGTGTTTTTCCACAAGATGGACCAAGCTGTTTTCTTCACACCAGACCTTAGCTGATAAGAGCACGTAGATTCTGTGTTTACCTCGCAATCCAGTCTGAGAGCGAGGGAGCTCGGGATAATTGGCCACTCTCCAGGGTTCTTCGGTTCTCACACTGAGTTTGCTTTTTAGGATGACTCTGGGCTACAGCAGGGGTAGATTGAATCTCCTTGACTTCAGACAGGAACGTAGACGTCAGTTGCCTGTCTCCTGTTTGGGTAGACAATCTCTTTCTCGCAGTTGACCGGAGTCATCAACTTGCAGACCCCAGAAAGATGAAGCTGAGCTATAGGCCCTACAGTGATGAATTTTGACTTTTATGCTTTTCTTTGAAGTTATGCTATAATATAATCACGTATTTGCTGTGTACATTGCAACTGAGAATTACTTTGATATATTTTGCTTTCATTGCTGCGACTACATTCGAACGTGTGCTTCCAGTCTACTAATTTTGTCTCTCAAGAACCTTGCGGTGAAGAAATAATAACAATAAATGTCTTCTTTAAACTCAGAAGTGCATTCCAGAGAGGTTCTGTAAGCTTGGTTATGAGATAAGGGCAGGAAAGCAGAACAACATTTCAGACAGAAAAATGAGTATAGTTCTTTACAATTAGTCCTAGGTTGTGTAAATGTTGCAAGTGTCTTCATCGATTTCCTAGTGGATGAACTTAAAAATAAGTTTTTCCCAGATTACACTAATTGAAAGCCTCAACTGGACAAGAAACCCATTGCTTGTAGAAATTTTATCTGTGTTTATATTTCGGTAAAGTACCGTCACCCAACTACTATGCTTCATTTTTAAAAAAATTACCTTCAGGAAATATGGTTAGATTACTGGCAGCAATTACAGAAAAAAGTACATTCAGGATTTAGGATGGGTCAAGGTCTGCATCTTTTCTTCAACATAAGTGAGTCCATAGGTTGCACCTACCACTGAACTGAGCTGCTCAAACTCTTTCTCAGGAAGAAAGGAGTGCCATCCATCCTCAACAACTTCAAACAAGGGCCGGTAAAAGTAGGGGTACATCAGGGTGATGGAGTCCAGAGTAGACAATGCCTGCAGCAAGGAAACACAAAAGGTTAGTAACAGGATTCCAAGGACAAATAAGCTTTAACAAAGCAAAAAGTTCTTGCCACTCAGTGGTATATGTAGAAATGTATACCACGTTTGATAAAAAGATTTAAAAAACAAAACAACAGACATTATGAGACAGAGTGGAGGTCCTAGTAAGACTAAAGATAATTAGGTGTAACATACTTATATTTGCTGAATAAGTTGGTGGGTATGTACATGCTGAACCTTTTTGTTTTGGAGGTGGATGCACTACAGAGCACTTTATTGACATTGATAGAGGTGTGAGGTCCAGGGGCCCGAAGAGCTGGGAGGGTACAGATAGTATGACGCCCAGGAGGAGGCAGCAAAGCATGGCACAGAGGCAGCAGCTGCCTGCTCGCAGGGGAGGTGCTAGAATTTTAGGCAGTATGGGGCAATGGATTGAAGGTCTTAATCCCTGTGTATCAAGCTTAAAGATATGCAGAGAAGAACAAGAACAAGCACTAGCAGAGCCAATAGGTCATTTACATGATCTACAGTCCTGCATGGACAGGTATAGCAGACATCTTTAATGTTAATATATACATAATAATTAGGACAGAAAGCTGTCTCATTATAATCACCATCTACATCCTAATGTCCTGGAAACTAAGGCAGTTTGAACAAATCAGTAGTGGACTTAGCTGTCATGCACAAAACTTTATGGTTCTGCTCAATCCAGCAGTACCCGACACACAAAAGGATCAAGTTCCTGCAAGTCATTTTCCCCTGACCAAAGTCTTAGTGTCAAGTTCAATTAATCTGGCAACCCAGATACAGCCCTGCATTCCACAAGCAGGTGCAGTCCTCATCACAGCAGCCTCAGGCAAATCCACATACAATAGCTTTCATGAGGACTTGACTCCCTTGTGTACCATTTCCAGAAAGACACTAAAGGAAACCTTCCTGGGTCTTCTCAGTACAGTTGTTCTCACACGGCCTACCCACAACAAAGGACCTCTTCTGCTCGTACGTGACCATCACCTGGGATCCTCCTCCCTCTCACTCCAGTGCATTTCCAATGGTCCACTGATACCATCAATCAAATCAGTCTGTTCTATGACAAATCAACAATAACGCCTAGAAATGTCCAATTAAGACAAAGAGCAATTCCCAAAACCCCACAAGACACCCTCCACCAATAATGGATAGCCAAGCAGCATCATTATATCCCAGCAGCAACATGGAAACCTTCCTTACGAATGGGGAAGACACCAAACAGCTTTGTATTTCAAAAGCAAAACCATCAGCAGCATGTTTCAACTAGGAGCGAAGCAACAGTAAATGTGCTAACAGATGTCATCAAAATCAGTGAAAAAGCACGCGCAACTGCAAACGATCTTGCAACTCTGAGATAACTGCACTAAAGGTAGCGGCTCATCATAACTGCTAAGGCGGTTTTTATTAACAGAACATGGGAACACAAACCAGTGTTGTGCAAATGCTTGAATTAATCTGAGTATGTTATGATTATTCGGGCCACATTCCACTGCATAGGTTTTTTTGCTCACGATGGTACCTCAGGCAGGGACTAGTCGTACAAAAATCAGCCTTGTCCCTGCTCCAGAAGGAACAGTCCCGCCTGAACTGCTAAGTCAGGTTCCATCTAAAATGGAACACAAGCATCTCAACACCTCAAATCCACTCTTGGCCTATATGGTCCTTGTCAGTAGTGTGCACCTTAGTTCCAGTGGCACAGTGAGCACATAACACATTTGGGTATACCCATCGGACTTCGGGTGCTGCACTGAAGAAAATGAAAAAATGATAGGCAGAATTCTGAATCTCAGGAACTGGTAATTGCTCAGGCCAAATTCAAGCACTATTTTGCGCACTATGCCACCTCATCTACAAGAACGTCATCAGCAATGGCAAAATGCTCTTCATAATTATGGAAAAAGGCACAGTCATCAACAACTTCCCGAAGGGCAACAGACACAAGATCCAAAATCAAATTTACAACACACCTGTCCGTGATATCCCCTGACCCTCACCCGTCCAACACACCCAAATAGTCGACGATCAACACCTCTCCAAAGAAGACTAGGTGAAATAATTGTTATCCTTGACAGCCACCACATATGAAGAAGACACCATTCTACTATCCATTATTAAAGAAATCTCTAGACTGCTACTGATCATTATTAATGGATGGAAGGAACCTGCAATTACCCTACTTTTGTTACCCTATCATTCCTGCGAAACATGATTGAAAAACTATCCTGAACCGGTTCCATTACATAATTAAGGCACGCTCCTCTTACAGGAGTACACGTCTCGCTTCAGACCCACTGTAGCAAGGAGACAGCAACCATTCATGTAGTTGGCACTACTGTGATAATTACAGACAATGAGAACCCATTTGTACCTGTACTTCTATGCAACCTCACATGCAATTAAACAATATACCCTACTTGACATCCTGGTGTGCCAAATGGACATCAAGAACGTTGGCTTGAAGTTAAAATCCTACTTAAACAGAACAGACCCTGGCTGGTCCAGATATGCTCCTTCTGGTCAGATTCCATCCCAGCAATGTGTACTGTCCCATCAAGGCTCCATTTCTCACTGCTGCTCTTCAATCTGTACTCATAGACCTAGGGAGTCCCACTGGCTGACAATGATTTCAGCATGAAGACCATACCCAACACCAAACCAAGTCAAGACATTCTTCGCCACAATATAAAGCTGCCCATTTTTCAACAGGTCTCTTGGACAAGGTTTTCCCCGAACTTCGATCCATCTACTGCTATTATACGCTCCAAAGTTACTATCTTGCTGAGATCTATACTCCACTCCCATAGTAATCCTTGGTTTACTCTTGACCTAAAACAAATACCACAAGCTACTTAACGCAGAATCTAAATGCAGAAATCATCTAGACCACGGATAAGGCTAAATATATCTTTTTAAAACAAATATATAAAAAGGAAATTGTGAAGGCAAAAAAAATATAGAATTCTACTCTAAGTCCATCATAGACAAGGCTAAGAATCAGCCACTTATCTTGTAAAAGCTTGTTTCCTCTCATTTTAATCCACAAACGTGTATCCCAGGAATAGGACTAACACATTCCTTATGTGGCCACCATAGCTCCTCCTTTAGAAGAGAAACTGTGAAAATATCAAACAGGGTTTGGGACAAGACTGCCTACATGCAAAGTTGAGATGATTTTTGAAGGCAGACTTGGTTTATCCTCTTTACTCAAGCGAAGCAGCAAGTACATTGATGTCCTAGTGAGAGTGTCCCCTTTCAGTCTGTAGAAATTCGACAGGCGTAGCACCCTGGGAGTAAGTACCAGGTGTCGGTGACCTACATCAGACCTTTTCATTGTGTGTATTTATTTTTGCCCAGCTAAGACCGAACCACATCACACCATGGATGGAATCGCATCATGCAGTGTTGTCATTTATGTTTAATTTTATTAATCGGTGTGTTTACCTAAAACAAAATACTTGCCTGACCTGTTTTGATAGTAACAAAGTTTAGTTTATTACATTTATGACTCTGTCTCCATAACCTGCACCAAAATGTTGATGCATGTCAATTGTGATACCTCCCGCTGTTCTGACCTATTAGCAATATGTGCTTTACATCCAGAGACATGGAGCATAGATCAGTAACAGAAAAAAACAAAGCTAGACTCAGGTACCAGAGAGGGTAGTTAAATAGCGCAGACTTACTGCAGGTTTCACACATGACGTGGGACAACTTGGCATCACTACAATTACTCTTCAGGATCAGCTATGAAGCACAGGCACACTTCTAACAGAGTCTATCAAACACATGTCAGCATTACCTCCAAAATCTGTACCACAGACTATTCTCTCAAGAGGAAGCGACAGGTGTATTTTTTTATTTCTTTATTTTCAATGGTAGCTTTGATGATTAAATGTTTTAATATCTTTATTTCTATATATTGTAATATTTATTTTGAAGCACAAAAGACAGCAGTTGAAAGCATATAACAAAAGATTTGATTGAAACTGCAAGTTCAGGAATGACTTAAACATTAATCTGTATGACTTCAATCCACGATTCACTGATAATGCCAAATTAGTGTAATTGCAGATCCACAGAAGCATCAATTTAAAGTTGGACAAACTAGGGACAAGTAAGTGCAGGAACGAGAAGGCCAAATGCCCCAAGAATGTTGAACAACATCTTGTCAAACCACCTCCACTTGGAACTCAAACCCTACTCTCCATCTATCTACCACATGAAGGACTACTCACTCCTGTCTTGTGCATCTTTTCCTCAATGCATCTTCACAGCTCTCACTCTCCCACCACCTCCACCGCTCCATTATATTTTTCCATGACTCCATCCCTCCCCCAAAACTCCTCACTTCTGCATCATGGGATAACTAATTTGCTAAAGGATATATCCTTAAAAATATGAAAGATTCAAGTGCATTAATTTTTTATAATTACTTTAAGCAGGCTGCTAGGTATGCTGGGAGTTCACGTGTAAGCAAATACAGCTTTGGTAGACCCAAATCCTAATGTAATGTTATTCTAGGTAGCACAACTTAGTGAAAGGATTATTGCCTCAATATTCCCTGGAGCAGTGTAGGGGTTCGCTTTCCACAATTGATGAAGAAGTAAGATGCAGAATATCGTGATCCCACCTTTTCAATACATAATAAAGAGGAAAGGAACATGCTTTCCTTTAGTGAATACAGTGCAAGGCTTTCCAGTCAAGTGATGATACATAAAATGTATATATAACCTAGGTCTTTTTCAGGCACCTATGCACCTAAAGAGAACAGCAATGGTAAAAATATGTATTGCTGCGCTATTTAGGTGTCCAAAACAGCACTAGTCATGATAATAACTAAACGTGAGTAAATTCTGTACTTGTCACGGTTGCGTGGGAAAGGAAACTGAGTAAGGTATGAATGTGATTACTCCTGAGGCACATCAGCAGAGTAGCTAAAACAGAAGTAGAAGAGTCACTGGCCTCTATTTTGGGAATTGCTTCTGAGGAATGAGCTCCAAGGATGAACTTGTCAGGCACCCTGCTGTCAGGTATGCAAGAGGGGCAAATCAATACAATGGGTATTGCTGCACTGATACCTCACTGACTGTAGCAGAAGGACACAAAAACAGTGTCACAGTATTTGGGTGCAAAAAGAACAGATGATGGACGGAATGCTGAGCAATGCAAACATTCACCCCCAGTCAAAAAGATCTGGGTTTAATCCATTATTTTTTGCTCACCAAGCCACCCCAGTTTGGACCCAGCCATATGCAAATCAGACTTGACCCTGTTCCTCATGGGTGGGCATGCATCAAGGGCTTCCATGCAAATTTTGTTATCTATTTGGCTGCAAGATGTCTACGACTGTAGGCCTACGGTTCCTGTGTATTCAGAAAAATGGAGTCCTTGGAAGTAAGTATCCAATCTGTTTTGATTATGACGATTTATTTTCTGGTTTCAAATACTAAAGGCATTCTACAGAGTTTGTTAGCAAGGCCACTGGCAAAATACAACTATGCTGTTTAGTGTTTTCCGCAAGTAAATGAATCTTCCACACAATCCGTCATGTTCTGAATAATGTGCAAATCTTAACAAAAAATGTTTATAGTTAAGTTAACTCAACAAAGACATAGCTCTTGGTACTTGCCAACAGTTCCAAACTACCACATATCCAAACCATGGCTCTCTAACCTGAGCCTAGACAGCTTCAGTCAGCAGTTGACAACTAGCAAAAACTCATCTGGACTCGGCATGAACACACCGCTCAGAAAATAAAGGTAACTTGGTACAGGCTCTCACTTCTGGGAGAAAAAAAAAAAAACTTCTCACCCTGAAAGGGACTTCAGAACAGTGCAAGCCCTAGTCCTCTCAAATTTGGATGAAGGGAAGGCTATACCAGCTGGCCTGCCAACACTACTCTGATACCTCTTAAAGAACAAGTTACTTACCTTGGGTAACACCTTATCTGGTAGAGACATATTCTAGTTGCAGACTCCTTAACCTTAAAATTTCACCCAGATGTCAGTCTGGATCCTGAGATTTTTCTAAAGCAGTATCCCTGCGCGCCATCAGGTGAAGTCGGTCGGCTCCATGCCCGTCATCTGCATCGTGCGCGCCGGATGAGATGTTGCCGGACCTATAAACCCGCAACCCCTGTGCGCCGACGTCAGTTTCTTTTCACGACTTTCCACGCCAGAAGCGCAGAGACATGAAAAACACTGACCAATGGTGCGTCAAAACTAGGGCCCTGAAAGGGAAGTCCCTGTCCCTCTAAATCAGTTTACAGAGCGGGGAGGATGGGTGGGTCGGTAAGGAATCTGCAACTATAATGTCTCTAAAAGATAAAGCATTACTGAAGGTAAGTAACTTGTTTATCTGATAGAGACTTCCAGTTTCAGATTCCTTACCTTAGAATACATACCTAAACAATACCATCCCTGGAGGAGGGTCTGCAAACCAAGATCATACTAGGAAGTCCTGCAGGACCAAAGGGGCAAAGTACCTGTCCTTTCAGACCCGACTGTCCAGGCAGTAGTGTTTGGTGAACGTGTGCAAGGATACCCAACGTTGCTGCCTGACAAATGTCCAGGACTGGAACTATGCATGCTAACAGAGTGGTTGCAGCTGTTGCTCATGTAGATTCAGCCCGCAAACCCTCCAGTGGTTGCTTTTTAGCCAAAGCATAGCAGACTTTAATGCAGAGAACAACCCATCTAGATATAGTTCTTTTCTGCACTGCCCGACCTTTCTTCACACTCACATACCCAACAAAGAGTTGATCATCCACCCAGAACTCTTTGGTACGATCAAGCTAGAACGCCAATGCTCTTTTTGGGTTCAGGCAGTGGAGTCTCTCTTCTTCCTTAGAAGAATGTGGGGGGTGTAAAAAGTAGGCAAGGTGATGGATTGACCTACATGAAAGGGCGTGACCACTTTTGGCAAATAGGAAGCCCTAGTGCAAAGCACCACTTTGTCAGGATAGATGGAAAGGTAAGATGGCTTACGTGACAATGCATGCAGCTCACTCACACTGCAGGCAGATGTAATGGCCACAAGGCCGGTTGTTTTTAATATTAGAAGCCTGAGAAGACAATTGTGAAGAGGCTCAAAAGGAGCACACAATTGAAATCTAAAAACTAAATTCAAATCCCATTGGGGGATGATGACTGGTGATGGAACAAACATGAGGGTAAGGCCCTTAAGGAACCTACTAACAATAGACTTAAACAAAGAGGGTTGGTCATGTAATCTCATAAATGCAGAGATAGTAGACAACCTTTGAGGGTGCCCAAAGCAGAGCCCTGCTGTGGCAAAGGAGGTATCGACAAGAGGACCCCGGAAAGGGGGGCAGAGAGGGGTTCAAAAGACGTGTATGTACAACGTGCCACAAATGTATGCCAACAACAGGTGAATACCATTTTGGTGGAGGGACGCCTGACTGCCAAGATAACATTACATACTTCGGGCGGAAGGTCAAAAGCTGTCAACTGCCGCCGCTAAATCTCCACGCAAGAAGGTGGAGACTGGACAGGTTTGGGTGGAGAACTCCCCCATGCTGCTGCATCAGAAGAAACTCCCAAATGGGCAGTCTGATCGGAGGATCGATTGCCATACCCAGTAGCTCAAGAAACCAGACTCTTTGTGCCCAGTCCGGAGCCATAAGGATTACTGATTGTTCTTGATCTTCTTGAAATCTCTGGGCAGAAGTGGTACGGGCGGAAAGGGGTCCAAAAGGCCTGAGCACCACTCGAGTCGAAAAGTGTCACTAAGCGAGTGTCGCCTTGGAAACTCCAACGTGCAAAACTGCTGACTTTGCACGCTCTCTGCGGAGGCGAACCGATCTAACCACGGCTCTCCCCACTGCTGAAAGAGACCTTGCGCCACCTGCAGATGGAGACACCATCTGTGACCTGCCAGGCATTGGGGGCTGAGTTTGTCCGCTCTCGAGTTCAGAGAGCCTGCAAAGTGTTTAATCACCAAGGAAATGCCCTGATGTTTCAGCCATGTCTAGAGGCGCACAGCCTCCTGACAAAGGGTCCACGACCCCACCCCACCCCACCCTGCTTATTTCAGTACCACATGGCAATGGTTTTGTCCGTGAACACCTGCACTACTTTTCCTTTGAGAGAGGGAAGAAATGCTTTCAATGCCAGTCTGATTGACCTGGGCTCCAAAAGACTGAATGGAGCCCAGACTCCGCCAGAGACCAGAAACCTTTGATCTCTGCCTCCCTCATGTGACCGCCCCATCCCAGGATGATGCATCTGTTATTACTGACATATCTCCTTGGGGAAGGGAGAGGGATCTGCCCCTGACCCAATCGTGGTGCAAGAGCCACCACTGCAGATCTTGTGCAGTTCCCTCCAAGATTTGGACCACTGAACCATGTAATAGAGATTAACCTGATGCTGTGCCCACTGGAACGTCTGGTCCCACTGCAGATCCCGCAAATGCCATCTGGCATGTGTCACAAGCGGGATGTAGGAGAGGCCATGAGGCCCAGTAGCCTCAGAGTCACTGTCACCGAAATCCAGAATAGAGACTGAAACATCAGTATCATAGCTTGAATATCCTGGACTCGCCGCTCTGGAGGATAAGCCTGAAACTGCACCGTGTCCAAAACATCTCCATGAAAGGGAGCGTCTGTGAGGGAGTCAGGTGTGACTCCGGCATGTTTATAGTGAACCCCACTGAATGCAGGAGGTCCACCGTAGTCTGGAGGGGGAGGTGACAGTCTGGAGAGAGCCCGCCTTCAACAGCCAGTCGTTGAGGTATGGGAAAACTGAAACCCCTGACCTGCTTCCACCGCCATCACCCTGGTGAACACCCGAGGGACGCTGATAAGGCCAAAGGGAAGCACGGTGAACTGAAAATACTTGTGGTCCACCGTGAACCACAAGTAACACCTGTGAACCGGCAGGAAGGGAATATGGAAATAGGTGTCCTGCAAGTCCAATGCTACTATCCAGTCTCCTGGGTCCAGGTCAGACAGAACCTGAGCAAGAGTGAGTATTTTGAACTTCTCTTTCTTGAGGAAGAGATTGAGCGACCAAAGGTCTAGGATAGGGCAGAGACCCTTGTCCTTTTTTGGCTCCAGAAAGTAGCAGGAATAACAGCCGTGGGCGGAGAGGGGAGCATTGGACTGGCTAGACCGCTGGCTCCCTGATCCACAAAGACATTGGATCCCATGTCCCCGGCCAACAGATGCTGGGCAGCATGCGTGACACGGTGGCTGAAGGGGAACGGAGGTGGTTGGACGCCCCTCCCGTAGCCACTAAAGGTGCGAAGGCAGACAAGCGTGCGGGGGCCAAGGGACTGCTGCGAGGCCCAACGACCTGGCCGTAGCCCGGGACTCTGTAAAGAGCTTGAGCGCAGACTCTGGTTTGTCTCCACAGAGACGGGTGCCATCAAAGGGCATGTCCATAAGGGTGGGCTGGACATCCCCCAAAAAGCTACACGTCCTCAACAAGGTGTGGCGCATCAAGGCCACTGTTGATGCAAATGATCTGCCTAGTGAGTTTGTCGTATCCAGCACACATCGTATTGCAAACTTCGCTGCATCTCTGCCATCAGCACCAGCTTGGGAGAGAATGGTCCAGGCCTCCTCTAAGACCTCTGGCAGCACCTGCACAACCATGTCCCATAAAGTATGGATGTAACGCCCCAAAAGGCATGTGGTGTATACGGACATCAATGCCAGGCTGGAGAAAGAAAACTTCTTCCCAAGTTGGTCCAGCCTCTTGGATTCTCTATAAGAGGAAGGGAATTTGCCTGGGGACGTGAGTGTTGCGTCAGGAACACTGGGTCATTTGAAGCTTGTCTATGAAGGTGGGCTATTGTCCTGTTCACAAGAGCCCCTGTCCTGGGTTTGGACCAGGTCCACAGCAGGACAGTAAGGGGTTAATTAAAGAGCAAAAGGGGTTCAGAAGAGGAAGCCCCAAGCTGAAGCACCTCTGTCAGGAGGTTAGTTCTGACAGTCACCGAAGCCAGCACAAGTCCCAGGACCTTGGCTGCTCTTCGCACCACAACTGAGTAAAACGCTCGCTCCTCCATAGCCACGGTAGGGAGAGAAAGCATGCCAGTGTAAGGGGAAGTGTCCAGACCACTGGCTTCACCTAGGCCCGTCCATCAGTCCATTCGATCTTCTAGCTGTTATTCTATCCTCACCATACCCTAAATCATACAAATCAGGATCTGACCTAGGGAGCAAGGCCCCTGTCGAAGTCGGAATAAGTGTCCCTCGACGCCAGACCAGTACTGTGTCGGAGTCAGCAATGAGGATGGAGTCGAGCCACCCGCGTGGTGTCGGAAGCATCGACGTCAGAACCGGCATCAGGGAAGGTCAGGGTTGTGCGACTGACGCCGGTTCATGGGTGCCCCCTCAGCCCCACAGGGACTCCTGCCAACCCCTCAGGACGAGAGGGCGCTCCAGGGGAGTCAGACTGCCCAAATATGAAGCAGATGGCCTCAAAGCTCTCAGAGTTGGTCAGGGGTTGCTCCGGCTCCCGGAAACTCACAGAGGCCCAGAGCCGACCCAGACGCAGGAACTGAGGACAGACGCCTGGAACAACAATGCTCCTTTTCCCTCATCTCCTTGGCTGACAGGCAGGGTGAAGTCGAAGAACGCTTGTTCTTCTTTAACTTCTTCTTGTGCATCGATTTACCCCATGCAACCGTTCTCAGGACCTTCCTTTCGACAGAGATCGGGAGCGACGCAGAGAAGAGTGGCAGCCCACATTGAGCTTTAGGGACCGCTCCTTCAAAACTTTTGGATTCATGGCCCAGCATTCGGAGCACAACTTCGGGTCGTGGTCACGCCACAAGCACACGAGGCACAGATCTGTCACAGCCGTCACCCAATGGCAGGATCCGCAGGGCTTGAATCCGGTCTTATGTGACGACATCTTGATACACAAGGAGTGTAGACACTGAAAAACCTTCGACAAAAAGTTGAACAAGACCAGTCAAAAAGTGACTGAAGGGTAGCTTTTCTTCGGCTCAACGCTGGCTGGCTCACAAAAAAAAAAATGTTTTAAAAAAGGGAAAAGGACTGTTGCCAGCACGTCAGAGTGGCACCTATATAGGTCTTGCAATGTCATATCCGGCGTGCACCATGAAGATGATGGTCCAGACTCCACCTGTCAGCGTGGGCGGGTACTGCTCAAGAAAAATCTTCAGATCCAGACTGACATCTGGGGACATTTTAGGGTAAGGAATCCACAACTAGAAGTCTCTATCAGATAGCTACCTACAAACTGATGTACATCTCATCAAGTGCCTTAGGAAGTAGGATAACCTTACCACTAGATTGAAGCATCGTCACTGTCTTCTCTCCAGCTTCCCACCGACTCCACCTATTGTAATCCTCCTTCAATTTAGGAAGAATCGGAAGACTCCTCTTTTAGGTAGTTTACCACCCCTCAACTTAGGAAACCACCAACCTCACTGTAATATCCCGAACTGCATTTAAGCACTCTTATCCTTTTGTTCAGTGATCCATTACTTCATAGCTAGGTTTGCAGTTTAGAAATACCCATCCATACATACATACCTAAGGCAATATCGCAGAAGAGATTTTAAGCAGCTTAACCAGTCGCCCTCTGCTGCGGACTACTGTCATTGGCTAATCACAGAGGTAACAATGTTGCGCTGACAGTGGAACAATCCTCCTTTCATGGACAACCAAGGGTTTTTGTCAGCAGCAAGAAAGAGAATCCTAAAATAGGTAAATCTAATTCAGACATGGCCAACAGAATTATATGTGTGATGAATTAAATTCACAATTAATACAAATTCATGTCCATGTTGCAGACAATGGGCACAAAGCGACCCAGGTATTCAGACTTCAGGATTATAACAAACGTGGCATTTCCTTTTCAGGTCGTCTGTCTGGAATCCTAAAGCACCCGCTTCAGGATACAAGGCATGCCACACCTGCATACATGTGAACTGTACTACTCCGCTCTAGAAGACAAGTAGTGCCACAGAGTTGGTCTTTCCTTGTTAAATAGTTTTGTTGAACCTAGTGCAAGATCTGATCCTCCACTGCCGCACTGTTCCAGTGACCAGGGCACAAGGCACTGTCACGTTACATCCTTTATTTAAAACCCTTGTGGGAACCAACACAGTCAGAAGGTGCATGAATATTAGGGGACAAGGGAGGCCAAGAGTGAAAAAATAATTAAGACACAAAAAAGAAACATTATAAAACAAAAAAATTCCAAAGGAACAAATAAATAAAATAAAAAAGAATCACGAAGTGAACTTGATTTTACCATATTTACATACGCTGTGGGTTACAAATAAATATCATGGTTCATTTTTTAAGATGTGAAAACATCTCAAAATGCCAACAATTCTGAGTATAAAATGCTTTTGAGGAAAGTGATGCTATCTGGGTCAAATATCATAGAAAAAAATATATATATAAAAACAGAAATTCCCATCCAGAGTTAAACGCTGAATTAACAGAGCAGCACAAACGGACCAGGATGTTGGAAAAACAAATTAGTAAACTTCGGCTTTCTCTCCGAGAAGCCCGCGTGGCACAATAATTACTATCATTTTCTTGCGATGTAATTTAACTTGAAGATGCAAATGAAGTGGTATTTGTGAAAGGATGCATTTATAAAACAACAGACGGGGCACGGGGGATGCAAACAGAGGATGCGAAGGGACAGCCGGCAAGCCTTCCAATTAAAGGATGCAAGCGGTGCATGAGGGGCTGGTGTGCCACGCCGTGCAGCTGGCACCAAGATGCCCCACTGCGCTTCTGCTGGCTCCGGAGGTCTACTCTCCAGGCAACAACTGCACAGCAGAGATGGACTTTCAAGATCCTGTGTAGATGAATTACTTTAACTTCTGCTCCATTCAAAGGTTTCAAAAACTGAGGGTCCTCGTGGAGAAGCTGTTTTGGGGCGATAGGATTAGGGTTTCCTAGGGCATCTCAGCCCTCTCTCGAAGCACGTGCCTCAACAGGTTTGGGATCTACAAGTAGGCACCCTGTGCGCCAGGTCTGTGCGGCGACTCAATGTCCTTTAGCCAAAGCTGGACCTATCCACAAAGTAACTGGGCAGTTTGAAGATGTGTGTGCCACATAAAGTGAGCCTGGGACATCAGCCCGTGCGGCATAGACAATGAGATTCCTAGCCCAGCAAGCTTTTCAAAAACTGAGTTAGTGAATTCCAGAGCTTTCTGCCTCCGATTCTTACACAGCATATACTGGTGATTTGTAAATAATGATAGTCTATGCAGGAAAATTCCTACTACATTTTTGCAGCATGCAAATCAGTTATATACACTTAGTTTCTCTAACACAGTTTCTGTGTTAATACCGGACCCAGTCAAGCTCCCTGCCAATATTAAATCCTTCGCGGATCCAATGGCTGCCTCGCTCACCCAATACACCAATTTTTTAATTCTTATAGATCTAAATATCTGGACACACCAGTCAAATCAAACCCACCCAACAGCCTTCTTACCAAGTTAGAGGCAATGGACTTTTTATCAGCTTCTTGTTGGCCTTTTACAATCAAAGGGCAAACCTGAGGAGCTGGTATCTGATCTTTCGTAGACAATTTCAATAAGGTGCCAGCCAGTGGATCCCTTGCTTAAAATGATCATTGCACCACAATATTATCTTTTCACTTGAAGCCTTTTGTTATCACTCAAGCTGTTCTCATCTGTCTTCACAAGGGTATATTCTTAGATGCTGATGAACATAACATGATCTTCAAACAAAAAGTAACTTAACACTTTACTCAATTCAGAGTTGGAGAGACTGGTCACCAGAAACCAGTCTGTTTTTGTATTTTCCTGGAGAGAATGTAAAGGCTTCATTAATAAATTGAATGCCAAGTGAGAATAAATGGGACTACATCATGACACCACGTACAAAAAAGGGCATTGTTATTCTACAGATAAAATGAGTTTTACATTAGATACATCTCAGAAATTCATATGCTCAAGATACATCTGCTATTGGGTTTTATGGGTCACAAAAGGTCAAGATGTGCTCAGCTCTACGGGGTCTCAGAGCCAAAGTTTTCTAAAGCAAAACTACAACTTTTTGCGACATTTCATTAAAAACAGAGCTCTTTGTGCAACAGCCACCACTTCTAAAAATCGAATCCAAAAGGATCACTCTGCAAACTGAGCTCCTTGTCTTCACACTGCATTGTTTGTCTACACCGCTCAAAGGCTTCTTTCTAGTGGCCACTGTCAGTAAACGATTGGTTCTGCTTGAACCTTAACCTACACAACTTTTCAACTCAGAGACAAAGGGAGAGAGAGAGGGGGAGAAAGGAGGAGGGGGAGAAAGAGAGAGAGGGAGAGAAAGAAGGAGTGAGGGGGAAACAGAAACATGCAAGATCCTGAGGACTAAATCAAAGATGCCTTCTGTCCAAATGCTTGAACTAGACCCCTTGCTTTGGAACTTACATGGTCTGATGTTTGCTGTTCCCAGCTGCACTCTGGTGCAGTGAGTAGTTGTTGGATAGTTTCTGACAAAGGAAATGCTGACCATCTTGAACGATGGAGGAGGAGGGTTTCTTATCTCAGATTAATGGCAGTGCTGGAACTTTTCTTGCTTTAGCTGAACTACACTAGTGGCATATATTTTGTGATCACTCAATAGTATTCAGGCAGCAGCAGCAGTTGCGATGGGGCTCGTATACCACAAGCATGGGTCTCTGGTTCTAGGGGCATGTACTGATTGTCTGCCTATCAGATATAGGCTTTGTGGTCCTCCGCAAAACGAACAAGCATTTGCAATACAATAGGTCTCACATTTCCCCGAGTTAGAGCTATTGGCATTGTGAATTCATAACTCGGCTTTTATTGCCACTTTAATTGGTCAACTCTGCCACATAATTTCATCTTTTTCTGCCATATAATTCCAGTGGCCCTGCATAATACATAACGCACTTCCATTAACCTTCTTCATCTATCTGCAGCAAAAAATGAAAATGTTGCCATTTAGCATCCTAATTTAAACCTGCAATGCTAATTCCAATAGGACACCACTTTCACCACCACACCATCAGAGTTGCTGGATGGCGAACATAATTCCCTAAAAAAGACATAAGACAGCCACAGAGGATAAATGAACTAGAAGGGTCACCCAAACATAACAAGAGTGTTCAAACAGTCATAGTGTAATAAGGATGTTAAGTTGGCCTGAATCATGGTCATAATTGTAACAAGGGGAGATTATTAAAACATATACAATTATCATATAAACCTTTATAGGATTTCTGTTTTACGTAAAGCATTTAGCTATTTCAAGTGCTTTAAGGGGAGAGCCACAAGAAATGACTCGGATTAGGTTAACTGTGAAGAATGTGACCAGCGCTCCAATGTAGCAAATCAAGTTCACACTGTTGTGCCTGTTTGCGCTGGGAGCGCCATGGCCGCCAAGCAGCACGAAGGGGAGATACAAAAGAAAAAAAAATAGTTCGCCACTCTGAAGTATATTGGGATTTGGGGAATAATCCATGCAACAGGGCAGCCTGCAAGGCGTGACAAAAACAGCCTCAAAGCGGGACATACGTAAAGCATTTACCAATGACATCAAGTGTTTTTTTTAAAGGCAAGCCCAGAAACAAATGAAAGCGATGGGCGTGGTTAAAAGCCCACAATACTTACAACAGGTCAAAGCGCTTGCGCACCTGACCTAATAAAAACCTTTATTTTCTAACAGAGTCTACCTTAGTAGTTACATAAGCATCTAGCCATAGATATCCATGTTGGTGCTACATTGAAAATATGCCTAACATAGCAGAACACAGGCGTACAGAGTATAAAAGTAGAGAAACAACAAGAAACATTTTAAGCAATCTTGGGTATAAGGCTGGTGTGCAATCTCTGGTGAACTTACTAAAGTATGTCAGAGTTTTGCCTTCTAGTTATGTCTTTGTATTGAGTGGTGACAGCCACGGATAGGCGATCAGCTGCCCCCCCCCACTCATTCAGTGAACTGAGAGTGAAGATGAAGTAGGATTTCCCAATGGAACTTGATGTTCTATACAAACCTCCTACCTTTGGAGAGCTCAGTATCATCTCATGACAGTGGTTCTAGTTAGGAGTGGGGCTTGGTCTTTAACTGAAAGCCTGGGCAAAACAATCCATGTGACCACAGCAGTAAAGGGGCTTGGCTGCCCCCACCTCCTTTGTAGAGGAACTGTGAATGCAACCTGGGGAAGATGCCACTGCTGAACCTCACGTTTCTTAACCTCCGCCTTCCAACTGGGCCTTTGCTCCGGCTTAGGATTCAAGGCAAGGCCAGAGATTGTGCTTTAAAAGAAAGTACTTGAAAAGAAAGCCCCAAGCACACTGCAAGTTCAGTCAAGCAAAGCAAGAATTGTCTGGGCATGGATGTCTGCTTGCATTTAATACTTTGTGACTGTTAGACAAACAAGTTTGGCATATTTCACTGTTTTCATCTTGATTCAGTCGGCAATTTTGTATTATCTTTTTTTTTTTTACCCCTACTACAAAATGAGTAAAGCAGAGAAGCAAAAACCTAGTGCAGACCAAGCACCCCACACCAGCGACCCGCTCATGGTCACACAGACTAAACACCACCAAAATAACACGCCACACTCGCATGCATGCTCCTCAACACCTTCTCGATTACCAAACATGCCACAGAAATATGGGACCTGTGGCATGAACATGCTCCGGACATGGTCAGCAGCAGACATCACCACAGCCATCCCTGTCGATCACAAGATCGCCAGGCAAGACCATCAGCACCAGCCCAGATGTGGAGGTGCCATCACAAGATTCCATCAGCTGCAATACAGACACCCCCCACCAGCTACAAGGAACATCTCACATTCAAGATATGCATCACAGTCAACTTCCCTCTTATACAGACCCCACACCAATTTTGCCAGCGACATCAGGGACCTCGTCACACCCCTCATAATCAACACCAGCCTCTTCATCCTCTTTGGAGACCTTAACTTTAACCTAGAAGACCGAACCAACCCAAACTCTACAGCTCTTTCAGAAAATCCCGGAAAGCTTGGCGTCACCCAGCACAGCACACTCGACAAGCCAGCAGCTATGATCTGGACAGACCATACCCTTGTCAGTTTCAGCATATCCATTCCGCACCACCACAGACCTACTACCACCGGAACTGCCTGCTGCAGCTGGAAAAGCATCTCACAAGAGGAGTGGGATTCCGCCCTCTGTGAGCACACCAGCACTTGCATAAACCCATCAAGAACCTCAACAGCTGGATCACTTCATGGTGTCGACACCCTGGCTCCCCTCAAGTGCAGCCAAACTGGATAAGAGATCTTCAAATCAGCTCTAATATACTACCACCAGCAGATAAGGAACACCAAGCGCACAGTTTTGCATGACCCTAGCACAAACAGAACAAAGGACATCTGCACCATCAAAGATTTCACAGCACCTCCTGCTGCCTTCAGAAATACCCCCCCAACACAAGACCTCTGTTACGAAATCACCTTTGTGTACAGCAACTTCGACCCTCAACTGGACCCAGTCACCATAGCAACTCAACTTTCCATCACACCCGATAAATTAACCCTGACCTTGTGGCCTGCCTTCACCACTATCAAACTTGCTGCGTTCATGAACACCATCCATTCGGGGGCTCCATCTGACCCCAGCCCACACCACACCTTCACCAAAGGACTCCTACCTATCAGCAAAGAATAGACGTCCTCAACTTCTCCACTGACTCAAGCACATTTCCAGAAGTCAGGTCTGTGATGCCACACAGGCCCAACTATAGTACAGAAACAGCACTTATTGCCGCCACAGACATCTACACTATGCTTGACAGAGGAGACATGGCAGGTTTCATTCCCCTGGACCTCTTTGCAGCATCTTACCCGGCCTCCCACTCTAGCCTCATCAGGTATCTGCAAGAGACTGGCATTCAAGGACCTGTACACCCTGGATCTGCTCCTTCTTAACGGCTATAACACACAATCTCTGTGTGGCATCCTATCATTGGAAGCCTTCAAACACACCCGGAGAGTGCCTCCAGGTTCATTGCTCATTTGTCTCCTGCTGAGCTGAGTCTGTCATCTGCCACTTTCACAAACTCACCATTAACAAAACGCAAAACCCCCCCAAAAATACTATGCTTGTTGTGGACATTTTCCAAAGAATGGGCATATCTTACTTGCCCAGTGTATGTATCAAGGATTAAGTGGATGTATTACAAAAATGTTATGTAAGCCTCACACATGTACCCAGGACTCATGCTTCATCCAATGATTTCTCATTCGCCAAGAATGGTTATAATGGCGAATGGGCTTACTAAATGTAAGGGTACACTTAAATGTTCTTGCTCAGGTAAGAAAAGTGAGAGGATCCAATAAGTGTGCTTTAAAAATCTCATAAGTATCTTGACCAAATCTTTGCAGAGTGTTTGTTAAGGTTAATAGTGGATGGAGACCCGGCAGGGCTAGTGGAGGATACTGAGGAGAGCAATATGGCAGGGTTTTGTGTAAATGAAGAAACAGATGCTTCATTGAATGACTCATTATAACTGAGTGGGCTCTCACCCGCGCCCACATAGGATGGTACGGGGATGATATCAGGTAGTGCATGAGATGAATAAACACCGCCCCACCCTGCATGTTACTATATATACTGAATTAACGAAAGCCGAACTCTGGAGCTCCCACTTACCGGCCGTCTTGCGGGAGGCTCGTATACCCTGTTGTCAATTGATCACTGTTATCGCACACTTTCAAAACTGGCGGATAATTATGTCATCATAACTGGATACTTGTGTTTTGTTTGTTTGGTTAAAATGTTATGCTATATAAAATTGATCTGTGCAATGCAAATACACATGGCAATGGTTTGAAAGGAGCAGGGTTACTGTATACGCTGGCGTATGTAAAATGTGGCTCAGACACTAGAACGGAACAATATATATATTTTTATTTTTCAAATGTAATTTTGCACATAATGTTGATCACTACAATGCAAACACATTGTTGAAAAGCTCTTGGCCAGTGGATACCATTGTCTACATCCTTGTAATGTGCAACCAATCATAAGAATTAAAATAATAAAAACAGATTCAAACAAAAAAATGCTCAATACTGACTGGACAGTTTTGCTTCCAAAGATTTCAGCCTAAATAAGTTGAGCATCTATGCTGCATCCACAGAGATAACTTCCTGCACACCACAACACAACTTTTGTCATGTGGAAAACGCCCACCATTGGCTAAAGATAAGCAAATTCTACTAGATTGATCATAAAAATGTCAGCTACAATACGGAAAACACCTTAATTGCGGAAAATTGGCAGGATAGGCTGGTCTTCAAGCTAAGTACACACATTTTGGAAATTATTCAGAGCTGTGTATCCTGTAGCACAGTTTGTGAGTGGAGATAGTATTACTGGTGAAAACCCACCCTTTTTCAGTGGGACAGTATTCTGGGAGATCAGTGCACGAATTCAAGCCCACAGAGGAACTGGCTTTTCTTCATCCTTCAGTCCACACCGAATAAGCAATATGATAAATTCGGTTAAATGAGCTTTGCGGACCATAGCATCAAGGAAGAAGATGATCCATGTCCTCAGCCACTTTGAAGCTTTCTGGCAGACTGGGACATGTTGATGACTTGAAGTGCTTTTGCACACATTGGCAAGGCAGTTGAGTTATGTGTTTGCAGCTTCGTTAAATTATGCCTACAGCTGACAGCTTGTTTTCCAGCAGCTACTTCATTTGTACAGTCTTGAAAAAGCACCAAGACAGTATCATGTGTGTTGGATATTACAGACAAAGAAGAGCTGTCTTCAAAAGCAAAATTATCAAGAGATGCAATTGTAAATCCTTTCCTGGTAAAGTGACTTGGAAGTGTGTGCTTTCAGATTCAAAAGATTTTACAGCAAGAGCTGCTAAAAAGTTCCTGCTCCACACGATGTCATTATGACTTGTTAATACACCAATTCTAATCATTGATTAACACACTACTTTTGCGTGGGCAGTCATCATGTGTAGCAGAGTTTTTTTTTTTGCCGTGATGTAATTTATAAAACATGATTTGATAAAGACAGTACATTTGCACAGCATAAGCCTGTCAGTTCATGGGATTGTCTTCCACTTCTTCGCTTATATCTTGAAAGTCGTCATCAATGTTGACTGCTTCTGTTCCGAACTCAAGAACTATAGTTTGTAACATTTTTGCTTTGCTGATATTAAACAATGAAGTAAAAAATGTTAAGACAACATCAGGCATTCTTGTTGACTCCAATGATTTGCCAAGCTCTTCTGATGGATTAAACCCCGATCTGTGACTGGGGTGAATGATTGATTTGTTCTGCATTCTGTCCATCAACAGTTCTTTTTGCAATTGTCACTCCAAGTGGGAAGGGTATGCCCAGACGTGGGTCCCGTGCTCACTATGCCACCAGATTAAAGTTAGCCTGGCTGAAGAGGGGTGATACCCCGAAACCAGCCCCAGGATACTTGTTTCTGGTCCAGGGAGGACCTGGTCAGGCAGTTTGGGCTGGACTGTTCCCATGGGGAACAGGGTCAAGTCTGATTTGCATATGGCTGGGTCCAAACTGAAATGGCATGGTGAGCACAAAACTGATGGATTAAACCCAGATCTGTGACTGGGGGTGAATATTTGATTTGGTCTACATTCCGTCCACCAACTGTTCTTTTTGCAATTTCCGAGCTCTGCAGCATCACAAACATCACCTACAGGACTAATAATGAGGAACTGCCACTGAGACCAGAGAAGTAGCTAGCAGCACTGTCTAGAGGACACAGAATGAGGAATTACCACTGGGACCAGAAAAGCAGCTAGCAGCACTGCCTACAGGACTAAGAATTAGGAATTACCATTGGGACTGGAGAAGAAGCTGCAGCACTGCCTAGAGGACTAAGAATGAGGAATTACCAATGGGACCAGAGAAGGAGCTTGCAGCATTGTTTACAGGATTTAGGATGAGGAATTACTGATGGGATCAGAGAAGCATCTTGAAGCACTCCCTAGAGAACTAAGAATGAGGAATTACCACTGGGACCAGAGTAGAAGCTACAGCATTGCCTATAATCTAAGAATGAGGAATTACCTGGGACCAGAGAAGCAGCTAGCAGCACTGTCTAGAGGAAGTAGAATGAGGAATTATCAACCGGACCAGAGAAGCAGCTTGCAGCATTGCCTAGAAGACTTAGAATGAGGAATTACCAACGGGGCCAGAGAGGCAGCTAGCAGCACTGTCTTTAGGATTTAGAATGAGGATCTATCACTTGGACAGGAGAAGCAGCTAGCAGCTAGTTATGCCGCCCGTACCATTTTGGCATCACCTAGTTTGCCTCCGGTGGATTTGGAACACTGTAAACGAGGCTTCGAGGCATACATGGATGCCATTGTGGGTGACGTGTTTACTCAGAGGAAGAAATATGCCGTATTACGACACTCTTTAGGCATGGAGGGTAGGAGAGTATTGAAACCTCTACCACCATCACCTTTTTTGTGGGAGGATGTTGAGGTGGATGAGTATGCATCAGCTATGAAAGGACTGGATTTAGGTTTCAAGAAGAAAAGAAATGTTATAATGGAACAACATACATTTTACAGAAGACAGCAGTTGCCAGGAGAATCTGTAGAAAATGTTGTAAGTGCTCTTAGAATGTTGGCGTCTATATGAGATTTTAAAATGTTTGAGGATGAGGTGATTCGAGACCAGGTGGTGAAAATATCCAGCAGTAAAAAAAAGTACAAGAAAAGCTGTTTACTGTTGAAAACCTCACAAAGCTATACAAATTGTGAGTGGTATCGAAGCAACTGCTAAATTTATGGAGCAGTTAGTGTAAATACGCAGGTGCATGTGTTGCAGTCTCAAAACAAGACAAAGGAAAAGAAAAAAAGAAAACACTTGAATGCTATTGATGTGTAAAACACATTTAGGGAATTTTCCTATGTGCCCACCCATGGATAAATGGTGTGGCAAATGTAATAAGAAGGCCAACTTCATGAAAGTGTGTAGAGCAAAGTGGGACAAACAAGGACAAAGTTCTAAAACGGTTAGTACTGTGGGAAACAGTCCTGGCCGGGATGGTCAAACTGAGTCTAGTAAGGAAAGAGTAGTATTCATGGTGGATGAAAAAAAGCAGGACCAAGTCTTGTTGGAAGGCAAGAGGTATTATCAATGAGCGAAAATACCATTAGGAAACCACACTGTGTGACTGAGGTCAACGGAATTACCCATCAATATGATGGCAGACTCTGGTTCTTTGTTCACATTGATTAGTGTGGATGAATGGAAAAAGAGTACACAATGGGCATTTACGGAAGTCCAAGGTGAAACCGGTAGCATATTGTGGCACACCCATTCAAGTGGTGGGCGAGTTTGATGCAAGGTTGAATTTCAAAGCGAAATGAATGTAGCAGCAGAAGGGTTGAATCTACTGGGTTGGTTGGATCAGAGGAATCTGGGTATCATGATTGATGCCAACAGTCGTGAGCAAATTTTGCAAGGATGTGGTGGGATTAATATCTGAGAATAAATGTGCCTGGACAGAAGCCTTTCCAGAAGTATTTGCTGGTGAACTGGGTAAAATTAAAAGCTTCACCCATCAAATTCAACTAAAATCAGGAGTGGAACTTGTAGTTCACAAAGCTAGGCATGTCCCCATTGCTACGAGGGAGGAGTTGAAAGAGGAACTGGAGAAGTTAGGTAAACAGGACATAATAGAATCCATAGAGGGCTCAGAGTTTCTCTCACCTGTAGTTTTAGCTAGGAAACCTAACAGTACCTTGAAGATATATATCGACCTAAGGTCTGGGGTGATAGACATCCTCTACCAAATATTACTGAAATGCTGACCATGGTTTAAGGGACTAAACTTTTCACTATGCTCGATTTATCCTCTGCATACCATCAGATTGTACTGCACAAGGATTTGCGTCATTTGATGTCCCATTAGGGCGCTTAGATTCATACGCATGCCTTTTTGGTTAGCTTCTGCCTCTGTGTTTCAACGTGTTATCGAGGCCATGTTCAAAGGTACTAACAAAATAAAACGCTTCAAGGATGATATACTAGTTGTTGGGGCAGATCAAGTAGAACATGACAAGTCTATGGCATTGGTTTTAACTATATTGAAGGATAAGGGGGTCACGTTAAAAGCAAACGCCAATTTGGTGTGGCCAGTATTGATTACCTAGATCATAGGTCATCGGCAAAAGGAGTAGAACCAAAGGAAAGCTTGGTAAAAGGACATTAAGGAGTTTCCGGTAACCAGAATAAGGATCAGTTGCGATCATTTTTTGGGATGCTAGAATTTTATGCACGGTTTGTACTAAAGTGTGTAGAACAGACAAAAGGTATGAGAGCGTGGTTAAAGAAAAATGTAAGATTCGAATGGACGGAAGAAGTAGAGAAATAATTTTATGTGGTAATGGATGAAGTGGCAAATGCAGGGGTATGGGTATGGAATTCCTATAGCCCGATGCCCAGGACATATGGTTTGGGGTGAAAGACAACACGTTTTTATGTTTATTTTGCCCTTGGGAGCAAGTAGGCCCAATCTCTTGCAGCACAAACCCCTTGGCTGTCAGTTTACAGTACCACATTATGGATCAGGGAAGGACATTGTCTGCTGTTAAGCTAATATCTGTGTCGATATGGTAATGGTGTGCGAACTTGTATTTATGGTTCATTAATGCAAAGCCTTTATTATTAAGGTGAGCGCTCTAAGGAAATGTTGTAATCTCGGACTGCATTCCTGATGGTGGTTCCCGTATAAAAATGTGTACACGTTTGCAAAGTTTAACAATATCAAGCTATGTATGTATTCAGAAGGCTCTGTAATTAGATGCAAATACTTGTAAACGTTGAAACGCAAGATTGATGATTCTTTGCTTTCAAAATAAAATGTTCACAAACAAATGCGACTAGGAAAAAACGCTTTGCCAATTACTGTGAAATTTTAGGTACCATTTCTTTGAAGCGTAATTTAATAAAATGTGTTGATACACGCTATTATTTCCAAAAAAATGTTCATTATGGAAAATCAGTGTAACCAGTTTCAATATGATTAGGGGAAACATGAAAATAAACAAGCATTGGCAAAGGCAAGAAGTCTGGCGTTGGTGGTTTTGACATGGTTTTTGTAAAACTTTATTGTTGTGGGAGCTGCCAGGCCCTCACCATTATAACAAAGACTGACAAAAAGCAAAAATATTTTTTGGTCTCAAAAAGCACACATTGCGACAGTTGTTCCTGGCACTGAACAATGCCGATATGCTCCTTGTGAAACAGCAGAATGCTTTCGCAGTGAAGCCAATAGAGAAAGAGATACACTTTTAATAAAAACAAAAGACCTAGGTTAACACCAGACCTAATTAGATGCCCAATTCTTAAAGAAAGTCAAAGGTGCATCCATAGTGTATGCCCTAGCATTAGTGCAGATTTACGGCATTCATGAATTCACAGTAATTTACAGAAGTAGACCAGGAATTCATACTCCTAGAAAATATTTGTGAACTCAATATTAACAGGAGCAAATATGCATCTGTAAACTTGGTTGTGTGAAAATCTGTTGAGCATTTACAAGCTCACATCCCTCCAGCCACTTTTTTCCCAATCCTGGAAGAAGTTTTACTTGTGCTCTTGTCAAGGAGTAAATATCCAACCTTTCTCAGTATGGGAAAAAATTAGAGAAGAGCTGGAGAAAAACCCTAAAACATGCAAGTTAATACGTCTCCACAGACTCAAAGGGGCATTCCAGCCCTGGAACTATTACTTACCTGTAAGAAGCTGGCTCTGTGTATACTATATCAAAGCGACAGATAGTGTGCACAGAGTCCAGGGGTTCCCCAAAAGGCTTGACAGAGGCAATAATAAATAATACTAATGCTCTATTTGTGGTAGTGTGGTCGAGCAGTTAGGCTTATCAGAGGGTAGTGTTATGCTTTTGTTGTACACACTTAAGCAATAAGTGAAAACACACTCAATGACATAACTCCAGGCCAATAGGTTTTTTAATAGAAAATTTTTTTTTTCTTAATTTATTATTAGAACCACAAGATTCAGATCGCAGGTAAGTACATTAAATGTAAGGTACTTGGCATAGTAATACTTAGAACTTTGACCCAAAACAGTAATGTACACAGTTTTTCATAAAATGGCTATAAGCTATTTTAAAAGTGGACACTGTGTAATTTTCAACAGTTCCTGGGGGGAAGTAAGTACAATTCAGTTATTACGGTAATCAAAGCACTTACAAGTTCAGTCTCCGGGACATAGGCAGCCCACCATTGGGGGTTCAAGTCAACCCCAAATACCCAGCACCAACAACTGTCATGTGCACGGTCAAACAGGAGCCAAAATAACATGGGCGCCTATGGAGACAGGGGGTGCTCTGGTTCCGGTCTGCTTACAGGTAAGTACCCGCGTCCTCAGAGGGCAGACGGGAGGGGGGGGTTTAGTAGAACATTGGGGGGGGGCCCAAGTAGGCACACACCCTTAGCAGCACAGGGGCAGCTGGGTGCAGAGATCAAAAAGGGTTTTCAATAGGATTCAATGGAGGGACCCGGGGGTCACTCAGATGCTGCAGGCAAGGCACATGGGGGCTTCTCTGGCCAGCCACCGACTGGGCAAGGGTGAGGGCCACCTGCTGGTCGTTGCTGCACCGGTGGTCGGTTTCTCACTGGGCTGCGGGTGCAGTGCTTCTCCAGGCATCGGATATCTTCATCCCGTGCAGTCGCGGTCAGGGGGGTCCTCGGGATTCCCTCTGCAGGCGTTGTCGTGGAGGTGCAGAAAGGTCAGCCCAGGGTGGACACGTCATCGGAGTCGCCTGGGGATCCTCTCTGGGCCGTTGGTTTCTCTGGACACGGGACAGGGGTGTCAGGTGCAGAGTGGTGGGGACTCACGCTTCTGGAGTGAGGTGGGAGTCCCTTTAAAGATGGTTTCTTCTTTCTTGGTTGGACGGGTCCACTGGCCAGGGGAGTTATTGATCCTTCTTAGGTGCAGGGCAGTCCTCTGAGTCGGCAGGTCGCTGGGACTGCAGGATGTGTCACTGGTGCAGGTTCTCTGAAGTAAGAGACAGGCCGGTAGGGCTGGGGCCAAAGCAGTTGTTTTCCTTCTTCTCTGCTGGGTTTTTCAGCTCAGCACTCCTTCTTCTTTGTTATCATCAGGACCCTGAAGAGCTGGGTTCCTGGTCACCGCTAAATACTAAATTTAGGGGTGTGTTAGGGTCAGGGGGCAGTAGCCAATGGCTACTGTCCCAGAGGGTGGCTACACCCTCCTTGTGCCCACTCCCTCTGGGGAAGGGAGCACATCCCTATCCCTGTTGGTCCCAAAGCAAGATGGAGGATTTCTCAAGGAGGGGGGTCACTTCAGCTCTGGTCACCTTAGGGGGTGACTCCTCCTTGTTTTTCTCATTATCCCTTCGGACTTGCCGCCAAAAAGTGGGGCTCATCCAGGGTGGGGGGGGGGGGGAGGGAGGAGACAGGCATCTCCACTAGCTGCAGTGCCCTGGGGCATTGTAACACCAGGCTTGAGCCTTTGAGGCTCACTGTCAGGTGTTACAGTTCTTGCAGGGGGAGGTGTGAAGCACCTCCACCCAGGACAGGCTTTGTTTCTGACCACAGAGTGCACAAAGGCACTCACCCCATGTGGTCAGAAACTCATCTGGAAGTGGCAGGCTGGCACAGACCGGTCAGCCTTGCACTAGCAGTTGGGCTAACATACAGGGGGCATCTCTAAGATGCCCTCTGTGTGCATTTCTCAATAAATCCCACACTGGCATCAGTGTGGGTTTATTATGCTGAGAAGTTTGATACCAAACTTCCCAGTATTCAGTGTAGCCATTATGCTACTGTGGAGTTCGTAATGACAAACTCCCATACCATATACTCAGTATAGCTACCCTGCACTTACAATGTCTAAGAATGGACTTAGACACTGTAGGGGCATAGTGCTCATGCAGCTATGCCCTCACCTGTGGTATAGTGCACCCTGCCTTAGAGCTGTAAGGCCTGCTAGAGGGGGGACTCACCTATGCCACAGGCAGTGGTTGGTGGGCATGGCACTCTGAGGGGAGTGCCAAGTAGACTTTGTTTTTTCTCCCCGGCAGCACACACAAGCGGCAAAGCAGTGTGCATGCACTGAGTGAGGGGTCTCTAAAGGTGGCATAATACATGATGCAGCCCTTAGGAACCTTCCCTGGCCACAGGGCCCTTGGTGCCAGGGGTATCTTTTACAAGGGACTTAACTGTGTGCCAGGGCTGTGCTAATTATGGAAACAAAGGTACTGTTTTAGGAAAAGAACACTGGTGCTGGGGCCTGGTTAGTGGGGTCCCAGCACCCTTCCAATCAAAACTGGCATCAACACTAGGCAAAAAGTGGGGGGTGACCATGCCAACATTGGCATGTTGCTACATTACCCTTACCTCCAGTCCCAGTATGTAGATCTGAGGAAAGGTGGCAATATAAGGGAACTGCTATTATTCAAACCCTAATATAGTATGACCCCTTGTATAATCAGGGAGGCTATTATCAGAGCTCCTATGTAATAAAATTCCTGCCATAATTTGTCGCTGCACTATATGGCACCAAAGGGACAAGTGGTTTTTGTTACAGGACAAGTAGATCCAAGAAGCAACTTGTACCACAGACAAGTGGATATTTTATTAATTTCCACACCTCTGCAGATGCCATTCCACTCAAACCGTTTGATTAACATTATCCAAGCATAGCGGTGACGGATGCTAGTCAGTACGGGTTGGGAGCTATGTTGATGCAGTCGAAAAATGGCAAGGATAAAGTGGTACCATTTGGATCACGTGTGTTACGAGGAGCAGAAGCAACATACCCAGTCACCGAACATGCAGCCCTAGCGTGTTGGTGGGGTGTGAATTATTTTGAAAAGTATCTTTGGGGTGCAGAGTTCACGTTACATATGGACCACGAACCACTGGTCAATTTATTCCCCATGCGGGGAGCCTGTAAGACTTCCAGGATTGCCAAGTGGCATTACAGGCTACAAGAATTTCAATTTAAGCTGGAGTACATACCAGGGGTAAAAAATATTTTTGCTGATGAAGCTCTGAAAACAAACAAGGACATTTTTGAGGAGTTGAGCTTGTCAGAGTGTATTTTGAGTTTGTCAGGTCAGGCAACACTAGGGAAGTGGTGAAGTTTTTGCGTGAGTTGTTCCTGCGAGAGGGTGCCTCATCTGAAATAGTCACTGACAACGGCGTGCAATTTTCGTCAGAAGAATTTGGTAAGATCATTAACTGTGATGTGAAACATGTAACCATATCCCTGTACCACCTCAGGAGTAATGGCTTGGTAAAAAAGCACAATCGAGTAATCATGGATAATGTACAGTTGTCATTGGTGAATGGGTTGGAGTGGAAAAAAAGAATTGGAAGATCTAGTGTGGGCAAGGTGAACAACACCTAGTTAAGCCACAGGGATGTCACCTTTTGCGTTACTCAAGGGAAGGGATGTGGCTAATAAATTGTTGCGCCCTTGGATGAATGGTTTAGAAGTGTCCGTGGAAAAAAAAAATAGAGTGGAAGAAAAACGAGCAGATGCGCAAAGAAAATAAGACTCTGACAAAAATGTCCGGCAAATGGAAGTCAATGAGGGAGATTGGGTCAGCTTACCCGGAATAATTACCAAAGGGAAATCTACATTTTCAGATCTCAAGAAAGTGGTGTGTGTGAGAAGGAGCCTGTGGTCAGACTGAAGGATGGTAAATGGAGGAATAAAGATAAGTTGGCCATACAAAGAGGACCAGTGGTCATACCTGGCATCGAAAATTCTGGTCCATGGGGGAAGCAACATGGTTCTGATGACCAGAATCGAGTGTGCACAAGAACACCAAGAGAAAGGAAAACAGCTGTGTGGTTGCAGGAACGTAATATGAAGACTTGATTTGTACAGGGACATTATTAATTATTTTAATGGTTCAAAAGGATAAATTGTGATAATTAATGTTGTTCTATATAATTTAGTATAGAATGTAGTTGTCATGTCTCTACACAACACAGTAATTATTATCAGTATTGTTATTGTATAGGGGAAAGGGGTTTGGCTGGTAGCTCGTGGGTGAAACACTGAGGGTTGAAAGGAATGTGGAATACAGGGGTAGAAAGTGGGCTTTTGAATTCGGGCAGTTGTTTCTTACTGGCTGCCCTGCTGGTTGTGTTGTACTAAGCTCTTAGTAAAAACTTACCTTGTGTATCCCTGGTCCCTGTGATTCTTTGGAACAGTTCCATCTCTTCACCTTCATTGTGGTATGTTCAACTTGTGTGGAAGTTTAGAATGTTGGCTGGGAACCTCTGTGGAATATTGGCTATGCACCTCAGGGAGCTTCTGATAAGAGCTTATAGACAGTTGGACTCTGCCTATTTCCATCATTACTTCAGGGGCATCGAAAGACAAACAAATCAGACAGAGGGGAGTAATGGACTTCAAACAGTGGATAATGACTGCTGGACGCAGTCTAAATATTATATATTGGTAGTGAAAGAATTAGCATTTGCAGAGGTAGGTAATGCAGTAGATTAAATGGAGAAGGAAAGCACCTATGAAAGGGGCTGGTTAAGCATGAAACACATTCTGTTTCTCCTTTAGAGGTGAACGGTGAAGGGTTTCAATATTCAGACTTGTTGGACTGATGTGGTCTCTGGGATTCTTTGTCATAACTTGTTTGTTATTGTCTGGTAGCTCCCCGAGTTCCTCTTTTCAGATCTTCCCTTCTTCAGCCTATTGTCTCTCTATGAGCTTCCAATGTTGCACTTTGGAGCTGTAAGGCACACTGGAGACCAAGATCTTTTGACAATGGGCAGTTTTAAGCCTTATCAAACTGGATCAATCAACAGTTTCTGCCTACTGATAAGAAGCTGCTGCTCCATCATCCGCAGAATCTTTAAGGGAGAGCTGCCTTATAAGAGCATCTTTCAGACAGGCTCAGATACAGATAATGGGCTGAACTCTAATATGCCAGGCCCTGGTTGATATGAAAGAGAAGAATATTAGGTCGCACTGTGGTGCACGGTGTCGGGTTGGCTACTGGGGGCATGATCCAAACAGCTTACACTACTACTTATCAGCTTGCTGATGTTACACAGATTTACTTAACTCAGCATGACTAACTACTGTTGCAATGTGAATAGGACTCAGTTATCAGAAGGTATACCAAGATGACCCACAGTAGCCAAGATATATGGATACAAACTAAGGTGTGGTTACAGAACTGTATTATCATCTGCTGTTACTGAAAGGGGAGCATCCATTACTAACAGCCGAGGCATTGTGAAATAAATGGTCATTGTAGGAAGTTGGCTCTGTATGTGCTATTTCAAAGTAAGGAACAGCATGCACAGAGTCCAAGGGTTCCCCTTAGAGGTAAAATAGTGGTAAAAATAGATAATACTAATGCTCTATTTTGTGGTAGTGTGGTCGAGCAGTAGGCTTATCCAAGGAGTAGTGTTAAGCATTTGTTGTACATACACATAGACAATAAATGAGGTACACACACTCAGAGACAAATCCAGCCAATAGGTTTTGTATAGAAAAATATCTTTTCTTAGTTTATTTTAAGAACCACAGGTTCAAATTTAACATGTAATATCTTGTTTGAAAGGTATTGCAGGTAAGTACATTAGGAACTTTGAATCATTTCAATTGCATGTATACTTTTCAAGTTATTGACAAATAGCTACTTTAAAAGTGGACACTTAGTGCAATTTTCACAGTTCCTGGGGGAGGTAAGTTTTTGTTAGTTTTACCAGGTAAGTAAGACACCTACAGGGTTCAGTTCTTGGTCCAAGGTAGCCCACCGTTGGGGGTTCAGAGCAACCCCAAAGTCACCACACCAGCAGCTCAGGGCCGGTCAGGTGCAGAGTTCAAAGTGGTGCCCAAAACGCCTAGGCTAGAATGGAGAGAAGGGGGTGCCCCGGTTCCGGTCTGCTTGCAGGTAAGTACCCGCGTCTTCGGAGGGCAGACCAGGGGGGTTTTGTAGGGCACCGGGGGGGACACAAGCCCACACAGAAATTTCACCCTCAGCAGCGCGGGGGCGGCCGGGTGCAGTGTAGAAACAAGCGTCGGGTTTTCAATGTTAGTCTATGAGAGATCAACGGATCTCTTCAGCGCTGCAGGCAGGCAAGGGGGGGCTTCCTCGGGGAAACCTCCACTTGGGCAAGGGAGAGGGACTCCTGGGGGTCACTTCTCCAGTGAAAGTCCGGTCCTTCCGGTCCTGGGGGCTGCGGGTGCAGGGTCTTTTCCAGGCGTCGGGACTTAGGTTTCAGAGAGTCGCGGTCAGGGGAAGCCTCGGGATTCCCTCTGCAGGCGGCGCTGTGGGGGCTCAGGGGGGACAGGTTTTGGTACTCACAGTCGTAGAGTAGTCCGGGGGTCCTCCCTGAGGTGTGGGTTCTCCACCAGCCGAGTCGGGGTCGCCGGGTGCAGTGTTGCAAGTCTCACGCTTCTTGCGGGGAGATTGCAGGGTCTTTAAAGCTGCTCCTTGAAACAAAGTTGCAGTCTTTTTGGAGCAGGTCCGCTGTCCTCGGGAGTTTCTTGTCTTTTTCGAAGCAGGGCAGTCCTCAGAGGATTCAGAGGTTGCTGGTCCCTTGGAAGGCATCGCTGGAGCAGAGTTCTTTGGAAGGCAGGAGACAGGCCGGTGAGTTTCTGGAGCCAAGGCAGTTGTCGTCTTCTGGTCTTCCTCTGCAGGGGTTTTCAGCTAGGCAGTCCTCCTTCTTGTAGTTTGCAGGAATCTAATTTTCTAGGGTTCAGGGTAGCCCTTAAATACTAAATTTAAGGGCGTGTTTAGGTCTGGGGGGTTAGTAGCCAATGGCTACTAGCCCTGAGGGTGGGTACACCCTCTTTGTGCCTCCTCCCAAGGGGAGGGGGTCACAATCCTAACCCTATTGGGGGAATCCTCCATCTGCAAGATGGAGGATTTCTAAAAGTTGGAGTCACTTCAGCTCAGGACACCTTAGGGGCTGTCCTGACTGTCCAGTGACTCCTCCTTGTTGCTTTCTTTGTTCCCTCCAGCCTTGCCGCCAAAAGTGGGGGCCGTGGCCGGAGGGGGCGGGCAACTCCACTAAGCTGGAGTGCCCTGCTGGGCTGTGACAAAGGGGTGAGCCTTTGAGGCTCACCGCCAGGTGTCACAGCTCCTGCCTGGGGGAGGTGTTAGCATCTCCACCCAGTGCAGGCTTTGTTACTGGCCTCAGAGTGACAAAGGCACTCTCCCCATGGGGCCAGCAACATGTCTCTAGTGTGGCAGGCTGCTGGAACTAGTCAGCCTACACAGACAGTCGGTTAAGTTTCAGGGGGCACCTCTAAGGTGCCCTCTGGGGTGTATTTTGCAATAAAATGTACACTGGCATCAGTGTGCATTTATTGTGCTGAGAAGTTTGATACCAAACTTCCCAGTTTTCAGTGTAGCCATTATGGTGCTGTGGAGTTCGTGTTTGACAGACTCCCAGACCATATACTCTTATGGCTACCCTGCACTTACAATGTCTAAGGTTTTGTTTAGACACTGTAGGGGTACCATGCTCATGCACTGGTACCCTCACCTATGGTATAGTGCACCCTGCCTTAGGGCTGTAAGGCCTGCTAGAGGGGTGTCTTACCTATACTGCATAGGCAGTGAGAGGCTGGCATGGCACCCTGAGGAGAGTGCCATGTCGACTTACTCGTTTTGTCCTCATTAGCACACACAAGCTGGCAAGCAGTGTGTCTGTGCTGAGTGAGAGGTCTCCAGGGTGGCATAAGACATGCTGCAGCCCTTAGAGACCTTCCTTGGCATCAGGGCCCTTGGTACTCGAAGTACCAGTTACAAGGGACTTATCTGGATGCCAGGGTCTGCCAATTGTGGATACAAAAGTACAGGTTAGGGAAAGAACACTGGTGCTGGGGCCTGGTTAGCAGGCCTCAGCACACTTTCAATTGTAAACATAGCATCAGCAAAGGCAAAAAGTCAGGGGGCAACCATGCCAAGGAGGCATTTCCTTACACAACCCCCCCCCCAAACGAAAGAGGATGAGACTAACCTTTCCCAAGAGAGTCTTCATTTTCTAAGTGGAAGAACCTGGAAAGGCCATCTACATTGGCATGGGCAGTCCCAGGTCTGTGTTCCACTATAAAGTCCATTCCCTGTAGGGAGATGGACCACCTCAACAGTTTAGGATTTTCACCTTTCATTTCCATCAGCCATTTGAGAGGTCTGTGGTCAGTTTGAACTAGGAAGTGAGTCCCAAAGAGGTATGGTCTCAGCTTCTTCAGGGACCAAACCACAGCAAAGGCCTCCCTCTCAATGGCACTCCAACGCTGCTCCCTGGGGAGTAACCTCCTGCTAATGAAAGCAACAGGCTGGTCAAGGCCATCATCATTTGTTTGGGACAAAACTGCCCCTATCCCATGTTCAGAGGCATCTGTCTGCACAATGAACTGCTTAGAATAATCTGGAGCTTTTAGAACTGGTGCTGAGCACATTGCTTGTTTCAGGGTGTCAAAGGCCTGTTGGCATTCCACAGTCCAGTTCACTTTCTTGGGCATTTTCTTGGAGGTGAGTTCAGTGAGGGCTGTCACAATGGATCCATGTCCCTTCACAAACCTCCTGTAATACCCAGTCAAGCCAAGGAATGCCCTGACTTGAGTCTGGGTTTTTGGAGCTACCCAGTCCAGAATAGTCTGGATCTTGGGTTGGAGTGGCTGAACTTGGCCTCCACCTACAAGGTGGCCCAAGTAAACCACAGTTCCCTGCCCTATCTGGCATTTGGATGCCTTGATAGAGAGGCCTGCAGATTGCAGAGCCTTCAAAACCTTCTTCAGGTGGACCAGGTGATCCTGCCAGGTGGAGCTAAAGACAGCAATATCATCAAGATAAGCTGTGCTAAAGGACTCCAAGCCAGCAAGGACTTGATTCACCAACCTTTGGAAGGTGGCAGGGGCATTCTTTAAACCAAAGGGCATAACAGTAAACTGATAATGCCCATCAGGTGTGGAGAATGCTGTTTTCTCTTTTGCTCCAGGTGCCATTTTTATTTGCCAGTACCCTGCTGTCAAGTCAAAGGTACTTAAGAATTTGGCAGCACCTAATTTATCTATGAGCTCATCAGCTCTGGGAATTGGATGAGCATCTGTCTTGGTGACAGAATTGAGCCCTCTGTAATCCACACAAAACCTCATCTCTTTCTTTCCATCTTTGGTGTGAGGTTTGGGGACTAAGACCACTGGGCTAGCCCAGGGGCTGTCAGAGCGCTCAATTACTCCCAATTCTAGCATCTTGTGGACTTCCACCTTGATGCTTTCCTTAACATGGTCAGACTGTCTAAAGATTTTGTTTTTGACAGGCATGCTGTCTCCTGTGTCCACATCATGGGCACACAGGTGTGTCTGACCAGGGGTTAAGGAGAAGAGTTCAGGAAACTGTTGTAGGACTCTCCTACAATCAGCTTGCTGTTGGTCAGAGAGGGTGTCTGAGTAGATCACTCCATCTACTGAGCCATCTTTTGGGTCTGATGACAGAAGATCAGGGAGAGGTTCACTCTCTGCCTCCTGATCCTCATCTGTTACCATCAACAGATTCACATCAGCCCTGTCATGGAAGAGCTTAAGGCGGTTCACATGGATCACCCTCTTGGGGCTCCTGCTTGTGCCCAGGTCCACCAGGTAGGTGACCTGACTCTTCCTTTCTAGCACTGGGTAAGGGCCACTCCATTTGTCCTGGAGTGCCCTGGGAGCCACAGGCTCCAGAACCCAGACTTTCTGCCCTGGTTGGAACTCAACCAGTGCAGCCTTTTGGTCATACCAAAACTTCTGGAGCGGTTGGCTGGCCTCAAGGTTTTTGGTTGCCTTTTCCATGTACTCTGCCATTCTAGAGCGAAGGCCAAGTACATAGTCCACTATGTCTTGTTTAGGCTCATGAAGAGGTCTCTCCCAGCCTTCTTTAACAAAAGCAAGTGGTCCCCTTACAGGGTGACCAAACAGAAGTTCAAAGGGTGAGAATCCTACTCCCTTCTGTGGCACCTCTCTGTAAGCAAAAAGCAGACATGGCAAGAGGACATCCCATCTCCTTTTGAGTTTTTCTGGGAGCCCCATGATCATGCCTTTTAATGTCTTGTTGAATCTCTCAACCAAGCCATTAGTTTGTGGATGGTAGGGTGTAGTGAATTTGTAAGTCACTCCACACTCATTCCACATGTGTTTTAGGTATGCTGACATGAAGTTGGTACCTCTGTCAGACACCACCTCCTTAGGGAAACCCACTCTGGTAAAGATACCAATGAGGGCCTTGGCTACTGCAGGGGCAGTAGTCGACCTAAGGGGAATAGCTTCAGGATACCTAGTAGCATGATCCACTACTACTAGGATATACATATTTCCTGAGGCTGTGGGAGGTTCCAGTGGACCAACTATGTCCACACCCACTCTTTCAAAGGGGACCCCCACCACTGGAAGTGGAATGAGGGGGGCCTTTGGGTGCCCACCTGTCTTACCACTGGATTGACAGGTGGGGCAGGAGAGGCAAAACTCCTTAACCTTCTGGGACATATTGGGCCAGTAGAAGTGGTTGACTAACCTCTCCCACGTCTTGGTTTGTCCCAAATGCCCAGCAAGGGGAATGTCATGGGCTAAGGTCAGAATAAACTCTCTGAACGACTGAGGCACTACCACTCTCCTAGTGGCACCAGGTTTGGGGTCTCTGGCCTCAGTGTACAGGAGTCCATCTTCCCAATAGACCCTATGTGTTCCATTTTTCTTGCCCTTGGACTCTTCAGCAGCTTGCTGCCTAAGGCCTTCAAGAGAGGGACAGGTTTCTTGTCCCTTACACAGCTCCTCCCTTGAGGGTCCCCCTGGGCCTAAGAGCTCAACCTGATAAGGTTCAAGCTCCAAAGGCTCAGTTCCCTCAGAGGGCAGAACTTCTTCCTGAGAAGAGAGGTTCTCTTTTTCTGACTGTGTTGCAGTTGGTTTCCCAACTGACTTTCCTTTTCTCTTGGTAGGCTGGGCCATTTTTCCAGACTCCAGCTCTACTTTTTCACCCTGTGCCTTGCATTGTGCTCTTGTTTTTACACACACCAGTTCAGGGATACCCAGCATGGCTGCATGGGTTTTTAGCTCTACCTCAGCCCATGCTGAGGACTCCAGGTCATTTCCAAGCAGACAGTCTACTGGGATGTTTGAGGAGACCACCACCTGTTTCAGGCCATTGACCCCTCCCCATTCTAAAGTTACCATTGCCATGGGATGTGCTTTAGTTTGATTGTCAGCATTGGTGACTGTATAAGGTTTTCCAGTCAGGTATTGGCCAGGGGAAACCAGTTTCTCTGTCACCATGGTGACACTGGCACCTGTATCCCTCAGGCCCTCTACACTTGTCCCATTAATAAAGAGCTGCTGCCTGTATTTTTGCATGTTAGGAGGCCAGGCAGCTAGTGTGGCTAAATCCACCCCACCCTCAGAGACTAGAGTAGCTTCAGTGTGGACCCTGATTTGCTCTGGGCACACTGTTGATCCCACTTGGAGACTAGCCATTCCAGTGTTACCTGGATTGGAGTTTGGAGTGGAATTTTTCTTGGGACAGGCCTTGTCTCCAGTTTGGTGTCCAGACTGACTACAGTTTCGACACCAGGCCTTTTTGGGATCAAAGTTTTTACCCTTGTACCCAGGATTGTTTTGTGAAGAGGCTCTGGGCCCACCCTCCTGTGCAGGTTTTTGGGGGCCTTTAGAAGACTCTTGACTATTTTTATTTTTGGTTGTCTCACCACCTTTCCCCTGGGGAGGTTTTGTGACCCCTTTCTTTTGGTCACCCCCTGTGGAAGTTTTGGACACCCTTGTCTTGACCCAATGGTCCGCCTTCTTTCCCAATTCTTGGGGAGAAATTGGTCCTAGGTCTACCAGATGCTGATGCAGTTTATCATTGAAACAATTACTTAACAGGTGTTCTTTCACAAATAAATTGTACAGCCCATCATAATTACTTACACCACTGCCTTGAATCCAACCATCTAGTGTTTTCACTGAGTAGTCTACAAAGTCAACCCAGGTCTGGCTCGAGGATTTTTGAGCCCCCCTGAATCTAATCCTATACTCCTCAGTGGAGAATCCAAAGCCCTCAATCAGGGTACCCTTCATGAGGTCATAAGATTCTGCATCTTTTCCAGAGAGTGTGAGGAGTCTATCCCTACACTTTCCTGTGAACATTTCCCAAAGGAGAGCACCCCAGTGAGATCTGTTCACTTTTCTGGTTACACAAGCCCTCTCAAAAGCTGTGAACCATTTGGTGATGTCATCACCATCTTCATATTTAGTTACAATCCCTTTAGGGATTTTCAACATGTCAGGAGAATCTCTGACCCTATTTATGTTGCTGCCACCATTGATGGGTCCTAGGCCCATCTCTTGTCTTTCCCTCTCTATGGCTAGGATCTGTCTTTCCAAAGCCAATCTTTTGGCCATCCTGGCTAACTGGATGTCCTCTTCACTGGAGTTATCCTCAGTGATTTCAGAGGTGTTGGTCTCTCCTGTGAGGGAACCAGCATCTCTGACTATTATTTTTGGAGTCAGGGTTTGAGAGACCCTGTTCTCCCTAGATAGGACTGGTAGGGGGGAATTTTCCTCCAAGTCACTATCCTCTTCCTCTGAGTTGCCACCCTCAGAGGGGTTGGCCTTTTCAAACTCTGCCAAAAGCTCCTGGAGCTGTATTTTGGTAGGTTTGGGGCCCATTGTTATTTTCTTTATTTTACAGAGTGACCTTAGCTCCCTCATCTTAAGATGGAGGTAAGGTGTGGTGTCGAGTTCCACCACAGTCACATCTGTGCTAGACATTTTGCTTCTAAAAGTTGGAATACTTTTTAAGAATCTACAACTGGTTCTAGAATCTAATTCAAACTTTTACAAACTTTTAAACTCTAAAAGAAATGCTAAACAGGATCTAACACAAGGCCCTAGCAGGTCTTTTAAGAATTTAGAAAACTTTTCAAATTGCAAAAATCAATTTCTAATGACAATTTTGGAATTTGTCGTGTGATCAGGTATTGGCTGAGTAGTCCAGCAAATGCAAAGTCTTGTACCCCACCGCTGATCCACCAATGTAGGAAGTTGGCTCTGTATGTGCTATTTCAAAGTAAGAAATAGCATGCACAGAGTCCAAGGGTTCCCCTTAGAGGTAAAATAGTGGTAAAAATAGATAATACTAATGCTCTATTTTGTGGTAGTGTGGTCGAGCAGTAGGCTTATCCAAGGAGTAGTGTTAAGCATTTGTTGTACATACACATAGACAATAAATGAGGTACACACACTCAGAGACAAATCCAGCCAATAGGTTTTGTATAGAAATATATCTTTTCTTAGTTTATTTTAAGAACCACAGGTTCAAATTTAACATGTAATATCTTGTTTGAAAGGTATTGCAGGTAAGTACATTAGGAACTTTGAATCATTTCAATTGCATGTATACTTTTCAAGTTATTGACAAATAGCTACTTTAAAAGTGGACACTTAGTGCAATTTTCACAGTTCCTGGGGGAGGTAAGTTTTTGTTAGTTTTACCAGGTAAGTAAGACACCTACAGGGTTCAGTTCTTGGTCCAAGGTAGCCCACCGTTGGGGGTTCAGAGCAACCCCAAAGTCACCACACCAGCAGCTCAGGGCCGGTCAGGTGCAGAGTTCAAAGTGGTGCCCAAAACGCCTAGGCTAGAATGGAGAGAAGGGGGTGCCCCGGTTCCGGTCTGCTTGCAGGTAAGTACCCGCGTCTTCGGAGGGCAGACCAGGGGGGTTTTGTAGGGCACCGGGGGGGACACAAGCCCACACAGAAATTTCACCCTCAGCAGCGCAGGGGCGGCGGGTGCAGTGTAGAAACAAGCGTCGGGTTTTCAATGTTAGTCTATGAGAGATCAACGGATCTCTTCAGCGCTGCAGGCAGGCAAGGGGGGGCTTCCTCGGGGAAACCTCCACTTGGGCAAGGGAGAGGGACTCCTGGGGGTCACTTCTCCAGTGAAAGTCCGGTCCTTCCGGTCCTGGGGGCTGCGGGTGCAGGGTCTTTTCCAGGCGTCGGGACTTAGGTTTCAGAGAGTCGCGGTCAGGGGAAGCCTCGGGATTCCCTCTGCAGGCGGCGCTGTGGGGGCTCAGGGGGGACAGGTTTTGGTACTCACAGTCGTAGTGTAGTCCGGGGGTCCTCCCTGAGGTGTGGGTTCTCCACCAACCGAGTCGGGGTCGCCGGGTGCAGTGTTGCAAGTCTCACGCTTCTTGCGGGGAGATTGCAGGGTCTTTAAAGCTGCTCCTTGAAACAAAGTTGCAGTCTTTTTGGAGCAGGTCCGCTGTCCTCTGGAGTTTCTTGTCTTTTTCGAAGCAGGGCAGTCCTCAGAGGATTCAGAGGTCGCTGGTCCCTTGGAAGGCATCGCTGGAGCAGAGTTCTTTGGAAGGCAGGAGACAGGCCGGTGAGTTTCTGGAGCCAAGGCAGTTGTCGTCTTCTGGTCTTCCTCTGCAGGGGTTTTCAGCTAGGCAGTCCTTCTTCTTGCAGTTTGCAGGAATCTAATTTTCTAGGGTTCAGGGTAGCCCTTAAATACTAAATTTAAGGGCGTGTTTAGGTCTGGGGGGTTAGTAGCCAATGGCTACTAGCCCTGAGGGTGGGTACACCCTCTTTGTGCCTCCTCCCAAGGGGAGGGGGTCACAATCCTAACCCTATTGGGGGAATCCTCCATCTGCAAGATGGAGGATTTCTAAAAGTTGGAGTCACTTCAGCTCAGGACACCTTAGGGGCTGTCCTGACTGGCCAGTGACGACTCCTTGTTGCTTTCTTTGTTCCCTCCAGCCTTGCCGCCAAAAGTGGGGGCCGTGGCCGGAGGGGGCGGGCAACTCCACTAAGCTGGAGTGCCCTGCTGGGCTGTGACAAAGGGGTGAGCCTTTGAGGCTCACCGCCAGGTGTCACAGCTCCTGCCTGGGGGAGGTGTTAGCATCTCCACCCAGTGCAGGCTTTGTTACTGGCCTCAGAGTGACAAAGGCACTCTCCCCATGGGGCCAGCAACATGTCTCTAGTGTGGCAGGCTGCTGGAACTAGTCAGCCTACACAGACAGTCGGTTAAGTTTCAGGGGGCACCTCTAAGGTGCCCTCTGGGGTGTATTTTGCAATAAAATGTACACTGGCATCAGTGTGCATTTATTGTGCTGAGAAGTTTGATACCAAACTTCCCAGTTTTCAGTGTAGCCATTATGGTGCTGTGGAGTTCGTGTTTGACAGACTCCCAGACCATATACTCTTATGGCTACCCTGCACTTACAATGTCTAAGGTTTTGTTTAGACACTGTAGGGGTACCATGCTCATGCACTGGTACCCTCACCTATGGTATAGTGCACCCTGCCTTAGGGCTGTAAGGCCTGCTAGAGGGGTGTCTTACCTATACTGCATAGGCAGTGAGAGGCTGGCATGGCACCCTGAGGGGAGTGCCATGTCGACTTACTCGTTTTGTCCTCACTAGCACACACAAGCTGGCAAGCAGTGTGTCTGTGCTGAGTGAGAGGTCTCCAGGGTGGCATAAGACATGCTGCAGCCCTTAGAGACCTTCCTTGGCATCAGGGCCCTTGGTACTCGAAGTACCAGTTACAAGGGACTTATCTGGATGCCAGGGTCTGCCAATTGTGGATACAAAAGTACAGGTTAGGGAAAGAACACTGGTGCTGGGGCCTGGTTAGCAGGCCTCAGCACACTTTCAATTGTAAACATAGCATCAGCAAAGGCAAAAAGTCAGGGGGCAACCATGCCAAGGAGGCATTTCCTTACAGTCATGCATTTACTTTGGTGCACTGTGAACACAACAATGTCATAATATGTAGGGCTGTCATTTGTACTCTCAAATTAAAATCGAGAAAGTAGTTTTCAGATGGGGGTGCAGTCCTCTTTCCCCAGCTTCAGCTGATCAGGGTACACTAAATAAATCACATACTTCCTGTCCAAAAGGACCCAGGGTTCCAGTTCACCACCCATTCACTCCCAGAGCCAACAAAATGAATACAGATATCTCCTTCATCTTTGCATTGTACCAAATGCTCCTCAACATGTGCCTTCGGCCACTATTGCCAATCACACTAATGTCAACAATCAGCATCTTCTGCTTCAACTGGCTTGATGACATAAATGATAAATAGCCAATACTCAAGCTAGTAAATCAATCACTACACATATCACATTTCATCACCATGGATGCTGCATAATCATCTGAAACTCTAACCAATTAAGAGAGTTGCTGGCTTTGGCCTCCCAGTCAGATCGCTGATCACAACGCTATTGCCAATCATCGAACGTTACTTGCTCTTACTCAAGTCATATCTGTGAAAACCCTCAGAGATGTGCACATCCCAACTGGCTCACTCTTCACAAAGATCTCAGCTCTAAACCGGACTTGGGTTCACAACTTGGTTTAACTTAATTCTAAGATCACAGACAACACATTTCTGGTTTCCTCACAATTATTCTAGGTTAACTAAATCAATGTTGGCTTTGTCTACATGATGCATTGCATAGAAAGCATACAGGAAAGCATACAGGCCTCAGTCACTCAACTACTGAGAAAATCATACCCGATCTCCTATGTATCAAGAGCCCAAAACTTGCTGCAACTAGTCACATTTGTATAGTAAAAACGCTTGCACCTGCTGGGCTTCTCACCACAAAATATTAATCTATGCTCTTCCTGCACCAGTGTAGAACAAGTACCAAGACACAAGCATGGATGGCAACTCAGACCTTGGCAACTATAACTACTTGAGGAAAGAAGTCAAGACATTTTTATTGCCACAACAAACTCCATAAGTCCAGCTTTCACAGCCCATTATCCAAATTCTTTCTTAAGTGCCAGGAAGTCATACATGTAGTATAAATTCAACTTTATAGAAACGTGTAACATAATATTTACAACATCATGGCATATATAAATGCCACATCAGTGTAGTGCAGGGAGATAAGGATGCACCACTCCTCTATTTCCAGATGCTTTTCAGCCAGACCCATAAGGTTTAAAAAGCTTCCAGCAAAACTTGCTGTTGATCCCCTTTGTGGTAACTGATTATTCAATTAAAGTCCCCCATGGAACATTGTTTTTACAGGAACAAGCATGTGCTTACCTCGATGGAGCTTGCGATGTTCAAGCACTCCTCCATCCCAGGTATATCCAGCTGAATAACGCGCAGGTCTTTGCATTTTACAATTATACTTCCCAGTGAGCCAACAAACCTACAAAGAAACATGCTAAATATTAAAACTACATACTTCTTGTAAGAACAGGTTTTCTGCAGAAGCAGAAATCACATCCATCAATTTCTCCAGCCCGCAGCAACTGCCACCCTCAGAACCCTACCACCCATACCATTCCACCCTCAAGTGTGTTGGGTGCAATCCACAAAACATTCCACCACACAACGTATGCCCCCATTCCCTACAGATAATTACAACAACAATATGGACAAAGAATGTTAAACAGTATGAAGTACCAAAACAATGAAGTACAAATATGGATGATGGATTCGACAAGATACAAATATTTGTTCTTACTCTTTCAACTCTCGATAGCGGCATTGAGTTACATTTTGAACAGTCCAAGCATAACTACCCTCCAAATCCATTGTGTTCCTCTTCACTGTGATGGCAGTCTTAGGTTGTGAGGACTTGGATTCTCTCTTTCTGGAGGTCCCCAAAACATAATTCTCAGCTAGTCACCCATTTTGAATTTATAAGGTTTACATCCAGTCTTAGCCCTATGCCTTAGCACAACATTTTTCTTGGTGAAGTCGCACTGTTTCACTCACTGCCAACAAACTATAGTCATCCTTACCCTCTATGAGCATCTATCCGAGTTACGTTTTTCAACAAGGAAGCCCGCCCCTTAACATAACAAAAAGATAACACCCTGTGAAGTGCTATCCTACAGCTCCACAACATTTTGTTGATTTCCTCCCTCCAGTTCAACTCACTCATCACAATCAACTGAATACTTTCACAAAACACCCGGTTGAACCGTTCGACCAAACCACCATGGTTCAATTGTGCCTGATGACATTTATCAACAAAAAGCCCTCCATCTGACATGAAATGAACAGCTAAGCATTATGCATCACTATGTCTTCTGGGCAACCCTATCTTGAAAAAACACAATACTAAAATGCTTTCACAGTCTTCTAATTAATTGTATTCACAAACCTGACCTCTGGCCACTTTCGACAATTTGTCAATTAGAACTAAGGGGAACCAGGCACTCTCATGTCTGCCTATTAAAAGATCACAGTTGCGGAAATTTGCTGGGCACCAAGGCTGTCCCCTGCGACTTATAGGTTTTATCGCTAATGGTACAAGAAAGGCAATTCTGGATATACCTCTTGATCACATAGTTCAAACCCAGCCACCAAAGAGACACTTTGTGTTCCACTTCAAGGCAGACATACCACCATGTCCCTCATGCACCAATTTGAGCAAGCTTTCTTTCAAGGGATCTGGAATCAAGAATCTGTCACTGTAGTGCACACCTTTGACTACAGTCAGTTCACCCCAAATGGATTTGTAATTGTTTAACAGGACAATCTTGTCCTTCACCTTAGACCATCCACTACACACACAATCATTACTTTTCATCAACACCACATCCTGAATACTATTCCTTCATCATCATTAATCGCATCTTGACAACAGTCATTCAAAATCGCAACCAACTATCTTGCTCACCAATTGCACTGCCACAGTCAGCCTCTTCAGCCAGAGGTAAATGGGGAAAGCACACAGTGTTTATATTTTTTACTGCCAAAGGCATCTTTCATGGAAAACTAGAATTCCTGCAAATAATATGCCTACATTAGTCAACCTTAGACGTGGCCTTGACACCACCATCGATGGAGAATTTAGCAATTAACAGTTTGTCATCTGTTGTAATCTCAAAGGTAGTGCCCCAAACATGGGTCTTAAAATGTTTATTGACCCATCAACATGCAAAAGCCTCCTTCGCAATTACACTGTATGTACTTTCTGCACCCTTGAATGTTTTCCTAACAAAGACCACAACCTTCTTTACGCTGTCGTTTTCTTGCATTAAAATGCACCCCAGGCGTTATACACTGGCATCTGTGACAATGATGGTATAGGCATTCACATCAAACAGCTTAAGCGTTTCAGAATTCACAATACAACATTTTATTTGCATACATGCTTTATCACAAGCATCGGTCCACACAAATTTAGCATCCTCCTCCAGCAACCCTCTCAATAACTTTGTCCTTTTGGAAATATGATCAACAAATTTAGCATAACATTCCTCCATGCCCACAAACCAGTGCAACTTATCTTTATTCTTAGTAGACTGTTCAATTGACTTACCAACTTCAATTTTGGCCTCACACCAGCACCTGATTATATACGCTCTCAGTAATCCCCTTGAGTCACAGCAAACTGACACTATGCAATTCCAGTCATCAACCCTGCTTTATTAAACACCAGCAATACATAACTCGACACCCGATCATGCTCATCTTGATAGTTCCTGCACATGAGAATATCATGTTGGAAATACTTTACACTGTCCATTTCTGCCAATAACTTTTGCATTGACTTCTAAAAGACAGAGACGGATCGCAGGCCAAATGGCACTCTCTTGAACCTGAATATTCCTTCTGGAGCGATAAAGGATGAGTTGCCCCTTTGAGTAATTTGGTTTTAAAGTACTCACTAGATAAGTCCAATGCTGTGAACACTCTCCCTCCTTCCAGTGGCCAACAACTCATATATGCTGGGTGGAGAGTATTGATCCTCCCATATTTCTTGATTAAGGGCTTGAAGGTGAACACATGTGAAAAGCACTTCAACACCTCATCAGGGGTAGTAAGGGCAGTATAAATGCAATTACAATATGTTAGCCGTCCCATCAGCCTTGCATGCCAGGACAATCTGACTGACCCACTCTGCTGCCTCATCTGGTTCTGAGGTACCACAATCATTCAACCAGTTCAGTTCATCTCGAAGTGCTCTTCTCATGGCCAATGTCATATTTTTCGCCTTGGACAGGTGATTTCCTCCCTTACAGTGATTTTGTGACAGAAAACATGCAAACACCCTACATGTTGTCAGAGCAAACAATCTGAAATTCGGTCTTGCACACATTCACATCAATTTTGTTACAAACAGTAAGCAGAACTTTTTCAGGATGGTTGGGGTCTGATAAAACCTAAACTTTTCTGTTCTCTTCATCCCAATAAATTCTTACTATGACTACCTTATCATACTTTGCCCCCGGTGCGGTTTAAAATAAATTTCAGTAGTAACACATCCAATCACAGGCAACTTTACCTCACAATACCCCAGTGGGTTCACCTCCACATTATCTAGCACCACAGTAGTGAGCTTTCTAAAATTTGTGTTGTCAATGAGAGTGTATGCAGAACATGAGTCAGTCCATGCGCCCAGAGCAATATTCATGACTCACATTTTGTATTTAAGGGGACTATGACGTCCACTTAAGCTATATACACAATGTTGTTTATCCTCAACCCAAAACATCAGCACTTCATCTTCCTCACAACCTACCTATTGTCTTACATGTAAAGTATTTCACTCTCACAGCAGGACAATTACTGGCTGTGGCAATATGTTTCGTGCTACCGCAACAATAACACCGCAGCTCGTTACCAACATCACCCCCCATCTGTTTAACCATCCTGGACTCAACATGAATACATCGTTTCACTACATCAAGTTCAGGAGACTTGCTCTCAGAACTCTGGATAACACTCACAGTTTCAAAGTTGCATTTGTCTCTATTCTGGCACACTTTTACTCACTCGGACATCTAGCAAGGGTTTCTTTACATTTAGTAGTTTTCCATGAATTGTTATGTTTTTATTTTTGTTCACCAATTGATCCCTTTTAATTTCTACATGCAGATTCCTAAATCTACATAGTGATGCTAATGTACTTAACACATTTACATACTGTGCCACTATTTTCCCCTGGATGTTGTCCACATGTGGAAAATCTATGGCGTTCCACCATCACGTTTATTTTTTGTTTGTAAGTATCTACTGATGACATTATAAGCTCAGCTGAAAGCATTGTCCTCCTCTTCCAAGTCCATACTGTCAGCTCCTAAACCTTCTCTTTCAGGGACAGGTAATTGTTTTAAAACATTCCTACATCAAAACCTAGATTGTGTTTTAAGAAAGATAACTTGCGCTTGTTTAAGAAAAACAGCCCTCCATTTGCTTTGAAATAAGTTTCAAATGGACCTCTTCAATTATCCCAGGACAACACAGGATCACCAGCAGGGGTGTGGAATTTATTAAAATATCTACTTGTCCATGGGGCAGGTTACTTCTTAAATCTACTTGTCCTGCAAAAACATCTATTTGTCCCTTTGGTGCTATGTATTGCGGTGACAAATTATAGCAGCAATCTCATTATGTAAGAGCGCTGATAATAGCCTCTCTGGTTATGTCAGGGCTACTACTATAGTAGGGCTTGAATACTTGCACTTTCAATCCCTACAATAGCAATTTCCTTATTTTGCCACCTTCCGTAGAGATACATACTGGGGCTGGAGGAAGCAGTAAGCAATAGTTCCAGAGCTGGAATGCCTTTGAGTCTGCAAACCTACTAACTTACATTCTTAAGGATTTTAACCAGCTCTTCTCTAATCTTTTCCCATAATGAGAAAGGTTGGATATTTACTCCTGAGAAGGGCAGAAGCAGAAGTTCTTCCAGGTTTGGAGGGGGAGAAAAAAAAAAAGAAGAAAAAAAAGAAAAAAAAAAACAAAAAAAAGGAGGTTGGAGGGAAAGAGAACTTGTAAACGCTCAATAGATTTTCACATGAACTTACTTCTGTAAGTTCTTGTGAATTCATGAAAGCCACTAATTCAAAGACATAGACCATGGGTGTACTTTAGTGACATTCTTTAAGAACTGGATCCCTAATTAGGTCTGGCATTAACAGACATTTTGTCCCAGATTCAAGAAAAGTGGTGCTTTACATCGCAAAGCGCCACTTTTCTTGCAACTCCCTAACGCTACTATTTAAGATACAGCGCACCATGGCGGAATTAGGTACAATAGTGTCAAACTTTTTATGCTGTCGTGGCGCTTTACAAAACTTCTGACGCTAGTGGAGCAAATTGCAAGGAGGCCTATTGATTCCAAAGGGTGCGTTCTTTTGGAGCCTGCTTTAAGAAGGCGTTAAAAATGACACCAAAAATGGCACAATCTTGTAGACTTCACTTGCGCCGTTTTTGCGGGCCTCCTTGAGCCAGAACACCCCTTTGCATACATTATGCATGGCGCATGCATAATGTGGCAGAAATGGTCACAAAGTGGCGCTGTGCATGCATTGTGCCACGTTGTAGATATGGTGCAGCGTTTTTGGCAAACTAATGCCACATTAACGCTGCTCGTGCCAGGCATAAATGACGCTAATGTGGCCTTAGATGGCGCAAGGCCATCCTTAAACTTGGGCCTTTGTTTTTAATAAACATCTATTTCTCTATCTATTGGCTGGTTTTACTGTGAGTGATTGCGTTCTGCTCTTCCACGAGAAGCATATTGGCACACAAAGTAGTTTTGTGCAATGCCAGGAACCACTGTGGCAATCAGTGTCGTAATGAAACTGGAGGGGGCTCCCCTACAAAGAATATGGAGGGCCCCTCCCTCCAGACTAACTCAGGGCAGGTGCTGTGCTGAGGGGGCTGCGGTGCGTTTGTTACGCCACTAGTGGCAATGTGTGCTTTTTGAGACCAAAAACTTTTTTTTTTTCTTTTTGCCAGTGTTTGTTACAATTGTATGGGCCTGGCAGCTCCCACAACAATAAAGTGTTACAAAAGCTATTTCAAAACAAGGCACGCATTGACAAAACTAAAAGACTCACACAATTTTTTTCCCGATTGGTTGGCTTTGCCAGTGCTTGTTTACTTTTATGCTTCTAATAATCTTGTTGAAAATGGTTACACTGACTTTCCATTCGGAATATTTTTTGGAAATATTAGCACGCATCAACACATTTTACTACATGACGCTTCAAAGAAATAGCATCTTTCATAGAAGCGTTTTTTTCCTACTTGCATTTTTTTCGGGACATTGAATTTTGAAAGCAAAAAAACACTCTTGCTTACAAGCTGCTGAAAACATTTACATCTAATCAGAGAGCATTCTGGAAGCATTATACTTAGCCTAATACTGTTAAACTTTTAAAACAAGTGTGTACACTTTTTTTTGTAACTGTAGCCACTGCCAGTAGTGCAGTGTGACCTTAAAATGTTTATTTACAGCGCTCACCCTAATAATGAAGGCTTTTAAATAATGAACCATAAATGCAAGTTCGAACAGCATTAACTATTGGAAACACATATTACCTCACCTGCAGACAATTCCCTTCTATGTAAACTGGCAGCCAAAGTGTTTGTGCTGCAGGGGTTGTCCCAAGGACAAAATAAACAAGAAAACTTGTTGCCCTTGACCCCAAACAATATGTCCCGGGCATCGGGCGATAAGAATTCTATGTTAGGACCGGAGGCTCCGATTATGCTTTCTCTTTCTTTTACTGTTCCAAACAGCAGCCAATCATATAACAATAAACAAAAACTTCAATACCCATGATACTCAGAGTAATGTCACATGGTCCAATAGTATCTCAGGACCTATACCCATAAAAGCCATGACCTCGACAGTAATTTCCTCTTTCTTTGCTGCTCCGCAGCAGATAAGTACTTTTCAAATTTTCCTTACAATCTTTATATCAGCATTGATGTTGATTGTGTGATTCTCTTTAGCGCGTTCAGCGTGCGTGCCTATATTTACTCGCACCGTTTGGCCGAGTTTATTTTCTGTGGAGCGGGAGCGGACTACGCGCTAATCCCGTAGTCCGTTTTCCACTTCGGCCATCGCATCGTGTTGCGCGTTTTACTTTCAGGGAAGAGCCGACTCGGTTCTGCGACACAACGGTGCTTGCTGCCTCTTGCCTGTGGCCAATATTGTGCTCCCCAGACCTCTACAGCATTGCTTAGGGTCATATAAATCCAATAGGCACAGCCTAGAGTGCTTTTTCTTATCCAGGCTGCTCCCTCCACATCTTGCATAGAAACATTTTAAGTTTAGCCTGGCAGGGGTTTTTTGCACTCCCCCTTTGGCCTCCTGAATATATATTAATTTATATTAATTTTAATTTTATATTTTTTACAGAGAAAATTACTCTTATTTCAGGAGAATGGCTCAATGGCAGGGCGAAGAATCAGGATATTATCCTGAAGATAATTTTGACCAGCTAGAAATGAATCTGATCGACACCCTTGACACTAGGGTACAGCAATCTGTTAATGATGCCCTAGTGAAGGCGTGAGGTCCTTTTTCAGGTCAGTTACTTGATTACGCTCGTAATCAAGGTTGGATGCTGGGACTCCCAGCCCCTTCTGATCATCCTAAACCCAAGACAAGGGGAAACAGAGTGCTTCCACAACCCCGACTGAGCAGGCTGATGCCTTTGAGAAATTATACCGCAAAAGAACCGGCGTACACAACTATAGCAATAAAACGGATGCTGATACCCCTTCATCCTCTAATAACAACGCCTCTTCTGACTCAGATGACCCAGATGTGCCAGGGCCCAGCAAAAAATCCAAAAGACATTCGTCTCCTCCCAAGGTTTTGGATTTTAACCCCACTGAGATTGTTCGCCCGAGGGCGTCTAATTGGGTTCCTCCGCCTGAGGTGGCCACTTCAGTGCAATCCCATTTGCGTAAAAGTTTTGCCAAAGAGGTTCGCACTCATCTCCGAGCCGAATGTCCCAGACCTGATTTAGATGGGAAAGTGGTTGACACACCTGAAGTGGATCCCACTATGGTGACGTTAATGAAAAAAAATTCTAAGGACCCAAAAAGGGTTTAGACAGAGCTTGGCGTAATTGCCAAGATAAACTTCTGGACATGTCTGGCCCACTCACTAAAATCCTTGAGTTAGCCTTCCACTCTAAGGCATCTGGTATGGCGGTAGACACTGATATCCTTATTGGATGGGCACAGAGAGCAGTTTGCCAGCTTGGCAATACTAACTGTGCTATTTCTACTGAGGGCAGATGGACTTTTTTGATGCGCATTGACCCTAAACTCTATCATTTGTCTACTTCGGAAGCAGGTCCTACGGCGGATGGCATGTTACTTGGAGCACCTTTCGTTGAGGAACTATCAAGATTGTTCTCTACCTATTCTTCCCTTGACAAAGCCCAGATGTCCCTCAAAAAGGTCTTGAAGCATGGCCTTTTTCTCAGGGCCAGTCGTTACGGAGGGCGTATGCCCGGCCGAGGAGCCTTCATGAGACTCAAGTTTACTATCCCAGAGGTAGAGGAGGCTGGTATGGAGAGCCTGCGGAGACCACCTTCTACCCCACCCGTTCTCGTGGCGGGCGTGCCAGATTCCGCAGGGGTCCCAGACGGGGACAACAAGGTGCAATCCAGGATGCAGGATATTCTGGTAAGTGTTATTCCCTCTTCTCAAGTGACTTTGTGGGCAGGGCCAGTTCATTCCTTCACAATTGGAAACTGATTTCTGGGGACCCTGGGGTTCTTAAAACAGTGAATGGTTTCAGACTGGAGTTTTTCAGTACCCCAAAGCAATTTCAGCCTCCCGCTCCAATTTATTTTTCCCTAGAAGATCTGTCCATTATGGATCAAGAAGTCCAATCTCTGCTGGACTTCGTCCCCTCATCCAAGGGGTTTCATCAGCCCTATTTAACTTGTGGGCAAGAAAGGGGGAGGTCACCGCCTGTTTTTAAATCTCAAAGAGTTCAATGGCTGGATTTTATACAGACACTTCAAAATGGAAGGGATTCACATGTTGAGGGACATTGGAAGGAGATTGGATGGTTTGTCTAGATCTGAAGGACGCTTACCTTTCAATTTCGATTTTAGCACCTCACAGGCGGTTCCTGCAGTTTCTGTGGAGGGGTTATTGTATAGAGTTCAAAGCTCTTCCATTCGGCCTGTTGTCTGCCCCTTGGTGCTTCACAAAGCTGTTGAGACCAGTAGTAGAGTCGCTTCGTGCCAAAGGGGTTCAGTTGCTAATCTATCTGGACGATATCTTGCTGATGGCTCAGGACCCTCAGACTATCCGGAGTCATTTGTCTAGGACTATTCAGCTGTTGCAGGATCTGGGGTTTATCATCAATGTGCAGAAGTCATTATTGAATCCTTCTAAGTTGATAGATTTTATGGGTTTTCAGATGGATTCAGTGCGAGCCCAACTCATTCTTCCCTCTCCCAAGATTTGCAATATCAAACGGGAGTTGAGGTCAGCTTTGGCAAACCAGACAGTGTCATTGAGGGCCATTGCGAGGATAGTGGGGCTTCTGTCCTCTTCAATTCAAGGCATTTTTCCAGCTCCCCTTCATTACCAGGCTCTTCAGAGGTTAAAAATTCAACATCTGCACAAGGGCCTTTCCTACTCAGAACAGATTCCCTTAACTGAGGTCAAAAATCCTTTGGTGGTTGAACCATATGGATGCCTGGAACGGCAGAGCCATATTGGGTTCTCTCCCGGACGTAGTAATAGAATCAGATGCTAGCCAGTGGGGCTGGGGAGCACGTTGTGATCCGATTACAACGGGAGGTCGCTGGTGTCAGGCGGAGATGAGTCTTCACATCAATTGTCTGGATTTATTAGCGGGTTCCTTTGCCATAAAAAGAGTCTCTCTCCCCTCAAGGGGGATTGTTGTATCTTATTGAGGATGGACAACATATCGGCAGTGAGATATGTCAACAAGCTGGGGGGGAACTCAGTCAAAAATGTTGGCGGAGATAGCAAAGGAATTTTGGCATTACTGCCTTCTTCACCGATTGAGTGTCACGGCAGCGTATCTCCCGGGGGCTCAAAACACAATTGTGGACTGGAATTCCAGATATTTGAGGGACACCAGCAATTGGAGATTGAATCAGAATCTCTTTCACTAGATTAGCCTGGAACGGGGTCCTTGCGACATAGAGCTTTTTGCCTCACGTCTCAATTTCCATATTCCGACTTTCTTCAGCTGGCGTCCAGATCCGATGGCACTGGTGACAGATGCCTTCCTTCAGGATTGGAGACAATTTTGGGGATATGTTTTTCCACCATTTGTGATGATTCCCAGGGTGTTAGCACATGTGAGAAGACAGAAAGTAGAGATTGTGCTTCTAACCCCTCTTTGGAGGGCTCAACCTTGGTTCCCTATAGATCTACAGTTAGCTTTCTCTCCTTTTCTTCTCATTCTGCCTCGTCGGAATCCGCTGATGAGTCCGGAGGGCCTTCAACATCCCTTGGTTCTGTCGAACCAACTTCGGTTGATGTTTTGGACGGTTTCAGGGCGAGATGGAGTTCCCCAGGCATTTCACAACAAGCTGCAGATTTCATTAAACAAGCCTGGTCTTCAGGCACGCATAAGCAGTATGCTTCAGCCTGGCGGAGATGGGCCAGTTGGTGTGATAGATGGTGTATCGATCCCATGGGGTCGGATGTTGACATGACTGTGAACTTTCTAGCAGAACTTGTGAGTTCCGGTCTTGCCGATCGTACCGTGAATAAGTTTAGGTCAGCTATTTCTGCAGGTCATTCTCAGGTAGAAGGCAAACCAGTAGGGGAGCATCCTCTTATCTGTAAGGTGATGAAAGGGATTTGTATGACGTCTCCTCCTCAATCTAGATATACTTCCCTTTGGGAAGGTGATGTAATTTTAAAATTTTTGGATGAATGGCTTTCCAACCGTTATCTGTCTAGGAAACAAATTTCAGCAAAATTAACCATGTTACTTTGCCTTACTTCTTGTAAGTGTGTTTCGGACGTTAGAGCTTTAGACTTAGCGGGCAGAACCTATTCACTGGACGGAGTTACATTTAATATCACCAGAAGAACAAAGACCAATAGATTTCCTGATAATCAACATTTGTGTGTTGTTCAATGTTTGAAGGATTATGAAGTTGCTACTGTTGACATTAGATAAGATGTTAAAGGTCAATTGTTAATTTCTTTGTAAAAACCTTTTGAACCGGTTTCCGCTGCCACTTTGGCTAGATGGATGAGGTGGTTGATGAACGAAGCTGGTATAGCCACCTCTAAATATGGTGCTCATTCAGCTAGAGGGGCTATGGCGTCCAAGACCTTTGCACTAGGTTCTCGGCTGGAGGACATTAGGAGAGCAGTAGATTGGTCTTCAGAATCTACCTTTTGAAAATTCTATCACAAACTAGTAGTTGATGTGGTGACTGTGGTGGTTGATCAGCTTTAAACAAGCATAATCTGAGCCTCCGGTCCTGACATAGAATAAAACATTTTCTAGCTTATGCGTCAAGAATTTTCAATTCTATTAAGGACACGGAGGCGAGGATTATCCCACCCTTATTCCAGTATACAACAATGGGGTTTTATTTAATATAATTGATGTCATTCAATGGATATGTTGATATGTATGTTTTTCCCCGCCCCGGAATATAATGATAATATAATGATTTTGAGTGGATATTTTATCCAGCAAAGATGTTACTTGCAATTCTTTATCTTTTTTTAGGAGCGGATCAGAAGACTCCGTGATTCTTGGATTGTTCATCTTTTGTGCTGATGAAAGACTTGTTCTCGAGCTTCCTATTCCGGAGGACCCTGTTGAAGTTGTAGTTGCTTCTGGTTGCTGATGGAGCTGAGACCTGTTGTTGGACTCCAGAGGTTTTTTTTCCTTGAACTGTTACTCTGTAAGGAGTTTTGTTTCCTTTCGCGTTTGGTTATTATCTGACTGTTTCAAAGAAAGAGGAAGTGACTGTCGAGGTCATGGCTTTTATGGGTATAGGTCCTGAGATACTTTTGGACCATGTGACATTTCTCTGAGTATCATGGGTATTGAAGTTTTTGTTTACTGTTATATGATTGGCTGCTGTTTGGAACAGTAAAAGAAAGAGAAAGCATAATCCTCGCCTCCGTGTCCTTAATAGAATTGAAAATTCTTGCAGCGTAAGCTAGAACTTTTTTTATTCCACATCCCTGCACCAGTAGACAGAAGAAATGCCAAAGGAGGTACCACAGACTCCATATTTGATTCGAGTATCCATAAAAACCAAAATCAACACAAATGAGGTAGTCACTGTCGTCACTTGAGGGTTAGAGTTGCTGTGGCACCTTAACTCTGAATCTGTTAATGCAAGTTACAGGAGAAGCACAAATAAATTTAAAATGTCACCATGTGCTATGCACTTGCACACTAAATATGCTGTAAACTGGGTTTCCTGCAAATGGTGCTCTACGGCAAAAGCATTTACATGTAGTAATGCTGGTTACTGCTTCAAAATGTGCCGTTACAAGAAACGGGATTAATTAGAGAGAAATGCATTGGGCAGTGTTTCTCGCTATGGCACACTGGGTTACACAGCAGTACTGTGGTAATAAAGATTTTAGATATTAGAGGTTGCTGCACAACACAAGGGTGAGTGTTATGCCACACAGACTGTGCACAAGTTGTCATCAGAGCAGTAGCCAATGTTGAGGGGACACCTGTCTGGATGAAATATTAGGGTGACATAAGCACCAGGTACCGTAAATTCGCAGCAAGCCTTTACCTGTGGCGTTCCTGGCACATTACTTACAAAGTCCTTTAAGCGTGATGTGTAGGCCTCTGTGATGCAGTAACTTCTTCAACAATAGAATATATCAAAGTCAATTCCTCTCAACATACATGAGTGTCTCTGACAGATAAGGTGAGCGTGATGGTTGGACGAGAAACTCTTCATAAAATAACAACGCAGGTATTTTTAACGTGGTAACCTAGAGGTCTGGCCAAGTGATGGGAAATCGCACTTGTTGCACCTGGTAAGGGTTCATTTTCTTCGTAATACAGAGAGTTACTACTCTGCGGTGAAGGTCATTGAAAACCTGTTCAACACTTGCTGCAAAAACTCTGGCACCAAAATAGCATGCTGAAAAAATGGACATTGAAGTGGACCTACTGCAAACCCTAGTGAACTGAATAGTTTCAATTGATAATATATTTAACAGGTTATTTCAAAAGAAAGTATATTCTAGAGGTGATGTTATTAGGGAAGAATGGAGTTGTGGTCCCATTGTAGATAAGTTGTGTAATTTACCAGAACTGTTGGGCACAATATTTTGGGAAGTAAGAGAGATTACGTTTGGGTTTAAATTGGATCAAAGGGAGGAAAATAGTTCTGGTGGGCACTACCAATTAATGACCGCTGAGATTCATAATGAACCCAAAGTAACTATTAAGACAGAAAATGTTACTCCTCATGCAAATATTAGTAACAGTCAATTTAAGACATCTGCTGCACAACCAAGGACACTTAAGTTGAACTAGTACCCAACATAGTATTAGACAAGTGACATGACAGGGTATGAATCCACCCTTCCAGAATGTTCTTCCAATCAAGACTAGGAAGAAGCTGAAAACGCTCCACAAACTGGAGAAGAAAGTCCAGTTTAACAGTAAAGGGATGATTTCAGTATAAAGGCTGGTATGAAATCTCCCTTTTCTCCATAGTCATCCCTGATTGTTCACGTTCTGCTGGATTCTTCATTTCTGATGGCTTTAGAACTCTGCAATCTTTACTTGTGCTAACAAGTAGTAAAATGCTTGTCCTCCACCTTTTAATATGGTTGATTGGCACACTCCTAATTAGTATATTTAACTTACCTATTAGTCCCTAGTATATATTACAAAGTGAACCCAAGGACTAGAAGAAAAATTCCACCAGTGGACTGTAGCATCTATTGTTATTTCCACAACAGTGGTGAGCAAACATGGCTTCAGTCCTACTAGTGTAGCATGTCAATACCAATCTAAAAAATTCTATTCAACCAGTCAAGATAAACTGCTTTGACAAGTCAAAAGCCCACTTTTAACAATTAATAAGTCACCAGTATATAGGCCTTGTAGTTCACAAGGTAGGGTGCATGGTATTTAAAAAGTAGGACAAGGTAAACATTAAGGTTAAAATGTCCTTACAGTGACTAGCACCCAAAATCCATTTTTACTGTGGGAGGCCTAGATGCCCTATGTAGAAAACTGGAGCACAGATTAAAATCTTAATCTAGTATATCAATAATGGGACATTATTATTCATAGTTATTGAAAATCAAATTCAATGGAGAAATTTTATTTTTATTTTAAATATTAAGGAAAAGTAATTCTTAGGAAGTTATCTTTTCCCCGCCTGAAGTTTCTAGGAGTTAAATTTGCAATCTCACTTTTGCCAGCCAATTATTAGCATTTGAACAGGTGTGAAAAAGTGTGAACTGCCTCCCAGGAGCAAACAATAGGCTGACCTGAATGGGCAGAGAGGACTCTTCTGGATCTGCCAGAATATGCTGGGTGGGGGTCTGTGAGCATCCTTTCTGACATTACAGTGTCAAATCCTGCTTGACAGGTCTCCTGGGTTTTCACATGTAACACAGGGGTTGTGCTTGAAAGAAAGGGACACAGGATCCCAAAATAATTCTTGTGTATTCAGTGATTGCTGGGAAATCCTGCTTTGTACCATTAGACACCTGTCTCTGGCTGCTTCAAACTGGACTTTGGTATTGTATGTGGGAGGACATTAGGATTATTATAGTACACTACCCACACACACACACACACACACACACACACACTCAGCACTCAGAGTGCAAGTTTAGTGTGGCCTAAGACTTTCTCCATCTTGAAAATGCACAAACTGGGTAGGGAAGGCCCCAGGAACTTTCCCCCAATGGGTTAGGGCATGCCCAGCAGTCATTCCCACCCACTAGCTCATGCCAGGCATAAAGGAGGCACCACCAGGTACCCACTTTATAACACTCCTGGACCTGAGGAAGAACAGAAGAGGACTTGACCTTCTGCCTGTGAACTGAGAGGAGCCCTGAAGGACTGGGTCTGTTCCCTTTTGTACCCAGGACAAAACATATATTCTAATGGCCATAAGACTGACCTCCTGGTCAAGTAGCAGGAATACAACACGCTACAAGAGGACTTTCACAACTGCCCATCTGACAAGTGGCAACAGAACCTGAACTAGACCCAGGTGTTTGCCTCTGCTAAAAACCGTGTGAGTGACTAAGTGCCTTCCCTGAGTATCAGGGAGGGGGGGGCTTTAAAAGTGTACTCCTGTGGTGGATTAGGTCTTAATAAACTAAAGTCAGAAGGTAAAATCTTTGACCTGGACGAACCTGGTTGGTGTATTCGACAAGCGCTCCATCGTGGTCAGCGTCAAATTGTGCCTAGGTTCCAGTCTACCGCGACAATAGACTATCATAAGCACTTTGTGCTTCTTGGAACTATTCCTACTTGAAACTTTTTTTAAAAATCATATCTCCTCTACTCTTGTTGGATTTTTGTCGTTTTGTTTATTAGATTGTACGTCATTTTTCTTATTCGGTTTGGGATTTTCATTGTTTTGCATTTCGACTTTATTACTGTTTTGGTACTCATAAATACTTTACACTTTGCCCTCTGTTAAGCTTTCTGCTCTGTGAAATTGCTACCAGCGGGTTGCGCTCAGGTTAATTTAGTGACTTTGAGGGTTCACCCTGACAAGTGTTTAGATTATTCCTTGAAATTGGTAGTCATGTACCCCAAATAATAATCCGATTATTTAAGGTGTATAACCCTTTTTTCAGAAAAATAAAAAGTGGCACAGCCACAATGATGAATTAACAAAGGGTAAACCCACATTAATGAAGGTAGAGGTTAAATCATATAATATGTTGGGGGCATAAAATGGGGAAAGCCCTAGTTTAGGCTGCACTGGTGTTGTGAAGGGATAGTGGCTAGGTGACATGTAAAATGAAAATAATGTAACTAGCCATGAGGAAATAGAGCTAAACCTGCTAGCCCCAGATTACAGTCCAGCAGATAGAAATTCTGAGATGTAGAGCATGGAGAAGAAAATCCTGGAAGGTTTGTTTTGCTAGGTCTGGTCATGTAAATGAAAATGACCCACCTACCTCACAACCTACCTGTGAGTTCCCACATAAGGAAAAGGCCTGCCTTTTCATTCTGAGCTGGCAGAAGAAATGTACCTAAGGAAGACGCTGAACACTGGGCCATTACACAGGGGGATAGGGAAGTAAACAGACAGTTTTGTTGAAAAGCCATATGTTTAAGGCCGAAGGAGGTGCCACTATGGGCTGGGAGGGGCCAAACAATAACCAGGTACATTTCTTTAGAGACCTTTCAGAAACTGAGGACCTAATGCATATTACAACTGCTAATATTGTGTCAGTAGCCTTTAGAACTGAGCTGCTGACTCTCATGCATCAATCCACACTACTCACCTAGACAAGGGAGGCCTTAGTGGAGGTGGCCTAAACACCCACCGAGGTGTGTTTAAGGCCTGGTGAATAGATAAATCCAAACTAAAGCTAACACCTTACCTCAAGGTATTGATTTTCCACCAACCTACTGTGTGCAGAGTGATAAAGGACACCACTCTCACATATATGCCCTGTTCTTAGATTTAAGGCCCTTGAATGTCCCTCGTGGTAAAATGCAGACTACCTGGGATATTAGGTCAGGGAGAAAGTCTAATGGGAGGGATGTCAAGCACCAGACAATAAATAATGACTGGTCCTGGCTAGCAGGCTATTAGCCAATGATCTTCAAAAACAAACATGAAAGAGTATTAAAAAAGTAGACAGTACACAACTAAAGTGCATTTCATAGACTGTAGCTGATCTAATTGAATTCTAAAAATCTCAGGTGCATTATATTATTTGCAACCTTTTGATAGTGTGTGCCTTCAAGAAAAGTAGTGTGCGATTGACTGTCCATGCAAGAGCAGATTTTAAGACTGGGAGAGCAAACAGATTTTGTGGGGGGGGAGGGAAGGGCTTGGCAATTCTGATATCTAGAAAATGTGTCTTTTCAACAACCTAATTACAAGAAAGTAGTGATTCTGTATTAGCAATTTAAGTTATTAGCTTAAAACAAGTTTGTGGGTTTTTTCGATCTGATAATGGAGAACCTTTATTGGCCGACAGGGCTGAAAGAGAAAAGAACATCTATGCACAGATTACTCTCCTTGTGTGAAATCTTGAACACTCATACTTTTTCAGGCCCTATTTTGACAGTGGATTTTAATATGCATTTATTTCAGCCCTCAACAAGGGGTGGATGATGCAATAATCTCTGCTGGCCAGCATTGGGAGCAGAGTTAAAAAGTTGCCTCCTTGAAATAGGATTGAAAATGTTAAATGACCATCTACCAGGTGATATGCCTGCACATCACCCCTTGGTTTCAATACTACTATTTCAATGCTTGATTACACTTTATGTCCATCTTCGTGTGTGGCCGGAGTGTAGAGTTTTCTAATGAACTGGTTGTAACCACATGTCCCAGATTTATAGTTTAGTAGCATTAATTCATACACCACTGAATGCTCTAGGGAATAATTTTGGAGATTAAAACTGTAGGTGTACAAATGGGGTATTAAATGGGGGGGAACCCATGATAGGACATGCAAGACTTTTGATTAAACTGTAACTGTGCTTCTGCAATTGTCAAAATGCTGCCAACATACCCGAATAACGCAAGGAAAAGAGCATTGCAGACCACGTTGGGTCACTTATGAGCTCAGGGGCACACAAAAAAAAAAAAAAAAAAACTTCCAATAGAGTCATAAGAAATGTAATAGTAGTATGGCCAAGGACTCTGTAAACAAACGTAAAGAGAGTCCTGGCTTGCAAGAAGACAATATGAAGTAGTAGCTTGAAATTATTAAATTATTAACTAATAAACACAAAGGCCTTTTGGAAGTGCGTGAATGGATAATCCAATGCAAGCACCCAAAACAGAGTGAGATATCACATTCAACACTGAATGGAAATTCAACAGTCTGTCTGTGTAATACTTCGAAGACATATTTTGGGAAGAGTAACCCAAAACCAAATGGGGATAGAAATTCCAGGAAAGGCTCAAAGTGTAATGGCAGTCATGAAACTGAGAAAACAAGCAAGAACAGATGCAGAGGCGGGACAAATGGTACTGCAGCTAGTATATTCAAGAAAGGCACTGAATACTGAGGGACTTAGCTCATTGTTCATTACATCAAGGTTTAAGCTGGAACACCAGAGAATTGGCCAGATGTTATTAATCACCCCTTGCATAAAATGGGTTCTGTTGGAGTACCAGGCTATCCGTTTTAGAGGCAGAGGCCAACTGGTATGCAGGTATGTTACTAAGAAAAGTAAATGAGTTGACTGCGGAGTAGAACATAGCCCCCCCCAAATATAAACAGGGTACTGGTCGGATTACTCAATGGTAGACAATATACTGGCTTTAGCTACTCTCATGATCAAGTGAAAGCAAAGCTGAGCAGGACTTACGCCTACTTCGGGGACTAAAAGATGGAAATTGACAGAGTCAGAAGACTACTATGGCAGAAGTTAAGTAAGTGGGCTTTAGCACAATCACACTAATCAGCTACTATTGAATATTACTCAAATTCCTGGGTCCATATTAAACTTAGACAATGAACATCTTTCAGAAAATATCAAGACCAATCGTGGCCTAAAAGAGGAATGTATTCTTGCACCCCTTCGGTTTATAAGGGTCAACTTTTGCTGACACTAAGGGTCTTGTCCCTAAGCTAAGTAATAACCACGTAAGATTACTGCAGATAATACTGTCCAACTAGACCACTCAAAGATTGGGCTGCCAAGATCTATTTCAGCACTAGAGGTGTATAACAGGCACAATCACTTAGCAGTTAATATGAGTAAAACAAGTGCGGTTGTTTTTGGGAGAAGGGGGAAGACCTATGAAAACTTGTTTTTTTTGGAGGGGAAGATGATTGAAAATTCCAACAGGCCTCGTTATCTGGGCATTTGGTATAAATAAAATGGATAATTTATTGAACATTTATTCCTGTTCAAGCATACAGTATAAAATGTATTTATCAAAGCCTCCCAAGACAAGATTAACAACAACCTGGACCGCAATCAGAGCACAATATTAACCAGCCCTCTCTTATGGGGTGGAGGCTATCAATGGAAAGACGGGTATTGCCTTGAACCGGTTTAAGTGCAACTTGTTTAGTTCTCTTTACATTCTGCCACTGGGCACCCCCCAGACACAGCTGCCCTGGGGTCCTAACCTGATTACACAAACTCTGTATCAAGAAGCCCAGTTTCTGAAATGTGGTTTTAGAGTAAGGAAGGCTGACCAAAGCTCCCTCAGGGTCTTACATGGAAATTAATACCAGTAATGTTTGCTGATAATTCTAATTACTGAAGTAAGCTCATTCGCAGGGTTCAAGAAAACCCCAAAGGAGCTATATTGCGGGATAACAAAGCTTTCTGTGACCTTTAAAACTATTTTATATTCCATAGTCCGACTGAACTGCTTACATATAGATTATCTGTAATTATGAAAAAATAAATTATACGAATTTAAGACACACACATTTCTTGGAGGGCTAATCACGGTACCTAGGTTCAGCCATAACAGAACAGCCAGGCAGAGTCACAAGATGTTGTTTTCTTTTTCAGTCACCCTTAGCTGGCATCAGCGGATCAGGGTATCAGAGGTAGGCAGGGAAGAAGTCCTGGAGGTTATGAAATTATGGAAAAGAATGATGAGGTACATTTTATGCACATGTAAAGGGCTGAAGCTAAGACTTCTATACTTATATATATATATATTTTTTTTTTAACTTGGCTTAGATTAGCACATGCTCTTCTAAAGAAGCAATGTTGCATTGCCTGTTGGAGAAAGACATAACATCCTTGCACTGCTGCAGTGAATTGTATGTCAAAGCATGTAGTGGAAGCCAAAACATCCTCCTAGCCTAAACTGACATTCTGGTGATTTAATGTGCCTTCGTATTGCATTTCATATTATGTACTGTTTGATTTTAATGAAAACTGCTTACGACTCTCTTGGGCTACTCCGTGATTAACATTATTTTCTGTTATCATAGGGATTGAGCGTTTTTATTTTTTTATTTTCCTGTTTTGAATATGTTACATCTGAAATCCAAGTCATCGTCAATCTGAGCAACTGATTAATAGTCACCAAGAAAGCAAACTTCCACTCTCCCAAAACTTTTTTCATTTTATACTTTTTTTCTTTTAATTTGTCTTTTTAATAGGTTTTCAACAATTCGAAGGACAAGCAACACTTGATGCAGATCAAGGAAATACAAAGAGCTGCAGTCTGGTGTAAGGAAATGCCTTCCTTGGCATGGTTACCCCCTAACTTTTTGCCTTTTATTGATGCGAGTTATAATTGAAAGTGTGCTGGGACTCTGCTAACCAGGCCCCAGCACCAGTGTTCTTTCCCTAAACTGTACCTTTGTTCCCACAATTGGCACAACCCTGGCACACAGATAATTCCCCTGTAACTGGTACCCCTGGTACCAAGGGCCCTATAGCCAGGGAAGGTTTCTAAGGGCTGCAGCATGTATTATGCCACCCTGGGGACCCCTCACTCAGCATATGCACACTGCCTCACAGCTTGTGTGTGTGCTGGTGGGGAGAAAATGACTAAGTCGACATGGCACTCTCCTCAGGGTGCCATGCCCACATCCCATTGCCTGTGGCATTGGTTAGTCACCCCTCTAGCAGGCCTTACAGCCCTAAGTCAGGGTGCACTATACCACGGGCATAGTTACATGAGAAATATGCCCCTACAGTGTCTAAGCCAAACCTTAGGCATTGTAAGTGCAGGGCAGCCATAAAGAGTATGTGGTCTGGGAGTCTGTCAACTATGAACTCCACAGTTCCATAATGGCTACACTGAAATCTGGGAAGTTTGGTATCAATTTTCTCAGCACAATAAATCCACACTGATGCCAGTGTGGGATTTATTGAAAAATGCACACAGAGCGCATCTTAGAGATGCTGCCAGTATGCCAGTAAGACTCCTAGTGTTAGGCTGACCAGTTCCTGCCAGCCTGCCACAACCAGACGAGTTTCTGGCCACATGGAGTGAGTGCCTTTGTCACTCTGTGGCTAGGAACAAAGCCCGCACTGGGTGGAGGTGCTTCTCCCCTCCCCCTGCATGAACTGTAACACCTGGAGGTTCGCCTTAAAGGCTCATGCCTGTTGTTAAAGCGCCCCAGGGCATCCCAGCTCGTGGAGATGCCCGCCCCTCCGGACACAACCCCCACTTTTGGCGGTAAGTCTGGAGGAGATAATAAGAAAAACAAGGAGGAGTCACCTACCAGTCAGGACAGCCCCTAAGGTGCCCTGAGCTGAGGTGACCTCTGCCTTTAGAAATCCTCCATCTTGGTTTTGGAGGATTCCCCCAATAGGAATAGGGGTGTGCCCCCCTCCCCTCAGGAAGGAGGCACAAGGAGGGTGTAACCACCCTCAAGGACAGTAGCAGGCACGGCCCGTCCTTAAGGGCGGAGGGTCCACCCCCCCCCCACCTTTTGCCCCTCATGAAGAGTGTCCATCAGGATGAACAAAGGTCAGCCTGACAGATACTCTTCATGTTCAGGTCAGGCAGCCAGGAGTGAGACATGCGCGATTTGCACAGACTCCTGGCTGCCTGAGCTGAACTTTGCTGGGCTGAGGAGGTCACAGCTCCTATGGGTGTGACCTCCTTGGCCCAGCTAAGGTGCCTCAAGGCCCTCCCCTGGGTGACGAGGAAAGCGTCACCCATTGACTTTGGCCTGGGAGCTTCAGGTTTAAGCCCTGAAGCGCCCAGGGGCGAGTGTCAATCAGTGACACTTCATCACAGAGTGGGGTGGGGTCAGCAGTCTCACTGACCCCATCCCACTCTGTGACGAGGCTGGGACTGCTGCCTTCCCTCATTGGCTGCCAATGAGGGAAGGCAGCAGTCCCAACCCTCCTGGGACCTCGAGGCTGAAGGTAAGTGTGTGTGTCTGATGTTTTAGAATGAATGTTTGGTACGTGCGTGCATGTTTGAATGTTATGAGTGTTGTTAATGGATGTGCGTGCCTGTGTGAAAGAATGAGTGTGGGTGATCTTTTAAAATGAATGTTTGGTGCATGCGTGCATGTTTGAAGGGTATAAGTGTTGTTAATGGATGTGCGTGCGTGCGTGTCTGTGTGTGAAAGAATGAGTGTGTGTGTGTGTGCTTCCAGCCTGGCCCCATCTCTTCTAAAGCTGCCGGCTGCCACTGGACAGTAGCCATTGGCTACTGTTCCCCAGACCTAAACACACCCCTAAATTTAGTCTTTAGGGGTGACCCTGAACCCAGGAAATCAGATTCCTGCAACCTGAAGAAAGAAGAAGGACTGCTGACGTGAAAGCCCCGCAGAGACGACAACTGACTTGACCCCAGACCTACCGGCCTGTCTCCGGACTCAAAGAACCTGCACAGCGACGCATCCAGCGGGACTAGCGACCTCTGAGGACTCAAGAGGACTGCCCTGCACCTAAAGGATCAAGAACCTCCTGAGAACAGCGTCACTGTTCAGAAACTGCAACAAAGAAGCAACTTTTAAAGAGACTCTAACTTCCCGCCAGAAGCTTGAATCTTCACACTCTGCACCCAATGCCCCCGGCTCGAGTTTGGAGAAACCAACACCGCAGAGAGAACTCCAGGCAACTCCAATGACGTGGACACCCTGAGTCGACTTCCCTGCACCCCCACAGCAACGCCTGCAGAGAGGATCCAGAGGCTCCCCCTGACCGCAACTGCCTGGTAACAAAGGAACCCGACGCCTGGACCAAGCACTGCACCCGCAGCCCCCAGGACCGAGAGGAACCACCTACCAGTGCATGAGTGACCAGCAGGCGGCCCTCAATCTAGCCCAGTCGGTGGCTGGCCCAAGAAGCCCCCCTGTGCCCTGCATGCATCGCCAGAGTGACCCCCGGGTCCCTCCATTGTTTTCAATAGCAAACCTGATGCCTACTTTGCACACTGCACCCGGCCGCCCCTGTGCCGCTAAGGGTGTGTTTTGTGTGCTCGTGTGTGTCCCCCCCCAGTGCTCTACAAAACCCCCCTGGTCTGCTCCCCGAGGACGCAGGTACTTATCTACTAGCAGACTGGAACCGGAGCACCCCTGTTCTCCATAGGCGCCTATGTGTTTTGGGCCCTCCTTTGACCTCTGCACCTGACCCGCCCTGTGTTGCTGGTGCGGTAACTTTGGGGTTGCCGTGAACCCCTAACGGTGGGTTGCCTATGCCCAGGAAACTGACTGTGTAAGTGTTTTACTTACCTGAAGAACTAACCAATAATTACCTACCACAGGAACTGTTGATTTCTGCACTGTGTCCACTTTTAAAATAGCCTATTGCCATTTTAACCAAAACTGTGTGTACTAATGTTTTAAATCAAAGTTCTATACTTACCTGTGTGAAGTACCTTGCATTTTATGTATTTACCTCAAATTTGAATCTTGTGGTTCTAAAAATAAATTAAGAAAAGATATTTTTCTATATAAAAACCTATTGGCCTGGAGTTAAGTCTTTGAGTGTGTGTTCCTCATTTATTCCCTGTGTGTGTACAATAAATGCTTAACACTACCCTCTGATAAGTCTACTGCTCGACCACACTACCACAAAATAGAGCATTAGTATTATCTAATTTTGCCACTATCAAGCTCTAAGGGGAATCCTTGGATTCTGTGCACACTATCTCTCATTTTGAAATAGTATATACAGAGCCAACTTCCTACATCTGGTAACTAAACTGCAACAGTCAACCTGCCACCCACCACGCTCTCTGTGAAAGAAAACAAAAACAAGAAACAAACCAAGGTTCTCTGTACCAGACATTATAAATCTATGTAAATTAAGACATGCTTTGCAGCCCATTACCACAAACATGTCATCATGCAGGATAACATACAACATAATATACTTTATAGATATTAGGATTTCTTCCCAGAAGGGTCTGACAGCAAGGCAAGATCACCAGATGTACCGTCAATTTCCCAACAACCCATATCCCCTCCAGCGGAGCAGGCTAGAGATGAGAAAGAGGTTTGCGTTACCAACAAAGTATATAGGTTCCAATGGAACAATACTTTATTACGAGCCCTCCCCACCTTGGAAAATGGAGTATCCTTTCTTGATATCTCACCACAGGATCTCCCATATACTTCTATTTCTCCTTACATATCAAAAGTTAGTAACTACATGAAATTACCCTCTTCGAGCCCGCAGATCCTGCAATGAACTTCTCAAAAACAGTTAGGAGGCTGGTCATCGTTATTCAGTTCTCCGGGTGCATCATGCAGTGTTGAAGTTGGGCATACATTTTTCACCTTCATCAAGGCCGAAGACAGCCTTACCACACTTTTCACCTTTGACACAATTCAAATTTATTTGCAATTCCCTTCACAAAGGCCCATGGCAGGAAGAAATAAAATCACTACAACAACAAGAAAAAGAACTGTAAAACCAGACCTTTCAATACTGGACCAACCTAATCAGCCTTTGCACTTTTCACTTATCCCAGTGGAACAGTGGGCAACATTTTTTATTCACAATTCAGTCAACCAATTGGGTTCTAGTTACTTATAGAACAGGACCTGTTGAGAATGTGTATGCAGAATGTAGCACCAGAAAACTGAACTTCACCCTTTAAAACCCAACATTTATAACTATGGAACATCTACCCCCCAAGAGCAGGTCAAGGAAGCCATGCCATCTTGAAATCTTGGCCATGAGAAATTTCTAGTCAATCAATTTGCGATGGGAGGAGCACCACCTATCGGTAATTGTTCACACAGCTAAACAGGATGACCAATTACTCCTTAACTAGTTAGTCCCTGAGGGTTCATGAGCTGGAAGCCTGTATCTCTTTGTTAAATCAATGATAGGGAAGTCAATCTTTCCCCATTTAGTAAATGCTTGGGGTCAGCAATCTTACTTTACAATTCAGACTGCTAGTCATTTTTGTTTATTCATTGTTATGGGTCAGATTCATTAGTGGTTTAGCTCTTGATAGGTGTCAAACAACTCATAGTTTCCTTCCCCATTGTGCAATAGTGGACTTACCCTACCCATACTTTGGCAAATCTCTTAAAGGACCTAGATAAGTCTGTAGGGAGGGACACAAACATCTCCAATACAACGGAACACACCAACCTGACAGTCATGCACCCTTCCCTCAGCGATGGGAGGTGGCTTTGTAAAGCTCTTTAAGCACACGGTCCCAGATTTTCAGTGGTCCACCCCAAAGTGTGTTCTCCCCTCCACATAGTACAACTTGTTTCTTAGAAACTGAAGCACACAGATCTGCAACAGCCCATACAAACCTTTGCAGCACTACAGCCTAACACACAGAATAGACTTAATACACACTGATAAACGCATTTCTCATAATAAATACACCATCCTGCACAAATAGAGTATAAAGCAACTTATACAGTAGTTCTCAGTATAGCGACCCTCCAGAGAAGCCCACACGTTTTACTTCTAACAGAAATAAAGGCACTCAGATGTGACAGCTTCTCCTCAGACTGTGCACGCCTTTAGCCAGAAGTGGTTTGGAGGGGGCGGGGAGTAGACTGCTAAAAGAACACTTGCCTAGGAATTTAGCTGGGAGCAGTGGGGCTGGTGGTGCAGAGTCTTAGCCACCCCCCATCAAATAACAGAAAACTCAGACAATCCTCTAAAATGGTAGTCTACATGTTGTACACAAAGTGGTGCTGCAGGCGCATTAACCCACGTAGCTGCTGTGCTGGGGAATTTACGCAAGTGTTTGTAGCAGTGTGTACATATACATATCCCTACTGCTGTGCTCCTCACTAAGTAGGGAGGAGAATAAACTCCTGTGCACAGTGTTAATAGCCTCGTGCAAAATAACTTGTCTCATATTTCTAAGGCTATGCGGTAAGAATGTAGAGCACGCTGTGCAACAAAACAAATTATTACGAGTCAAATGCATGGTTTCAATTCAGTTGCAGAGCACCCGGTGCATGCGCCTGTGACCTGCCTGCGTGAGTCTGTTAAGATTTAGGTGTTGATTCAAATTACGGCCCGTTTCTCTGCCAGGGCAACAGAGTAAATTACTCTATAGCCATGACGGAGATGCTGACCACCAACTTTAGAAATGACCTCCAAGCTGACAGTCATTTCTATAGCATTGTCAGGAATCACTATCATGGCACACATGCCCTCGTCACGAGCAACCTGGATTATGGGAACATCCTCTATGCCAGAAGAAGCAAGCAACTCACCAGCAGACTTCAAATCATCTAGAACACTGTAGCCAGACTAGCTCTTAATCTTCCAAGCAAAATACACATCACACCACACTTGAAGGAGTTCCACTGGCTCACCAACAAACATGCTCAATTCACACTCCTCACGCACACCTTCAAGGCACTACACAAAATAGCCCCCACCTACCGGAACCCGACTCTGCCAGACTCCTACTCACATAAATCTCACATATATACTGAAAAAAACATGGAGGTCAAGCCTTCTCCTAAATCACTCAAAACATGGAACAACCTTACACTCACTTTAGAGCCTCCTCTCTTCTGGAGTTCTGTAAGAAGCTGAGCACCTGGCTTTTCGAGTAATCCCCTGCTGTCATAGGCAGGTTCTGGCACACACACACTTGCTCTGAATCTGGATAGGCTCTCAGGTGACAGTGCACTGTACAAATACGCATAACATAAAAAGGCCCGTTGCCTTATTTCTTTTTTACTCTTCTTAGTCTACAGTCTCATGGTGTTTTTGATGCGGGCGTACCAAGAACCACCAGAGATGGTGAGCTTGTCAGCAAAAAAAGGGAAAAAAAAAAAAGAAAAAAAAAAAAAACAGGGCTGATGGTGGTAGGAGCTTTGTAAATGACGCAGCTAATTTTGAAAATTGCGTGGCCTGCAAAGTGAAGCCATCAGGACAGGGGTGATGTGATCATAATTCTTCAGTCCCTCAGAGGAGACGTGCTGCAGCGAATAAAATGCCCTTAATGGGTGCCAGTGTTGCATCTGACAGGCCACGAAGCTGGGCGTTATCACCATCCAGAAGTAAGAGTACTTTCTGGAAGTAATGGTTTCACTTTCTTTAGAAGAGACAGCTGGTATCAGGAGTAATGTCAAAAAAGATTTATTCAAACCACAGGCCCAGCAAGCAGCTGCAACATCAATAGCTCCCGCCTCCCACCAACTCGATCACCTTCAATCACATCCCTCTGAATGACAGAATTCCCGATAAGAATATTCCACGCATAGGAGGAAAAGCATACAATTCTGTTAAGGTGGAGCAACATTAAGACAGAACACCTGCATCACTACACCCTGGAGAAATATTATATTGTACAATGGGTAAAGTAAAGGCTTGACTTGCATTTCAGAGCTTGGTCGTAAACAAGCAACAAAGAAACAAGCACATACACGGTGCTTCAATTCAATAGGTGAGTGGGAGGATGCCCACAGTTGAGGTACTACTAGGACATCATTTCCGCATCCAGAAATTGAAACTTTGCATAATTTCCGGGCTACAGTAGCGAACATGATCGTACTTTGAAGATACAGGTGGGTGACAGATACATTGTTTATGAGGCAGAGCGCCCCTCACCTCTTCTCTATGGAGTCGATGTTGGCATGCAGAAGCCACAGCTCCTCGCTCTTGTCCTGCCGGGAGGACAGGATGAGGTGGTGGCCCGTCAAGCACAGGGTTCCCTCTACGGGAGGGTGGAAGGGCCGGTGCAGCTGCACGTTATCCACCATCGGGGTCTTGATCAACTCGGCGAACTCCATCCTGAGCCCCTGCGGCAGCGAGCACCGGCGCTGTCCGAGCGGCTGCGGGGCTCGGGTCCAGGCAGGTCCGAGCGCACCTGGTGAAGCAGAATATCCCTAACACCCAGTCCAACCCCACAGCGGCAGTGTCAGCTGCAGCATCCAGCGGACATAGAAGACGGACACGCGCCCTCGCATGCCTTCGACCCGCGGACGGCAGAAAGCGGCAGCCATCTTACAGTGCTGCCGCCGCCTTCCTTTAATGCAGGAAATTGCCCAAACTGGTCACAGGGACTTGTGCCCGCACCTAATATTTGCACTAGTTCTTTGGAATATTGTGTTCCTCTAAATGTTGCTAATATATATGAGTAAAATAAAATAGGAATGTTTGCATACATAGTTAATGTATCGTAAAGTAAACACGTATCAGATTTACCTGTAAGTAACCATTAATTTCGATTCGACTATAGCGCTGTAATTGACAATGTGCCGTTGCAGGTTTCACAACAGGTTGCACTGTAGCCACAACATTTGCCGCCGGTATTAGCTACTGTCCGTTCCATTTATGTCAATGTTATGTTGGACCATTTTGGTGTGGGCTACTCCACGAGCCACTTGTGAACAGGCCCAGGGAAACCTACAACTAAAGTATCTGACAGCTATGTAGGACTGTAATTCACATGAGAATGTTTCGCTTTTTTGTTATATTCCAAACAACCGTTCATAACCGTGTACAATACAGTAAGCTGCAAAGTTCTGTGTATAAGTATTTGCAACATCCATCCAACACCTAATCATATTAGAATACATAATGTGTTCTTTCTGTTGCCAAATATTTTGTTCATGTCTTAGTACGCTCGGTCGCCCTACTATTCGAAACCAGTTTTGTTTGAAGATGGCTACCATTTTCTGCGGTGATACTATTCAAAAAGCGCCGCCACCCTGTCCCCTGGGACCAGCCTGACTATCAAGTAGCTCCAGTATACTTATCGTCCATCTTTGAATGATCTCATCTTGTTTAACTATTCAGAAACCCACCTGTAATTGTTGATGTATTTTTTTTATTTATTTAAAAAAAAAAAACTTTATTAACAATGTTATGAACTGGTAATGTGTCCCTTTATGATAATTTATTACACATCAGGACTCGTTTTAGGCCAATGAATCTTTTGACCCAGTTGAGAGACACCTTAGGACGAGATAGCTAATCAATATGTCAATCAATACATCAATAATGTCATCAATATTTATCACAACAATGCATTTCACTTTAGTCAAAGTAATTAAATCAAGAGGCAACCATGACCTTTCAGCCATGAATAACCACACCGATTTTAATAGAATTTTATGAGTTTTATTCCCTATTAATTACAGTCTAAAAGCAGATACATTAATCTCAACACCAAGAAGTATAATAGCATAGTCACGATATGGCTACTTTGGTAAGCTTTCATTAATGCAAGAATCACAAACATCAGAACATAACATGGCGTAAACATAGATCAGTTTAGCAGAGTGTCAGTAACGCGTCAGTTCAACAAAGCATAGATTCAGTCATTTGTCTGTTTGCGTCAGTTTGGTGATCATCTGTCCTAACCACTGATTAACATTCGCATGTTGGGCTTCATGCAAAACAATTTAGAACACAAATTTGAAAAACATCTAACTATGGTCTCTGTCAAAAGTAAGCAGTTGGTACCTAGAAAGGAAAAGCAAACAGACAAATCACAATGGCATTGTCATAATTACCCTCCAAAGTTTAGGTCAGCGCACAGGTTCAGTCTTCGTCTTCAGGACATCAGTCAATTCGCCATCAGTCAGAACTCAGCTCCGGGGCAAAAAGGGCACTTCCCTCATAAGGAGGTAAAGTGTAAAATGGACAATCTAAGGGCAAGGATGGTTTTAAGTAAACCAACAAGTCACCAAACCGAGTGACAGAGTTTCTGGATAAAATCAATAGCATTTCCTAACCCACCTAAATGACTCCCCGTGACATGGGTTTTTATCCCTTTTCCATTGTACATTCCCCCAAAATTCTATTGGTCATCTGTTATACCCCACTATCTTTAACCTATCAGAAAATACATTAGGTAACCCAACTCTTCACCCCATATTATCTTACAAGTCTTTGATTGGTCTTCATAATTGACGTCTTCCGAGGTGGCACGTCCGGTGTGATTTCATCTTTCTGTAATTCTTTGTACATCTTTTGGTCAGCAGTTCCATTGTCTTCATCGGTTTGAATGACCTTGTACATTACATTAATCTACACTGTTTCAATTTGCTTTTTAACATTTACTCTGCACACACTGAAGAATGCTTGAGAACGGATCTAACATGGTTACATTCGTCTTCTAATTTGAAGAAAAAGAACACGCAGGGTCATGTCCCTTTGTGAGTCAGCATACTGGAAAATAGAAAAATGCATTTAATATGAGAGCCAAGCAGCTAAGCTTCGGCTCATGCTAACTTAAGGCCTATGAGGATTTCAGCACAGATTCAATAACGCAATCATTAGTACAAACTTATTTAAACATAATATAAACATTTTAGTCATTATTATTAGTCTACGTATACATTGGTGGCCACTCCCCGTGGTCACAATTCAAGTGCACGTCTAAGCAAAATTACTATTATTATAGTTTCTATGCAGCATTATCACACATTGATTCAGAAACATTTCATGTTAATATAGATTATATAAGCTACGCTCTCTCAGTCCCTCCTCTGATGACGTTCGTCATCACACAAACCTTTCCCTTTGACCTTTCATTTTAATTTTTCACTTTACGCATAATGCGCATTTCAACATCTTGCCCTTTGTGTGAACTCTCCCAAATTTAATTAAACATTTTCTCCCTTTCATTTTCTTCATGCTTTTTACTCCTCTTTGTCCAATTTCTTTTAATGTTGTCATTAATTTTGCATGCTCCCATAATCCTAATAAACAGACCAGAACAATTAATAGACCCCCTAATATTTTTGCAAGTACCCCATTCCAAATGTTGCTAAACCAGCTCCCTACTCTGGCAATTCCCTTTCCTAATTTCTCCCACACTCCAGGCTCCTTCAAATTCTTCAAATCTGCACTATCTTTAGTTAGGTTAGTAAGCATTCCTCTAATCTTTTTACTATTATCAGGTATATATGAGCAACAATGACGCTCGTTGAGCATCTTGCAGACTCCACCACTCTTTGCTAAAAGAATGTCTAAAGCAAGCCGATTTTGAAGAGTCATAGCTCTTTCCGCAGCAAGTTCAGTATCCATCAGGAGTATAGCCCCTTTAAAATTTGTCAGCATGTTATCCACAATAGTAGACAACTTTTGAATCTTTATGGAGTTTAAGATAACCCCTACTGAAGGAATTATGGCTCCAAATATGTCACCAACGACAGCAGCCGCTGGCTCTCGTTTTTGTCTAGCATGTTGTAATTCAGACATTTTAGGTATTTGCTTTAAGTCATCAATCTGGTAAATCTTTGGGAAAACTATTCCCAAATAACATGTCCCATACCACCCTTTAGGGAGACGGTAATAGGCATTAAGTCCACAGATATAATAGATCCCAGGGATCGCTGGATCCTGTCCATTTAACATGAATGTCCATTTACTCTGAAACAAAAACACATGCCTGCATTCACTCGTTCCCACAAATAAAGTGTCATGTTCAGATTTTGGCCTATATATACAAAGCCTTCCTACATGTAATGCATCTATAGCTAGTTTGCCTTGCGTCTTTATTGCAGTATAAGCATAATCATTTGCATATGTGCGTTTCTCTCGGCCCTTTTCTAATCTTTCTTTCAGTGCTTTGCGTCTATCATCGGTATGATCTAAGAAGCTTTTCTCTACAGGTGTCAATAAGCAAGTCAGATTATTGCGGTGTGCATAAGCTGTCCCAAATGTAAGTGTCGGTTCAAAGAAGCCTCTAACTAGTTTTATACTATGCTTTTTAGCTAATTTGTTCAGAAACTCAATCACAGGCACAAACGAAAACACTACATCCAAATTTGAATAGAAGTATTGCACATGCTCTTGATGATAGAATCTTGTTAGTAGCAAACTACAACTTATCCCGTAGGTAAGTGGCAAGCTATGATAGGTGACCCCCTCTTGTACTGATGAAGGAATCTTTGTGCACACATAACAATTTTTCGCATCCATGGTCTCAACATACTCATTCAGCAAGCGATAGAAGACATTAGTGGAAAGTTCCCCTTTTGAATTAGTTCCCTCATGCAAGTGTCTTGCATCCTGCTCAAACTTTTCCCACGGTGTTAGTGTTGCAGTCTCAGGTTTTGAAGCATTGTTAGTCGCTTTCTTATCCAACCACGGCATTCCCACAATCACACCTACAATTATTATCACACACACAATACCTAATATAAGACTTAACCAACCACACACCTTACCCTTTTTATTACTACCTCTATTATAAGCCATGTCTGTAAAGAATCAGATAGCAGATAACTTCAAAACAAATACTCAACTTGAGGATGATATAAAAACTCTTTTCTTTTCTTTTTTTTTTTCTTGATGCAAAAGTCTCTTTCTTTCTGTGTATATTTAAAGCGTTTCACTCACTCCAGCACCCCTTTGTCAAATCAGGTTAGCAGCTTGTCATAATCGGGTTTTCAAAGTCAATTCAGGTTACCAGTGTCACATCCGATAATTTATAAGTCTCTTTCTTAGCTTTTCCAACGTTCAATTTTTTTTTTTTCAATTTCTGTTTTAACACAGTCTCTTTTTCTGATTGATTTCAGGTACCGTAGGATTGGCCTGGTACTTCTCGATCAAAACAGAACGCTAAAAATTCTTGTTGCCATTCACATGTCGTTGCATATGCCCATTCAGGACCTGCGTACCTTCTATTTGCGGTTCTCTTTCTTTTCAATCTGCGTTCGCCTTGCAATTCTCCTTCACTTAGATCCTCTATTCGGGATGTATCAGTTTCTTCTGTTATTGTTTCACCTGCTGCAATCTTTTCTTTCGCAGCCTGCTTCTCTGGCCAGTTATCTCTCTTATGTGTCTTTTTCCTGCTTCTCCTTTCAGGACGCTGAACAGCACCCTCCTCTTGTGCTATGGTGTTTTCTCTTGATGGACCTGCAACTGGCTCAGGGGATGCTGGTGTATTTTGATCTCTCTCTACTATTTCCCCTTCTTCTTCTTCTTCTTCTTCTGGATCTGTAACGGTCTCAAGTTCTAACCCGTATCCGTCTGCTTCTGGGAGAACCTCTCCTTGATTTAGTTCTCCTGCTGCCTCTACTGAGATAGGCACATTGTCACCTCTCTCGAACTCGTTTATTGTTTGAGGGACTAGGCTGTTCTCAGTGGGCTCTCCTGCAGTCTCAGTTCCCTCTTGGCTATTCCCAGGCCCTGAGACTTCCCTCTCTGGAACTGTTGAGTTGGAAACTTCAAGTTGGACACGTTACCTTCTTTGTGTGACTGGCATGTATCCAGTTTGGAACGCCTGCACATTTCACAGCAGTGGTTGTTGTCAATATTACTTGATTTGGCCCTTTCCAGCGCGGCTCCAAACACGACTTTCTCACGTGCTTCTTGACAACCACCCAGTCACCGGCTTGCAGGGTGTGACCTGGATCACTGATCGGTGGCAATGCTTCCACCTGGTGAGAAAAAGAGCGAACCACATCAGCCAAGCCTTTGCAGTAGTCCAACACAATATCATCTGTGATATTCACAAGAGCATTTGCAGGTACTGCGGCAGCCTCATAGCTCTACCCATAAGGATCTCATGGGGTGATAGTCCTGTCTTCTGATCAGGGGTGTTCCTCATCAACATCATTACTAATGGCAATGCATCTGGCCATTTCATATTGGTAGCTGTGCACATCTTCGCCATTCTCGATTTCAAGGTACCCTTGTTCTACTAGTCCTGATGCTTCAGGGCGGTAGCTACAATGCAGCTTCTGTTCAATGTCTAATGCGGCACACAAGAGCTTAATCACCTCATTGTCAAAGTGTCTGCCCCTATCTGACTCTATAGAGACCGGAAACCCGAACCTGGTTATTAGTTCCCTAAGCAGCAGCTTTGCAACTGTGAGACTGTCATTTCTGCGTGTGGGGTAAGCTTCAATCCAATGGCTGAAAACACACACAATCACCAACACGTATTTCAATCCTCCACAAACAGGCATCTCAATGAAATCCATTTGCATCTTGGTAAATGGACCGCCAGCTCTCCCTCTGTGGCTCAAAGTTACCACAGTCCCTTTCCCGGCATTCATCTGTTGACAGATGATGCACCTGTGACAGGTAACCTCTGCGGCATGTCTGAATTTTGGGTTAAACCAGTCAATCTTGAATGACCTGATCATTGCGTCTCTCCCAAGATGTGCCTGTCCATGGTAGAGCCTCGCAAATTGTGACAGAAGACTGTTTGGCAAAACCAGTTTCCCTTCTTCTGAGATCCACAAGTCATCAGCTCTTTGTACGCATTGCATTCTTTGCCAGGAGCGTTTTTCTTCTTTGCTAGCACGACCCTGTAATGTTTTTAGCTCATCTAGTGTATCGACCACCCTTAATGCAAGATTCAAACAGGTGTCATTTTCAGTTTGCGGTAACAATTCCCACTGATCCTTGAACAATATACAGTTCAATGCGCAAAATCTTGCGACTTGATCTGCATATCCGTTTCCCATGGACACAAAGTCTTGTGACTTAATATGAGCATTGCATTTCACCACGGCAATTTCAAGAGGTAACTGAATCGCATGTAACAAATCCTTAATTTGTTCACCATTTTTCACAGGAGAACCAGAAGAGGTCATGAAACCTCTCTGTGACCACAATTGGCCAAAATCATGTACAATTCCAAATCCATATCTGCTATCAGTATAGATAGTGACTCTCAGATTTTCAGCTGCGTGGCATGCCTTAGTAAGGGCAATTAATTCTGCCACTTGTGCGGAATACATTCTCTCGAGCCAGGAAGCTTCAATGATACCAGCTATGGTACATACAGCGTAACCGGCTCTCAGCATTCCGAGTGAGTCTCTCAAACAGGATCCATCAACAAACATAATGCAGTCATTTTCCTTTAACTGCGTATCTTGGATGTCAGGTCGGGGCTTGGTACATAGTTCTGTTACCTCAAGACAGTCATGCTCCACTTCCTCTTCATTATTAATCTCGGTATTCTCAACAGGAAGTAGAGTTGCCGGGTTTAATACAGTACATCGCTTCAGTGAAACATTAGGCGATCCCAAAATGATTGTCTGATATCTGGTAAGTCGGGCATTTGTCATGTGCTGAGTTTTAGTTCGAGTCAACAAAATTTCGACTGAATGAGGAACCATTACTGTCAAGGGATGTCCCATCACTATGCCTTCACACTGTGTGAGGCTTTGACTAACTGCTGCAACTGCGCGCAAACAACCCGGTAAGGCTGCTGCGACGGGGTCCAAGGTAGCTGAAAAATATGCTACAGGGCGATTTGCACCTCCATGGACCTGTGTTAAGACAGACAAAGAACAAGCATCACGTTCATGACAAAACAGTGGAAAAGGTTTCGTGTAATCAGGCATACCCAAAGCTGGTGCCCTGCACATGCACTCTCTCAATTCCATGAATGACTCAACCTCTTCTTTGGATAGGGTTATGGTGTACGGCTCATCCTTAATCTCTTTACCTGTCAGCTTTATCAATGGTTTTGAGATAATTGAGAAGCTGGGTATCCACTGACGACAGTAGCCCACCATTCCCAAAAACATCCTGACATCTCTCTTTGTTGTCGGGGGGTTCATTTGCAAAATGGCTGTCACCCTTTCCTTCGATATTCTCCTGGACCCTCTCTCAATCAAGTGTCCCAATTATTTCACCTCTTTCTGACAGTATTGCAGCTTCTTTGGTGACACTTTATGTCCGTTCTTTCCCAAATCGTTCAATAAGGCAATTGTGTCGTATTTACAGTCATCTTTTGTCCTGGACGCAATCAGCAAGTCGTCAATGTACCGCACTAATTCGAGTTAAAAGGCAGTACTAAGGATTCTAAGTCCTTTTTCAATATCTGATTGAAGATGGACGGTGACTCAGAAAACCCTTGAGGATTTCTGCACCAACTGTACACTTTGTCCAGGAATTTGAAACTGAATAAAAACTGGCTGTCCTCATGAAGAGGCACCGAAAAGAAAGCTTGTGACAGATCTACAACAGTGAACCATTCAGCATCGCACGGAACCTGAAACATAATCACTGCTGGATTTGGCACTATGGGGCAACACTTCACCACAATCTTGTTTATTTTTCTCAAATCCTGCACAATTCGAACCTTCCAACAGGGCTTGTTCAGACCCATTATTGGTGAATTACATGGGCTACTCAATACTTCCTTCAGGACTCCTTGTTTTACAAAGTCCGCAATTATTTGTGACACCTGAATAAGGACATCTTGTGCCATATGGTACTGCGGCACCGGGGGAAACACTGCATTTGGCTTCACTTGAACTTTAACTGGTTCCACTCCTTTTATCAGTCCCACTTCCTTTCCTGTCAAATCCCACACTTTCTCTGTCACCGTTCCCTGCAACTCGGCTGGTAAGTCAGTCACTGTGAGCATCGGGAATAATGTTATCAAAGGTAATCTTCATTTGCGGTTTCTGTCTCTAACTCTGAGAACTGACCATCATCCCCTTCATCATCACTGTTTGTCTGCACCTCAATTCCATCATTGGAACAGGTAATCGAGCATTTCGTCTTGCACAGTAAGTCTCTTCCTAGTAGGGATACCGGACTTGAATCACAGACTACAAACTTATGCAGTCCCTGGAAGTTGCCAATCTCAACTTGCACTGGATCTGTAATTGGATTTGTCAAGTACTGATTTGCTACTCCAACCACTCTTATGGTACGCCCTGAAAGTGGCAATTTCGGAACTTCTGCACTTCTGACCGTAGAGCGTGTAGCTCCGGTATCAACCAAGAATGAAACCTTATGACCCATCACCTTTCCCTCTACATAGGGTCCCCTTTGATCTACCTCTAGGGATGCTGCAAGCCTGCACTCTTCACTGTCTGAACTGTCATCCGACCATTCCCCATTCATTCCATCTTCACCACGCAATGGGAATTGCTGTACTGTATTATTTTGGCTCATCACTTGACCTGTGACCTGTTGAGGAATCATCACCTGTTGCTGTCCCATTGGAGCTGCTGGTAGTTGCATTTGCTGTCTAGGTACCATGGGAACCTGCGTTTGTACTTGCTGCATTTGCGCTGGCTGAATATGCGGCATTTGCATTTGAGGCATGGGATGTAACCCTTGCATCTGAACCATGTTGTTTTGGAAGTTCGGGTTTTGATTTCTAAATTTTGGACCTCTCATATTTTGAAATGTACCGACATTAGTGCTTTGTTGAACGACACCATCCTGCACCACATTTGGGCATTCCCGTTTCCAATGCCCCATGCCCCCGCACGCGTGACATGGTGACATCTTTTTCATACCTTGCGCATCATTTTGAATCACCACAGTATTCAAGTCTGGACCGCGATTTACAAAACCTCGACCTCGACCTCTTGGTTGTGCCTGAAACACACCATTCCCTTGCGGTTGCTGCTGTATCATCTGCTGAATTCCATTTCCCTGTATTCCTACCTGTGCAGCCCTTATCTGCATCACCATCACTTTCTCCTTCAACTTTTTCTGCTTCAGTTCAATCTCATCACTACAGTATTTCGCATATTGCAACACCTCATCAATTGGCTTCGCTTGCCAACAGATCAAATGATTCTTAATCATCTGGCTAACCTCCGTTCTCAACCCTTCAACAAATCTGAACACGAGATGGTTCATGTCTTTCGGCTCAATGGTCTCAGTACCACTGTAATGTTTAAATGCCTTCAACAACCTCTCATATTAAGCATGTATTGATTCCTTAACCTTCTGTGAGGTCCGGTCTATTTTCTGCCAATCAGTCACTTTTGGTGACACTTTCTGCTTCAAAAACTCAATCACTTTATGATAGTACTTCATCACCTCCTCAGAGGGTGCTCCGGTCACCTTATCCCTTGCCGGCTCCTGCGTCGGCCAGTCTACCCTTCTCTTGCACTCAAGCCATAAGTCGGGTGGAACAATGATCTCAAACAAGGTATTCAGGTCTTCCCAGAGACACTTCGCAAGCTTCACAAACCTATCTGTTTGTTGGTACCACTCGATCGGTTTCTCCCTCAACCTGGGATAATCATTAGTGAAGGATAGGATGTCTCCCCTGGACCATGGTACATGGATTAGAACCCCACCAGCGGTTTCTCTCATTGGTAGCATCTTTACTGATTCCGTATCTGGTGTAGTTTTAGCTTTACTCGATTACCTTTCTAGCCAGCTAGCCCATCTGCCTTCCCACTTTTCTAATGCTCCCCAGATCTGCGCACTTTGTAATATTTCTTTTAAATGCGCTTTCATCCCGGCAGACCTCATATGCTCAAAGTCCTTTGAGTCAAAGTCTAACCTGTAACTTCTTTTCAAATGTTTAGTATTCTCGAAATCAAAATTGTATTTGTCTGCCAGGTTCGCTAACTTCTGATGTACCTTGCCTACTTCTTTAGTGATCTTAGGGCATAGATATCTCAATTCTGCTTCTGTGTATGACCCTAATCTGTTTACCCCCATTGTTCCGTCCACTAATTCAGCAGCTTCCACGCCCAGTCTTACAAAGTTCAGGTACTCATCTTTCCCCAACCTTTCCGGTTCTACTGCAGTTACTGTAGTCTTTTGCGTAGTAAAGGTCTTCTCTAACCACTCATTCAACTGTTGTACCGTAAAACCTTGTAAGGAAATGTTCCCTGCATGCATCATCGGCGACTGTGAAGCATTCGTACTTATTGTTTGTGGGGTTAACACCCCTAGACCTGCCTGTCTTATTGCTTCCAACGGTGCTTCAACTGGGCTAAGGTCTATCAAAGACCTTTGTTTTTCAACCGCTTGCTCTCCTTGGGCCATTAACTGAGGGGTTCCTATGGACCCTCCTCTTATTACATCTTGGGTCATTACTCCCTGATCACATACACCAGGCTTACCTTGTGCATACAATGGCACCGGTGGACCAACAGTAATCGGCAATGATATGGCAGCTGGTGTCTGACCTGGTCCCAAACCTCGTGGAGCAGCGACTCCAAAGGTCTGATTTTCTGAAGCCGGGGCAGGTATTAATGGAGGACCTGCTGCTGGATTATACCCTGGTATCAGTTGTGGCTGCGTCTGGGGCAGCAATTGCGGAGTTGACTCAATCTGCACTAACCTCGATTTTGTATATATCGGTTCTGGCGGCACTATCAGATTTGTAGTAGTCTCTAGTACTGAGACGTCTGGATAGATTCTCTATATCTGTGGTGGAGGTTGCAACTGTATCTGCATGTCTGGCGCAGTGGGTACACTGACACCATTCTGTATCGAACTCGTATCACTAGTCTGTACTGTATCAGTAACTCCCTTCTCCTGCATCTGGTTCCCAGGACCCGCGCTAGTGCTCGGGACATTGTCGCTTACCGCATAAGGTGGCGGGCGATCATGCAATAGCTGATTTAAAAACTCTTCGTTATCTGAATCATCTTCTTCTTCCCAAGATCTTTTAGTTTCTTTAGGCTTACTAGAGTCTTTGTCTGTTTTACATGTGGCTTTCTTTCCCTGCGTCTCGTCTCCCTGTGTTATTGCTGGGAATAATTTTAATCCGTCAACTATTCCCCGTCTCCACATTTTGCTCTCATTATCCCACCTAGCTTCTGCCAGAGTCTTTTCTGCCCTTTTTAGTCTTCTTTGGAACTTTTCTTGTCTCTGTTTAAGAGCCATTAAATCCCAAATCGCTAAAGCCTCATACTGAGCTGGCCTTGGAGGTGGCTTTTGTACACTTAACATCCACCTTAAATTCTCTAGAACTTTCGTATTGAACGTCCCATGTTCTGGGAACGCCAAACATCCCTCCTTTTCTGTTAATTTGCGCCACTGTTTCATCCATAAACAAGGCGCAACACCTTTTTCCTCCATGACTATGTAAGCTGGAGTTCCCTCAGGCGGTGTACGCTCCCCTTCACTCGCCATAATGTATACGTCTCCTTTCAGAGCACTCTTAAAAGCTTTGAAAAAATTCATTTTTGCGTCTTTTCTTTTGTTGTATTTAATCAGAAAGTGACTTTAATTCCCAGAACACTCTTCACCCACCTTTCTCAACCTATTGCCTCTCACGGACGGCAGCCAATCCGTGCGCGACCCCTCTCGACAACTGACCTATATCAGCGCGGCACCACTGACGTCACACTCACACACTGCAGCTGACAAAGTCTTGCGGCTCGTCCGCCCCTCACTGGATTCACACAAAACTAATGCAAAAATTACTGCGAGCACCTTTAACAACAACACAAATTTGCCAGTTTACTACAGGAAGGGTAACACATTTGCTTCAGAACTTTACAGAGATTTCACTTGAAGCCTCGGCCGCTACTCTCTCCTTTGCAGTTCCCGCACCCGCAAGCAGAATTCGACCCGCAAATCCTACTCTCGACTTGTCAATGGTTCGTTCTAGTGCACTTTAGAACTTGCCAAATCTCCATCGAAGGTTTCACACATACAGTTTGACTCAAACTCGACTTATCAACCACGCCCGATTGACCTATTTAAACCGCACAAATTACAACATAAACCCAAGTGTCTCCTACACTTGTCAATATACTCCGGAGTCTTAGACCACGACGGGTCCATACATAAACAACCAACCACGTGGATAATTTTGAGCACAAAGCGCCACACTCATATGAAGTACACCGACTTCCCTACTCTCATCCTGCGGAGTACGCCCACTCCCACTAAAACAACATTTACCTGGCCTAGATACACACAAACTTCACAAAACACCTGCAAAATGCATAAGCTGAGCAAGTGCAAATCCTACACCACACATGCTATGACGCCGAGAACATTCCCAACTCCCTTAGGCAGGCTCCGAGCTCCCGGGAAAGTCATGGTGAGTTTAGAAACACATCAGACCTCCAATTTGCATTATTTCAGAAAAACAGTTTAAACAATAATCCTCTGTCCTAAGGCCCCAAAGGGCCAAACCGTCGCTCTGCTACCAGAACTGGTAACGCGTCCCCTTATGATAATTTATTACACATCAGGACTCGTTTTAGGCCAATTAATCTTTTGACCCAGTTGAGAGACACCTTAGGACGAGATAGCTAATCAATATGTCAATCAATACATCAATAATGTCATCAATATTTATCACAACAATGCATTTCACTTTAGTCAAAGGCATTAATTAAATCAAGACGCAACCATGACCTTTCAGCCATGAATAACCACACCGATTTTAATTGAATTTTATGAGTTTTATTCCCTATTAATTACAGTCTAAAAGCAGATATGTTAATCTCAACACCAAGAAGCATAATAGCATAGTCACGATATGGCTACGTTGATAAGCTTTCATTAAAGCAAGAATCACAAACATCAGAACATAACATGGCATAAACATAGATCAGTTTAGCAGAGTGTCAGTAATGCGTCAGTTCAACAAAGCATAGATTCAGTCGTTTGTCTATTTGCGTCAGTTTGGTGATCATCTGTCCTAACCACTGATTAACATTCGCATGTTGGGCTTCATGCAAAACAATTTAGAACACAAATTTGGAAAACATCTAACTATGGTCTCTGTCAAAAGTAAGCAGTTGGTACCTAGAAAGGAAAAGCAAACAGACAAATCACAATGGCATTGTCATAATTACCCTCCAAAGTTTAGGTCAGCGCACAGGTTCAGTCTTCGTCTTCAGGACATCAGTCAATTCGCCATCAGTCAGAACTCAGCTTTGGGGCAAAAAGGGCACTTCCCTCATAAGGAGGTAAAGTGTAAAATGGACAATCTAAGGGCAAGGATGGTTTTAAGTAAACCAACAAGTCACCAAACAGAGTGACAGAGTTTCTGGATAAAATCAATAGCATTCCCTAACCCACCTAAATGACTCCCCGTGACATGGGTTTTTATCCCTTTTCCATTGTACATTCCCCCCAAAATTCTATTGGTCATCTGTTATACCCCACTATCTTTAACCTATCAGAAATACATTAGGTAACCCAACTCTTCATCCTATATTATTTTACAAGTCTTTGATTGGTCTTTATAATTGACGTCTTCCGAGGTGGCACGTCCGGTATGATTTAATCTTTCTGTAATTCTTTGTACATCTTTTGGTCAGCAGTTCCATTGTCTTCATCGGTTTGAATGACCTTATACATTACATTAATCTACACTGTTTCAATTTGCTTTTTAATATTTACTCTGCACACACTGAAGAATGCTTGAGAACGGATCTAACATGGTTACATTCGTCTTCTAATTTGAAGAAAAAGAACACGCAGGGTCATGTCCCTTTGTGAGTCAGCATACTGAAAAATAGAAAAATGCATTTAATATGAGAGCCAAGCAGCTAAGCTTCGGCTCATGCTAACTTAAGGCCTATGAGGATTTCAGCACAGATTCAATAACGCAATCATTAGTACAAACTTATTTAAACATAATATAAACATTTTAGTCATTATTATTAGTCTACGTATACATTGGTGGCCACTCCCCGTGGTCCCAATTCAAGTGCACGTCTAAGCAAAATTACTATTATTATAGTTTCTATGCAGCATTATCACACATTGATTCATAAACATTTCATGTTAATATAGATTATATAAGCCACGCTCTCTCAAAACTAATCACAATCTTGCAATTACAGTACAATGCAATGTTATGAAAAGTGCAGTGAAACCATTAAATATAATGTAATAGCATAAATTCAGACAGGAGGCAACAAGTTGTCCTGTAAAATGATGCAAAAACAGGGAAACGTATCTAGTGATTGTTATTCAAATAACCCCTAAAGTACCATACAAATGAAAAAGTATTACTGTGTAATCTTTAAAAACGAAAATAAAAGCACATAATAAAGTGCTAGCACCTCACAATAGATGCAATGCCACAGGTTTAAGTTCTTATTGAGTGAAATCAGAAACCGAACATAAAGACAAGTATAGAAATGAAATTGCAATTTAAAGGCTAGACAGTCCTATAGAACAAACTCATACCATAAGAGTAAAGATGGACTAGACAGCACTTCATACCCCAAATTACCATATTTAGGAAGATCATGTTATATTTGTTTCCTATTTGCTACTTAGGGAATGCTTGCAAATGCTTGCTGTGAGAGTTTTTTCTGGGACCTGAAGTCACAGGGATAACAAGCCTCTTTAAAGGTGAGAAAGCGTGTGTTCTCCCCCAACTAGGTCTCTAGGTCAGTGGTTCCTAACCTGTGGTCCGGGGGTCCTGGGGGTCTGCGAAGCCTCCTCAGGGGGTCCGCGACTGCTTAGAAAATTAAATAATATTAACAGATTCATAAAATATATATAAATAAAGTGGCTAAATATACAACTAGAAACTTTAGAGTGTAGTGTACATGTCAAGGAATTTGAAATTTGAGGCTAAAAATTTAATTCGTATCCTCAGATCCGAGAGCAGTGCAGGTGCATCAAATAGAATATAGTATGGACGATGTGTGGCTTCAGTTAAATTTAGAAATGCTCCACCTTCCTATTAAAATGTGTTTTTTAATTTATATATGTTTACAAATGAAATAATGTTTTATCATTTGTGCATGTGTTAGATGAATGTTTGTTTCTGTATTTTTGGTCTATTGTTTTGTGGATCAAATCATCAACAATGTTTAGGCCAGGGTCCATGGCTTCCAGTAATGACTCAGTGGGGGGTTCCCTGTGTAGTGTCCTCCCTAGCCTGGGTACCCACCAATAAATACGCCACACACAGGGCTATGTATTACACATCTTTATCCATCTGTGTGTAACCACAAACCCAACATATTAAAACCTGCATTCACTTCACAACTTTCTAAAACTTATGTCACAGCTCTACAGAGTTTTTCAGGAGCCAAAAGGGTTCCGTCATTTAAACTCATACAACACTACCTCTCCGCAACAGTTAAATAAAAAATTACAATTTTGTAATCTGTACAATCATAGCCCTTTTTAGCGCTTTTATTACTCGTCCCGTCCTTGGAATCAGCAACAGGAGCAACACGCTCATCACAGAGGAAACAGTCAGCATCATGAACAGCACCCGCTCCGGAGCCCCCACGGACCCCTGCCCGCACCACATATACATCAGAGCCAGTACATCCATCACCCCGAGCTCCGAAACATGATGAACTGCTCTATCAACACTAGCACCTTCCCCGAGGACTGAAAACACGCCAAAATAAATCGTCTCCTGAAGAAACCCTTGGCCGACCCATCAGAACTAAAGAATTTCTGGCCCATCTCGCTGCTACCCTCCCCCCCAAAGTACTGGACAAAGCAATCAACGCACAACTACAGAATTTCATTGAGGCCAACAACTCTCTGGACAGATTCCAGTCCGCTTTCCGCAGTAACCACAGCATAGAGACAGCCCTCAGGGCAGCCAAAGACGACATCCGATCACTCCTAGACTGCAGCCACACCTCAGCGCTCATACTCCTCAACCTCTCAGCAGCCTTCGACAAGGTCTCCCACAGCACTCTACGCACCAGACTCCATGACATAGAAATCCACGGAAGAGCCCTGGAATGAATCCACTCCTTCCTCTCCGGGAGAACTCAGAGGGTCAGACGCCTACCCTACACATCCAGACCCACAGGAGTGAACTGCGGAGTCCCCGAAGGATACTCACTAAGTCCCACACTGTTCAACGTATACATGGCCCCTCTTGCAGCCATCGTCAGAAGCCACGGAATGAACATTGTGTCATATGCCGATGACACACAACTCATAATTTCCCTCACCGAAGACCCAAGCACGGCCAAAAGGAACTTCCACTCAGGAATGGAAGCTGTCGCTCCTGGATTAGAAAAAGCTGCCTCAAGCTCAACTCTGACAAGACTGAGCTCATCATCTTCAGAAACACCACCTCAGCCTGGGACGACTCCTGGTGGCCCACATTCCTCAGCGCCCCACATGCACCGACTGAGTACGCCCGCAACCTAGGCATCATCCTCGACTCCTCCCCATCCATGACTCGCCAGGTAAACTCAGTTGCCTCCTCCTGCTGGCACACACTCTGCAAACTTCAGAAAATCTTCAGATGGATCCCAGCAGACTGCCGCAGGACAGTCAACCACGCCTTAGTCACAAGCAAGCTCGACTACGGCAACACCCTCTACGCCGGCACCTCAACTAAAAACATCAAAAAACTACAACTCAACCAGAACGCCACAACCAGACTCATCCTGGACCTCCCACGCAGAGAACATATCTCCCAACACCTGAGGACCTTCCACTGGCTCCCGGTCAAGAAACAAATCACCTTCAAGCTACTCACCCACACATACCAGGCCATACACAATGCAGGACCAGCCTACCTGAACCACCGTGTCTCCTTTCACACCCCGCCAGATCCCTTCCCTCTGCCCAGCTGGCCCTGGCCACCATCCCTCGCATTCGGAAAACCACTGCCAGAGGGAGATCCTTCACCTACATCACAGCAAAGAGCTGGAACAACCTCCCCCTGCACCTCAGACATAGCCCATTGCTCACCTTCTTCAGGAAGAACCTCAAGACGTGGCTCTTCGGATGAGGCCCCCTCCCGTCATTCCCTCCCCTCTCCCTCAGCACCTTGAGACCCTCACAGGTGAGTAGCCGCACTTTACAAAAACTGATTGATTGATTGTCCATGATCTACGTTGGTGATGTAGGAGCAACAACAGTCTATGGTTTTCCACTTGTCCTTTTTGAACCAGTCTCTTCGTTGACCGCAGTAACTGACGAGTGATGGGCCACCTATCTGAAATGCAAAGAATCTCGGGTGATGGATTTCCCAGGACGTTGAGCAGTCACAACATGTCCTTTACTGGTAACGACATGGAATGGCTCCTCATCAAATGAAGCATCAGGCTTAAGTTTTCTCGGCTCACAGATGAGCACTCAATCGCGCCGGAAACATCACTTACAATGCAGCAATGATCACAATGCCTTTACCACACATATGCGTTTACCGCGCATGCCTTTACCACAAATATACCTTTACAACGCATGCCTTTATAACGAATTTTGTTGTAAAGGCATGAATGGTAAAGGTATATACGTGGTAAAGGTTTTAAAGGTAAATTTTTATTTTTATTTTGTAAAGACATGAATGGTAAAGATGTATGCTTGGTATAGGTTTTAAAGGTAAGTACAGGTAAGTATTAAGTGGTTTGAGTGTGTATATGTATATATGTATAGGGTTTTGAGGGTTTAGGGTGGGTAATGGTTATTGGGTGGTAAGGTCATTGGTAGGTTTTGGAGTGGTAAGGGCATTTTTAAGGTCTAGGGTGGCTATGGGATTTGGGGTGGTAAGGGGTGTTTAGGGTTTAGGGCAGGTATGGTTTTTGGAGAGGTAAAGGCATTTTTTGGTTTTAGGCTGGGTATGGATTTTGGGGTGGTAAGGGCATTTTTAGGTTTCAGGGTGGGTATGGGTTTTGGGGTGGTAAGGGCAGTTTTAGGTTTTAGGGTGGTTATGGGTTTTTAGGTGGTAAGAGGTGTTTAGGGTGGGTATGGGATTTTGGGGTGGTAAGGGTATATTTAGATTTTAGAATGGATTTGGGTTTTGGGGTGGTAAGGGCATTTTTAGGTTTTAGGGTGGGTACTGGGTTTTGGATGGTAAGGGGTGTTTAGGGTTTAGGGTAGGTATGGGTTTTTGGGTGGTAAGGGAACTTTTAGCATTTAGGGTGGATAGGGTTTTTGGGTAGAAAGGTGTGTATATATGCAAATAGTGTTACAGGAATTTGATTATATTTTGATTTTTGATGTTTGATTTTTGGGGTTCTGTAATTAGATGATTATAGTTGGCTTGCATCCTGTTGGTCGGCTTACACCCCCGAGATTATACATGAAGATATGATCTCAAACTGATATCCCAATTCCAAATGAAATTATTTTGATTAAATGATAGGATGGTATAAAACGGTTGACCACTTGGCTTTTCACAATGCTACAATTACGATATTATGAATGGAAATGTATTTTTTTTAGATAATCATAGCATTGATATAGTAATATTAGGATGGTATACAACATTAATAGGTACATTTGGCTTGGTAATGGAGTATCATAAATTGGGAGTCTTAATAAAACAAATGTATATATTTTTTATATATTTTTTCTTTTAGTACCATGATGGATTTATATAGTATTTTTTCTATGTTCAGTAAACTAAGCAGTATATTTTCTATGGGGGATGGGGCCTCTGTAAAGATTTGGGCTAAGAAGAAGACCGCAATAGTTGAAATGCATAGCCGACTTAAGCTGATAAATTGTTACCATCAAAGGATTTAAAAGCTACTATATAAACACTGGAGGTGTTTGGAGTGCCGGCGTCCTGTTTTTTAGACTTTGATGAATTTTGACAGGTCCTGCACCTGGAGCTGTACACCGATCCCATTTGGTGATGCCAGGAGGAAAGGCAGGGATTGGACTTTGTATAATATATATATATATATTTATATATATATATATATGCACACACACACACATATGGGTTATACTCACCTCTCTACTTTTTACCACGCATATGCCTTTACCAACCATGCCTTTACAACAAAATTTTTGTGGTCAAGGCATGCGTGGTAAAAGCATATGCGTGGTAAAACAATGGTGCTGTAAGTGCATTCGTGATAATGACACATGCGTTGTACTTACCGCGTTGTAAAGGCATGCATGGTAAGTGAATGCGTTGTTGCGTCATACAACCGATCTCCTCTTGTGTAGACAATGGGGGTCATTACAACCCTGGCGGACGGTGTTAAAGCGGCGGTAAGACCGCAAACAGGCCGGCGGTCTTACCCCAGCGGATTATGACCATGGTCACGTTCCACCTGCTGTGCTGGAGACCTGGGTCTCCAGCCCGGCGTCCGTCACTATACCGCCAGCGGTATTTTGACCCGGCTTACCGCCGCGATTTTCCAGCGGTCTGAACCACCATGAAAACCATGGCGGTAAGCACTATCATTGCCAGGGAATTCCTTCCCTGGCACTGATAGGGGTCTCCCCCACCCCAACTCCCTCCCCTACACCCCCCACCACCCCTGCCACCCCCCAAAGGTGGCAGGGCCCCCCTCCCCACCCCGACCCCCAACATCACATCACTCACACATGACACGCATGCAGGCACCACCTACATACTTACATACTTACACGCACACACGCCGACATACATGCCTACATCCACACACACAGTCATACATGCACACCCACATTCAAACATACACGCACACATCCATACAGACATACCCACAGACATACACGCACTCACACACCCCCTCTACATACACACACGCACACCCCCATGCACGCACACAACACACAACACCCCCCACCCCCCTCCCCTCACGGACGATCGACTTACCTGGTCCGACGATCTTCTGGGAGGGGACGGGAGCCTTGGGGGCAGCTCCGCCGACACCACACCGCCAACAGAACACCGCCACGGTGAAGCACAGGACGTGATTCGCTGGGCGGTGTTCTGTTGGCGTGGCGGTGGAGCAACCTCCACTTCCCCGCCTCCCGCCAGTATGGCTGTTGGCGGCTCTCCGTCGGAACAAGAACGGCAGGCTGCCAACAGTCATAATACGCCGAGCAGAAGACCGCCACCACTGGCGGTCTTCAGCACGGCGGTACCTCGGTGGTCTTGCGAAAAGACCGCTGAGGTCGTAATGACCCCCAATGTCTTTTGCATGTCATCTCTTGTCTGCGTAGGCCTTCATTTTCTTTTTACAATCCTTGACTTTTGTGTTTGTTTCTTCTTCAGTTCTTGATCCTGTGCTGGTCCATTGAGGTAACTTGGTTGTTATTGCTCTCCAAAACATTAACATTGCAGGGCTTTCGTCTGTGGTCGAGTGAGGAATCGAACTGTAAGCTCGTAGGGTAGAGTTCAAGACAGTTTTGAGGTCAAGCTTTTTTAATGCAGCATATTGAACAGCTTTCTTTAATGTACTCATGCGATGTTCCACGAGGCCATTAGCCTGTAGCTAAAGAGGTGTGCTCTTCTAATGCCTCAAATTAAGCATATTGAGAAAGTCTCTAAATTCTCGACTATTGAAAGGTGGGCCTTTGTCAGATTTTAAAATCACTGGATTTTCCGATGTCACAAATATGTTATCTAATCTCTCAATGACTCTTTTCTGAGTGATAGATGAGAGATATTCTACTAATGGGAAACAGAAGTATTCATCCATAATCACCATCAGGTGAAGTCCATTGTCAAGTAGACAGAAAAAGTCAACAGCCATACTGCTGCTGATAGGCTCCCAAATGCTCGAAAATGAGCTTCTGCCATCTCGTCACCAATATTGTGTGGGTAGGTATCCTTCAAATAAGCCAAGCAACTTCAAGAAGTTATCCAAGAAAATGGTTTATTGATAATAGGCTTAACAGAAGAGCCCATCCCCAGTGTCACTTCAGCTCTGCCGCCCTGCTCACACCGGTCTAACGTCCGACCTCAGTTCCAAGCAGGAGCATCGAATGTGGAACGACACTTAGAGGATGCAATTTCATAAAAGGATACAAAGACCTTATTACTAAGAATACAAACACACGCTAAATTTCAAATACAATATAATTCTTCCCCATGCATGCTTTGGCAACTCTGACATGCTTAAGGGTCGTTGAGTGTTTTTTTATGACAGACAGTTGCATAGATGACAGGCCTTAATTCACTTTCAACTCGTTCATTAAGATGAGGAAACCAAACTCGGTCAGAGAGCTTTTTTTATGGCAACAATTCCATGACGTCCTTTATGGGCCACTTCAATTATCTGTTGTCCCAGGCTCTCTGGAATGACAGTTCTCGAACCCCTCAGAATGATGCCTTCTTGTGTCACTAACAGTTCATCTTTGACATTTTTAAACTTCTGGTATTCACTGTCAATGGAAAGAGATCGAGAATGTTGGTTCCATGACTGATGGGTAATAATGTCCTTCAGTTTTAACATGTCACTGTCTTGACTCATGGCAATGACAATTTGTTCCAATGAAATAGCATTAGGGGTGTTTGATTTAACAATGAAATTTATGTAGGCTTCAGCTGTCTTAGAACGGTTATTTTGATACTGTATAGGCACTCTAGAGAAGTAGTTGGCAGGGTTTTGATCTTTCCCTGGATGTAGCACAATTGTGTAGCTGTACTCTAGTAATAGTAGGCCCCAACATTCAATGCGTGGAGGCATCCTGGCTTTTGGATTGCCAATGATGGTCAGCAATGCTTGATGATCTGTCACAAGCGTAAAAGGTTTTTCATATAGGAACATGTGGAAGTGTTCACAAGCCCACACGACTGATAAAATCTCTTTGTCAGATTGTGAATGAGCCCGTTCAGTGTGGGACAAACTCTTGCTTGCATATGCCACAATATGTCTTCAAGCATTTAGGTGCCATTGTGCTGTGCAAGGATTGCGCCTAAACCGACTGGGCTAGCGTCATCAGCAACTTTTGTTTATAACTTTGACTCAAAATATGCCATTTCAGTAGCATTTTCAATAGCTTGTTTGATTATCTTAAAACTGTGCTTGCATTCATGTGACCCTGTGAAATTAAGCATTCTTTTTCGTCAACTCTGTAAATGGAGCACCTACAGTGGCAAAGTTTCGTATGTATCTGGAACAGTAACTGGCCATGCCAAGGAATCAGCATAACATGGAAACATTTTGTGGGGGACTGGTATTTGACAGCGCTTGCACTTTAGCTGGATCTGGTGTCATGCCCCCATCAGAAAAGATATTTCCAAAGAATTTTCGCTTTGTCTTATTGAATTCACATTTTTCAGTATTCAGCATTAAACCTGCATCAACAAGTAAACAATACACTTGCCTGAGAGCTTTATCATGTTCCTTCTGTGTAGCTCGGAAAACTAAGATGTCATCACCATAGTTGTAAGCATTTGTGACAGGCTGTATGATATGTCTAAAGACATCTTGAAAAATCTCTGCAGCTGATGACACACCAAACCCGAGTCTTTTGTACTGAACAGACCAACATGTGCAGAAAATGTTTGTAATGTACCTGCAATTCTCCTCATGTTCCAGCTGATGATATCCTTTATTTAGATCAAAGTGAGGGAAGACCTTTGCACCATTCAACTGTGTTATCATGTCAGTAATGTGCGGACCTGGATGTGGTTCTCTTTCAATTGCCTTGTTTACTTGGCCGGTATCCACACAGATGCATACAACTCCTTCAATGTTCTTTTTGGGTACTACCACAATGGGAGAAACTCATGGTGTTAGCTCAGTAGAACACTCACTGATAATATGCTTATGATTTGAGTTGTTTTTCAACAGCTTTGTGTAAATGAAATGAAGTTAATCTGTGTCTTTGAGCAACAGGACGGATATCCTCATTACTATGCAATTGTACTTTCATAGTCTTAAGTTCTCCTAACCCATGAAACAGCGAAGGGATCTGAAAATATTTTGGTTATGACCATTCATGTTGCAATTCACTGAGATCACTCCCATATCAGCATCCATGCTGAAACTGAGTAGACAGGCAATTAACGCCTTACCTTGAAGCACGTGGATGGCTGCTTGCACCTTTGTTTTTTGTGTTTCATAGTCGCTACAAATGAACCTTTAATTTTTAAGGTAATTGATGCAGCATATGTGTAGACTTACGTTTTCGATGGCGTCAGTTGTGGCAGTAGTGATAGTTCAATGTATTTCTCCTCAGGCATAATATTTATCATAATATTTATCTACACACCACCGTTGATGATGAAAGGAATGGAACAACTGTTTATTTTCAGAGTAATCTTTGGACAATGTTTGAATTATTTTAGTGCTTTTACATGTTGACTTTTCTTTGACTGGTATTTTTCTTCACATGCAGCCAGTCCAACATGTGCGCATTTTTCAGAGGTAAACATCGAAATTCCGCAATCATCTTATTCAGTTCTACTTGATACTGATAATGATGAGCTTTTTGACGAGGATTTAGATGATGATTGACTTGGGTGTCGATTTGTCTCAACTGATGTTGCTTGCCCTTGTGGGCCTACGGTGTAGTCGCTTCTGGAATGTTCGGTTGGCCATTTTGTCATCTCACCATGATACACTTACTTTTCCATTCACCGTCGCAAACTGTTACAAAATGGGTCTCCTTCCCACAACCTTTGCATATCTGCCTAAGGGCAGGACATTTACCTTTGTGTTGAAATGACAATCTGCACCTGAAACACAACTTCTTTTTCTTTGGCGACATCACCATGTGTCCTTCAGCTCTATGTTTCCGCTTGCTTTCATGTTCATGACTGACTGACTTTGGGAACCTCAGGCATACATGTCAGCAGCTTGTCGATCGGCACCCTCTTCAGCTCTGTCAGCCATGAGAAGTCGCTCCACACTAAGAGTTTCTCTCAGGATTTGTCGTCTGAATGAATCTGACAGGCATCCATTAATAATTCTGAGATGTATTGGTTCCTCATCATTAAATTAATTGAATCTAGGGTGTTTAATGAGTGTATCCAGTCTCTCAAGAAATTAGTTTATGGTATCACCAATTCTTTGTCATTTTTGACTAAAAAAGTACCTTTCATGATCTACATTCGGCACTGGATTAAACTTGAGATTTTATTACAAGGCCGAAGGCTCATATTATGCTTTCTTTTCTTGCTTTAAATAAACAGCAGCAAAGAACCTACAATACCCAGAAACCCTGGGAAGAAACAAAAACAACAGTATTACATCATAATAGGAACACCAATCACATGTCGAATATGAATATATCTATCTTGACTGGAAGAAACAAGCCCTCTTTTCTTGCTGCTCGCAGTCAAGATAAGTATACTGTTCGTTTAAATTCATTAGTTTATTGTGATTCAATATTATTTGTGAAATATTGTTTATTTTATATTATTAGCGTGTTTACGCTGCACACGCTAATAGTGGCCCCTTTTTTTTCCTTCCCACGACTGCTTTCCGGCTGTTTAGAACGTTCAGTGTGCCATTATTCTATGCAACACGCCTCATTCATTTTCTCACCGCTGCGACCCGTGGCTCCTTCTTGCCTCTGCTGTGAGAGGATATCTCTTCTCAGTTTCGGAACTATTTACCGCACGTCCTTGCCCTGTGCTTCAGCGCTCATAACAACTCCGTGAGGGCATTTTTCTCTTTGGGCTGCCTCTCCTGCTCGCCCTTCGCCCAGATATGACTCCAGGCCCAGGTTCACTCCCCTCTCAAGTTTAACCCCTAAAAGCTGGGTTTTTTCCATTAAAATTGTTTGGAACTGGTGTACATTAGTTGTTTCATTTACTTTGATTTACATTTTACTTCAAAATACTTTAACTTAATTTTAATATAATTTTAAACAAATGCCAGGTTAATTTACTCTATATTATGACTGATAGTGACCAGTCTCAAATTTGAAAAGATAATTTGAAATCCTTTATCAAGGATTCAGTCTAGCATGCAGTATCCGTATCAGTGCTGGGTATTTTTAAAAACCTTGTGGCATCTATTTCTAAGATGTTGAAAAAGCCTGCTGAAATTCCTTGTAAAAAAAGACGTTCGGAGCTTCATAAAGGCGTTTCTATAAAATTTGGGCCTCCCGTCCGAGAGATGAATAACACTTCAGAGCTTCTCTCTTCTCCCCTTAATATTGTTGAGCTCCATGACACATATAGTGATGGGAATGATGTTGGAGATTATATCTCATCCCACTTTGAGTTCAATGACAGTGTGTATAGTGGGCCTTTGGATAAAAGGCAAAAAATAATCTCCTTCAGAGATTTCTTCCCTCACTAAAGCTCTAGATTTGGTCGACCACACTGGTCTCCCAGTGTTTGACCCCACATCCATTCATCACCACAATTCATCTGAATGGTTCCCTTTTGACTACGTGTCGGATTATATTTGTTTTTATTTAAGACACTCCCTAGATAAGTCTACTAGAAACAAATTAAAATCTGAATGTCCTTGCCCTTCCCTTCCCTCCAAGGTGGCTGATATCTCCGTGATTGACCTTAATATGCTCTTATTCTTTACTAAATTTAGGAAAGATCCCAAAAAAGCGGTTGACCGAGCCTGGTCTAACTGCCAGGACAGATTGTTAGATCTGATTGGTCCTCTAACAAGGATTTTGGATTGGGTCGAAGAAGCCAAAATGGAAGAATATGTGGATCCTGACACTTTCCAATTGGGCACAACATGCAATCTGTATGTTGGGTAATGCCAACTCTTACATATCACAAGAAAGACACAAGAGCCTTTTGCTCAAGATCGACCCAAAATTAAGCAGACTGGCGACCAAAGAGGAGAGTCCTGAAGCTCAAGGACTGCTTTCTGGAGACTTTTTCATAAAGGAAATGGCAAGTACGTGTCTACTTTCGCTGCGATAGATAAGGCACAAACTTCAATGATTTTTTTTTCTCCAACCAGGGTTTTGGCACGGTCAGCAAAGGAAGAAGCTGTTTTGACGGCAGTTACGCTTCAAGAGGTCAATACCTAAACAGAGGCTCCTATAACTAAGGCTAACAACATGATTCCTATTGGTTCTACCCCCGTCGCTCAAGAGGTTTCAGCAAAGGGGCTTCAGGGCCAAAGGAGAACAACTCTCAGGTAAGAGTTTCCAGTTCTGGCCTTCCTCTTGTTGGGGGCAGGTTGGGAAATTTTCTAGATGCTTGGTTATCTCTGACTTCAGATCCTTGGGTAATTCACACTGTTCATGGTTATTGCATAGATGTCTTTCAGACCCTTTTCCAGGATCAATTATCCCAACCCCTAATGTTTTTCAAAGAACAACATCTTCTATTTCAAGAACAAATTCATTCTTTACTCACAAAACAGGCTATAGAACCTATCCCCTTAAATCCCTCAAGTTCCCTCAGTACTTTGTTCTTGGTTCTAAAAAAAAGAACAAGAAACGTTGACCCGTCATAAATCTTAAATCCTTCAACAATTTTGTAGTTTATTGTCATTTCAAGATGGAGACCATTCTCCATCTCAGAGATATCTTACTTCAGAACGAATGGTTAGTCCGCTTGGATCTTCAGGATGCTTATATGACGATTCCCATTTGTCAATCTTACAGGAAGTTCCTTCAATTTCAATGGGAAAATTCTTTCTATCAATTTAAAACACTTCCTTTCGGGTTGTCCTCAGCCTCTTGGTGCTTCACCAGGATTTTGAAACTAGTGGTTGCCCTTCTCAGAAGTCAAGGAGTGAGACTCATCATCTATCTGAATGACTTTCTGATTATGGCCCAAGACAAGAATTGTCTTTTGCTTCATCTCTACTTTTGTCAAGACCTTCCAACAAGTCTAGGTTCCCTAATAAATCTAGAAAAATCTTCCCTCATTCCTTCTCAACGGCTCAAATTTTGGGGTTTCATGATCAATTCCAACAGAGGTATTCTCCAATTACCCTAATCGAAGGAAAACATCAGAAAAAAGGAAATTCGCCATGTCCTCTTTGTTCTCTTGGATCAATAGCTTGTCTGGTATGTCTCCTGTATTCCTCGATTCAAGCTATTTTCCCAGGACCTTCCCAGGACCTCTTCACTACAGAGCGCTTCAGAGGTAAAAAATTTGCCATCTATGCAGAGGTCTAGCTTATTCAGACCTGGTGTCTCTAGACTCTGACTCCAAAAATGAACTCACCTGGTGCCTGACTCATTTAGATGCCTGGAACTGGAGAACAATTTTCTCTGTCGCCCTAGATTTTGTCTTTGAATCAGATGCAAGTAAGACAGGATGGAGCGCAAGAGGTGGACAACTCTTGACTGGAGGTACATGGTCCACACAGGAGTCATTACTGCATCAATTTGTTTAGAGATGCTTGCAGGTTCCTTTGCCATCTAATCCTTTATCAAAGACAGAGTAAAATGCGCAGTTCTTCTTCGCATGGACAACCTTTCAGCAGTAAGGTACATAAATTGTCTGGAAGGTACAAAATCCAAACCTCTAGCAACATCAGCCAAGAGTCTTTGGGAATTTTACCTTCTGAGAAACATTTTGTGGTTCTAAAAATTCTGGACCCATGTAATTTACTTTGCCACAACAGTACGATTTTAGTATCAAAAGACCGATAATGACTAGTACACTAAGCATGAGCATTTTCGCTCAATTCCAGCAGCGTTTTCACCTCGAAATCGCCATTTTCGTCCTGCACTCGTGAATCCCATTTTTTAAAGTTGCCCTCACATAGGCTTATAATACAGTCGGATTTGATTCCAAGGACACGTACACCTTGATTGACTTTTCTCTGACCTGTGCAAGCTGGAACCATTGCCTCAGGCCAAACCTGTTTGGTCAGTCCCTCTCCCAGTGGCCGAATCAGATAGCATCAAGGCACACCATGCCATAAAACCCTTATTATCGCTCACACACCCTGCCTAATCTTACTCCCACCTGCACCTGCTCTTTTCTTCTTCTTACTTTACGAGGGGGAGGTGCCCGTTTTTATTGGGGGTCCACACTTATCTGATGTGAAATTCTAGGCCTTGCCGGGTAATTTATTATGGGTTGGATGACATGAAATATGAGGTTTCATCATGACACTGTTTTTTTCCTTTGTAGTGAAGACATGTGAATGACCAACCAAAATGTCAAGAATGTTTGCCTGAAGCTTAAAAAACTGTATATAAGGAAACCTGATTTTGCATTGACACACAGTCTCCTGAGAACATACAAGTCGTGCTGTTGTACTTCTAGGACGCCTGTCAATTGGTTGCAGCCAATAAATTCGATCTTTGACTTCACCTAGAAGACTCTGAGTTTCTGTAGTCTGAATCAGGAAAGTACCCGAGGTCTTTGGGTGTACCCTGGCACCGCTGGGTTACCGGATCAGTACCGGTTCTGAAAAACCCAGTACCTCAGTTGGCACCCAAACGTGGGGCGATACCAGTGGTACCGGTCCAAGCCTGAGGTCCGTGAGGAGCTTCGTGTGAAAATTCTGGAGGAAGGCCGCCACTTCATCGACCCCTGCATGTCGACGTGGTCCGAAAGTCTTTGCTGCGAGGTTCCCCGCTTCCCGACGGCTACGAAGGACTGCTGCCCTGGCTATCGCCCTGATTTGGACCCTTGATTTTTGGTAGAGCGAAACGATAAGACGAGTCTTCTGGTGACGTCATTGATATTTTCAGTTAAGTATAAGTGGAGCGTCTCCCAGTCCTTAGTTGGACACTTGGTTTGGTCCTTAGTTGGACACTTGGTTTGGTCCTTAGTTGGACACTTGGTTTGGTCCTTAAGTTGGACATTTGGTTTGGTATCCCTTCGGGATCACTTTGATTTGGAACTTGCAAGTACCAAAGCCGAAGGACTCGTGTATTCACGAGACTATCGTAAACGATAATCCTTTGAAGTTTGAAGCTAGACTAGTGAGCGAAGATGCCTGGTCTTAGCAGACTTGGAAATTTGTTTTGTCTTGGTTGTAAAAGGGACTTCCGGTTGGAGGACTCATGTCCGGTTCCTCCGATTGGAACTCCAACTTATGAACTATATGTGAAGCACGGAGTAGGCCCCATCACATATAATGAAGTATGGATCCGTTACACCAGAAAAGATGGTGTTTTAAAATGGCCCCAAAATGGTAGCTTTGACACAGAAATCTTAGATAACCTCGAAGTTAGACTTTTTAAGAAGAAAGCCCGGCCGGCAATGTTTGATTCTTTCCGCTTATGGCGTAAAGAAGCCAAGCAAAAGGAAATTAAATTAGCTAAGAAAAATAAGAGAGAAAAAGGTATTTCGATTATGCAAGCTGCTATACAGTTTAAAGATAACGAAGCAGAACAGTTGAATGAGCAGTTGCATAGGCGACATAAAATGACAGTAGATAAATGCTATCCAGTTTTGTCGCCTCTTCAGCAAGATGCAGCAAAAGACTCTGAAAAAGATCCCCTAATGTCGCATTTGCTAAGTTCGCCACCACCCTATGCGCAGAATGCAACGGCACCTCCGCAACCTCTAGTTGCACAACCAGTGGTTGCATTGCCTCCTGCTCCTCCCCAGCACCCACCAGCTATTCTTCAGTTGGTTCCTATTCCTCCGGTGCAGCCTTCTCAAGGGCCACCGGCTTTGACATCTGCTCTGCCTTTACTTCCTACAACTTTGACTACTATAGCGACTACCACTCCTGGTATTGTTTCTGACACTGCTTCTGTCTCTGCCTTGTCTCATTCTGTTTTTCCTCCTGTTCATTTGTCAACCTCTCCCTCTATCCGTCAGAGAATGACAAACACTGTGACTAGTCTTTTATCCCCTCTCTTTGGGTCATTAGCTAGGACCCCAGTTACAGAGCGTAAGCAATTGCGTAGCCAATTGCCTGATGGTATGGAGAAAGAGACACTGAATTATTTGGCGCATAAATGGGTTACTGAACCAGCGAGATATGAACTAGAGTCTGTTATGGATGTCTTCCATCAGTGGGAAGAACCGAAACAGAGATACGTTTTTGAGAAAATGTGTACTTTTCTTTCTGAGGATTTAGAGGAAAATGGTTTGGAGCCCAATCCGCCTAAGTTGTGTCGTGTACGGTTTGATTTTTCGACAGGTTTGATTGTGGGTTCAGATGTCGAGAAAGCAGTTGCGACGTTATTGTCGTTTAGGACTGAAGGTGTTTCCAGGTTATTGTTTAAATATGATTCTTCTGCTAAAAAGAAAGGGAAACAGTACCCCATGAGAGAAGTTCCCCCACAGTGGAGGGAAGGGGACCCAAATGCTAATCCACCTGTCCTGCCTCACTTCCAGCGTGTATGGGTACACGTTCCATGGAAGCGAGCTGAAGTTTTAGCCCTTAAGTAGACATTGCCTGATCCCCGTAAGAATCCTACAGGGTATTACAAGGAATTGTCACAGACTGCGGGGTCTTGCATTATGAATTTAGCGGACATAGACATGTTGTTTGGGAATGTTGTTCCACAGCCTTTATGGGGAAAGATTCGCCATGCAGACCATGCTCAAGAATTAGGTGACACATGGGCTAATGTTGCTGCTGCAGATGCCCGACAAATTGGTGGTGCTAAACCTGAGCCTTTAGTGACAGAACTTCCTGGTAGAATTATTGATTACATGAAAACTATAATGCCTGCGATGCGTGTAAACTGGGATAAATTGTCTGCATGTAAGCAAAAGAAAGAAGAAACGGTATCAGATTTCTTCACCAGGTTTGAAGAAACGTTTGTGGACCACAGTGGTCAAGATATGAGCACGGAAGGTGGTCAACGTTTGTTCGTCGATAAATTTGTGCATAATCTGCTTCCTGAGTTGTGTAAAAAGTTAGAAGATTCAGAAAGTTCTTGGGCAGTTTCCTCTTCAGCGCAGATATTGGCTACTGCACAATACTACGAAAATAGAGATAAAGATGAGAGAGATAGAGTAGAGAAGAAAACAAAAGATTTGAAAACGAAGGTTCTGTTACAACAAGCGTACCCGCCACATGATGGTCAGAATAGTGGTGCACAGAACAACTATCAGAATAACTATCAGCCCCAACCGTTTCAGAGAAACTCGCAAAGAGCCGAGTATGCTCAACCACGTATCCCAGTAGGTCCCAATCAGTGTTCATATTGCAAGGAAGAGGGTCATTTCAAGTATAGTTGCCCTGCTTTGCTGCAGCGCGCAAATGGTACTTCCGGTTTAAGAGGTCGAGGTGTTCCACAAGCACCTAGAGGAAGAGGACGTGGATATGTTCCCCAGAACGCGCGCCCATTCCTCCCTCAAAACTCAATGAACAGATTTGATCAACAGGTTAATGCATCCGGTAGGACGGCTCAGTACTATACTGATGATTACTATACAGAGGGTGAGCATTTGGACAGTAATGATTGCTAGGACAGCCATAGACAAAGAGAGGGAGTTGTTTCAGTTCCAGTAGATCAGAGTGGGCCTTATGTTGAGGTGATTGCATCAGGTGTGTCAGAACCTTTTCTGTTGGCTACTGGTGCTACCAAGAGTTCTATTATGCACTCAAAACTCCCTGGCGCACCTTTGTCTGGCGAAACAAATGTATCAGTAGGTTTTGCCGGTGCCCCAGTTAGAAATCCGATTTCTAACCCTATATCTCTTTCTGTTGGACCTTGTAAATTTGAAACACCCCTTATTTTGACGACAGGTTGTGGCGAGAACTTGTTAGGATTAGATTTGTTAAAAAGATTGTATGCGACATTGTATTGCTCTCCTTCTGGAGTGCAACTCACATTGGGTAAGAAAGTGGTTTCACCAATGTATTTGTCAAAGGACAGATTTCCACCAGAATTTTCGTCTCTTCCTAATACTCTTTGGGCTACTGGACCTAATGATGTAGGTCTTTTGGAAATTCAGCCATATGTGATAACATTAAAAGCCAATGTTAAAATGCCACGTATTCCCCAATACAAGATCTCTAGTGAGGGGGAAAAAGCGTTGATGGCAATTATTCGTGATCTGATTGAGAAGGATGTAATTGAAGAGACAAGAGGCAACGTTTGCAATAGTCCTGTTTTGCCTGTCTTGAAGCATACTGACCCTACTCAGCCACCTGTTTATAGGTTTGTAATTGATCTTAGACAGGTGAACAAAATAGTTGTGCCACAGTTTCCAGTCGTCCCCGATATCACTGCATTGTTGACAATGATTCCGGCTTCAGCCACTTGGTTCTCAGTAATAGACCTGAAGAATGCTGTCTTCAGCATCCCTATTGCAGAAGAGAGCAGGGACATTTTTGGCTTCAATTTGGGAGGACGAAGCTTCAGATTTAAGAGAGCTCCTCAAGGCTATTGTGAAAGTCCATCCATCTATAGTCAGGCTTTGAAAGCACAACTTGACACTCTTATGTTACCTGATGGCGCCACTCTCATTCAATATGTCGATGATTTGCTAGTTGCCGCAGATACTAAGGAGATCTGCAAAGAAGCAACATTGTCATTATTGCGTCATTTGTCTGATTTACACCACAAAGTGTCCCTTTCAAAGTTACAGTATTGTCAAAAAGAAGTGACCTATTTAGGTCATCTCTTTTCGAAGGAGGGAAGGCAACTGACCCCAGAGAGAATCAGAGCTGTTGCAGCAATGAGTGTGCCAAGAACACAAAGAGAAGTGCGTGCTTTCTTGGGTATTACATCATATTGCAGACAATGGATACCTAATTTTTCGTTAATAGCCAAACCCTTGGTGGCATTAACTTGTAAAGATATACCGAATCCCGTCCCATGGTCTGAAGATTGTCAGAAAAGTTTTGTCGAATTACGTGATGCATTATGTTCAGCTCCTGTGTTGGGTACCCCCAACTACAGCAAGCCTTTTACATTGTATGTCCATGAGAAAGAAGGTTGTGCGTTAGCAGTTTTGACACAACAGTTTGGAGACAGGGAGCGTCCATGTGCCTATTTCTCTTCAACCTTAGACCCAGTAGCTAAGGCACTACCGAGCTGCTTAAGAGCGGCAGCGGCAGCTGCTGTTTCTATCCGACAGTCTGCTGGTTTAGTGATGAATAACACATTAGTCGTAATGGTTCCACATGCAGTGGACACGTTGTTAAACAGAACCAAGACACAGCATTTAACTAGTGCTCGATTGTCAGGTTACGAGTTGACATTGTTAGCAAGCCATGTACATATAAAAAGATGCACTACACTTAACCCAGCTACGTTATTGCCAATTGTGATGGAGTTAGATACTTCTGAACAACATGATTGTCTCCGTAGAACAGAAGAGGAAACGAAAGGGAGAATAGACCTTCTGGACACTCCCATTGCAAAGAGTGATGGTACTTTGTGGGTGGATGGTTCATGCTTTAAGCTCCCGAATGGTGACACGACTGCGGCGTATGCTGTGACAACTTTGTGTACGATTGTTGAAGCTGCACGTATCCCACATAATTCAGCCCAAGCAGCTGAGTTAATAGCCCTAACAAGAGCATGTACAGTATCAAAAGGAATGAAAGTGACTATCTATACCGATAGCCAATATGCGTTTGGTGTGGCCCATAGTTTTGGGCGTTTGTGGAAGGAACGTGGGTTCCTGACCTCGCATGGAACTAAAATACAGCATGGCCAGTTGGTAAATGAGCTCCTTGATTCACTTACTTTACCGTTGCAAGTTGCGATTGTGAAGTGTAGCGCACATAAAAAGGTGACTGATGATGTTGGTCGTGGGAATGCATTTGCTGACGAGGTCGCAAAAGAAACGGCAAGGAATGTGATGAGCCGAATGTATGTCGCGAGCCCTGCAAGATGGATTGGTGATGTTGGAATGTGTGAAGACACGATAGAAAGCGTGAAATCGATTCAAGCTGAAGCCACAGAGAGAGAATTGAGTGTGTGGAGAGAAAGTACGGGTAAATTGGATGCGAATGGTTGTTGGGTCGAGTTGTCAGAACATCAGAGATGGTTGCTACCCGATTCGTATGTGCTTGCAGTAGTTACAATGGCTCATGGAATGGCTCACATCAGTGTGAAAGGAATTTGTAAGTTGTTGGCCCCAGTATGGCAAAATGCAGGAATTCCCAAGTGCGCAGAAAATGTAGTTAAAAATTGCATGGTATGCCTGAAACACAACCCTGGTAGAGGAACCCCAACTCCAGCTGGTCATTTTGCACCTCCTACGTATCCGTTTGAGGTTTTGCAGCTAGATTTCATCCACATGGAGAGGTGCAACAACTTAAAATATGTACTCGTTGTTGTTTGTGCCTTTTCAAGATGGGTGGAAGCCTATCCCCTAAAAGACAATACTGCGCTATCCACAGCCAAAGCCCTTGTGAAAGAGTTCTTCCCTAGGTTCGGAATGCCGAGAATGATCTGGAGTGACAATGGAAGTGAATTTGTGGGTCAAGTGATGAAGAAAGTATGCGAAGGGCTAGGCATCAACCAAAAGTTTCACGCTGCAAATCACCCCCAATCAGCTGGATTAGTGGAGTGCTATAACGGCACTCTAAAGCTAAAATTGGCCAAGATACAAGCGAGCTCTGGTCTCAAATGGCCTGACGCTCTACCCTTAGCACTCCTATCAACCAGAATGACTGTGCATTCACGAGTGAAACTTAGTCCTTACGAAATAGTCTTTGGCCGCCCGGCCAATATATGGGGAGTGCCTAGGCCCAAGAAATTCAGCGAGATAGAGCATCCTGTCTTGCTTGACTATCTGTATGAATTGACGGCTAAATTGCGTGTCTTACATCAACAGGTCCACGACACCTTGCCTCCGGTCTCTGAATCTCCAGGTCATCCCATTGAGCCTGGATCCTGGGTTTTAATAAAGAACTTTCAGCGAACCAAAAACGAGCAGCCCAGGTGGACCGGACCGCACCTCGTTCTTCTCTCCACAAGATCAGCTGTTCGAGTAGAAGGGAAGAAACACTGGATCCATGGGACCCATTGCAAAAGGGTACCCCTACCTCTGACATGTGACCGGTGGGTCCAGGAAGGTGTCGCCGACTCAGAGACTGAAACCGTGCCACGTTTTCTGCCTTTCAGCGATGCACGAATAAAAGGAACACTCACTGAGAAAGAAAGTGATGACATTTTACAATCAGCAGTATCACCGTCAGTTCGATTGGACACTACAGAACCTGAACTCCTTTTTCAGGACCACACGATACCTGGGACTAACCGTTATAATCTACGACCAAGAATAAAGGACAAATAAAATAGTTTACTTTTCTTCTCTTTAGCAAAGTTCTCCAATATGGAAAATTATTTTTGAATGACTTTTTGCTTTTTGTATTTTTTTTGAACCTCCATCCGGGTTCGGCTGTAGGATCGTGGCTGAAAAGACTTAGGGGGGTAGCCTGTGGACACAAGGTCTACAGGTCTGGTTTGTTCTAGGGCGGCCTGGAACATTCAGAACACTCCTAAGTGAAGTAAACCAACCGCCACGAACGGCAACGGTTAGAGGATGGAATCTTTCCAAAATGGAGAACATGTTGAAAGACTGAGTTTCAAGAAGAGAATATGTGAAACGATAACCAGGAAACGGTTTTTGCTGCTGTGCATTTTTATGTTATTTAGTATACTTATGTTTTTTATAGGATATATTTTATTCTGTTTTAACGTGATATTGGCACCCACTACCTCGTCTGCACCTCCTCCTTCCACTGTTTCCCCACATTCTTTTCAGCTCCTCCCTAAACATGAATCTGCTAGGAGACTAGAGTTCATTAATAACTCCTTCATCCAGCTTTTGCACCAACACCAACTAGTGATAAATACAACTAACTGTTGGGTGTGTGGCCTTATGCCTCACACAGCAGATAAAGGTATCCCTTATCTGATCCTGCCTTTCAGCCACAATGGTTCCGTGTGGGCATTCAGAACGATATTCATCTATGCACACTACCCCCTACGTTTTGCGGAAGACAACCCTAAGAAAAATGCTTTAGTTAAAGGTATCATAGACATGATGAAGGACAATATCTCCTACAAGACTATCCCCAGAGATGAGACGATGGCATATACTGTATAGGATGGAACATGACCGGATATGAAGCCACAATGAATGAGAAACAGCAAGCTAAGATATCTTCCCTGATTTGGGTTGTACCCCATCAGGGTCACCTGTGTCTGCAAGGTACTGGCAAGAATCCCAGAGCTCAGCTAGGGGAAAGCGTCTGCACTGAGACATAAGTCTTCGCATCTCAGACCTCCCCTCCGCTCTTGGCAGCTAAGGGCACCTATTTCATCTGCCATGATAGAGCCTTTACATGGTTGCCCCCTGACTTTTCGGGCACATGCTTCGTTTCGTTCCTGTTGCCCCCTACCTACACAGCAGCGGCAGATTACCACAAGACAAGGATAGTTAGAGGCGTCTTCAGTGAAGAAGACACTGCAGGACAAGAATTTGGGGACTTCGTAAAGGGTTTTCTGCCGTTCTGGGGACAAATAAGCAACAGCAGGAGCATAAGGCAATTGATAAGAGTGGTTGAATCCACCGTGGCTGAAACCGCTGGTGCCCTTGGTAACTTGACTGCTGAGCTCCAGTCGGATCGTCTTATGACCCTTCAGAACAGGGTCGGATTAGATGTCATCCTTGCAGACCGGGGTGGAGTATGTACATTGATCCAGTCGAGTTGCTGTGTTTTTGTCCCAGATAACGCTCCAACAGTATACCAGGCCATCTCCAAACTGCATAGAATTTCCGAATCTATTCATTTAGATAAAGGAGATTGGTCATTAATGGGATGGCTCTGGGAACTGATATCAGCATGGGGATGGAAGATTCTGATGGTCATTGGGATGATCTTGGCCATTCTTTTTCTGTTCTGTCTATGCGTGCAGTGTGCTCCTGCGATATGTGGCCTCTGTGTTACATCATGCATAAGGAAACCTGCACCAAGAGACGAGCTAAATACTAGGATGATGTTACAGCAACATCTCAACGACTTTAGAAACATAGACCTGGACTCAGATTAGCATGAGAATAGGTTTATTGCCTATGTAAGGGCAAAAGGAGGGTTTGTGGTTCTAAAAATTCTGGACCCATGTAATTTACTTTGCCACAACAGTACGATTTTAGTATCAAAAGACCGATAATGACTAGTACACTAAGCATGAGCATTTTCGCTCAATTCCAGCAGCGTTTTCACCTCGAAATCGCCATTTTCGTCCTGCACTCGTGAATCCCATTTTTTAAAGTTGCCCTCACATAGGCTTATAATACAGTCGGATTTGATTCCAAGGACACGTACACCTTGATTGACTTTTCTCTGACCTGGGCAAGCTGGAACCATTGCCTCAGGCCAAACCTGTTTGGTCAGTCCCTCTCCCAGTGGCCGAATCAGATAGCATCAAGGCACACCATGCCATAAAACCCTTATTATCGCTCACACACCCTGCCTAATCTTACTCCCACCTGCACCTGCTCTTTTCTTCTTCTTACTTTACGAGGGGGAGGTGCCCGTTTTTATTGGGGGTCCACACTTATCTGATGTGAAATTCTAGGCCTTGCCGGGTAATTTATTATGGGTTGGATGACATGAAATATGAGGTTTCATCATGACACTGTTTTTTTCCTTTGTAGTGAAGACATGTGAATGACCAACCAAAATGTCAAGAATGTTTGCCTGAAGCTTAAAAAACTGTATATAAGGAAACCTGATTTTGCATTGACACACAGTCTCCTGAGAACATACAAGTCGTGCTGTTGTACTTCTAGGACGCCTGTCAATTGGTTGCAGCCAATACATTCGATCTTTGACTTCACCTAGAAGACTCTGAGTTTCTGTAGTCTGAATCAGGAAAGTACCCGAGGTCTTTGGGTGTACCCTGGCACCGCTGGGTTACCGGATCAGTACCGGTTCTGAAAAACCCAGTACCTCAATTTCAGTCAGAGCAGAATATCTCCCTGGCAAGTTGAACACAGTAGTGGATTGGTTCTCCAGACACTTATACAACTCAAGCGATTGGAAGCTTCATACTTCTGTCTTCAATCTCCTTTCTTCGATCTTTGGCATCATGTCAATAGACCTGTTCACTTCACGTGCCAATACCCAACTTCCCTCCTTTTTCAGTTGGAGACCAGATCCTTTGGCTATTGCCACAGATGCTTTTCAACAAACATAACCTCAGACCCTTTTGTACGCTTTCCACCCCCTTCTCTTCATTGCCTGAGTTCTGGCTCAAGTTCGCAGACAACGATCATCCCTACTACTCCTTACTCCTTTCTGGCAATCTCAACCTTTGTTCCCTACTCTGCTGGAACTAACCTCGGACTTTCCAATACTTATCCCTCCGTTTCCTGACCTACTCCTCAATCTGCAGGGACTCAGACACAACTTTATTCTGGATGACTCCCTATATCTGGTAGGTTGGAGGATTTCGGGGCTTCCTGGTGAACCCCAGGAATTTCAGAAGATGCGATCCAGTTCATCCAACAATCCTGGGCTCCCAGGACAGCAAAAGTTCACAAATCATCCTAGCTGGCATGGTGTAGCTGGTGTTTGGACAGGGATTCTGATCCCTTTTCGGCAAATGTCACACTGGTGGTAAACTTTCTAGCTTCCCTTGCTGCCCAAGGCAAAGCCTATAGAACAGTAAATACTTATAAATCTGCAATTTCATCAGAACATGTCAGAGTGGATGGATGTCCCATCGGAGAACATCCTTTGGTATGTCGTCTTTTGAGGGGAGTACATTTTGCCAAACCTCCTAGTCCTAAATACAATATTATGTGGGACGTTAATCTAGTTTTATGCTTTTTTCTCTCATGGCCAGATAATGATGAATTTTTTCTTAAACACCTGTGTTCAAAACTAACCATGGTTTTATGTTTGGTTTCTACCAAACACATATCTGATGTTAAAGCTCTTGACGTACCTTCTTTCCACTACTCCTCTTTGGGTGTCTATTTTCAAGTGGATAGACGTACTAAAACTAACCTGTCAACTGTACGCTATCTTTTTTTACCTTCTCAAACAAAATTGTGCATTGGTAATTGCTTAAGGTGTTACGTTTCAAGAACTGCAGATCTTAGAAGTCAATCCTCTTCCCAACTCCGAGTATCCTTTCAGAAACTACACAAATCAGTTTCTTCTCCTACTCTAGCTAGATGGGTGAAATGGGTTATGTCTCTGGTGGGAATTTCCAATCCCTTCTTCGGGGCCCATTCAGTACATGGAGCCATGGCTTCCAGAGTCTTTTGGGCTTGTGCCAATTTACAGGACATTCTAGGATCTGCAGATTGGTCAAATGAAAATACTTTTAGAACCTTTTATTGTAAATCAGTTAGTCATCCATCTTAAACAGTGATCCCTATGCTTTAAACAAGCATATTATGAGCCTCCGGTCTTATAATAAAATTAAGATTTTCCTAGCCTTGGTGTCTGAAAGGCTAGAATTCATTAACGACACAGAGGTGAGAATTGTCCCACAGCAATTCTTTGACCCGCCCTATTTTCTTATTACTGCAGTTCCGATGCCTTCAGCCAGCTCAACTGTTTCCATCTAACGCAGGAGGCTCATCTCACCTTCTGGATCTTTCTAGTCGGATGTCCTCTCTGGATCCACCAGGACTGGCCTCCCCCTCTGTCCTTTTTATGGACACTTTCAAAGACTTGTTGTATGCCTTACTGACTCTTGTTTTTTACTTCATTTTATTTCCCTTTTCTCATATTGACTTGACTCTCGCAGGAAAAGATGGCTTGTTGCTTCCAGTCAAGATAGATATATTCATATTCAATGTGTGATTGGTGTTCCTGTTATGATGTAATTCTGTCGTTTTTTCTTCCCAGGGTTTCTGGGCATTGTAGTTTCTTGGCTGCTGTTTAATTAAAGCAAGAAAAGAAAGCATAATACTTGCCTCCGTGTCTTTAATAAAATCTAGCCTTCCAGACACCAAGGCTAGGAAAATCTCAATTCAAAGTTTCATTCATCAGCTCACAGCATTTTCTTTATGACTTCCTTTACACCATCACCAGCAAGTGTCTTCAGGTACTTGATAATCTTTTTGTTATCGGCTTCTTATAGCGCATCACTTAAATCATCAAATGTCTCTATCAAAGCAGTCCATCTATCACCAATATTTTGCTTTTTGATGTTATCAAATTGTGTTGGTGGTGGTTTCAGGAAGATGGCAGCATTATAACTATTATAACCATTTTTGGGACTTACTGACATTGAAATCAGAGTTCTCTCCAGCTTCATTTGCAGTCCATCAGGACCTGTTCCATTGATGCCATCAGCCAGGCCCTGCGACGTATTGGCCTATTTCTTGGTCTCCAATGGAGGAACACCCTTCTGCTGTGCCTGTCACCACTGCAGGTATGGAAGGCTCCATAAGCACAACCCTGGGCACTTCTCCTTGGGCTACTTCCCAGTGCTGCAGTATGATGACTCTCTTTAATTGGTTCTGGTAAACAGATGACCTTTCCTCGTATCAGAATTGTTTCTTTTACCAGCATTCTTTTGCGCTTTTTGACACCTGGTTAATCTCTGCCTGGCAGCGCTGCTGATCGCAGTGTTATTGTGTAAATTGCTGCACTTTCAAAACCTGGTTGTATCCACCTTCAGCAGCACTCCGTTGACTTTATAACCTTATATTGTGCAGTAGTGTGGTACCCCTCCGTACGGCCTTGCGAGTAGGTTCTTGACCAATGATGCGTAGACATCTCAGTGAAGCTTTCTTTATCTTCAAATGCTTCACACAGTCTGGAGTTGCGCTTTGACTCCACATATACCAAATGTCAATTCTGCACTTTGAAGAAGGCACACATGGCCCGCGCAAGCAGTTTGCTTGGACCACAGCAAAATCTTTGGGAGAGCACTGTCAATCTTCGGGTTACTTATCTCCTATCTCATAGCAGGTTGTAGCATCCTCTCCAGTCTGGGTACCAGCCAATGAATACGCCACACATGGAGCTATGTATTAGACATTTCTATTTGTCTGCATTTACCTGCAAACTCATTATTCTAAACCTGCATTCACTTCACCATGTTCTAACAATTTATGTGACAGCTCTATGGATTTCTTCAGGATCCAAAAGAGTTCTGTCATTTACACTCAAAGGACACTATACCCTGGATTCCAATAATGATTCATTGGGGGTCCCCGGATTTTAGTAATGATAAAGTCGGGGTCCACAGAAGTCAAAAGGTTAAGGACCACTGCTGTAGGTAATTGGTATGCTATGGAAAGTGTGCAACATGAGCCTCATTGACTCTATACCTATAGAAGCAAGTAAGTGGTGTGGGGTGAGTAGAAATACAGAGATGACAAAACAGTACTTTTATAAAATGTAAATTTAAATATATTTCACTATACAAAATGAGAACCAAACACAAAAAACAACCAAAACACAATAAAACAGTAATGCAGCACAATACCCTGATAAAACTAGGTCCCAAAGCTAAAAACACTATGGCCCTCATTACAACCCTGGTGGTTGGTGTAAAAGTGGCAGTAATACCGCCAACAGGCTGGTGGTAATTACTGGCAAATTATAACCGTGGCTGTGTCATCTCCGATAGACAGCCAATGCACCACACTGACCACCAGGGCAGAAACAACAGCCAACAGGGCAGTAGCTGCCTACAGCACGGCGGAAGTCAATGTTCCGCCCATCATATTATGATCTAGGAAACCCCCACCTTTTCCAGGGCGGTACCAACGACATCAAAAGCCTGGCGGAAAGAGAGCTCAGAAGGGAAAGGACTCACCATTGGAGACACAGGGAACAACCATGCTGCCATGGATCCCGAGCTGCATGTCTTACCCATGGTCTTCTACGTGCTGCCCCACCACGAAACACCAACGATGGCAAAGTTGACGGCGATGAGTACAGACGCCTAGCACACAAGGGAGGGGGGGAGGAAAACGAGAGTGAAACACAAACGCACAACACCCCCCCAACACCATACACATAATCAGCTGCATTACTAAAACATTTGTACCCCGTACTTTGGATGAATAATGCAAGGACAAAGGGGGTCATTCTGACCCTGACGGGCGGCGGAGGCCGCCCGCCAGAGTTCCCCCCTCCGAAATACCGCTCCGCGGTCGAAAGACCGCGGAGGGTATTCTAAGTTTTTCCCTGGGCTGGCGGGCGGTCGCCAAAAGACCGCCCGCCAGCCCAGGGAAAAACTCCCTTCCCACGAGGATGCCGGCTCGTAATCGAGCCGGCGGAGTGGGAAGGTGCGACGGGTGCTGTTGCACCCGTTGCGTATTTCACTGTCTGCCAAGCAGACAGTGAAATACTTGTAGGGGCCCTCTTACGGGGGCCCCCTACCGCCATCCGGTTCCCGGCGGGCGGACCGCCGGGAACTGGATGGCGGTAGGGGGGGTCGGAATCCCCTCGGCGGCGCAGCTAGCTGCGCCGCCTTGGAGGATTCAAGAGGGCGGCGGTACACTGGCAGGAGACCGCCAGTGTTGCCGGTACGACCGCGGCTTTACCGCCGCGGTCGGAATGCCCTGCGGGGCACCGCCGGCCTGTCGGCGGTGCTCCCGCCGACCCTGGCCCCGGTGGTATAAGACCGCCGGGGTCAGAATGACCCCCAAAATGTTTTAGGAAAAGGGAATGTAATGAGAGCAACACTTTAAGATAAATAAGTGAGGCAAGATAATAGATATATACAAATGTACATAAAAAGGGACACAGCCCAGTCCACAAAGTACATTGTCCACATGGCCACAGGCCAAATTTCAAGGCCACACATGGCACCTGCCTCAACACGGAGAGAACACTGCAGGGGCATCAGTTTGGAAATAGGCAGGCACCTCAGTGGGACAGGAGACGGGGGACACCTCAGCCGGCAGATGGAACAAGACCACTGGTCCTAGAAGGGGCAACATGCCCTGTGCTTGGTCCTGGGGAGTGCAAGGCCACAGCCTCTAAAGTGGGTGACTTGCCCACATGCTCTGAAGGGGGCAACATGCGCTGTGCTTGGTCCTGGGGAGGCTGGGGTTGGTGGGTGTCTTACCCACTGGTTCTGGAGGGGGCATTGTGCCTGTCCTCTTGATCCTGGGGAGTGCAAGGTCACAGTCTCTCAGGTGGGTGTCATACCCACTCGATTTGCAGGGGGCAGGCCGCATAGCAGCCCACCTAGGCAGGAGTACATCCCGTCCGCCGGCAGTGACGGCTACTCAGTGGTGGTGGTGCTGCTGGTGGGGGGAGGCTCCTGCCCATCCCCTGCAGCCTCGGACGGCTGCTCAATGGTGGCTGGTGCTCCATCACAGTTCCAGCCCCAGGCCCCTTGCTCTTCCTGCCTTCTGGTACAGGCTCCTTGCTCTTCCTGGCAGCAGCTTGGGCAGGCTCCTTAGTCTTCAAGGCAGCAGCTGGGGCAGGCTCCTTAGTCCTCCTGGCAGCAGCTGGGGCAGGCTCCTTTAACTTCTTACCAGAAACTGGGGCAGGCTCCTTAGTCTTCCTGGCAGCATCTAGGGCAGGCTTTGTGTTGGTGTGTGACTGAGCCTGGGTAGCCGGCTGTCCAGATGTCCCTGATGGGCCAGGTCGGTCATACAGATCCTGAAGTCCAGAGTTGCTGTCATCACTGTGGGCCTCTTCTGTGGGGGGACTGGATATTGCTGGCACCTCCTCTCCACTGAAATTGGCTGGGGTACCTGTGGGGATGTAAATGCTGTGTTATTGTTTCTGTGTCTGACATATTGTGCATCCGTGGCTTGCCCTCTAGTTGTATTTTCCCTGGTAGTTTTCACTTGTGTACGCTGGTATGTGGTGGGATAGCTGATTCTCTCTAGTGTGCATGCTTTAGTGATAGGTGTCCATGCAGGGCTGTGAGTGGTGTCCATGCATTGGTATGGCATGCAGGGCTTGGCATTGGGATGAGTGAGATGTGATGGTGGGGGTGTGGAAGGTGGTGATGTGATAGGAGTGAGGGGGGGTATGTTATGGCATGCAGGTAGGGGGTTAGTAACAGTATAGAATTAACTTACCGGAGTCCAGTCCTCCTCCTAATCCGTCCAGGCCCTCAGGATGCATGATTGTCAAGACTTGCTCCTCCCATGTTGTTAGTTGTGGGGGAGGAGGTGGGGGTCCACCGCCAGTCCTCTGTACAGCGAGTTGGTGTCTTGCTGCAATGGAATGTACCTTCCCCCGTAGGTCGTTCCACCTCTTCCTGATGTCATCCCTGGTTCTTGGGTGCTGTCCCACGGCATTGACCCTGTCCACTATTCTCTGCCATAGCTCCATCTTCCTAGCTATAGATATCTGCTGCACCTGTGCTCCAAATAGCTGTGGCTCTACCCTGATGATTTCCTCCACCATGACCCTTAGCTCCTCCTCTGTGAATCGGGGGTGTCTTTGTGGTCCCATGGGTGTTCTGTGAGTTGTGTAGGTGAGGGTGTGTAGGGTGATGTGTTGGGGTGTGTGATGTCTGGTGCGTGGGTGGTGTATAGGTGTAGGTAGTGTGTGGCTCTGGTTTTGTCGGTGGTCGTGGTGTCTGTCTCGTGCCAATGGTTTGTAATGGTAAAGGGTTGTGGGTAATGTGGGTGTGTTTTATAGTGGTGTGGGTGTGTGGGTGTGGTGTGTGTATGGGTGTCAGGTGTGTGTTTGAATTGTCCAATGTGGTGTTGTTTTGTTTGAGTGTGTGTATTTTGAGCGCTGCGATATGTACCACCAATGGTTTACTGCCATTGAATGTCCGCCGTGGTGATTCATGGGTCATAATATGATGGGTGTTCTGTTGGCATAACGGTGTGGGTTTGGATACTGCCACTTTATCACTCACCTTTGGACTGGCGGAATTGTGTCTGTGGCTGAATAGTGATGGATTGGTGTGTGTGTGTCATAATATGGTGGACGGATATCCGCTGCGGCTGCGGTAAGTTGGCGGCAGTCAGAGTGGCAGTAAGTGGGATTTACCGCCAATATCATAATGAGGGCCTATGTATGTTCCTCACTTTATTGATGATTGGAAATAGCAGAACAATCAGAACAAGCATTTGCAATGCAATAGGTCTCATATTTTCTTGAGTTAGAGCTATTGGCATTGTAAACTCATAACTGGACTTTTCTTGCCACATAAATTGGTCAACCCTGCCTTATAATTTTGTCTTTTCCTGCCACATAATTCCAGTGGCCCAGCATTTAACTAAAGCACTTCCATTTATCTTCTTCCTCCATTTCCTCTAGCTTAAAACATATACAATTATCAAATAAACCTTTATCAGAAATAAACTTTTAGGATTACAGTGTAATGCCCAAAACACCATAACAAAAATATCATTTGGGACGGATTGGAGGATGAAAGGAAAGAGGGAGTTGGGAATAAAGATGGAGAGGACAAGTGACGTAGTAACGGTGTCATGGTCCCGGGAGTAAGAAAGGAAAATGGTTGACTGCAATTTTGGTAGGAAAATACAGCAGTAATTAGAGTTGAGTGAGGTCCATAGGGCTCTGAGTCCCGGTGCCACTGCACCTATTGCTCCATTGATAACTAGGCCTCAGGAGAGAAAGCGGATGGGGCAGAAAAATAGAAGCAAAATTCATACAAAAGACAAAAGGAAGAAAGAGAAAGGGTCGCAAAGAAATAAAAGAAAGAAGGGAAAGAAAGAAGGAGAAAATGAAAATACAATTAAGAGAAGAAATAGGGCGAACGTGTGAGACAAAAAAAGGGACGGAAACTAGTGAGTGAAAGATAAAAAGGAAAAAATAATGAAAGAAGTGTGAAAAGAAAGAAAAATGCACATTCAAGATAAAAAAAAAAGAGAGAGATGGTGAGAGAAACAAGCAGTGAAAGAACCAGGGCGTGTATGTACTGACACATTTCCCACAGGCACAGAATGGGAAAACCACTTTGAAACTTCGGTCCTGACAATTAACTTGTGGTTTTCACATACAGACGGGAAAAAGAGTGATTTATAGTAAAACGTGAATTGACAGATAAGGATAAGAAAAACACCAAAGAAAGGAAGGACGGAAGATCTAAAAAAAATAAAAAATAAAAAGTGAAAAGACGCATACCGAGTCATAGGAAAGAGCAAATAAAAAAGACAAATAAAGAATGAAGGGAAAACAAAAAAAATAGAGAAAGAATAAACACCTGAAGAGGAAAAAAGAGAGGAACGAAAAAAGTAAAGAAATAACTACGTTTTTGCGAGTTTAAAAGAGGAGGTAGCAAGAGGAGGAGGGAAATAAAAAATGGAAAGGAGTAGAAATCAACAGTTGAAAGAAAGCCCAAAACTGTTAATGTGTGGATTTTGAGAGATGGAAAAAGAAAAGTGGGGGAGAAAGAAAACATTGAGAGTAAATAGAGCAAAGGAAAGAACGGAGTGAGATAGGTGAAACAGACCCTCCCAAACACAGATGGCAGCTAAGAATAGATTTAATTGGCTCCCCAACATCCTCAAACAGAAGTCAGAGTGTTGAAAAGCAGGGGGCACTGCAGAACAGCAGGAGGTGCATTAGCAGAATTGCATGTGAACCCCAATACAGCAATATTGGGGTGCTTCAGATCAGGATTAAGGGTATAGACAGAGCTGTGTCCTGGCCCAGTAGTTGAATAAAAGAAAGGCAGCGGTGAGTAATGAGAAATGGAGTGCCGTGTAATTCCTGGTATTGGAATAATGGGGCGCTGCAGGTTAGGGTTGAGGTGCACTGACAGAGTTGTATGTCGGCTGCACCACTGGAATAGTAGCGGGCACACAAGGTCAGAAGTGAGGTATGTTAATTGAGCTATGTGTGGAACCTAGTATTGGCGTGGCAGTGTTGCCGAGTGTTAGTCTGGCGGTGCCCTGGTGAAGCTACGAGTGGTGCCCAGTTTGGGAGTGGCACTGCCTCTGAACCACAGAAGCAGGAGTCCTGAAGGGCGTGGTTGTGAGCCTTAGTACTGATGACAAATGTGCACTGAATGTTAGAATTGATGGATTCTGGCAGAGCTGTGGTGGTTCCCATCAACAGTGGCGTTGGATGTTGGACTTGAGGTGCACTGCGCCTTGAGACCCTATAGGTGATTAGCCGCACTCTACAAATCCATGATTGATTGACTGGCTGAACTTTGTTTTGCTCCTTTGGGTCCAGTATTGGCTTGGCAGTGGGACTCAATATGAGAATTGAGCTGCTGTAATGGAACTGTATGTGAGCAGGGTCCCAGTATAGGAAAGGAAGTGACCTCAGCACTGAGGTGCACTGATGAAGCTACAGGTATTCAGACCAAATGTGACCAAGATAACAGCCTGATTTATAGCCTTGTTTACAGCTAAGCTAAGAAACTGAGGTGTTCTGGCATGGGCACAGCTGAGGGCTTGGACTGTGTGTTCTGTGGTGCATTGATGGAGCTGTGCCCGAGGTCCCAGTACTGGAGCAGCAGAGTGTACTGACTGCAAGAACTGAGGTGCTCTGGCAGACACCATGTGTGAGGTTCCTGGCACTGGCACAGCTGAGGGCTTGGAGTGTGTGAACTGCAGTGCATTGATGGAGCTGCGCCTGAGGTCCCAGTACTGGAGCAGCAGAGTATACTGACTGCAAGAACTGAGGTGCTCTGGCAGACAGCGTGTGTGGGGTTCTTGACACTGGCATGGCTGAGGGCTTGGAGTGTGTGAACTGCAGTGCAGTGATGGAGCTGCGTCTGAGGTCCCAGTACTGGAGCAGCAGAGTATACTGACTGCAAGAACTGAGGTGCTCTGGCAGACACCGTGTGTAGGGTTCCTGGCACTGGCACGGCTGAGGGCTAAGAATGTGTGAACTGCTGTGCACTGATGGAGCTGTGCCCGAGGTTCCAGTACTGGAGCAGCAGAGTGTACTGACTGCAAGAACTGAGGTGCTCTGGCAGACACCATGTGTGGAGTTCCTGGCACTTGCACGGCTGAGGGCTGGGAGTGTGTGAACTGCGTTGCACTGATGGAGCTGCTCCCGAGGTTCCAGTACTGGAGCAGCAGAGTGTACTGACTGCAAAAACGGAGGTGCTCTGGCAGACAGCATGTGTGGGGTTCCTGGCACTGACACAAATGAGGGCTTGAAGTGTGTGAACTGAGGTGCACTGATGGAGCTGCGAGTGGGATCCCAGTATGGGGCAGAAGTGGGCACTGTCTCTAAGGATTTGCAGAGTCCTGGTAGAGATGGCTGCCTAGGCTATAAGCAATTCCAAGCAATCCCCCATCCTCGCTCTCAGCACAAAGGCAGGCACACATGGTAAAGAAAATCCACGCCAAGAAAGGGCGGGAGCCAGGCAGCTGAGGGTAGGTGAAAAGTGCACACAAAGACCAAATGTGACCAAGATAACAGCCTGATTTATAGCCTTTTTTACAGCTAAGCTCAGTGGAAGAATGCTCTGTAAATGAAAAGGGAAGCTTCCATGGACAGGAGCAGGAAACAAAGTTAAAAAGTCCCCTGTAGACCAGATAAACAAGACAAAGCATAATTATACAGTAGTTTGTCCCTGCTCCCTCACAGAAGGAGGGACAAAGAGGCATGACTGACCACTAGCAAAACAAGGACTTTTAAATGACACTGAAACTAACAAATGAAATAGCTGGAAGCACACAGAAGATGTATACTTAACAGCATACAAGAGGTCGTACGCTTACGCTCGACCTAAAAATGAAACAAAACAAAAAACCAACACATTTAGGAAAGCAGTTACTTGAATGACTGATGGTTTAAGTGCTATCTACCTAATCCCCAACACACCATTAATGGTTAGCATGTGACCCCAAGTCATATGTATACCTCGCCAGCTAGTCTTGGCTTTTCATCTAAAAATGACTTATGCAATATGACTTCTCAATCCATACTTGTAATGGGAAAAATACCCAGAATGCAAAGTGCCTTCTGCTACAACACCAAGACTATCTGAATGACAATCTGCTAGCTATTAGCACTTGAAAATAGGCTCTAAGTCGTCCCACCTAAATGAAGAAACTTAGGCCCTCATTACAACCCTGGCGGTCGGTGATAAAGCGCTGGTAATACCGCCAACAGGCCGGCGGTAACAAAAATGGAATCATGACCACGGGGAAACTGCTCAGACAGACAGCAACTTTAACACACCGACCACCAGGGTGGAATCAACAAGCACCACGGCGGTAACCGCCAACAGTCAGGCGGAAGACAATGTACCGCCCACTCTATTATGACCGGCCTATCTGCCATCTTTTCCGGGGCAGTACCAACAACATTAAAAGCCTGGCGGAAACAGAACTCAGAAGTCAAAGGACTCACCGGTGGAGAGTCAGGGAACAAACACGACGCCATGAAGCCCGAGTTGCAAATTTTTTTCATACTCGCCTACCTTCTGCTACATTGTGAACACCAACGCCGGCGAAGAAGACCAGGGTGAGTGCTTCTGCCTATCACACAAGGGAGGGGGGAGGATAAAGAGAGTGACACACATACAGAACACCCCCACCCACAACACCATACACACAACCAGAAGCAGCAACATAACATATCTACCCCGTACCCCTCAGGAATAATGCAAGGACAAAATGATTTGAAGAAAGTGAGTGTAATACGATAAAATACTGTGAATAAGTGCATCAAAATCCAAACGTATATAAATATTTACAAATGTGGGGACACTGCCCAGTCCTCAATGTCCATGGGCCACAGGGCCACAACACATAGGACAAGGCCCCACCTCACTCCTGCAAAAACACAGAGAGAACACTGCAGGGGCACCAGGTCGAAAATACACAGGCACCTCAGGGGGACGGGGATTTGGGGGCACCTCAGCCGGAAGATGGTACAACACCGCTGGTACAAGAGGGGGCAACATGCCCTGTGCGCTGTCCTGGGGATTGCAAGGCCACAGTCTCTCAAGTGGGTGGTTTGCCCACTGCTTGGTCCTGGGGAGTACAAGGCTACAGTCTCTCAAGTGGATGGCTTCTTCCACTGGTTCTGGAGGGGGCATTGTGCCCAGTAAGCTTCATCCTGTGGAGGATGGGGTGAGTGGATGGCTTCTTCCACTGGTTCTGGAGGGGGCATTGTGCCCAGTGAGCTTCATCCTGTGGAGGATGGGGTGAGTGGATGGCCTATCCACTGGTTCTGTAGGGACCATTGTGCCCAGTGAGCTTCATCCTGGGAAGGATGGGGTGAGTGGATGGCTTCTTCCACTGGTTCTGGAGGGGGCATTGTGCCCTGTGATGCAGATCTTGGGGAGTTCAAGGTCACAGTATCTCACCTGGGTGTCAGACCCACAGGATTTGCAGGGGCCAGGCCGCACAACAGTTCATGGATGCAGGACTATACACTGTCCGCCGGCGGTGATGGCTGCTCAGTGGTGGCAGTGGTGCTGATGGTGGTTCTGGCAGTGGTGGGGGGAGGCTCCAGCCCTTCCCCTGCAGCCTCGGATGGCTGCCCACTCGGGCTGCTGCTGCTGGCAGTGGTGCTGGTGGTGGTGCTGGTGGTGCTGGCAGTGGTGGGGGGAGGCTCCAGCCCTTCCCCTGCAGCCTCGGATGGCTGCCCACTCGGGCTGCTGCTGCTCGCAGCAGTGCTGGTGGCGTTGCTGGCAGTGATGGGGGAGGCTCCAGGCCTTCCCCTGCATCCTTGGACGGCTGCCCACTGGGGCTGCTGCTGCTGGCAGTGGTGTTGGTGGCGGTGCTAGCAGTGGTGGGGGGAGGCTCCAGCCCTTCCCCTGCATCCTCGGACAGCTGCCCACTGGGGCTGCTGCTGCTGGCAGTGATGCTGGTGGCGGTGCTAGAAGTGGTGGGGGGAGGCTCCAACCCTTCCCCAGCAGCCTCGGATGACTGAACCACCATGGTTGGTGGTGTGGGCTCCGAATGAGTCCCAGCAGCAGGCCTCCTGTCCTTCCTGCCTGCTGGTGCAGGACCCTTGCCCTTCCTGTCAGCAGCCGGGGAATGCTCCTTACCCTTCCCTATAGCAGCTGGGGTTGCCTCCTTGCCCTTCCCTGTAGCAGCTGGGGGTGTCTCCTTGCCCTTCCCTGTAGCAGCTGGGGGTGCCTCCTTGCCCTTCCCTGTAGCAGCTGGGGGTGCCTCCTTAGCCTTCCTTGCAGCACCTGGTGCAGGCACCCTTTCCGTGTGGCTGCCTGGTGCCCGATATCCTCTCCCACCTGGAGTATCTGTTGATACTACTGTGGCCGTGGACTGGGTGGCTGAGGTGCTCGCCTGGGTTCTGACCAACCTGTCCCGATGTGAAGGACGGTGGGGGGGAGTGGTAGAGAAGAGGTCAACAGTGGAGAGGAAAAGCTTCTGAGGGACATTGGGGTGGGAAGAGGGTCAAGGTTTGGAAGTGGATGAAGTGGAAGTGGTTGTACGAGTCAGTCTGCTGTGTTTGGGTGCAAGTGCATGGGCTGGATGCTGTTGTGAGGTGGATGGCTGTTGGGTGTCCGAGTGCTTGCGTTTGTGTACTTTGGGAGGAGGGGCACAGACACAGTGGGAGAGGACACAGGGGACGTGTGCATGGATTTGGGTGTGGTAACTGCCAGTGAGGGGCGTGTAGTGATAGGCGTGATAGTGATGGTGGGAGTGGATGAGGATGTAGTGCATGCAGGTGTGAGTGGAGATGCAACTGGGAAGGAGGTGGACGAGGAGGAGGAGGAGGACACCGTGGAGGCAGTGGATGTTGGTATGTCTGATTCTGGATGGTGTTTGTGTGAGTGCCTGTGGGATGATGTTTGTGCTTGTGTTTGCCTGAACCACTCCTGTGTGTTGTCTTGTGTGCATGCTGGTCTGCCTGTGTGCTTGGGATAGGTTGGGGTTGAAGGGAATGGGATTGGGTAGAGGAAGTTGGAGGGGGGAGACTAGAAACAGGGACAATGGCAGCCATCAGAGAGGAGGCCAGAGCCTGGATTGATATCTTTTGGGCCGCCATGCCAGTGTGAATGCATTTGTCTGTTGTATTTGGGCTGCCAGCCCCTGGATGGCATTCACTGTGGTTGACTGCCCAACAGAGATGGATCTCAGGAGGTCAATAGCCTCCTCACTCAGGGCAGCAGGGCTAACTGGGGCAGGGCCTGAGGTGCCTGGGGCGAAGGAGATGCCCACCCTCCTGGGTGAGCGGGCACGGAAAACCCGCTGAGGGGCTGCTGGGAGGACGGTGCTGGTACAGGGGTGGCAGCTGTACCTGTAGTTGGGGTGGACGCAGAGGGGTCCACCACCATCAGGGAGCTTCCATCGGAGGAGGTATCACTGTCCAAACTGTCCACTCCAGTCTCCGTCGTGGTGCTCCCCTCGCCCTCCGTCCCACTGGTGCCCTCACCATTGGTGGATTCGGCCTCCTGGGACCTGTGGGATGCAGCTCCTTCCGTCGCCGGTGCCTCTGATCCTCCGCCAGATGATGCTAATGCACATAATGATAGGGTGACAAAACAAAAAGGGGGGGGAAGAGACAAAGGATACACTTGGTAAATGGCGCCAACAACACAACCGTTGGCGTACACGACACAAGCACACAGGGAACAGCCCTACACACTAGGCAATGCACTACCAGTCACAATGCTAGTCACCAGCCCATGGACATGGACACCCAACACTAATTGCAGCATAGGAAGCCCAAAAAAGGCGGTGCACCGCCACTCAAAAATACACGTTGTATAAAGTGAAAAAAGAAGAGAGTCCAGTGCTCCAGTGGTGCAGATGAATAATTCTTTCTTTTTAATACTTCTTTGTAAGTCCAATGCTGTCTGTTATCACAGTTCCGTAAATAAAGCACATAAAACAGTGGATGGACAGCCAACGCGTTTCGCCCACAGGAGGGGCTTATTCAGGGCTGTAATATAACAGAACAATGTGAACAATATACACTAAATTTCAAGAGCCCAAATTGCATAAAAAACAAATAAAGTTCGGAATGGAAAAGTAAACCAGAGAAATGCTATGTACCAACACAAATATCAAGCACGGTGAGACCGAACAACAGTGCACAAAGATCAATAGTGCATCCAGATAATCACACGTTGAAGATAATAAGCAAATATAATGACATATGTGATCCAAGAAACTTGAATAGTGTGTATATACGGAAAAGCCCCAAGAGATGAATGAACATGCGAAAAGGATAAAACCGTCAGAAAAATCAAAAAGGTGAGCATGTGAGAAAAAGTTAATGAGAAGGAAAAGAAAAATTTCCATATTTCAAAGGTCAACTGGATAGGAGACATCACCCCGTGCTGAAAAAACAGAATCAAGTGGAATCCAGTCAGTCGTAAGAAGCAACGGATAGCAGTATGTTTAATGCCTGGCAAGAGAGAAACACTCATAAGTCGAAACAAAGTAAAAAAACAGAAGTGGAAGAACCAGAAGTGAAGGGGAAGGGAAAAGATAATTCCCTAATCTGAACGAATTACACACTAGGGTTACTCAAAAAGAAAAGGGAAAAAAAATGGGCTCTAGCCGTGCCCGGTAATCGCATTTGGATTCAGGGAAACGAAAATTAAAATGCGAGGCAAATATTAAAAATTAGCAGGAGACAGGTAACACGAAAACACAGTAAAACGGGTGGCAGGAAAGTCAAAAGGCTAAATCCCATCGTCGCAAAAGTATGTGATCTGGAATAAGATGCAAAAATATTCAAAACACCAATGTTAAATATGTACTAGAGAACGGGTACAGGTTTAAAAAAATGTATAACTAAAACCTTGTGTGGAATCAATCAAGTAGAAAATTTAGTTTTAAGCGCTCCAGAGTAGGCAGTAACATGCCACCTGTAAGGAAAGGGGAAAGTAAAAACATCTTACCAGTGAGGCTGGTAGTCAAAGTTATTCACGTCCCGGAGTGAAAAAGCACGCGGTCCGAGCGACCGTTAAGGTGAGTGCGGAGCCGGCACGAGTGTGATGCAGGTTCTAAGGTGTAAAACGGACGGGCGTGCAAGGGTCTTAAATAAATTAAATGGAGCCCGGAAGTCCGGATACTGAATGAGAGAGGCACAATAATAGAAAAGAGACTATGGCGGTGGCCATCTTGGAGCTAAAATGAAGTGCAAAGCGATGGGAAGGGGAAGTAGATAACAGTGCCAAGAGAAGTAGCAAAGAAGAACACAGAAGTGTTGTAAACAAAGATGTTATTTTAAAGCAAAAATAATATTTAATTTATATTGTTGAGCAATAAAAAAGGGAGTAAATGCGAGAAATTCTTGCACGTAGAAAAACCCAATAGTGGGAGAGGAAATCCGAGAAAAAGAGGGGGGTAGTCAAATAAAAAGGACAGGACAAAGAAAAAAGAAGAAAAAAGAAACGGGTGGGGGGAGAAATAGAAAAAAGAATAAGTAAAAGATGAATATACCAAAGCAACATAAATGATTGCAGGAATGACATGAGAGAGTGGTCAGGAGAAATGGCCCAAAAGGGTTAGTGTACCCAAAAAGACACCCAAAATATCTGGCAAGCAGGACAAGTGAAACGTGAACAGTGAAGTGAATATCCAATCAAAAGATTAGTATTAGTCCTGATATTGTACGGTTCAAACATATAATTAATAGCAAACAAGGTTACATGGAATTAACGCGGAACAGTATATATATATACAGTTGTTAAGAGCCTAGAAATTAAACCTACAGAAAGTAATGAAATTCATGGTCAGTATTATGGCCCAATTCCACCGCTTGCAGGCGGCAGATCCAGGCTGCCTCCCTTTGGCGTAGTGTCATTCCCTGTTACCTCCTCTGGGGTGAGTAGGAACATGATCAATTCCCTGAAACCAAATCAATGAATCATTAGGATGAGCAGATGCTATATGTGTTGTTAATGGATAGTCAGAGTCCTGTCTTTTGATTGCTCGTAGATGTTCCTGTATCCTAATTTTCAGAGAACGTTTTGTACTCCCCACATAGATTTTATTACATACACATCCCAGAACATAAACAACAAATTTAGGGGGTTATTACAACAATGGCGGTAAAAGCCGCATACCGCCGTGCAGAAGACCGCCAACACACCGCTGCGGAAAACCACCACAGCCATTCTGACCCACAGCACGGAATCCGCCAAATGTCAGACACCCACACAAGTTCGCCACACAAAAGGTCAGTGATAAACTGGCGAAAACAAAACCTCCACCATCACGCAAACAGAAATACACCCACACTATCACGACCCACGAATCCACGCGGCAGTCTTTCAACCGCGGTATTCCATTGGCGGTACACACCGCCACGCTCAAAATACACACACATTTACAAACCACAGCCACATTGGACAATTCCAAATACACACACCTGATACACATACACACACCACTCCCACACACCCAATACAATATATAACACACACCCACATCACCCACAAACCCTTACGACCAAAAATCACGAACGAAGGACAGAGAGAGAGACCACCATCAACAATACTAGCATCCACAGGCACACAACACCATCACCCACATAACTTCCACGCACCTCACACTACACACCACTACATATCAGCACACTTAGCACCCCACACACCACCCCACACATCACCTACACCACCCCATGGCACGGCAAAGACACCCCAGATTCTCGGAGGAGGAGCTCAGGGTCATGGTGGAGGAAATCATCCGCGTAGAGCCACAGCTATTCGGATCACAGGTGCAGCACACCTCAATTGCAAGGAAGATGGAGCTATGGTGAAGAATAGTGGACAGGGTAAACGCAGTAGGACAGCACCCAAGAAATTGGGAGGACATCAGGAAGAGGTGGAACGACCTACGGGGGAAGTTGCGTTCCGTGGTATCAAGACACCACCTGATGGTTCAGCGGACTGGCGGCGGACCCCCACCTCCTCCCCCACAATTAACAACATGGGAGGAGCAGGTCTTGGCGATTCTGCATCCTGAGGGCCTCGCAGGAGTAGGTGGAGGAATGGACTCTGGTAAGTCAAATCTTAACTATTACATCCCCCACCCTACCTGCATGCCAGCACATACCCCCACCCTCACCCTCACCCCCATCACTCTAACTCCTCACAAATGTCCCAACATCACAAACCACACATCCTAACCCCAAGCCCTGCATGCAACAACAAAGCATGGACACCCATCACTAAAGCATGCCCACTGCACATACCCATACACCCCCCTAAACCATCATCACACAAGGTCCCACACAGGAATGCAAGCACTGGGGTACACGGTCACCCACCCATTGCACACCATGCCACACACAGATGTAATAAACATTCTTTTATACCCCTGCAGGACCCCTACCCAACATCACCGGACAGGAGGGTCCACACATGTATACACCACCAACCGAAGAGGCCCACAGTGATGACAGCACCTCTGTCCAACTGGATCTAGATGACCAGCCCGGCCCATCGGGGACCTCGGGACAGTCGGTTCCCCACACCCTGTCACAAGCCACCACAGAGCTTCCCCCCTCTGGAAACACCAGCACAGCACCCACCCAGCGGGCTCATAGCTCCGTCCCCAGGACACGTCAATCAGCAGTGTGTCCACCACAACAGGGAACCCAGGCTAACCCACCACCCCAACAACAACAGGGACCTGGGGGCAGTGGTAGTGGGCACACGGTCCAGGGGACGGAGGCCCAGGAACACAGGGGAACTGGGAGGGCTGCTGTGCGACAGGGGGCGGACAGGCCCAGGGACCTTACTCTCCACGAGGCCCTCTCCTCCATCATGGGAGCCTACCACCACTCCCAGGAGACGATGGCAATGGTACTGGCCAAGTTTCAGGAACCCCAGCGCCTGCAGGAGGAACAGTATATGGGCTTCAGGGAGGAACTCAGAACCATCAATTCCACCCTGGGCACCATCGTAGGGGTGCTGAAGGAACTACTCAACACCAGGAGGGACACTGTGGCACTACAAGGGGTCCCTGACACTAGCCTGGACGATGAACTGCCCACCACCTCCGCCGGCGCTAGTGGACAGGAGGCACCGCCTCAGGACCACCACACCAGCACCCCACCCCCTGCAGAGGGAGAACCACCTCGCAAACGGTCCCTGAGATCCAGGAACAAGACAGAGAACGATGCCAAGACCCCCGCCAAGAAATGAGACCACCCTGATTGTCATCCTACTGTCCCACTTTGTCACCCTGTCCATCCTTAAACTGCCCCAGCTCCACTTCCTATGCCCATTTGGGCAATGCACCTGTGACCATTTTGCTACCCCCTCCAATTTTGAGCACTAAAATAAACACCCTTAAAGCACAAAACAATCTGGAGTCAGTCTGTGATTTCGGAATACTGTATTAGCAATTACTGTGGCAAAAACCTCTTTCATTTGTAATGTCAACATACCTATGTCACACAGCTCTAGTCCATGAGGAATCAAAGCAGATGTCACACTGTGGGACCCAGATCTGTGAAATCGTAAGGGAAAGTGACAACTCAGTGACCATACACTGGGTGAAAATGACAGACAGTACAGAGGTAGTGGTGTTTAAGTACATGTAGTAGGCAGGTTTGTATTCTTACCTGTGTTTCAATGGAAATATTGCTGGATCACTGAGTCCCTGTTGTCCATGTCTTCTTCCTCTGCTTCCTCGTCTTCACTGTCCACAGGCTCCACAGCTGCAACAACACCGCCATCTGGACCATCCTCCTGCAGAAAAGGCACCTGTCATCGCAAAGCCAAGTTGTGAAGCATCCAGCAGGCCACGATGATCTGGCACACCTTCTTTGGTGAGTAGAATAGGGATCCACCTGTCATATGGAGGCACCTGAACCTGGCCTTCAGGTGGCCGATGGTCCGCTCGATCACCCTCCTAGTTCGCCCATGGGCCTCATTGTAGCGTTCCTCTGCCTTTGTCCTGGGATTCCTCACTGGGGTCAGTAGCCATGACAGGTTGGGGTAACCAGAGTCACCTGCAAATGGCGAGGGACAACTGTTAGACACACACTAACCTGGAGGGATATCCCCAGACCCAGACAACCATTCCCACTGACTAGCTTCCAGGTGCTCACCTAATAGCCACACACGGTGCCTCTGGAGTTGACCCATCACATAAGGGATGCTGCTATTCTGCAGGATGTACGTGTCATGCACTGAGCCAGGGAATTTGGCATTAACATGGGAGATGTACTGGTCGGCCAAACATACCATCTGTACATTCATCGAATGATAACTCTTCCGGTTTCTGTACACCTGTTCACTCCTGTGGGGGGGGACCAAAGCCACATGGGTCCCATCAATGGCACCTGTGATGTTGGGGATATGTCCCAGTGCATAGAAATCACCTTTCACTGTAGGCAAATCCTCCACCTGAGGGAAAACGATGTAGCTCCCCATGTGTTTCAGCGGGGCAGACAACACGTTGGAAAACATGGGCTGGGACATCCCTGATGCTATGGCCACTGTTGTTTGAAATGACCCACTTGCAAGGAAATGGAGCACTGACAGCACCTGCACTTGAGGGGGGATTCCTGTGGGATGGCAGATAGCTGACATCAGGTCTGGCTCCAACTGGGTACACAGTTCCTGGATTGTGGCACGGTCAAGCCTGTATGTGATTATCACATGTCTTTCCTCCATTGTGGACAGGTCCACCAACGGTTGGTACACCGGAGGATGACGCCATCTCCTCACATGTCCCAGCGGACGATGCCTATGAAGTACAACAGCGAGCAAAGAGTCAAAGAACTCAGAGGTACGTACCCACAGTTTACAGAGAACACCAATCATAATCCACAAAGTGGCCTGTATGTGTGTTGAGTCTAGGCCTAGGTATGTGTGACGCAGTTGAAAATGAAGCCATGTGGGCCCCTGAAATGGCGGCTGCCTGACCTGTAAAGTGGGACAATGGGATGTGAGGTAACTGCGCTGGCGTTGTACACCGTCACGGTAGGCGGTCGAAGACCCCGGCGCAATGCTGCATTGGTTAACATTGGACCCTATGGGTCCCAGGAGCCAATAACGATGTACGCCGGCGGTGACGGTACGCACCACTGCGGATGTTACCACCATTTTCTATCTGTTCAATCACTTGATACCTAATCTTCGACAGGAGAGGACCTACACTGCAAGTGCTGCTGTGACTTCGGTCTGGAAGAGACAATGGCTCGAGTGTCTGGGGAAAGGGCCCCTGCCTTCACATCAGAGGAGTTGGAGAAACTCATGGATGGGGTCCTCCCCCAGTACACGCTACTCTACGGTCCTCCAGACAAACAGGTAAGTACACTGGGAGCATGCTGTATGGGCTATGCCTGTGTGGAGAGGGGTGGATGTAAGAAGGAAGGGGGGAGAGTGCGGCTTACATGAAACTACGGTGAGTGCATGTGCCACATGGCAAGGGTAGGGATGGGGGCCAATCACTTTGACGGTGCAGTTGGTAATAAGTTTATCTTCCCCCTGTACAACTCATGTAGGTCAGCGCACACCAGAAAAAATATATTTGGCGTGCCATCGCCAAGGATGTCCGGACCCTGGGGGTCTACCATAGACGGAGCACCCATTGCGGAAAAGATGGGAGGACATTCACCGCTGGAGCAAGAAGACGGCGGAGGCTCAGCTGGGGTTGGCCTCCCAACGTGGGAGGGGTGCCTGTCGCACCATGACCCCCCTGATGTTCAGGATCCTGGCGGTGGCGTACCCGGAGTTGGATAGGCGCTTGAGGGCATCACAGCAGCCACAAGGGGGTGAGTACACTCTCGTTCTCCTGATTTTGCACGCAGTGGAGGGGTCTGGGTGGGGGAGGTGGGCTGTGGGTTTCCCTAGGCCAGGGCGAGTTCCGTAGGCAAGGTCCCTCCGTAAGGCAGGCCATGTGGCACCCCACTGCACCTCTGTAGAGTGCCAACTACACCTAGTCATGCCCCTGTGTCATCCATGTGTGCAGATGTCGTCCATAGCCTTGTAGGCCATTTCCCAGGAATTGAACAGTGGAGCCCAAGAACGCGGCGTAGTGCAGGGGGCTTCTGTGTCTGTCGTGTCCGGCAACGGTAGCGGTAATGCATGCACTCAACATGTCTTTCTTCTGTCTTCCCCCCCCTTTTTGTGGTCTCCCTGTTCTTGTGTGCATTAGCATCATCAGGCAGTGGAGCAGTGGCACCAGAGCACGAGGGGGCTGCATCCCACATGGCCATGGATGGCCACACTACGGAATCGGACTACACCAGTGGGACGGAGGGTGAGGGGAGCTCCACGGCGGGGACAGGAGCTGAGACCAGTGACACGGACTCGTCCTCTGATGGGAGCTCCCTTGTGGTGGTGGCAACATCTGTGCCACCCCCATCTACAGGTATAGCCGCCACCCCCCCTTCCAGCACCGCTCTCCCAGCAGCCCCTCAGCCTTTGCCCCGTGCCCGCTCACCCAGGAGGGCGGGCATCACCTTCGCCCCAGGCACCTCAGGCCCTGCCCCAGTCAGCCCTGCTGCCCTCAGTGAGGAGGACATTGACCTCCTCAGGTCCCTCACTGTTGGGCAGTCTACCATTTTGAATGCCATCCAGGGTGTAGAAAGGCAGTTGCAACAAACAAACGCATTCCTGGAGGGCATTCATTCTGGTCAGGCGGCCCTTCAGCGAGCTTTTCAGACTCTGGCCTCAGTACTGATGGCAGCCATTGTCCCTGTCTCTAGCCTCCCCCCTCCAACTTCCTCCACCCAGACCCAATCCCCTGTACCTCAGCCTATCCCAAGCACATCTCTAGACCAGCATGCACACACGTCAACACACAAGGGAAGCTCAGGCAAACATAAGCACCACACATCCCACTGGCACTCACGCAAGCATCATACCCATGCAGACACACCAACATCCACTGCCTCCACTGTGTCCCCCTCCTCCTCGTCTCCCTCCTCCCTCCCAGTCTCGTCTACACTCACACCTGCATGCACTACCTCTACAGCCACTACTACCATCACCAGCACACCCACCACCACACCCCGCTCACATGCAGTCACCACCCCACTACCATTCACACGTCCCCTGTGTCCTCTCCCAGTGTGTCTGTGACGCCCCCTCCCAAGATACACAAACGCAGGCACACACCCACCCAACAGCCATCCACCTCATGACAGCCTCCAGCGCATGCACCTTCACCCAAAGTCAGCAAACGAACACCTCCTACAACCACAAAACCTTCCTCCACTCCCAAACCCCCTCCAGCTACCCGTCCCAGTGTCTCCCAAAAACTTTTCCTGTCCAACCTTGACCTCTTTCCCACACCTCCCCCACCCCGTCCGTCTCCTAGGTCCCGAACTAGCACCTCAGCCACAACATCTCCGTGACCAGTGGTGCCTGTAGTCACCGGAATCTGGAGTGCACCGGCCACCAGGGCAGCCAGTGTGGCACGGAGCCACAGCACAGACAGTCCCCCACCTGTGAAGCATCAGAAGTTGGCCAGTGCCCGGCGGGAGAGGGGGAAGACTCCAGCCACCAAAGCCGCTCCCAGGGGTACAGGTGGGAGTGTGGAGTCAGCTGCAACATCTTCCAAGGTGGGGAAGGGGCACAAGAAACTCAGCAAGTCTGGGAAGAGCAGAACGGTGGAGAAGACCGCCATCATTCCCGCTGCCCAGGAGGCCACTGCCACCAGCCCTGCTGCCCATGAGGCCACCGCCAGCACCAGCCCAGCTGCCCAGGCGGCCACCGCCAGCACCAGCCCAGCTGTCCAGGAGGCCACCGCCAGCACCAGCCCAGCTGCCCAGGAGGCCACCGCCACCCCCCCAGCACCAGCCCAGCTGCCCAGGAGGCCACCGCCAGCACCAGCCCAGCTGCCCAGGAGGCCACCGCTACCAGCCCTGCTGCCCAGGAGGCCACTGCCACCAGCCCAGCTGCCCAGGAGGCCACCACCAGCATCAGCCCAGCTGCCCAGGAGGCCACCGCCACCAGCCCTGCTGCCCAGGAGGCCACCGCCACCAGCCCTGCTGCCCAGGAGGCCACCGCCAGCACCAGCCCAGCTGCCCAGGAGGTCACGGGCAGCACCAGCCCAGCTGCCCAGGAGGCCACCATCACCAGCCCTGCTGCCCAGGAGGCCACCGCCAGCACCAGCCCAGCTGCCCAGGAGGCCATCGCCAGCACCAGCCCTGCTGCCCAGGAGGCCACTGCCAGCACCAACCCTGCTGCCCAGGAGGCCACAGCCGTCATCCCCGCTGGGACAGAGAGGACCGCCAGCACAAGCCCCGCTGGGCCTTGAAGGACCGCCAGCACAAGCCCCGCTGGGCCAGAGAGGACCGCCAGCACAAGCCCCGCTGGGACAGAGAAGACTGCCAGCACAAGCCCCGCTGGGACAGAGAGGACTGCCAGCACAAGCCCCGCTGGGACAGAGAGGACCGCCAGCACAAGCCCCCCCGGGCTAGAGAGGACCGCCAGCACAAGCCCCGCTGGGCCATGAAGGACCGCCAGCAGCTGAGTCACTGCAAAGGAGCCCGCCGCTCCAAGCACTGCTGAACAGGGCACCGCAGTCTCAAGCACCGCTGAACAGGGCACCGCCATCTCAAGCACCGCTGAACAGGCCACCGCCGTCTCAAGCACCGCTGAACAGGGCACCGCCATCTCAAGCACCGCTGGCCCATGAGCGCCAAGGGCACTGACACTACTGAGTCCGTCACGGGCAGAATGAATCACTCTGGGCACCATGCCCAATCCAGAACCAGTGGTGAGATCCATCCACTACCTCTGTCCTTAGCAGGATGAAGCACTCTGGGCACTATGCCCCCTCCAGAACCAGTGGAGAGATCCATCCACTACCTCTGTCCTTAGCAGGATGAAGCACTCTGGGCACCATGCCCCCTCCAGAACCAGTGGAGAGATCCATCCACTACCTCTGTCCTTAGCAGGATGAAGCACTCTGGGCACCATGCCCCCTCCAGATCCAGTGGAGAGATCCATCCACTACCTCTGTCCTTAGCAGGACGAAGCACTCTGGGCACCATGCCCCCTCCAGAACCAGTGGAGACTGTTATCCACTTGAGAGACTGTGGCTTTGCACTCCCCAGGATGGAACAGTGGGCAACCCACCCACTGTAGAGACATGAGAGACTGTGGCTTTGCACTCCCCAGGATATGGCAGTGGGCAACCCACCCACTGGAAAGACTTGAGAGACTGTGGCTTTGTACTCCCCAGGATAAAGCAGTGGGCAACCCACCCACTGGAAAGTCTTGAGAGACTGTGGCTTTGCACTTCCCAGGATAAAGCAGTGGGCAACCCACCCACTGGAAAGACTTGAGAGACTGTGGCTTTGCACTCCCCAGGATTGAGCAGTGGGCATGTGGGCCCTCTCGTGGATTTAGCGTTGTGCACTCAGGCGACTGAGGTGCCCCCCCCTTTCCCTCCCCCTGAGGTGCCTGTTTACTTGCTCTCTGATGCCCCGCAGTGTTCTCTCCGTCAAGGTCGGGGATCTTGTGTGGGCCTCGCCCATACCATGTGGGCTCAGTGTTCCACGGACTTAATTGGAGCACTACCTGGACTACTATGCTTGGTGTATATTTTGTTAATGGTGTATATATATATTTTTGCCTACTTGATTTTAATATATTACAATGGTTACACTCATTTTCTATTGTCTTTGCATTCTTCCGGGGGGGTTGGGGGTGTAAGTGTGATGTATCAATATGTATTAGTGTGTGGGTTGTCGTGGGTGAGGGTGGGGGTGGGGGTGTTGCGTGTTGCGTGTGTGTGTCCCTGTTTTTTCCCTCCCCTGTGTCGTAGGTGCAGTACTCACCGTGGTCTTTGCCGCCGGCGTTCGTGCTCCTGGTAGAGGAGCAGGAAGACTATCGCAGGGAGAATTTGGAGTTCCGGGTCCATGGTGTCCTAGTTCCTCGTGGGGTGTGCAGAGGTGAGCGTTTTCCCTTCGGAATCCTGTTTCTGCCATGTTTTTATCCGCAGTGAATCCGCCCCGGAAAAGGTGGCGGATTGGTAGGTTGTGATACTGTGGGCCGTACATTGTCCTCCGCCTGTCTGTTGGCGGTGACCGCCACGCTGTTTGTTTGTACCGCCGTGGCGGTCGGAGTGTTAAAGTGGCTGTCTTTGTTGGCGATTTCCGCCACGGTCGTAATTGCAAATTTTTTCCCGCCGGCCTGTTGGCGGTCTTACAGCCGCTTTAACACCGACCACCAGGGTTGTAATGACCACCTTAGTATTACAATTGATGAAGTGATTGATAGTAAATGTCTTCATATTGTTGTAACAAAAATCTTTCATTTTATCACTACAAAAAATACAGATGTTGCAATCATGACAAGTGTAAAATCCCCTGGGTTTGGTGGAGAGCCATGTGGTAGGACTGGGGGCAAAAATGTAACTAGGACACAAATGGTCCCTCAAGGTTAGTCCTCTGCGAGAGGTCATCTTGGGTGTATTGGAAATAAGATCTTTAAGACCCGGGACTTCAGTCAGTAGGAGCCAATGGCGTTTGAGTTTTTTAAAGATATCCTGACTGTGAGCCGTATGTCGGGTCACAAATGACAGAGAATTTTTTCGATTCTTATTGTCCCTCTGTGATTTGCCAATCAAAGTATCTTTTCTGGGAGTATCCATAACTCGTTGGGCTGCCTATGACAGGATCTCGGCCTCATAGCCCCTGTTCATGAATCTATGTGTAGTAAGTTGAATCTGAGTACAGAATTGGTCTTTAGTGCTACAATTGCGTCTGACGCGTACCATTTCTCCGAATTGAATATTTCGAATTACTGAAACAGGGTGGGCACTGGTGGCATGGAGTAAACTGTTACATGCTGTGGATTTCTATGCAGAACACTTTGTATACTATTCCGTTCTATAAAGAATCTGATGTCCAGAAAATCTATAGTGTCTCTGCTGTAGTGTAAACTAAGCTGTACATTGTAAGGATTGTTATTGAGAAAAGTGTGATACATGGTCAATTGTTCGATGGTCCCATTCCATATGATGATGATATCATCAATATATCTCCCCCAAAAAATTATGAAATTGGTCCAGGGCGAGGCATGTTTGCCCCAGGCGTGTATTTTTTCATACCAGCCCATGAACAAACAGGCATATGATGGGGCAAATTTCGAACCCATCGCCGTCCCTTGTATCTGTTGATACCACTCATTATCATGTAAAAAATAGTTTTTAGACTAAATAATGTCAATCATCTGTACAAGCATCTGGTTGTGCGCAAAACAATCAGCAGTCCTGGTGTTTCATATGAATGAAGGAACTGCTTGTATTCCAAAGGGTTTACGTATACATGTATATAAACTACTCACGTCCACTGTAACAAAAATGAGATCTTCAGACCAAGTAAAATCTTCGAATTTGCTCAGGATATCTTTGCTATCCTGTATGAACAAGGGTAAATTGCAAACAAATTTCTGTAAATAGGAATCCACATATTCTGAATTTTTTTCTGTAGGAAAATCTATGCCTGTTATGATAGGTCTTCCAGGAGGGAAATCACCACCTTTATGTACTTTGGGAAGTATGTATATACAGGGAAATGTTGGTTTTTTTACAGTAAGATATTTAAATTCATCAATTGAAAGTATCCCTAGTTCGTACCATCCCCACAGTTTATAGTTAATGTGTTCCATCAGATCACCAATGGGATTATGTGTGAGATGTTTATAACAAGTGACATCAGACAGTTGCCTATTGATTTCTTCCATATAGTCACTACGGTTCATAACAACCACATTACCTCCCTTGTCGGCTTCACGAATCACAATCGACTGATCCTTTTTAAGGCTCCAGAGAGCCCCCCTTTCTAATACAGAGAGATTATCTAGTTGTTGCCAGTTACTTATGCGTGTATTGAAACATTTGTACAAATCTGGCGATACCGTTTTGGTAAACAGTTCAATGTTGCTGTGAGTATTGACTGGCGTAAATTTAGACCGCGGTTTCAAACCGCTAGTTATCTCAATATTCCCAAGTCAGTTTGAATATCCTCAATTTCCCTATGGTCATCTGATAGGGACATCAGTAATTGTAAATCATGTAAATCAGAGACAGAATGTGTAGGTGAATGGATATCTGCTGTGACGGACTCCTCCATCTGCGGTTCTGACTGACATTTGCTTATGTCACCATCACGGGCAGATACAAAGTAGTTTTTGAGTTTGAGAAGACGAGTAAATTTAAATAAGTCTACAAAGACCTCTACAGGGTTGTTAGTCTGGGTTGGACAGAAACCCAAACCTTTACTCAGTAAATTACAATCAGTAGGACTCAGAGTGCGAACAGACAGGTTGATAATGGCCAAATCGCCCTCAGTCTTGTCGACAATCATCGGGATGGATTCTAGTCCTTCTTGGACCTGGTTCGAACCCCTGACTTTCCCATATCTTTGTTTCCATCGTTTCCCACCCCTTCTGGTCTTATTTCTTTTCGAGTTGTTTTTGTGCCTAGGCATAGTCGCTTCATTTCCACTAAAAAATTAGAGGCAACACGAGAAGTCTGTTTAGACGAGCAACTATCTTTTCAGATAGCTCCCACTAGACACATCAGTATCTCCTGGGTCTTCCCCCCTAAGTGTTGAAGATACTGAAGTTTTCACATTGTCATATTTGCGGGCAAAAGTGTAAATTCTACCCAGTCCAAATCATCGCGTTTAACTTTACGTAGTTTTTTATCCCTCAAGCACATTTGATAATCATCAATTATTTTACCCAAGATTTCATAATTCTTCTTAACCAAATCTTTTTGGATGATTTCATCAATCTCTTTTTCTAATACCTCTATGTCACCCTGAAGCTTGGTGACCTTTTTGTCGGTGTGCCTGATCAGTATGCACATCATATTAAAAGATGCATTTTGCAAGTTAGCCTCCCAGTCCTTAAGAGATTCCTCATCTAAATCCTCATATGTGGGAAAAATCAAGATCCTGAGACCTCTAGGTATCCTATTGTTGACTAAGTATTTTTGTAAAGTGATCCCGTCCCACCATCTTGCCAATTCTTGTTTTTTGAGTTTTTCCAGCTTTTGAAATTTCACTTTCAAACTGTCAGTCTTTAGTGTTGGCACATCAGTTGAAGTAATATTAGATTGGATGGTGAATAGATCCCTAGCTAGTTCTTCTCGGTTATCTTTAAAACGTGACATCACATCCCAGTTAGGGAGTGCATAAGAGCCTTAAAAACAACACGCTAGCATGAAAACAAATTGCAGCAAGCTCATAGACAACGCACCTATCCCTATAAGTACCTAATAGTTCGCAGAACAAAGTATATGTGTATTAGTTTGTCATCAACATAGGCGTTCAACTCAACCAAGGCTCCTGCTGCAAAGGAAGCCAAAAGGCCAGACTGGCCCTGCTCAAGGAAGCCCAAAAAGGCAGTGCACCGCCACGCAAAAATACACGTTGTATAAAGTGAAAAAAGAAGAGAGTCCAGTGCTCCAGTGATGCAGATGAATAATTCTTTCTTTTTAATACTTCTTTGTAAGTCCAATGCTGTCTGTTATCACAGTTCCGTAAATAAAGCACGTAAAACAGTGGATGGACAGCCAATGCGTTTCGCCCACAGGAGGGGATTCTTCTGGGCTGTAATATAACATAAGAACAATGTGTACAATATACACAAAATTGCAAGAGCCCAAATTGCATAAAAAACAAATAAAGTTCGGAATGGAAAAGTAAACCAGAGAAATGCTATGTACCAACACAAATATCAAGCACGGTGAGACTGAACAACAGTGCACAAAGATCAATAGTGCATCCAGATAAGCACACGTTGAAGATAATAAGCAAATATAATGACATATGTGATCCAAGAAACTTGAATAGTGTGTATATATGGAAGAGCCCCAAGAGATGAATGAACATGCGAAAATAATAAAAACATCAGAAAATCAAAAAGGTGAGCATGTGAGAAAAAGTTAATGAGAAGGAAAATAAAAATGTCCATATTTCAAAGGTCAAGTGGATAGAAGACATCACCCTGTGCTGAAAAAACAGAATCAAAAAACGTGTAGGAGATAGTACATAATTGGTTGAGCATACCAGAGTGGAATCCAGTCAGTCGTAAGAAGCAACGGATAGCAGTATGTTTAATGCCTGGCAAGAGAGAAACACTCATAAGTCGAAACAAAGTAAAAAAAGAGAAGTGGAAGAACCATAAGTGAAGGGGAAGGGAAAAGATAATTCCCTAATCTGAACGAATTACACACTAGGGTTACTCAAAAAGAAAAGGGAAAAAAAAACGGGCTCTAGCCGTGTCCGGTAATCGCACTTGGATTCAGGGAAATGAAAATGAAAATGCGAGGCAAATATTCAAAATTAGCAGGAGAGGGGTAACACGAAAACACAGTAAAACGGGCGGCAGGAAAGTGAAGAGACTAAGGGCCTCATTCTGACTTTGGCGGGCGGCTTAGGAGGCCCGCCAAAGTACCGCCGTCAGAATACCGCTGTGTGGTCAAAAGACCGCCGCGGTAATTCTGAGTTTCCCGCTGGGCTGGCGGGCGACCGCCAGAAGGCCGCCCGCTAGCCCAGCGGGAAACCCCCTTCCATGAGGATGCCGGCTCCGAATGGAGCCGGCGGAGTGGAAGGGGTGCGACGGTGCAGTTGCACCCGTCGCGATTTTCAGTGTCTGCTTGGCAGACACTGAAAATCTTGGTGGGCCCCTGCAATGCCCATGCCAGTGGCATGGGCACTGCAGGGGCCCCCAGGGGCCCGCGACACCCGTTACCGCCAGCCAGGTTCTGGCGGTCAAAACCGCCAGAGCCAGGCTGGCGGTAAGGGGGTCGGAATCCCCATGGCGGCGCTGCCTGCAGCGCCGCCATGGAGGATTCCCCAGGGCAGCGGGAAACCAGCAGGAAACCGGCGGGACACCGCCGGTTTTCCGTTTCTGACCGCGGCGGTACCGCCGCGGTCAGAATGCCCATGGATGCACCGCCAGCCTGTTAGCGGTGCATCTGCGGTCGTTGGCCTGGCGGTAGCCTATCGCCAGGGTTAGAATGACCCCCTAAATCCCATTGTCGCAAAAGTATGTGATCTGGAATAAGATGCAAAAATATTCAAAACACCAGTGTTAAATATGTACAAGAGAACGGGGTACAGGTATCAAAAAATGTATAACTAAAACCTTGTGTGGAATCAATCAAGTAGAAAATTTAGTTTTAAGCGCTCCAGAGTAGGCAGTAACATGCTACCTGTAAGGAAAGGGGAAAGTAAAAACATCTTACCAGTGAGGCTGGTAGTCAAAGTTATTCACGTCCCGGAGTGAAAAAGCACGTGGTCCGAGCGACCGTTAAGGTGAGTGCGGAGCCGGCACGAGTGTGATGCAGGTTCTAAGGTGCAGCATACCTGAGACCCACAGCCCTTGCCCAGTAGTGGATGCCTACTAGCTTGGTTGATGGAAGTTTACATCAGACCCTGCCCAACATAGGACCTATCCTGCAATGTCCGGCCTGGCCTAGGGGCACCCGAAGGCCCACATCCCCCAATCCGGATACCACCGCACCAGGCGCAAGTAGTATATTGGGGCACTGTACTCACCCCTTGTGGCTGCTGTGATGCCCCCAAGCACCCATCCAGCTCCAGATAGGCCACCGCCAGTATGCGGGCCATCAGGGAGGTCAGGGTTTGACGGGCACCCCTTTCTCGTTGGGAGGCCATCCCCAGCTGGGCCTCCGCCATCTTCCATGCCTAGCATCTCAGGTCCTCCCACCATTTCCGACAGTGGGTGCTCCGCCTGCTGTAGACCCCCAGGATCCGCACATCCTTGGTGATGGCATGCCATATACCATTTTTCTGATGGCGCTGACCTGCAGGGAAAGATATTAGTCCTACCGTCCTGCCTGTTACACTCATGGCCCACCATAGCCCTTCAAATCCCCTTACGCACAGACATGGCCACACATACATGCAGGACACTGCTCAGGGCCCTTCCACCAACCCCCCCCACACGAGGCCTTCACATACAGCACTCCATGCATTCATGCCCCATGCATCGTGCTCACAGTGTACTCACCTACTGGAGGCCCATACAGCATTCGGTACTGGGGTAGGATCCCATCCACCAGTCTCTCCAACTCCACCGCAGTGAAGGCAGCGTCCCTTTCATCAGTGACACGAGCCATGGTTGATTCCAGACACAGGTCACAGCAGCACATGCAGTGTAGGTCCTCTCCTGTTGAAGGTCAGGTAGCAAGTGAGTGAACAGAAAATGGCAGTCACATCCGCGGCGGTGCCTACCGTCACTGCCGGCGTACATCACCATTGGCTACTGTAACCCATAGGGCCCAATGATAACCAATGAGGAGTTGCACGGTGGTTCTCGACTGCTTCCCGCAACGGCGCACACCGTCAGCGGAATTACCTCATTTCCACATGTCCCTCCATACAGGACAGGCGGACGCCATTTCGGGGGGGTCAGGCCATGGCACCTAACTGCGTCACAGTACACATAAGCACCATTTGGACCTATCCAACAATATACTGTTACAATCACAACATGCAATGAAGTGTAGTGTTTGGAAATATGACATACTGACCAGCTGCTCACCGTTTTGCCCCATAGATTGCAACCGCTGTGGATGAATAGGAAATGGAGACATCCCCCCGTGTACAGACCCCTGGTGGACTCGGCAACAATGGAGGACAGGCACATTATCCTCACCTATAGACTGGACAGGGCCACAGTCACGGAGCTGTGTGCCCCTTTGGAGCCCGACCTGATAGTTGCTATCCGTCACCCCACCGGGATCCCCCTTCTTGTGCAAGTGCTATCAGTGCTCCATTTCCTGGCAACTTGCTCCTTCCAACTGACATTGGGCTTGCCAGTAGAAATGTCACAGCCAATGTTCTCAATAGTGCTGACCAGAATGTTGTCTGCCTTGATTAAACACATGTGCAGCTATATCGTTTTCCCCCAGGTGGAGGATTTGGCCACAGTGAAGGCTGATTTCAATGCAATGGGACATATCCCCAACGTTATTGGGGAAATGATGGTACACATATTGCATTTGTCCCCCCTGGACAAGTGAACAGGTGTTCCGAAATCGAAGAACTTTCACTCAATGAATGTGCAGATAGTGTGCCTGGCGGACCAGTAAATCTCCCATGTCAATGCAAAGTATCCTGGGTCTGTGCATGATTCCTTTATCCTGAAGAATAGCAGCATCCCATATATGATGGCTCAACTCTAGAGGCACAGTGTGGCTAATAGGTGAGCCCTGGTTCCCAACAGGTGGATGTTGGGGTATGGTGTGGGCCCTAAGGGTTAGAGTGTGGCTAACAGTTGTCCCTCGATATTTGCAGGTGACTCTCACGGCTACTGACCCCTGTGAGGAATCCCAGGACAAGGGCAGAGGAACATTACAATGAGGCATATAGGCGAACAAGAAGAATTATAGAGAGGACATTCGGCCTCCTGGAGGCTAGGTTTTGTTGCCTCCATCTCACAGGTGGTTCCCTGTGCTACTCACCCAAGAAGGTGTGCCAAGTCATCAAGGCATGCTGTATGTTGCACAACCTTGCCTTACGTCGCCAGGTGCCTTTTCTGCATGAGGATGAGGCTGGAGATGGGTGTGTGGCAGCAGTGGACCCTGTGGCAGTGAAGATGAGGAGGCCGAGGATGAGAATGAGGACAACAGAAGTGCAATAATTTGTCAATACTTCCAATTACACATAGGTAAGACAGTGTAACTTCACTTTTAATTGACAGTTTTGTGTTTGAATGTGTCACTGGCAGGCTGATTTTCCCACTTCTATGGCCACTCACTGTACCATTTGGCATCTCTATTTGCAGATATTTGTGCCCCACTATCGCTCCTGGTGTGTTGACTGCAGCCAACTACAGGTCATTCCTATGTATACATTACTGTACAGTTGTATTGCAGTGTTTCTACCTTGTTAAACGAATACATAGTTAAATCATTTGACATACTCCATACTTGTATTTTTTTCAAAGGGTGTTTATTTAAGTGCTAATAAGTAGAGGGGGATGTGCAATGGGCTGGATTGATGGTGGAAGAAAGTCCAGGATAGAGTCCAGTCTATGTGGATCACACGTACATTGTCCAAGGGGGCATAGGAAGGGGAGCAATGGCAGTTCAAGGTGGACAGGGTGACAGGGTGGGACACAAGGGTGACATTCAGGAGAGTCTTATTTCCTGGCGGGGGTCTTGGCAATATTCTTTTACTTCTGCCTGGATCAGAGGGACCGTTTGCAGGGTGGTTCTCCTTCTGCAGGGCGAGGGGTGCCTGTTGTTCCTGTGGTGGGGCCTCCTGTCCACTGGCAACAGCAGAGGTGGAGGGCTGTTCATCGGTTTGGCTAGTGGTAGGGGCCCAGTGGTGTGCCACTGCCTCCCTCATAGTGTTGGCCATGTCTGCCAGCACCCCTGCAATGGTGACCAGGGTGGTGTTTATGTCCTTCAAGTCCTCCCTGATCCCCAGGTACTGTCCCTCCTGCAGCCTCTGGTTCTCCTGCATTTTGTCGAGTATCTGGCCCTATCGTCTCCTGGGAATGATGGTATGCTCCCAGGATCTTGGGGAGTGCCTCCTGGAGAGTCGATTCCCTGGGCTTGTCCTCCCCCTGCCGCACAGCAGTCCTTCCAGCTTCCCTGTTGTCCCGTGCCTCTGTCCCCTGAACCGTGTGCCCACTGCCACTGACCCCAGGTCCCTGATCATCCTGTGTTTGTGGGGTGGCCTGGGATCTTTGTAGTGGTGGACACACTGCTGATTGACGTGTCCTGGGGACAGAGGTATGGGCCCGCTGGGTGGGTACTGTGCTGGTGTTTCATGAGGGGGAGGCTCTGTGGTGGGATGGGACTGTGCCTGTGTAACCGACTGGCCGGAGATCCCTGATGGGCCAGGTTGGTCATCCAGATCCAGGCGTCCAGAGCTGCTTTCCTCACTGTGGGCATCTTCTGGGGGGGGGGGGGACTGGATGTGGCTGGCACCTCCTCTCCGGTGATGTTGGGTGGGGGCCCTGTGGGGATGTAAATGCAGTGTTATTGTTTTTGCGTGTGACATCTTGTGCATGTGTGTGTTGCCCTCTAAGTTTTTGTTTGCCCTGGCAGCTTTGCCTTGTGTGAGTTGTTATTTGGTGGTCTAGCTGTTTCCCTCTAGTGTGCATGCACTGGTGATAGGTGTCCAGGCAGGTCTGTGATGGGTGTCCATGCATTGATATTGCATGCAGGGCTTGGTATTGGGATGTGTGGGTTGTGATGGTGAGGTGTGTGGTAGGTGGTGGAGTGATGGGAGTGAGGGTAAGGGTAGGGGTATGTGATGGCATGCAGGTAGGGGGGGTGATAGTAATAGAGATTTGACTTACCAGAGTCCAGTCCTCCTTCTAATCCTGCCAGGCCCTCAGGATGCATGATTGCCAATACTTGCTCCTCCCATGTTGTTAGTTGTGGGGGAGGAGGTGAGGGTCCACCGCCAGTCCTCTGTACAGCTAGTTGGTGTCTTGCTGCCACAGAAAGCACCTTCCCCGTAGATCATTCCACCTCTTCTTGATGTCATCCTTGTTCTGCGGTGCTGTCCCTTGGCTCTGACCCTGTCCAAGATTCTCCGCCATAGCTCTGTCTTCCTTGCAAGGGATGTCTGCTGCACCTGTGATCCAAATTGCTGTAGCTCTACCCGGATGATTTCCTCCACCATGACCCTTAGTTCCTCCTCTGAGATCCTGGGGTGTTGTTGTGGTGCCATGGGTGTAGTGTGAGTGGTGTGGGTGAGGCTGTGTACGATGATGTGTTGGGGTGTGTGATGTGAGGTGCGTGGATGGTGTATAGGTGATGGTGGTGTGTGGCTGTGGTCTTGTCCATGGTCTTGCTATCTCTCTTGTGGAAGGCACTTGTTTGTATTCGTAAAGAGTTGTGAGTAATGTGTGTGTGTGTTTTATAGAGGTGTGGGTGGGTGGGTGTGGTGTGTGAATGGGTGTCAGATGTGTGTAGTTTGAATTGTCCAATGGGGTGTTGTTTTGTATGTGTGTGCGTATTTTGAGCGCAGTGGTATGTAGCGCCAATGGTTTACCATCATTGAATGTCCGCCGTGGTGATTCATGGGTTATAATGTTGTGGGCGTAGTTCTGTTTATCCAGTTTATCACCGACCTTTGGGCTGGCGGACTTGTGTGTGTGGCTGTATAGTGACGGATTGCTATGTGTGTGTCATAATATGGGTAGCGGTGATCTGCCGCGGCGGGGGTATGTTGGCGGCAGTCAGCATGGCGGTAAGCGGTACTTATCGCTGGTGTCATAATGAGGGCCTTAGTACCGGGTTTACAAAACTTTATAATTTGAACTTCAACAAACATATCACAGTGGGAGTAGGTAGCATATAAGCACAGGACAATGTTTCAAAGTTCAGGAAAGAGTGTTACTGTACTAAAGGAGAAAAACATACTTTTGATTTAGGGTTAAGTGGTGTAGTTTCTTACAGTGAGGATAGTTTGTGATCTGAGGATCCTTAAGCATGTGGTCAATGGCTCCTCACTCAGAAGAGATCAACCTGGATTATAAAATGGGAAGACTGAAATCTCACCTAATGCATCAGGTGCAAGCCCATAGACACAAAGAGTCTGAGATCATGCAGGAGTCTGCATATAGATAATTTACAAGCTAACTGGGTGATGCACTTAGGCAAAGCAGTAGGGTCAACCGAGAAAAAAATAACAAACAGTTGGTGCAGGGAGGGAGTGTGCTTACTAGACAGAGTCGTAACTCAGCTCCGTACTTGGCAGTACTTGTTAAAGCAGTTTACTAAGGAAGCTCTCCTCCGGTTTATGATGAAGGGTGAAAAGGGATTCAAGATGCCGTGTCTGCATCTTTCAACTCTGTGAGCTGGTTGGGAACTTCCAGTCAGGCAAGGGTATCACAGCTTCAGCAGGATCTTTAGGTTTTCCCGTAAACAAGAGGAAACAGGCAGCAACACAGCGTCACATTACGGAAGCATCAGCAGTAGTAAGGTCTATGCAGGTCTGTGTCCAAGAGATATTCAATGAGTTTGAGGGGGTTCCAGCACACATGCTGACATTTGAGAACATAGGAGGGGGACTTTGAGAGGGACGGGTGGAAATATGGCTTCGGAGGCTTGTTTATTTGGGGAATTTTGCCTTTTATTTGATGGGTTTAGATTCAAAGAGTTATAAAGGTCTTGAACTAAAGCATGAACCAAGATTAACTTTAGCAGTGTGCCAAAGTTCCAGACACCAGGGGAGGTTGGGAGAACTTTGTCTTCCTAACCTTGACTGGCGAAGTGATACTCTTCTTTTCCTCTACAGGATACTTGAGATAGAAACAATGCGGAGAATACTGAATTCTATTGTTCTACTATTATACTCCCGCCACCAGATCACTCATGTTTTCCTACACTAGGCTCTCTATTGGTCTTTCCTTTGTTTCCTCAAGTGTAGCAGACTTGTAATGACTCTCTGGATCACAGTGAGCACCAAGGACCTTCAAAGAGGCTATCAGGTAAGTTTATCAGGATCACAAATAAAAGAAATGCGGGTTTTTTAGTTTCTGGGCCCCGCACTACTACTGCATGCCAACCATGCAACAACAGGGATCTCAGTACTTCCATTCTTCTATGTGACAGTGCCCACTGCTCATAGTTGTCTCCTCATAACATTACTCTTTTTATAATAGTGCACCGTGTATAACAGTGCTCCTTTTGGTAATAGTGCTCCCCGCAAAACAGTGCTCCCCCTACCCCGGTCACTCGCCGCACTAGCCACAGCTCTCCTGAGCTGCAGCGGGCTGCTGCGACTTGTCTGGCGGCATCCACCACTCCATCTGGTAAAAAAATCTCAGGCACTTCCTCTGAGATGCTTCCCCTTGTCTTCGGCGCTGAAGTGTGCGCTCTCCTGCTCTCTGCTCATGTCCTCCCAACCACCGTCCTCCCAGGTTCTGAGTTGGTGTCTTTTTCTTCTCTCCCACTCCAGGAAGTTTGTCCTTCTTTTATCGTCCCTTCTGCCTCCAATTCCTCCAATACAGCCCTATCCCGTCCTTCTGTCAAGAGAAGCCCATTGCCAATTTCAGGCAGGGTATGGTCTTTGCCCACCACTTTTCCTCTAATTTTGTGCTCTCTTTTCGATCCTGTAGCCCACGAGGAAATGAGCGTGGAAGTGAAGGACTGCAGCCCAGGTTTACAGGGAAGGAGATGAGTGGAGGAGGGGGATCCATCACAGGGACATTTACAAAAAAAAGGGTTAAGTAATTTTCTTACGGACATACATTGACATTACATATTTTCTAATGAGACAACACTGAAATGTAGCCATTTTGGCTTCTAAGAAAATTAGCTTATATTTCAAAGTCTTTGTAGTTGGGCAACAACCCTCTGCCAATCAGAATCTGTATGTCAAGAACAGTTGAAAATCCATCCAACCGGCAAGAATTTCCCTCCGCAGAGAGATTTCTAGAAAGGGCAAACTTTTCCCTGTTCCCAAACTGCACTGCAGTTGCTGCTTCCTGCATGCACTCTCTTAGCTTCTACTCTCGGATTAAACCTTGTATATTAAAGACATCCGGGCTAACAAAGAGACAGAAGAGGAAGAAGAATGGGTGAGTGAGTTGCACTTTTTCATTCAGGGCAGTATCCAGCATCTTCTTACGAGTTGCCATCGTCTGAAATAGATGTCCATGATCAACTAAAGGTATTCCTCAGTACAGTTTCACCGTTAGTGACCACAAAGCATTTATCATGAGCCTGTGTCAACGCCAACAACCCTGGCAAAATGGTTAGATGTCTACAACACAGGTGTTCAATACAAATAATTCAAAATATATAATGACTCAGCCCCAACGTTGAAATGCCTTCTAAGCCAGTCTAAAATACCACCAAAGGGGGAGCACTTGAGGTTCTCCAGTTCAGTTCCAAGAAAAACAATAATTCAAATATATTTAAAGTCACAATAATCTAATTTAACCAAACTGTCCTTAAATATGTGCCGCCCGCAAAAGGAGATTCAGATGTAGTTGGTTAAAAAAAGAAGTTCAGATGTAGTTGGTTAAAAAAAGAAGTTCAATTTTTAATCCCTCTTTTCCACTCCATTAAAAAAGACAGCAACTGCCCAGTAAATGTGTTTCATCCCCATCCAGGGCTTCATCAGGGCTGTCAGAGATATATATAATAAGTTTTTACAAAAAGTCATCCTGGTCACCCAATATTTACACATTAAGAATGCCACTTCATTATCATTATGGCACCATAAATATCAAAAATGTATAATTTCAATAATCATTTTAGATCGTTTGTACATACTTCATCAATATCCAATAATGTCTTGTCAATCATAAGTAGCAGGGGGGGAATCCTATATGCCTTTTCCATTCATTTCAATGATCCATATTATAGAAAGATGTTTAAACATTTTGAGTCTGAATATTAAATCAAACACTCAAAACTGATGATTGTAAAGGTACTGAAATATTGAACATCACCCTGAAAGCTTTTTCTATCAGTCCCCAAAGTAACAGCACATACATACTCATGCATTGTTCTCTATATGTCTGTCCATCAAACAGTCTCTTGTATTTTGATCCTGATTATTAGAGTTGTAGATAGGTAGACAATCCTTCAATACAGGAAATAGTAATGCCCAGGTTTCTCTTACCTCTTCCAAATTCAATACGAACATTCCTAAATTGATCATGTCTAATGTAAAGTCAATTGAACTGGACATCATTTGCTACAGAGTCATCAACATTTCTTCTAATCTTATGAATCTATTAATCAAGATTTTGATACACCATCTATATTCACGAGAACCACACTTCTACAAAATATTTTACTTGGAGGAGCCTGGTCCATCCCCTTAGTGTATCCAAGCATTAAACATAACTGTGTTAACAACCATTCCCTCACTCTCAGCGATTTAATTTATTTAAAACCACAAAGTGAATGTCATGCAAATGATACAAACACTACTATCAAACCCCACTAAGTGAATATCCCACAAACAACACAAGCGCTATTTGTAAATTATTAAACTCATGTTTAAATTCAAACTTAACATGAACACAATATGTAAAATATGAGTATTTTAGATTTATGAAATAACTTGGAGTGAACCATTACCTGTAGCCTCAAACCATTTCAGCGTGTCTCGTCATTCTGCCTGCTCTCAAAAAGCCACCATCTTGTTCAGAGCACTGTTTTAAAGGCCATCTTAAACACTTATTGGTCTGTGACCCCTGGAACGATGACTGTTAAGACATCTCTCAGACTGCCATATATCTCATCGTTAATTAGGGGGGCACTCCAACATAGTAGCTCTAAAAGTGTTGAGTGACCAATGGATGATAAAGATTGCTGTGAAAACAGGGCTTTGAGTAAGATATCTATATACAATATTATTTACATCAATTCCTTTCTCCTTTATGTAAAAATTGATTCTAGTATAGTTGTAGTGTTGGAATGGTGTGATTGCATGTTCTGTTGCTAATTCGTGTGACAATCCAATATGGCAGTCTGAGAGATATATTAAGGGCCATCATTCCAGGGGTCACTGGACCAATAGGCAATCGAGATGGCCTTTAAAATAGTGCTCTTAACAAGATGGAGTTTTTTTCAAACCAGGCAGAATGGCGAGGCACACTGGAACGGTTTGAGACTGCAGTTAATGGTTGGTTAATTTTGAGTTATATCATACATCTAAAATACTGATATTTTCCATACAGTGTTCATGTAATAGATTGGATTTAAACATGAGTTTTGTAATTTACAAATAGCGCTTGTTCAGCGGATATTCACTTAGCGAGGTTAGATATAAGTGTTTGTTTTGTTTGTATGATGTTCACATAGTAGTTTGAAATGAATTACATCACTGAGAGTATGTGTGACAGGGTCTTTTATCCCGAGTCGAGGGGATATTGGAAGAAGGTGACAGACGCGGCACTTAAGGGTGTAGTACGTTTATTTATTTATTCGTTGGGATTGTAGCTCTAGCTTTTCCGCCAAAGTGTTATATTCCAAGTCCAAAACTAATATATAAATCCCTTTTCTTTTCAGGGTTCCTTGATGTTCCCGGGACAGCCTGGTCCGGTCCGGAGGGAGAGGTCTTGTTCACCCGGCTCTCATGGCCCCAGGATTTCCCAAAACAAAGAAGGAGAAAGGAACAGGTAAGTGGGGAAATTTATCTATATAGGGTTAATTGGGGTTAGTAAGGAGTGAGAGGGGGGGGGGTTTGTGTGGAGGTGGAGGAGTGTGGGGTTACGTTTCTCTTGTGTCTTCCTTTCGTTGTGCCCTGTTTGTGACCCCCTTACAGTTTTATCCACTGGTCTGGGTACGGTCCTTGTGGGGTTACCCTTCAGTTAACTGTGGTGCTGATTAAATAGGATCCCCTTCCCTACACGACCTCAGCCCTCCCCTCTTAGCCCCTTTAAACCCAGCCAACCACCCAGAACCCCAGTCCCAGCCCCGGTACGCTCGTACCCGACTTGGCCACGCCCCTCCAGGGACGTGGCCGGCTTGTAGTCGATCTCCCGACTTCGTCTCGACAGGGGCGGGAGGCGACCAAGGGTTTCCGCTCTCCGTCCGCTGTTCCTTCTCTACGGCGGGGTTTTCCTTCTCTCTTGGTGGTCCGCGGCGTTCGTCTCTCCGGCTCTCCCTGACGTCGGCGTCTCTCTCTGGGTCGCGCGACTCTCTCTCTCCGTCGGTCGTCCTTCCTCCTTCTATCTGACGGATGACGTTGGACGTCATCACGTCAGGAATCCCTCGGGTGCCCCCGGGGTATCCTCCGGCGGTCGTTCGCTCCGACCCGGAACCGGCGTCCGGAGGCGCCCGGTTACACATCCCCTCACATGAATGGGGCTGATCGAGCCCCACCAGATCCGGAAACCGGGACAAATAGTCAGCCTGACCCATAAGGTCACCAGGGAGGTGGCAAACCTGGAAGGAGAAAGGTTGGAGTTCCATGAACCATCTCAATATACGATTGTTGGTATTCTTATATCTTGAGAGCCACGTAAGGGGTGCATGGTCCGTATACAGTAGGAAAGGTCTGCCCAAAAGATAGTATTGGAGACTCTCGATAGCCCACTTAATGGCAAGACATTCCCACTCTATAATGGGGTATCTTTGCTCCCTGGGAAATAGCTTACGGCTAATAAAGACGACGGGATGGCTCACTCCGTCTTCATCCTTTTGAAAAAGAACGGCCCCTACCCCCACATCGGAGGCATCCGTTTGGAGATGAAAGGGTTTGTCAAACTCAGGACATTTCAATATCGGTTGAGTGGTGAGACACCTTTGCAAGGTATGATAACTATGAAGTTGAGTCGGGTCTAGTCGTGGGATGTTGTTGGGCTGTCCTTTTCTTAAGAGATTGGTTAGGGGGGCAGCCAAACTGGAATAGTGGGGAATGAACCTTCGATAGTACCCTACTAGACCTAAAAAGGAACGAACTCCCTTCTTCGTGGTGGGAGCATTGGTGTGTAGGATGGCTTCGATTTTATTCTTTTGGGGTCGAAGTATACCGTTGCCAATGTGATAACCCAGGTAGGAGATCTCACTAAAAGCCAGTCGGCTCTTGGCGGGGTTGGCTGTCAGTCCAGCCTTCTTTAAAGCCGAGAAGATGTGGTCTATGTGGACCACATGGTCTTCCCAGGTCTCACTGAAAATAACGATGTCATCCAGATAGGCCGCCGCGTATCTGGTATGAGGTCGTAATATGGTGTCAATGAGACGTTGGAAGGTGGCGGGGGCGCCATGTAACCCAAAAGGGAGAACCTTAAAGTGATACAATCCTGAGGGGGTAGCGAAAGCCGTCTTTTCCTTGTCTTCGGGACCCAGCGGGATCTGCCAATATCCCTTGGTCAAGTCAAGGGTAGACATGTATTTCGCTTTCCCCAACCTTTCTAAGAGCTCGTCTATCCTAGGAAGAGGATAGGTGTCAAATTGTGATATGGAATTGACCCGTCTAAAGTCAATACAAAAATGTATAGACCTATCAGGTTTGGGTACCAAGACCACGGGCGAACACCAGGGGCTTTGGGAAGGTTCTATGATGTCTAGATCTAACATCTTCTCGATTTCGTTTTCTACGAGGGTTTTCCTAGCTTCAGGGATACGATAAGGTTTTAGTCGTACGGTCTTCCCAGGTGGTGTGAGGATTTGATGATGTACCAATCGTGTCCTACCGGGTACCGAGGAGAACACCCGACCGTGTTTATCGAAGAGATTCTTCAATTGTCTATTTTGTTGAATCGAGATCTCTGTATTAATGATAGGAACCTCTCTCTCGCCAGGGGGATCAGTGGGGCACCACCCTATCTCTAGTTCCTTAACGGTATTAACTAGGCAGCCGTGCCTTGGGTCGTTCGGAGGTTCTTCCCATCTTTTTAATAAGTTAACATGGAAGATCTGTGACCTAGGGGGAGTGTCGTTAAGCTGAATTTTATAAGTTACGGGGGTTACTAGTCCTGTTACGGTGTAGGGTCCTTGCCACTTGGCCAACAATTTGTTGTCTGAACTGGGAAGAAGAACTAGCACTTTATCTCCTAGGGAAAAGGACCTCAATTGGGTATTCCGATCATAATTCCTTTTCTGTTTGTCTTGGGCCCTCTCCATGTGTTCCCTTACGCTTTCCCATACTGTATGTAGGTGGGTTTTTAACTCACGGGCGTACTTTAGAATGGTTTTTTCCCCGTCTTCTTCTTCCCACATCTCAGCGGCCATATCTAGTAGGGTCCGTGGTTGTCGCCCAAACAACAGCTCAAACGGACTATGGCCCGTAGAGGCTTGTTCGTGTGTCCTGATTGCGTATAATACTAAAGGGAGTTTCCTATCCCAGTCCTTACCAGTCTCCGAGATAGTTTTCTTTAGTAGTGTTTTGAGGGTACGGTTATATCTCTCCACCAAACCATCGGTTTGTGGATGATAAACCGACGTTCGTAACTGTTTAATCCCCAATAGCTGACATATTTATGTCATCAGGTTGGACATAAATTGGGTACCTTGGTCCATTAGGATTTCTCTAGGAAACCCAATTCGGGAAAAGAACCCTATCATGGCGTGAGCAACACTTTTGGTGTTAATACTAGAGAGGGGAATAGCCTCAGGGTATCTCGTGGCGTAATCTACTAATACCAATATATAACGATAGCCTCTCGACGAGGGCAGAAGAGGGCCAACGAGGTCCATCCCTATTCTGGAGAAGGGGACATCAATGATGGGGAGGGGTTGTAAAGGGGCCTTTCTCCGTGAGCCTGGGTCAATCAATTGGCATTTTGGACATTGTTGACAGAATTTCCTAATCTGGGAAAATACCCCCGGCCAGTAAAACTTCCTCAACAAATACTCCTCTGTTTTCTCCCTCCCATAGTGTCCACCTCCGGGCTGGCTGTGTGCTAAGTGTAGAACTTGTTGTCTATAAGGTTCTGGAACTATCAACTGTTTCTTTTCGTCTTGGTCTTTGTACGTGACTCAGTATAATAGGTCCTTAACTATGGTGAACGAGGGACCCTTATCCTGGGGGTTCCGTGGGCGTGCACTTTTCCATGCATGAATTAAACTGGGGTCTTCTCTTTGCGAAGTCCGGAAGCTGGGAAGAGCAGTGAGGGCGAGGACCTTTGTAATTACCCTGGTCCTGCTGGAGTGGTCTTGGGTATAGGCTTTCTTAATTATTCTTTTCTCCTTCCGGGTGAGTTTAGGTCGTACCCTTGGAGGTGATAGAGGCATATTGGAGAAAGGAGCGTCCTTCCACCAGTTGTTGGTTTCTTCGAGCTGTCTAAGGCTGTCTAGGAGTTGCGGGAACTCCGAAAAGTCAGTTCCTATAATCGCTTCTTCAACCAGTTGCTCTACTAAACCCACTCTTATGGGTATTTCTTTTCCTCCCCAGGTGAGGGTTGTCCAGATTAGGGGATATTCTCTGGTTTCCCCATGGATGCAACAGATTGATACCGTGAATTCCGAAGTGTAGTAATGTGCGTTGAACAACCCGGCCCTGACCACAGATTGGCTGCACCCTGAATCGATGAGGGCCACGGTGCTTTTCCCATTGATAATCAGTCTCTTTTTATAAGGGGTGTCTCTTCTCCCTGTGTAAAAGACTCTTCCCCTTGTGACCCCTATTTCCATGGGTTCTGGTTTTTCTGTTTTCAGGGGCAACCTCGAGCTATGTGGCCCCATTCCCCGCAACTGAAACACTGAGGTTGTTGTATATAGGGCCTATCTAGTCCCCGGGATTTCGCTATGTCCTCATTGATTCTTCGTCCCGCTGAAAGGCACAGGCCAACTCGATGGTAGTATTGGTATCCGGGTTTGGATGTTGTTTGATCCAGTTGCGTGTAGACGGAGGCAGAGCGTCCAAGTATTGCTCTAAGAGCACGATCTCAATAATGTCTTCCTGATTTGTCCCTATGGGACCCAACCATTTGAGACCCAGATCTTTGATCCTAAAATATAGGGCCCGGGGATTTTCGTTGGGTCCCCACTTCGCTTTTCTAAACCGGACGCGATAATGTTCAGAATCAAAACCCACCCGTTCTAAGATGCTCTTTTTAATATCCTTATAGGGGGTTATTCCACCAGGGTTTACCGCTTGATAGGCGGCTTGGAGAGTCCCCGTCAATAAGGGGGCGATATATTGGCCCCATCGCTCCTGAGGCCAAGTAGCGGAAGTAGCAACTCGCTCAAAATTGGTGAAAAAGGCATCGGGGTCTTCACCTTCTTGATATCGTTGTAAGACCGAACTGGGCACATTCGGGTGTACGCGGGTAGCAGCGATGGTATCTGTGAGATTCTTAATGGCGGTTTCATGAACCAACTGGTTGTTGGCCATTATGGTGGCCTGACTCTTAAGGGCATTTTGTAGTGCCTCTCTTTCCAATTTGACCTCTTTTTGTTGCTCTTCCCACACTAATTGTAGGTGTCTTTGTCCGGAGGCCAACTGTTGCATCATATCGGATAGGGTACACTTCTCCTCCATGGTTGGGAAGTCTCTGTCGCCTATTCCAACATCCCACTTCTGACACCACTGTGACGGGGTCTTTTATCCCGAGTCGAGGGGATATTGGAAGAAGGTGACAGACGCGGCACTTAAGGGTGTAGTACGTTTATTTATTTCTTCGTTGGGATTGTAGCTCTAGCTTTTCCGCCAAAGTGTTATATTCCAAGTCCAAAACTAATATATAAATCCCTTTTCTTTTCAGGGTTCCTTGATGTTCCCGGGACAGCCTGGTCCGGTCCGGAGGGAGAGGTCTTGTTCACCCGGCTCTCATGGCCCCAGGATTTCCCAAAACAAAGAAGGAGAAAGGAACAGGTAAGTGGGGAAATTTATCTATATAGGGTTAATTGGGGTTAGTAAGGAGTGAGAGGGGGGGGGGGTTTGTGTGGAGGTGGAGGAGTGTGGGGTTACGTTTCTCTTGTGTCTTCCTTTCGTTGTGCCCTGTTTGTGACCCCCTTACAGTTTTATCCACTGGTCTGGGTACGGTCCTTGTGGGGTTACCCTTCAGTTAACTGTGGTGCTGATTAAATAGGATCCCCTTCCCTACACGACCTCAGCCCTCCCCTCTTAGCCCCTTTAAACCCAGCCAACCACCCAGAACCCCAGTCCCAGCCCCGGTACGCTCATACCTGACTTGGCCACGCCCCTCCAGGGACGTGGCCGGCTTGTAGGCGATCTCCCGACTTCGTCTCGACAGGGGCGGGAGGCGCCCAAGGGTTTCCGCTCTCCGTCCGCTGTTCCTTCTCTACGGCGGGGTTTTCCTTCTCTCTTGGTGGTCCGCGGCGTTCGTCTCTCCGGCTCTCCCTGACGTCGGCGTCTCTCTCTGGGTCGCGCGACTCTCTCTCTCCGTCGGTCGTCCTTCCTCCTTCTATCTGACGGATGACGTTGGACGTCATCACGTCAGGAATCCCTCGGGTGCCCCCGGGGTATCCTCCGGCGGTCGTTCGCTCCGACCCGGAACCGGCGTCCGGAGGCACCCGGTTACAGTATGCTTGATGAAACAGTTGTTAACACAGTTATGTTTAATGCTTGGATACACAAAGGAGATGGACAGCCCTTGGGCGAGTGAAAGATTTTGTAGAAGCGTAGTTTTCGTGTATATAGAGGATGTATCAAAATATTGGTGAATAGATTCATAAGACTAGAAGAAATGTTGATAACTCCATAAGTAATGATGATAGTTCAATTGACTTTACTTTAGATATGATCAATTTAGAACTGTTCGTATCAAATTTACAAGAGGTAATAGAAACCTGGGCAATACTGTTTCCTGTATTACATGATTGTCTACACACCTACAACTCTATTAATCAGGAGCAAGATACAAGAGACCATTTGATGAATAGACAAATAGAGAACAGTGCATGAATATGTATGTGCCTTTATTTTGTGTACTGATAGATATAGCTAACAGGGTGATGTTCAATATGTCAGTAGCTATACCGTCATCAGTTATATTTTGAGTGTTTGATTTAATATTCAGATTTAAGATTATTTAAAAATGGTCTATAATATAGATCATTGAAATGAATAGAATAGGTACAATTGGTTACCCACTTCCTACCTATCATTGACAAGATGAAGATAAAGGCCCACATTATGACATTGGCTGTATATACCGCCTACCGCCATGGTGACGGCCGCCGAAAGACCGTCACCATGGCTACCATCCGTCCGCCAGATTATGACCTCAGCTGGACTTCTGCCACAAGAAGAGCGGAAAACTGGCTGTGGCCATACTGGCGGATGGTGGTATGGTGACGCTGCTACCACCAGCACCGCCACGCCAGTAGACCGCCGCCAGCCGTATCATGACCTGTGATACCACCTGGCGATGTTCTACTGGCGGGTGCTGCTGGGGGTAGCAGCGCCCCGTCCTGTTCCCTGAAGGAAAACCACCTGGATGAAGGTAAGGTGGGCTTCCGACAGGGGAGAGGGGTGTTGTGTGTGTGTGTGTGGGGGGTGTTGTGTGCATGAATGTTTGACTGTGTGTGAGAATGCATCTGTGTGTGTAGTGTTGTTTGCATGGGTTTATGCATGTGTGAATTTGTGTAAGAATGGAAATGTGAATGCGTGTCTGCATGTCAGTGTGAATGTGTGTATGAATGTGTGTGAGCATGACTGAATGTATGTGTGTATGAATGCGTGTATGCCAGTGTGAGTGAGTGGGTGTATGCGTGGTGTGTGTCTGCGGGTGTGTGCGTGTATGGGGATGTGGGGGTTCGGAGGGGAGGAGTGTGGATGTGGAAGGGTGGGGGTGTCTGGGGAGTGTTTGGGGGGTGGGTGACCCTCCTACCAGTGACAGGGAAGGAATTCTATGTCACTGGTAGGGTCTACCGCCATGGTTTTCGTGGCGTTGCTAACACCATGAAAACCATGGCGGTAGGCTGGCTCAAAATGCCGCCGGCAGTGCTATAGCGGCCGCCGGGCTGGAGATTGATATCTCCGGCCCGGCGGTTGCTAACGCCATGGCGGTCTGAGTGGAGAAGTGGCAGGTTGGCTGCAGCCAACCCACCATTCTCATTATGTGGCAGTATGTACCGTCAGCCTGTTGGCGGTACTGCTGCCACATTACCACTCACCACCGGGGTCATAATGACCCCCAAATTGTCTAATTTGATTATTGAAATAATGCATTTTTGATATTTAAGATGCAATAATGATAATGAAGTGCCATTTTGATGTGTAAATATTGGGTGACTAGCATGTCTTTTTGTAAAAACATATCATATATGTGTCTGAAAGCACTTATGATGTCCCAGAAGGGGGTGAAACGCATTGGCTGTGCTGTTGCTGTCTGTTTTTAATGGAGTGGAAATGAAGAATAAAGATTGAACTTCTTTTTTTAACCAATGACATCTGAGTCTCCGTTGTGAGTGGCACTTATTTAAGGCCAATTTTTAAATGCATTGAAGAAGCACAAGAGCACCCTCTTTAGTAGTATTTTATCATGCACCCACGTTTCGATGCTCACAATCAGGGTTATGAAACCTAGGAACATAATGTATGCAAAGAAATTCTAAACACACAAAAGCATAAGGAGCCCTGAATTCCCCAAGTCAATTGGCTCAATTCACACAGGAAAACCAGTAAGCATTGCCCTAAGCTATATGTACTGCATCCCAAAACCTATAACAATTCTGTCACTAGTCATGGGTTGCGTAGATGAAGCTACCCACTTCAGACTTCATGGAGGAGAGGCCAATCAAGAGTGTTGGCCTCTCAGGACATATTAAGGGTGTCCCTGAGGAATGACCAATTAGAAGTCTAGTGACACCCTCAGGATCAGAGGCTCCCACAAAGTAATACCAAAAAGAAAAAGTCAGGGGAACTTTTAACGACAAAGATAAGATGGCATAACACAGCTGCATAGCAAACTGGGGACCTTAACCCCTACACATGCCAAAAACCATATGCATGGTTGATCCGGGAGGGATAAAGTGTGATACTGATGCCTGTTGAGGTCTGGAAGGCCTCACCAATTATGGTCTCCTGTTATAGTTTTCAATATTCTTTCTACCTCCAAAGGTATGATGGATAAGAGTGCACAAAGTTATAAATATTGCTGAATGGGTCCACAGGCCAATGTAGCCTTGACCTACATAGTGAAGCGTGTGATTCATTTCTGCACACATGCTCATGTCCTTCTCCTGGCTGGGACAGCACATTGGTAGCAGCAGATAGATGAATCTGCAGCCGTTTTCTGATGTTTATCTTCAGTGCATACCCACTTCCTGCTGCAACATTTGTGCAATCTCCTCCAGCTGTTTTGTTTGTGCACCCTTTGCAGTGAGTGTTACTGCATCTGCCACCTAACCTGCCCACAACATGCAGGTCATCAGTAGGCCTCAGAGGGCTCCAACATGCAGCAAAGTGAGGGTATACCATACACTGAACCATACACTGCACTCACTTCAGCTGGCACCTGTCTCATTGGGTATGCACAAAAACCCTGCTCTGCAAGCAGTATCAACCCTAAACTCCGCTCTCCCACTCCTTTCATGATAAAGTCCATGACCATGCCAGCCTGGGCTGGGCTGGGTTGGCAATTGCAGAGCAGATTGGACACCATCTTGTACCTGACCGCCCAGCCAACTGCTTATTCTGCAATAGGTTCTTGCTTTAGGTGGCACCTTCACTAATGGCATTTGTGACTTTGTGGAATAATTTAAAGGTTTGTTTGGGGAGTAAGATCACTCAAATAGAAGCTCATTAACGCGATATTAAAGAACATGTATGAAGGATTGCACTAAGGCGTCATAGAGTAACTTTCAACATATATGAAGACATAAATGATAAGCAGGGAAATCTAATAAAAGCAGATAATCATCAAAAGATTGGAAGGACCCATCCTCTGTGTCTCTCTGATCGGCTTGCCCAGCTGTGCAATACAAAGAGAGAGATACATTATAATTACATTAGGCATCATGGCAGCTGAGGTGAATATCTCCCAATGTTTCTCGAAAAAATACCAGGAACTTTTGATACCATCAACTATTGCTAGACTCTGGATCCCGATATGTCACTGCTTTCCTGCACACATGGCAGCAGGATTTACAGATGCCTTCGCATTGGCATTTCAGGTGCCACAAAGGTGTTCCAAAATTCTATCAGGGAAGTGCTAGGAGTAGTTGGTCCTCATCAGTTCCAATGATATCATCCGGGTGCAGGACACAATTGGCAGATTACATGGTTTCTGAATGTGAATCGTAAGCAATGGGCTGGAGCTCCACCACCACAACATTGAATTCCTGCATTCCACACAGAAGTCTTTGGCTACAGATTCTAAGCGAAGAAGGTTGCCATAACCTAAAGTTACTGGTGGATGTCGAGTGAAATCACGACCAACAAAATGCTTCTCACCATTCTCTCCCAGATCAGTACAAGTCACTTTCTGCTGATGGCACACAGAGGGTTCTTTTGAGTATGTTGTAGAATTGCACCTTCCTTATGATTGACTCTCCATCCTGAGCTGTTGGGATCATGTGGCTATTAACCACAGTTACTACACAGGGCTGTGAATGGAAGTGAGTGTTCAGCTTGTGCCAGAATTGTCTTCTGGCCAGCACTGTGCGTTCCATTTGTAGCTGTGGTCTGACAGGCTCCCTCCTGTGCTCAGCACACCCCCTTATTGTTTTTCATGCGACAAACTCTCCCATGCCCCTCCTTGTGTGCTTGTAAAGGGAAATCCTTCACACCTGGGCAATGTATTCAAACCTTCCTCTCTTCTAAAGAACATTTTCTGTTTTTTGCCTTAAAATGATTCTTTGATAATTTTGTTTTTCAAACCCATATATGATAGATGCGGAACGTCCATCCACATTTAGGTACTAAGGCAAAGAGTTGTGCCGTTCACGGGAAGTAAATGCCATAGCTAGGCAAGATAGGACAGATAGGCTGTGTGCTTCTTCAGTCAAAAAGAGAGGATTTAATCAGCTGTTCCGCTGTCACTTGAAGGGAGGAGAGCTGGTTACATTTTGTAAGTTTCTGGCCGTTGTCCCAGTCTGCACCAGGCACTGCATGACCTTTATTAGGTCTGACCTACACACAGCTTTAGCTATCTCTCCAGCCTTCTGTTCCCAAAGAAATCATAATACAAATACATACATATAAATAAACATACAGGGGCTTTCAGCCCTCCATCCTCATCCATCGGTCTATGGACAGCTCACTTCACCTAATGGTTCTCTTCGCTGTGAGTGACTGCATTTTGCATATTTACTCTGCATTCAACTCAAGAAGAAATGAGCACCAGTCCATCAAGCAAAATAGTTCCTTCTGGCAGAGACCACTCTGTGTTCCTAGGTGTACACTCTAATACCATCTTTACCTAATGAATTTACTGCTAGCACTCCTTGTCTAGGTACTGCTGCTTGTGTTAACCTTGTTGGCTCAAATGAGTGTTAATATGTCCAACCAGTATAGCCCCAGGCAGAAAGGCTCTTAGAACATTCCACCTACTCAGGGTATAATGTTCTAAATTGAAATGGGAGAAACAGGAAGACAAACATTGGAACATTGGAGCTTCAGGCTTGTACCAGCCATTACAAGCTCGGAGTTTCTCTATTGTCTTCAATGGAGCTCTCAACATTCTTATGTTCTAATTATTATTATTGGATCTTTGGGCCTTGAATTAAACTCAACACAAAGTGAACAGCAGAAAGTAAATGATGCATCAAATCTAAATGTACATAAGTGAAACTCTTAAGGTGCAGTTTGCGGTGCCTAGGCAACGCTCAATGATGGCCTACAATGTACTCCATCGCTTTGCATTCAACAAAGATACTGTTTACATTACACTTTGACCAATTTTATTTCCTTAGCTGTAACTTTATTTATGTGCTTATATCAGGAAAAATGGGGTAGACCATCTTATAATTTAGTTATCAGACTCATAATTAATTTTTATGTAGTATTATTCTACACTGCCACCGAAGAGCTACTTATGCAAAAACCAAAAACACAACTGAAAGTTTTTTTTTATATAGCTTGTAAACCCAGCCTTGACACCTATAGCAACATCCCATGAGTACAGTAATGCACTGGGCTATCATGTTATTTGCCCAAGATCACAATAATTCAGTCATGGGTGACAGCAAAGGGAACAATCCACGACTTATTTTTCCCTTAGTCTGAAATTTACCAATAAAGGTTTATCACCAACTTTAGGTGTGCACATCTGTGTCTTTCCACAGAAGTGATATTTTGTTCAATGTTGTATGTGTGTATCAACCTGAGTTGTTAGGTTGCACCTGGACCCTAAGTGTTCCCTAAGATCCAGGAACATAGAAATAAGTGCAGTTTCTGGACACTTTGAATGGGAAGGTGATATCTTCAAGGTGCAGCACAATATGTGATGTTCCTATCTTCTCAAAAGTTCCATTTACCATTGTACACTAGATCTGTCTACTCTGAGAAAACCATTTCAATAATCAATTAAAAGAAAGGGGACACATTATGCATGAAATTAGTCGGCAAGGAGGAAGGACGAGTCTCTTACAAGTTTGGTGTGTGGCTCCCCCGTGTTTTATTTTCTTGTTTAGTTTGTCTGCTTCTTTTAGCCTGAAAGGTAGTTAATGTATTATGAGCATTCTTTTATCCACCTGGATGTACGGCTTGCTGAGGCCTTCCTTGTCTGTTTGTTGCTAATACTTTTTCATACTGTGCTCTGATGGCTTAATTTTACTGTTGAGGGCATCACCCACTGCATGCTGTGCTAGAAATGGGACCTTCGTCACTCGGGCCCGAAGCGCACTTAACTTGTGAACAAACAAAAATAAAAGTGAGAGCTATAAAATCACTTAATTCCAGAAAATGTTACTTGTGAATTTATATTGCATTTTTTGTGGAGTGTGTTACTTTTTTAAATATTTTAAATTTTTCTTAAGATGACATATCGCACTCATCTGTTTAGAGGCCATTTAATGAAATGTAACTTAACATTGGAAATACAATCTCATGTCAGGACCTGAGTCTCCGATTATGCTTCTGTCTCTTTACTCCATAACCTGAGCCTCCGATTATGCTTCTCTCGCTTCTATCAATTAACAGCAGCCAATTACAACAATGTAAAAGAAAAAGCTACATATCCCATGAATCTCTAGTCCATTAGTAGCCACATGCTGAAAACATGACAACCCAGTCCTTTAAGTACAGGCACCTCCATTTTGTAATCATCTTTCTATGCTGCTTCACAACCAGTTAAGTACCTTGTATATTTATTTCCGTCTTCGATGATGTACACGATGTTTCACTAAGTGCCCATATATTTGGTTCTACCTTTGATGATGTGAGGGGGCAGTTCTCGGTTAGTCCTGAACCTGAAGGATTTCAATGCCTGGATAGTGCACAGGCATTTCAAGATGGAGGGCATTCACCTTCACCGAGACATTCTGCAAGAGGGCGACTGGAAGTTTTCTGTGGACCTGAATGGAGACGTGTACTCTTGATCCCCATATTTCCCTCTTATTGACGATTCCTCCAATTTACTTGGCTGGGTCATTGCTTCAAATTCATGGTCATTCGCTTTGGACTCTGCTCAGCTCCTTGGTGCTGTACCTTGCTGATGAGACCCATAGTGGATGCTCTTTGGGCCAAAGGTATGAGGTTGATTGTCTAACTTGATGATCTGTTCCTTTTAGCCCAGGATACTCAGATGTTATCTCTCCACCTGTCCTGAACAATTCAACTCCTCCAAGACCTGTGATTTGTCATAAATCAACCAAAGTCTTTCCAGACCCCCTCCCAACACATGGAATTTTTGGGATTCCAGATAGATTCAGTGTTGTCCAATTGATTCTACCTGCCCAGAAAATTACAAATATCAAGAAGGAGTTGAGGTCTACCTTATGTTACCCGACAATCTCATTGAGCTCAGCAGCATGGACTGTTGATCTCCTGGCTTCTTTCATCCAGGCCATTTTTCCCAGGCCCCTTCATTACAGGGTTCTACAGAGACTCAAAATCATCTGCAAAAAAAGGTCTGTTTTATCCAGACTGGGTTCGCCTCTCAGAGGAGGCCAAGATGGAGATGACATGGTGGCTCGAGCATATAGATGCCTGGAATGGCAAGGCAATCTTTTGCAGCTACCTGGACATCACTCTGGAGTTGGATGCCAGCAGATTTTGTTGGGGAGCCAGATGTGGGTGCCTTTCCATGAGGGTGGGCTTTGGTCACAGACCAAACTTCTGCTTCATATAAACTGCCTAAAACTCCTTGTGGGTTCCTTTGCAATCAAGAGTCTTTCCCCCTTGAGGACAGATTGTTGCATATTTCTGAGGATGGACAACATCTCAGTAGTTTGTTATATCAACAAGCTGGACTGTACAAGTTCCCGGCTGTTGGTGGAGACTGCCAAATATTTTTGGCATTTTTGCCTTCAACATCGAATCTCAGTCACAGAGGAAGAACTTGGTGGCAGATTTGCATTCCGGCTATTTCTGGGATTTCAGAGATTGGAGCCTTTACTCAAAGGTCTTCATCAGTCTTAATTACAGGTGGGGACCATGTTCAATGGATCTGTTCGCCTCCCACCTCAATCAGTAGATTCCTCTTTTTTTCAGTTGGCGCCCAGATCCAGAGGCAATGGTGATGGATGCTTTCCTGCAGGACTGGTCTCTACATCTGGGATATGCCTTTCCTCTGTTCAGCATGATCCTGAGTCCAGTCTCAGGTTTGTCAACAGAAAGCAGAGATCATTCTTGTGACTCCACTCTGGACGGCACAGCCGTGGTTCCCTTTGGCTCTGGAATTGTCTTGCGACATGCCTCTCCTGATTCTGTTTTGCTGGAACCTGTTGTTGGACCCAGTGGGGCAACCCCATCCGTTGATTATCTCGGAGCAGCTCAGGATGATAGCCTAGAAGGTTTCCAGATGAGATGGCAAATGCCAGGTATTACTCAGCAAGCTTCCTTTTATATCAATCAGGCATGGGCTTCAGGTACCCACAAATGATATGTTTCAGCATATCAACGATGGGTTTGTTGGTGTGATGAGCAGAATACCGATCCAGCTGGGACGGATGTCTGCCTGGTGTTTAATTTCCTTTTTCATTGGCAGCTTCAGGCCTAGCTTATAGGTTCATTAATAATAATAGGTTTGCCATTCCTACGAGGCATCTCCCAATTAATGGGCAGCCTGTCAGGGAACATCCAGTAGTATGCAAGCTCATGAGAGGTATGACCATGTGTAAACCCACTCAAGCCAGATACTTATCTCAATGGGATGTTAATGTTGTCCTGCATTTCTTAGATAGGGGCCAGGGTACAAGTACCTGTCATGCAAACATTTGTCAGCCAAGCTTACTATATTACTTTGTTTGATCTCTTGCAAGAGTTTCTGATGTTCGAGCTCTTTATCTCTCTGGCAGGATGTTATCCCTGGACGGGGGTTTCTTTTTCCATTTCCAGAAGGACTAAATCTAATACCAGGAGCCATATTATAGAAGTGCTCCTGGGCCGCAACAGGCATGTGCACCCACTTTGTGCATCCTCTGTGAACTGTGATATTACAGAAAGGGCAGCAGACACTTGTGCGCCCCTTTCTGTAATATAAATAGCACTGGTGCACATATAGCACCAGTGCTATCACCAGAGAGTGTTCCCTCATTTGCATGGGGGTTGGCCTCATGCAAATGAGGGAATCCCTTTGCCTCTGCACCCGCCCTGTATTATTGATGCAGGCGCAGAGGTAAAGAATCTTTCAGGAGGCAAACTGACAGTGCACCACCTATAAGGCGGCACACTGTCAGTGTGCCCCCTGATGGCAACCTTCTGGATGGGGAAAAGGGTGTCCCATAGACCCCCCAGACATCCCCTTGCAGGCGGGTGCAGTCATTCAATGTACCCACCTCCAAGGGGCTCTCTAAACCCCCTAAAAGTGCAGGCGGGTTGCCACCTGCACAGTGAAACACAGAGTGGCTTTGAAGCAGCCCCTCTGTTTTTCACTTGATTGTGCTGCTCCCAGGGCTGTGTGAGTTTGCAACTGCCCTAGGAGCAGCACATTCAATGTAATACAGTGTATTCTCCCTGTTTGCTCCAGGTGCACCTTTGGAAATATGCACCTGGTGCAAACAAGGAGAATGCACCACATTCCGTAATATGGCCCCAGGATAGTATCTTATCTGACGTTATACACAACGCCTTAAAGCTTATGAAGCTCCCACCAGTGAATTTCGGGTGGACTCTGGAGGGCAAGTGCTCATTGCCTTGCAAAAACCTTTCAAACCCGTGGCAGCCACTACTTTGGCTAGATAGATATGTTGGCTTTTTTTAGGCTGGTATTGACATTTCCAATTTTGGTGACTAAGGACCCTATGGCCTTTAAGTCCTCCACATTGGGTTTGTGCTTAGCAGATATTCTGAAAGCAAAGGATTGGTCTTCGAGTCAACCTCTAAGTCTTTCTACTATGAACAGATTGTTGATGTGGCGTCAGTGGTGGTGGCACGGCTTTAAACAAGCATAATCGAAGCCTCTGGTCCGGACATAGAATAAAAAATGTTCCAGCTTACGCAAATGAATTACACGGAGGTGAGGATTGGCTCACCCTGATTTGTTGTGCACTATTCGTATATGTAAGGTATAAGTACATTTCTAACGTTATTCTTGTGTTTCTACATTTGTGATTATGTTTGGTTTTCTTTCCCTGTCGGTGATATTTCTGTAATACTCATTGGTATGGATTTTATGGCTTAATTTTTCTGATTTTATAGGAAAATATCAAAAATGCACTTGAGGGGGAATGGCCCCAATGGGGAATATTTTGACAGGGCATTCCTGTCCTGTGTGAAGACTGTTTCACTCCTTGTCCTGAGTGAAGACGATCTCCTTGGAGTTGTTGCAGTTATCAACCTCTCTGGTTCAGAGGGTTGGAGGACCCTTCCTCTTGGTTTGGACATGATTTGGTTCCAAGACACTATTCTTGCCCTTACAATTTCAGTTTTGTTTGCAAAGAAAGAGGATTACAAAATGGAAGTGCCTGTACTTAAGGACTGGGTTGTCGATGATTGGAGTATGTTACAACTAATGGACTTTAAATTAATGGAATATGTCATTTTTTTTCTTTTATACTGTTGCAATTGGCTTCTGTTAATTTATGCAGTAAAGACAGAGAAGCATAATCCTTGCTTCCGTGTCCTTAATGGAATTGAAAACTTTTATCACATAAGCTAGAAAATGTTTTATTGACCATCTCGTTCAAGTCATTCTGCCCCGATTCCACTTTTGGATTGTTTATAATCAGTTCAAATTGCCCCATTTTCTTCTTTTGTCCCCTTACTTCTTTGTGTTTTTTCTTTTACATTTTTTCTCTGATATTTATTCCAGCTGCTGAAATTTTGCTACGTACATCAATATCGCTTTTTAAATTAAATAATTTATTGGTTTTTAAAAGGGAAAAATATATATAAAGTACACACATAAAACATGACAAAAGACATTGGCAAACCCAATAGGTCTCACATAGGCAAGATCTATTGGCTTTCCTAATGGTTGTTTCTATTTGGACTCCTTTTTTTAGCGCAATCCTGTGAGAGCATGTGCTCTTGCTTGTGCGACTCTTGCGTCTGATAATGGGGTTGGAGCCCACCTATAGCTTACCATTTATTGGCACCATTGTTGCTCTTCTTTGCTGCATTCTCGCTTGGCAGCACTTGCCATGCTCTCTTCCTTTTGATGCTGTGGTGCAAGGACCAGGTACTGATTAATTACATTTGATTAGTACCCCTCTGCTGGCCATCTTTCTTTTTTTGCAGTTTTATATAGCTTGAACTTGATTGGAAGGAATTGGAAGGCTTTACATGAGCACCAGTTACATTACAAAAGGACAATTTCATTTTCTATTAGGGAAGGACAGATGAAGTGATTTGTCCAGAATCACAGGATGTTGAGTAGATGCTGAGACGTGAACCTGGTTCTCCTGCTCTAAACTCTGCAGCTGCGTCCCTTACACCACTTCCTCTCCTGCTGCTCATGCTGGAATTGAGGTAACATTTATACCCTATGGTGCTGTCTTTTTTAAGTTATCTTTACCTCCTCTCCCTGTTTCTTCTCGTTACATCCGGGATAATGTTCTTGCCGCTCTGTGCGTTCCTTGAAGTTGTCTGCACTTTTGTTTATTTTTATGTTCACCATTTTGTACGGATTTTCTAACACCATTCATCTTGCGCAAACCCTGGAAAGGCACATTTGTATACCTGAAGCTAAAACTTGGCATGTGGTGCCTTCTTCTTGCTATTCTGCTAATGATTTCAACTTGATAGTCAAATAATAAAAAAATATTTGCTGTTTTATGCGTAGATGACAAGGTTACTCGCTGCTCCAGTACGTCGGGAAAATATCAAAAGTTGTTCTTATCAATGAAATCGTTACAAGTTTTCTCCCAGAGGTAAGCTCTGTATCACATGTCTTGAGATGTCACTGCTATGATGTCACATGCCGTTAAAAGGGCTGGTGATGCTTTACTTCACTTTGGCAAACTTTACTAGTTTTGTGATGTAACGCCTGTGTTAAACCCTGCACCTATTCTTTTTTTAGGTTGAGCCTGCGACAGCATGTGCTAGCACATGCGTCTCTCTTGCGAGATAGTATTGTTAACAAAAAGGGCTTGGAGCCTGCCCATTGCTTACCATTTGTTGGCTTGTGTGGCACTCTTTACAGCCTTGTAATTGATCAATGCAAGCCAAGCATAATTTCCATTCCTTTCTGTGGAGCAGAGACCAAGCACTGTTTGATTCAGCTTAATCAGTACCTGTCTACTGCTCCCAATGTGACTGAGATAGTATTTTGATATTTTTAACTTCAAGTTCCCTGCAAACAGAAGGTGTCTGACTGAGAAGGCGTGTGACTGGCAAAAATGTGCCCATCAGGTCAGACAAAATTGCAAAGTTTTATTTTCTATAGTTAACTTTCTTTTATTTTGCCAAGTCTTCTTTTCTCGCTTTCCAGACTCATGTTTTGTTTTGCTGTTACTCGTGGGCGCTGTTCTCAAAAGAAGATGATTAACTTGTTCTACATATTGCAAAGTGACATTGTTTCTTTCTTATGTGTATTTTATGCATTGATGCTTTAACATAATGCTTTAACACATAATCATGCAATATGCCTCCATCCACCCCACTCCAGTCCACCCCACACCAATTCACCCCAATCCAATCCGCCCCATTCCACTCCAATCCGCAACACTCCAATCAACCCCAATCCATTCCACCCCACTCCAATCCAACCCCAGTCAATCCAATCCACCCCAATCCAATCCAATCTATCCTAGACCAATCTATTCCATTCAACCCCACAATCCACCCCATTCCAATCCAACCCACTCTACACCACTCCAGTCCAATGCACCCCAGTCCAAACCATTCACCTCAATCCAATCCATCCCTCTCTGATTCTCCCAGTCCACCCTGATCGAATCCACCCCACACCAATCTGCCCCAATGCAATCTGCCCCACTCCAATTCACCCTACTCCAATCTATTCCATCCCACCTCACCCCCACCAATTTACCCAAATCCAATCCACCCCACCCCAAGCCAATCCACCCTAGTCCAATCCCATCCACCCCAATCCAATCTACCCCATACCAATCTAATCCAATCACCTACACTCCAATCCTCGCACTCACCAATCCACCCTGCTCCAATCAAGCCCAATCCAATCCAGTGCAGTCCAATCAACTGCACTCCAATCCAACCCACCACAATCCACCCCACACTAATCCAATCCACCCCACTCCACCCAAGTCCACCCACCCCAATTTAATCTACCTCATTCCAATTCAGTCCACCCGAATCCAATCCAGCGTGCCACCACACCTCACCCCAATCCAATACACCCCACTCCAATCTAGTCCACCCTACTCCAATCCAATCAACCCCCATTCCAATCCACCCAACTCCAATCCAACTCACTCCAATCCAATCCACTCCATCCAATCCAACCCATTTTATCCAATTCACCCCACCCAATCCAATCCACCCCACCCAATCCAGACCACCACACTCTAATCCAATCCACCCACTACACCAATCCAATCTACTCCAATTCACCCCACTCCAATCCAATCCACCCCAATCCAATCCAATCCAATCCAATCCAATCCAATACAATACAATGAACTGTTACTGCAGATTGAAATATGTGCTTCTTTCTTGGAACACATATTTCTTCAAGCAGTTTTCAACACCACAGCAGCAGAATATATTCTATTGAAAACCAACACAGCTTGTTTCACAGCAAGGTGACCTCTGTATCGACCGTGGATTACAGTGGTCGCATGTCTACATTTTCAGTACCTACACTGCCACTTCCTCACATGGGCCTGTAATGAGATGCCGCAGGTTTTCCCACATAAGAGGTGTTGCCTCTCTCCCCTCATTCGCCAGAGTGACTGAAGTAGGCAGGTTGCTCTGACTTGCTTTTGCAGTTGGCGGGTTTTCATCGTTCTGAAAGCAGTATGCAAATGAATAACTGTGATGCATTGATCAAATACTCCTGTCTTTCATACTTCCCTTGCAGGTAGGTCGGAGTGTAATTATGCACCCCTTTCCAGGGCGAGCCTGTGAGAGCATGCGCTAGCGCCTGTGCTCTCGCGAGACTGTCTCTAACAATGGGCTCGGATCCCACTCATAGCTAACCATTCGTTGGCATCATTGTCGCTCTCCTTTGATGCCTTCTCCATATCTCTTTTTTTAAACTTATTTAACGTTTACCCAACCATCTCCTCTTTTTTCTCCCCTCCCACCCTCCATCCTGCCCCTGTTTCTTCTCCCCTTCCACTGCCCTTGTATACTCTTTGCATGTTGCTGCTGATAGAATATCCTTTTAGTTGCTTTGTTCCCATGCCACACTGCAATACTTTCTTTACCCTGGAATTGCACTTTCTTTGATACTCTTCCAATCTCTCTCCATTTCTCCCCTTACATCATCAATCTCTCATTATTTCTCTCTTTCTCCCGTTTTCTCTTCTCTCTTGCTTTTTCCCTACCTCCCACTGTCTCATTTCCCTCTCTTGTACTCCCTTTCTTCCTCTTTCCTCTCAGCCCGCATTGCTGCAATCTGGACCTAAAGGGGCTTTGAAGCGACCAGCGCTGGCCGCCTTATAGCGCTTTTAAAAATCATCCTGTTATCCAGCCTCCTACCCAGTTAGCCACTCCCCACCCAATTGCCAAAGTCAAAAGCTCTTCCGGGGGGCGAGACATATTGGCTTTGCCAATGCTTGTTTATTATTTTAGTCACTCTTGTTTGTTTAAACTATATTTTCAAACTACAACGATTTAAAGTCTATAGTATATTTGGTTGGTGCCCATTCAAATCATACTTTTCTATGGAGCTCATTGAAGCTAAAAATGGTTTCGTACTTTTCTTACCACACCTGCCTCTTAAGGAGCACCTGTGCTGTTCTATTAAATTTATTCGTAATTGTTATTTTTTCATAATTTAGCGGTTCTATTGTAAGCATTTGCCACCACGTTTAGGGGCAGTAAGTTTTCTTTTTTGACATATACTTGTAATAAAAATGTAACCATCCGTTGCACCGCCTGGCCAAGGCCAGCCTTATTGGCTTTGTCAATGCTTGGTCCGTATGTTCTGGATGAGCTCTGAGAAGTCATCTTCATCTTGCAGGCTAGGCGGCGCTGACGGGAACCAGCTGTACGAGCGCCGTTCCACTTCCGGTTCACAAGATTGGTTTGCCTTTCTGTCACTCACCCAGGGCTTGGTCACCCACGCTTAGATGAGTACGTTTACTGGGACTGTTGCTTACTGGCTCCATTGCCTTTGCTGGCCCAGCATCCATCTTGCGAATGGTCACTTCCTATAGGTGGCATTGTTTTACCACTACAGTGTGCGTGCCCGTGCCATATTGCGGGAGGTGAAACTTGCAATGGAGACATTCTATGCTGTCGATGTTTAGGCCAGTTGTTGAGTTGGAAAGTGTGTTTTTTTGGAGAAAAAAAAAACTGGGGGAAGGGATTTTTCCCGTTGACTTCTATAGAAGCGGAGGTACTTTCAGGCGGAGATAGCTAAAAATAATTATAGGCTCAAAAATCGGGAGTCTCCTGCCTAAATCGGGCCTATTGGCATGTATGCCAACAGCAGGGATGTTGTTTTGTTTGTTTATGAACAGGTATATAATATCCGCTTGATGTTGGCTTTGTTTCCTGTAGGGACATGACCAGCAGGCCAAACAGTGGATTTGGTTTGGCAACAGTTTGCATTGGAATGGACATTATTTGTGTGTTCAGTGGGTCTTTGTTGTTTACTCTGTAAATCACAGTCTTTCATGCGGGTTTTCAAATGAGTAGCACATTTGTGATAGGTTTTGCAGTGATTCTGATGTGTGGGTTTAAAAATATGCGTTTTATAATCCATATTTTTCTGGGTATTGACATTGGAGTATGTGTAATCTTCCTCGGCAGTCCAAACCAGTGAGGGTGACCAGATATTTAAAAAAAACAGGACATTTCACTAACATAGAAGGACAACAATGTTTCATTAACCAAGTGGCACACAATGACAGCGCGCTCGACCTAGAAAAACAGACGAGGCACTGAGGAAATAAATGAAGTGCAATTTTCAGACCCACTATCACATCTGTTAATTAAATTGCTTTCTGAGAGCTGCTGCTAACTAGTCCTCCTTTGAAACATATAAAAAGGTGCTATCCTCAGTTTTCAGTCGACTCTGTCTGAAAACCGGGACATGAGCCAAATTTACTGAAATCTGCAGAGACAGCGGCTGAAAAACCGCGATTGTCCCGACAAATCCGGGACATCTGGTCACCCTAAGACCGGCGCATAGAAAGCCCCACGTGCCATTCTTCACCCTTGGTGCACATTAGGATGATCCTGGGGCTCAGAGAGAGCAGGGGACGGCACTGTCTGTGATGGTAGCTTGAGGCCCACTAGCCCCAGGTGCACCGTCCCATGCCGTGGACACTTCAAAGTTTAGATGCACCAGGCTGTGCACATTTTCATCCGAAGAGGACACAAATGTGTGGCCTGATTAATTCATTGTAAGTTGTGTGATACCAGACAAAAGTGTGGGTGGACCTCCATGGGTGGCTATGGCGGAGGAGCATCACCCCACTGCTGAAAGGCAGCAGAAATTCGAAAAATAAAATGATAATAAAAGTATTTTATTATCATTTTATTTTCCTGCTAGGGCGGGGCCAGCATCCTCTTCGTCAGCAGGGAGTAGGAGTAGTCAGTGCACTTTTAAGTGCGCATGTCGGTTTGGCCGGCTGTCTTAGGCCAGCCAAACCGGCAAGCACACTTAGAATGCGCCACCTGGTCTGTGTTGCACAGCCGGGTGGAGACCAAGCACATTTCAGCCCGCTCTGGCCATTCCTGGCGCTTCTCTCATGCCGGGTAACAACAAGAGAGAAGTGTCTCATTGGGTGGGGACAGAGGCAAGGCAAGCATAGAAGCACCGAGGCGTCAGAACACAGTGGCGGCAGGTGAGAGTTTTTTTTTATTATTGCCTCCCCACCCCCCCATGCCCACCAGCCACTGCTTCCACCTCATCTCCAGGGGTGTAGCATTCGGGTGGGGGCGTTTGAGATGGTACACCCCCTAATAAATGTATTTTCTGCTAAATCGTTGGGTACCGCTGCTTTCAGGTGGGTTTGGTGAGGTGTCTGTCGAACTCCACCAGGACCTTTTACATACACACAGCCAAAAATGCATACACACTCTCTCCATCTCTCGGTTTTGGAAGTCTTCACAATGATGCTTATTTTAAAAGATACTGTGATTTTTTCATACTTGGTACACTTCATCTCCCTTTTCCCTGCCTCTCAATCACTTCTCATGTACCCTGCTTGTGGTATAATGTATTTTTAAATTATATCATTGAACTATTTGACACTCACACACCCCAATGTTACTGACCAAGCTACGCCCCTTCTCATCTCCAGTCCATTAATCAGTGTATGATCTTGAATGGAAAGAGATTCAGGAAGTTGGCATGCAAATTTATTTATTTTTTAAACAAAGCTTCCATGTCAGAGACTGGATTGAGACAGCAGAAACAGCAAGCTAGTTCCAGAGTGGAGGGCATCTTTGTCTAGGTGTTCCCAGCAGGCCCAACCTTCTCCAGCCACCTTCTACATCTGCAACATCCACCTTCATGCCTGGTTCCGGGAATGAAGCACACATGGATGCCATTAGTCCAAATCCTACATGATGGAAGAAAATAATCTTTTTTGAAAAGGAAACCAATGTTATTACAACAATGTGTCTGCTGCTGTACTCTACCTTCAGAGAGGCCCACAACATCTGATTGAGACTCTACTCAAAATGGGTGGTGAGGCAGATTAATCAACCACATTAACAGCTTCAGTTTGCCCATCAATGCTGTTCAAGAGAAGTTTATACTCAAAGAGTAGTCAATTTACCAGTGTATTTGATACAAGGCCTGAAAACTGACCAACATTTGCATGTCGTGAAAGTCAGAAAATCATAAGAAGCAGGTCCTGTACCCAAAAGTAACTAGGAGACAGAAATCTGGTAGGACAAAGACAGGGTCCTACACACCCAGGAAGGGAATACATCAGAATTGTCCTGGCATCCTGTCCTCTCCCTTTCAAGTGTGCGAAAGTGTTACATGTGGCTTAGGGAGACCTGTCAGGCAGGATTTGACACAGTGGTGTTAAAAGTATGCACACAACATCTATCTTCTGATGAGCTCAGAGAAGTCATCTCTACCCACCTAGGCCAACCTACTGTGTAGCTTCTGGGAGGAATTTCACACATTTTCAGATTTCATTCACACCCAGTATTAGGCAGAGCTAACACACATTATCCTTCAGCACATTCAGGCAGGATGAAGGTAACATTGAAAAAGTGACGCTTCCCAGATAGTTAAGAAAAAATAACTTTATCATCAGATTGGATTATTATTAAATATAAAAATAGGTGTTTGAATGGGATCTGTAACCGGTACAGATGAAATGTTCAAAATTATAGTGTGAGATCTATACTTTGGGTTTTCCTATGTGCCAGCTACAGCCTGACCAGTGATAATGTAATTTTGGGCTTAGTTACTGGGACAACATGCTATTTCCAATATAATACATGTTCCACTCTTACATATTATGCACCCTACCTTGTGGATAGCAAAGCACACTTAGAGGTGACTTATTTAATATTTTAAATCAGGTTTTTCTACCTGCCAAAATAGTACTTTGACAGGTCTGAGCAACAGGGGTCAAACTGCGGGTGTCAGACTACACAAGGTAGACATGAAACCATGTTTTCTGTGCCACTGTAGTGGATGACACAACATGTGCTGCGGTCCACAAGTGTCATTTATCTTTCCATTCCATGGGTGTACTACAGCACTATGCACTATGGCCTTATAGGAAAGGTACATGTGCCAATCAGGTTTTAAGCCAATTTTGGCATGTTTTAGGGGTTAGAGCACTGGATAGCAGTACTCCAATGTTAGAGTTCAAGATTACTAGTAAGTGATTCCCAAAAATTGGTGGTCAACACCCAAAAAGGGGTCATTTGTAACACAAGTGCAGTTGTTTGGGGTGCACCCTTAGAAAATCAAACTATTCAAGTAAAACGTCTACCAATGAAAGCTGCTAAGTCGTTTAACTAGAGAAAGCTAACAGCAGTATATCATGTTTTTCTTCATTTCTAATATCATCTTTATCATTCCAGCGTGTTGGTAAGATCTGACAACATGGTGACACCCGCTAATATAAATTACCAATGCAGTACCAATTCAGGATCTCTAAAAACATAGCATACTTTCGGAGTATTTGGGTAGAGAAGCATCTGTTATTCATTTCAGCATTTCATATCTAGGGCCTGGAAGAGGTGGACGCGGATCACCTCAGCAGAGCGTTCTCATTACAGAACCTGACATTGTCCAATTCAACTTTCCAGTGGATTTGACAGACGCTTGGCTCTCTTTTCAAAGGATCAATTTGTCCGCAAGATCAACTGTCTTCTTCCGCGGTTTTGGTCTAGTGTTCTGGAGAATGGGGTGTGAGGAGTGGATAGTCTCCTGTTGTAATGGCCGAACAAGCTTCTTTTTGCTTTCCCTCCAATCCAGAGGTTGCTGCTGAAAAACCTGGAGGAGAAAGCAAATACAATCTTAGTGGTTCCATTCTGGCCTCCCAGATCGAGGTTTCTCAGTGCCCACGAAGATGTCTCTTAAACATCCTTACGTTCTTGCTCAAACTTGTCTTTCTCCCAATCATCACAACCTACCCACACTTTCTGTTCCAGGCCATTGACTCAGCTTGGTATATCAAGAAGTGCAGAGAGATGTTTTGTTATTTATAGCACCCAGCGGAGGGTGGGATCACTTAACACATTCCTGTTTTATTTCTTGTCTCGTAGAGTGGATACAGATCCTCATGAAGTAATAATTGGGACCAGGATGAAGTGGACTAAAAGATAAGATTAACATTAAGTGATTGGGCCAGTGGAGCTCTTGTTTTAAAACATGAGGCAAAATACCAGATACAGCACAGAACAACGCTGAAATCTGGAGATCTCCCGTAAGAGTTCCCTAGGTAGTGGAAAGATGCAGCAAATCAGAGAACTGGAGAGTGGATCTCAGTAAGATCTAAAATTCATTCAGGAGAGTTGAACACAACTAGACAGTGTGAATGACAAGAACATGAGTCTGAAAACTAAGGGCCTGATTTATGAAAAGTTAGCGCCACCTTAACGTCATTTTTTGACGCAACATGCAAACTTTACAAAATATAATTATAAAATTATGGGGCATATTTATACTTGGTTTGCACTGAATTAGCATAATTTGTTTTACACGAATTAAGCGCAAACCTAACTCCATATTTATACTTTGGCGCTAGACACATCTAGCGCCAAAGTTATGGAGTTAACGTCATTTTCTGGATGCGTCAATGAGATGCAAGGTAGGCGTTCCCGTGCAGAAAATGACAATATGGTCTTAACGCCCCCCCCTCGTGCTAAATTCAAGCACAGGGGGTTGGAGGCCTTAAATAATGGCACTTAGCTTTCTCAGTGCCATTATTTAACGCCTGGGTATGGGTATGCATTAGGGGATCTGTGGGCATGTTTCCACTGAGCTTGGCCATTGGGGTGGTTTGCATGACTCCCATTTTTGCTAAGATAGGAGCCATGTCCATGGGGGTTGTGCGCCAGGAAATGGTGTTACAATTTTTTTGCCTCTAAACAGTGTAGCGCCATAATTCGGCGCACAACCTCAGGTGCCCCCTACGCCTCCCTCACCCGGTTAGCATCATTTACAATGAAGCTAACCGGGCATTACTGCCGGTTAGCGGAATTCCATAAATATGGTGCCCGATCAGCGTCCAGGAATGGCACTAACTGGTGCTATACTTTTACACGCAAAACTGCTGTAAATATGGGTCAATATTTTGTAAGTTTGCGCCACTTTTGCGTCAAAAAATTACGTTAAGGCGGCACTAACTTTTCATAAATCAGGCCCCAAGTGTCAACAGAATGTCTCAACACAAACCTGTGCAACCCACTATGTTGATGTAGGGAGATCTGGGTGCCTAGATTTGTAATTGTCACATTATAATGTTCTGCAAGTGTTGCTATACTGGCTGATTGATCTTCTTTCAATAAACAGCTTCAGACAATAATTTCAAGGGAGCAAATATAGGTAATTCTCAATGTTTACTGCAGCAAAATAAAAAAAAACTGAAGTAAATTAAAACCTATAAAAATGCCTTTCCCCACCGGGCTGCAGCTTTTTGCCTGATCTATGTCTTCTTATCTCTTAAGTGCCTCACTGAGATGAACTCCTTCTCTGGCCTGCAGGTCATGAATTTGAATTGTGGCATGGCCCACTCAAACTTTTATCCCTCCCAACTCGATAAATTTCGCACCTTTGAACTTGCTAAAAATATCACCTGCTGTTTACAACACTTATTATTGTTAACAGTCTTTTTCTGTATACTGAAGAAAAGTCTGATGCAAGAACCGTTCGGGCAGTGCCGAGTCTACGTGCCAATACTATATTACACCAAGACAGATCTACAAAAGTGTTTTGTGTCACAAATCCTGTGATTCATAAAATGACTGCGTTTGAGACCGTAAAATGCCCTTTCTTAAATGACAAACCCATTTTATGAGTCGAAATAGTTTTTCTGACTTGTAAAATTGGTTTTGCGATCCATACGGAATCACAGTTTGGAAGGGGAATTCCTTCCAAATTGCAGTTCAATAGGGTGTGTATCGCAACAGTTTGCTACCACAATTTCGCAAAGCATTGACCAGTTACCAACTCCTCCATGCGGTGGTGACTGATTTGCAAAGAGGAAGAGTCTGATGCACCCCTTCTGCTACTGGAATGATGTTGGTAGCCTGAGAGGGAGTAGTCAGTGGTCCAGGAGACCTCTGCCTGCTCTCCTTTAGGGTTTCCCAAATGGGAAACCTTCATTTTGATTTGAAGCAGCACCAGTTCCTTTAAGTAACTAGGGTTGCATTTAAAAACAAGGGCCCATATTTATGGGGAAATGATGGAGCACGACTCAGAGCCAAAATTGACAGTGCTGCGCTCCGTCATTTAAGTGAATACGGCGCACCCCTGTGTTGTCCCCTGCGCTGGTGCTAAATTTAGCTGCCAGCGCCAACACAGGCATCCTTGCACCATCGTGCAAGGATATCTGTGTTGAGGGGATTGATTGTTTATGTGTGGAAAGGTGTTCCTTCCTGCACATAAACAATCACCAATGGCGCCTTGGCACTTCTGTGTGTGCTGCAGAAGGCAGCACATAGAAGTGCCAAAGCATAATTTTCAAATGATTGTTTATGTACAGGAAGGGACACCTTCTGGCATTTTGCTCTTTCTATGCATGCTGCAGAATGCCTCACGCATAGAAAAAGCAAAAAAAACAAGGAGGAATAAAAATTATTCCTCCTCGTTGCGCCTTTGTAACGCCACCCGTTGAGGCAACATTAGATTTTGGTGCTGCCTCAGGTTTACGAAATCTTGTAAATCTGAGGCAGCGTCAAAAGGCAATGGGTGTTGCTGTGGCATGCCCACAGCAACACCTATTGCACACCCCTCTGACGCAGATAACTGCGTCGGAGAGGCCCATATTTACAAGGGGGGTAACGCCACAAAAGTGGAGTTACACCTCCTCGTAAATATGGAGCAGAGGTTAGCGCCACTGGAGGCGCCACGTAAAGTGATGCTCCAGTGGCGCTAGGGGCTCATAAATATGTCCCAAAGTTTTCAGTTTGCGAATGCAAACCCAAGTTTGGAAGTCTGCTGTCCATTCCAGGCCGCCATCCCTGTGTTTGTAACCAATCAGAGGGGTTGTAAATTGTGACATGTCTATTTAATAGGCATTAGGCAGGTCGTTCAGCAACCCTGGGCAAATGGTGATTTTATGAACTGACCTAATAGTACACAAGTCAGTTTGCAAAATTAGAGCCTATTCACAATAAGTTGGTGCACAATTTGCTACCACATTTCCCAAATACACTCTTGGTATATCTGGCCCAAAATGCGGTAATAGTTTTTGAGTATGGTATTGCTGAATGGTATTTCCTTTTGTGCACTGTCCACACAAAATCCTTTGGGTACTACCTGGAGAACATTATGCAACCATAAAATTGACATCTCATGCAATTTGTGCATGCAACAATAAAACTGATACCATGCCCAATCTGTGCACAACACTTGATTTTAAATTGGTAGCAAATGTTACCATGGTGCATAGAATTCATTCATTCATTCGCATTTATAAAGCACGCTACTCACCCGTAAGGGTCTCAAGGCGCTGGGGGGGTGGGGGGGGGGTGTCAGTGCTCAAAGAGCCAGGTGTTGAGCTGCCTCCTGAAGGAGAGGTGGTCAGGTATGGTGCGAAGGTGGCTGGGCAGAGAGTTCCAGGTCTTCGCTGCCAGGAAAGAGAAGGATCTTCCTCCGGCGGTGGCTTTGCGGATGCGGGGTACGGCTGTCAGGGCTTGTCCGGTCGAGCGTAGGGTGCGCGGAGGAGTGTAGAAGGAGATGCGGTGGTTGATGAGTTTTGGTCCGAGGTTGTGAAGGGCTTTGTGTGCGTGGGTGAGGACTCTGAAGGTGATCCTCTTGTTGACTGGGAGCCAGTGAAGTTTCTTCAAGTGTCCGGAGATGTGGTGGTGGCGGGGTATGTTCAGGATGAGTCGTGCGGCAGCGTTCTGGATCCGTTGAAGTTTCCTCTGCAGCTTGATGGTGATGCCGGCGTACACAGTGTTCCCATAGTCCAAGCGACTGGTGACGAGGGCGTGGGTGACGGTCTTTCTGGTATCGGTGGGGATCCAGCGGAAGATCTTGCGGAGCATGCGGAGGGTGTTGAAGCATGCCGAGGTCACCGAGTTGACCTGTCTGGACATGGAGAGGGATGAGTCCAGGATGAAGCCGAGGTTGCGTGCGTGGTCGGTGGGTTGGGGAGTGCTGCCTAGGGCGGGAGGCCACCAGGAGTCGTCCCAGGCGGTGGGTGTAGGGCCGAGGATGAGAACCTCCGTCTTCTCTGTGTTCAGTTTCAGCCTGCTGTCTGTCATCCAGTTCGCTACTTCCTTCATGCCTTCGTGTAGTCTGGTCCTTGCTGAGGTGGGGTTGTTGGTGAGGGATAAGATGATCTGGGTGTCGTCGGTGTAGGATATGAGGTCGAGTCCGTGTTTTCGTGCGATGTTCGCCAGGGGGGTCATGTAAATGTTGAAGAGGGTGGGGCTGAGGGAGGATCCTTGGGGGACGCCGCAGATGATCTCCGTGGCTGTAGATCTGAAGGGGGGGAGGCGGACTCTCTGAGTTCTTCCAGAGAGGAAGGAGATGATCCATTCCAGGGCCTTGCCTCTGATGCCGGCGTTGCTGAGGCGGTGTATCAGGGTACGGTGGCAGACCGTGTCGACGGCTGCAGAGAGGTCCAGGAGTATGAGGGCCACGGTTTCTCCCTTGTCGGTCAGGGATCTGATGTCGTCCGTGGCTGCGATGAGGGCGGTTTCGGTGCTGTGCTTAGCTCTGAAGCCGAACTGTGTGGGGTCGAGTGAGTCGTTGGTTTCCAAGGCGGTGGTGAGTTGAGCGTTGACGATTTTCTCAATCACTTTGGCGGGGAACGGTAGGAGAGAGATGGGCCGGAAGTTTTTGAGTTTGGTGGGGTCTGCTGTTGGTTTCTTTAAGAGGGTGTTGAGCTCTGCGTGTTTCCAGCTCTCTGGGAAGGTGGCGGAGGTGAGAGATGCGTTGATGACGTCTCGGAGGTGGGGTGCGATGATGTTGTCGGCTTTGTTGTAGATGTGGTGCGGGCAGGGGTCGGATGGAGATCCAGAGTGGATCGAGTTCATGACGCGGGTGGTTTCCTCAGTGGTGGTTGGGTTCCAGGTGAGGATGGTGGTGATGTCGGTGGCGGGTTCTGGGGGTGGGTTCGTGTTGGTAGTGGTGAAGCTGTTGTATATGTCGGCGATTTTGTGGTGGAAGAAGGCTGCGAGGGAGTCGCAGAGGTCCTGTGAGGGAGGGATGGAGTTGTTTTCTGCGTCGGGGTTGGAGAGCTCTTTGATGATGCCAAAAAGTTCCTTGCTGTTGTGGGCGTTGTTGTCTAGTCTGTTCTGGTAGGCTGATTTTCGTGCGGCGCGGAGGCGTTGGTGGTGTTGGCGGGTGGCGTTCTTGAGGGCTGACATGTTCTCCTCAGTCTGGTTGAGACGCCAAGACTTCTCGAGGGTGCAGCATTCTTTTTTGGAGTCCTTGAGGTCGGGGGTGAACCAGAAGTTTTTCTTGTGGTTGTTGGTGTTAGCTTGGGTCTTCAGGGGGGCCAGGAGGTTGGCGCAGTCTGAGATCCAGCTCGTGAGGTTGTTGGCGGCTTCGTTGGGGTTAGTGGTGCTGGTGGGTTGGTTCTGGGAGAGGGTCGATGCGAGCTGTTCTGTGGTGATTCGATTCCAGTGTCTTCTTGGTGGTTGCTGGGTGTGGTGGTGCATGGTGGTCTTCTTGAAACTGAAGTGGACACAGCTGTGGTCCGACCAGGTGAGTTCGGTGGTGTGGCTGAAGGAGATGTGTTTGCTGGAGGAGAAGATGGGGTCGAGCGTGTGTCCGGCGTAGTGGGTGGGGGTGTTGACTAGCTGTTTCAGTCCTAGGTTGGCGAGGTTGTCCAGTAAGGCTGTGGTGTTGTTGTCGGTGTGGTTCTCCAGGTGAAAGTTGAGGTCCCCTAGGAGGATGTAGTCGGTGGACGAGAGTGCGTGAGGGTTGATGAAGTCTGCGATGTCTTCGCTGAACTTGGTGCGTGGTCCTGGTGGTCTGTACATGAGGGTGCCTCTGAGGGTGGTCTTGGGGTCGCTGTGGATCGCGAAGTGGAGGTGTTCGGCGTTGGGGAGTGAGTCGTCGATGTGGGTCGAGATACGGATGGAGCTTTTGTGTGCGATGTCGACGCCTCCTCCGATGCGGTTGGTGCGGTCTTTCCGGATGATTTTGTAGCCGTCGGGGATGGCTATGGCGATGTCGGGTGCCGAGGAGGGGTTCATCCAGGTCTCGGTGAGGAAGGCGATGTCCGGGTTCGTTGAGTTGATGAGGTTCCACAGTTCGATGGCGTGTCTGTGGACGGAGCGGGTGTTGACCAGGATGCAGTGGAGATTGCTTCCGGGGGAGTCGTTCTTGATGGGAGCGGTGTGAGTCCGTAGGCAGGTGAAGCGGCAGCTGCTGCAGGTGAAGGGTCCGTGGGTTCGTTTCGGGGTGGCGCAGTAGCAGCCCGGGGTGCGGCCGGGGTTGAGGGTGGTGAGGGTGGTGGAGTCGTAGGTCAGGCGGGGGTCGGGGGGGCCAGGGGTTCGGGCGCTGGGCGCGGTCCAGGCACGGACGGGCGCAGACGGGCTTGCCTTAGGTGCGCCTTCGGCGCAGTCGCGCAGCGGCCGCCATTTAAGGCTAGCTGGGAGGAGGGGTCAGCTGGGAGGCGGGTGGCGGGAGGGTAGGGGCCAATGGGATGCGGGCACAAAACGGCGGGAAAAGCGGGAGAGGGAATGAAGCGGCGAGGGCCGCAAAAGGCGGGAAAAAAACGAGGAAGAAAGCGATCGAGAAAACGAGGCAGAAAAAAGGCGACGGGCACGGCGAGGGGGGCACACACAGGCAAACAGGGGTACAAAAGGCAAAAAAGGAGAACACTCGCTCAAGCAACCAGGGGTACAGAAGGCAAAAAGGAAAAACACTCGCACAGACAACCAGGGGTACAGAAGGCAAAAAGGAAAAACACTCGCTCAGACAACAAGGGCACACTCACGCTCAGGGGCAGCAGTAACCAGGGGGGCAGGGGGCAGAGGTGGCGCTCGCTGTCGCGGCGCGGGGAGCGACCTACCCGGGGGTCAAGGGTCGCTTACCTGCGTTGCGCAGCGGCCGCCATATAAGGCTAGCTGGGAGGAGGGGTCAGCTGGGAGGCGGGTGGCGGGAGGGTAGGGGCCAATGGGATGCGGGCAAAAAACGGCGGGAAAAGCGGGAGAGGGAATGAAGCGGCGAGGGCCGCAAAAGGCGGGAAAAAAACGAGGAAGAAAGCGATCGAGAAAACGAGGCAGAAAAAAGGCGACGGGCACGGCGAGGGGGGCACACACAGGCAAACAGGGGTACAAAAGGCAAAAAAGGAGAACACTTGCTCAAACAACCAGGGGTACAGAAGCCAAAAAGGAAAAACACTCGCACAGACAACCAGGGGTACAGAAGGCAAAAAGGAAAAACACTCGCTCAGACAACAAGGGCACACTCACTCTCAGGGGCAGCAGTAACCAGGGGGGCAGGGGGCAGGGGTGGCGCTCGCTGTCGCGGCGCGGGGAGCGACCTACCCGGGGGTCTAGGGTCGCTTCCAGTATGACTTTGAGAACACACTCTATTTATGAATCTACAGTCAGTGATACATATATGTGACTCAAAACGGATTCATTCACTAACAAAAAATGAAAAGCCGTGGCCCACCTGAAACGTGAAAAATTCTCTATATACTTAACAGCAGAAACTACCATAGGCTGGTAGCTGGAGTACCGGAAGAAGAATAGGGTTTCCCACGGCGTCTTGTAAATCAGCCCAGTCACATTTTAACTGTCCCATAAATACAATTTCACAGCGCGTGCCACTGAAGTTAATTGGGTACAGCTCAAATGTTACTCACCCAATAAAATGTTTTACCAGCCCCGGGCAAGCAGGTTAGTGGAATGTTTCAATTTGTGATAAATGGCAGAATCTCACAAAAATAATGGAATAGACTGAGTTTGAGCTATAGGATTTAAAAGCCATATGCTACAAGAGAATGTCAAAAAGTGACATTTAAAGGCTCTTCCTTCTGTTTTGACCCTTTTCACTAAGTCTTACTGTCCATTCTGTTTTTCATATCTGAATTTATTTCCCAAAGATTGGGTTCCATTTTAAGTTCACCCTGGGCCTGATGCATGGAATGATTTTGTGGTCACAAACTCTGCTATTCATGAAATCTCTGGGTTTATGATAGCGAAATAACATGTCTTAATGTACTAAAATGCGTTTGTGATTCTGAGAAACCTAGCGACATATTCTGAATCGCAATTAGAGGGTGCATGAAAGATGCGTTCCCTCCTAATTAAGAATCCCAGTGAGATGTATCAATGGGTTGAGATTGCATTGAGCAGTTATCAACACCTCACAGGAGGTGCATTGTTAATGCGGAAGCTGACGCCGTTGGACGGTTCACCTGTGGGTACTGTGTCAGTCAGCCTGGGGTGAAGCAGGCAGTGGTCCCAGAGAGTGGCTGCTCCCCCACGGTATTTCCGAACAGGATTTATTTTTTAATTACAGCAGCACGGGTTCTTTAAAGCAACATGTACAGCTTAAAAAAGTGTCCCATTTTGGAATAAAAGCAAAAGGAAGGACGTCTGCTGTTTCTTGCAGAATACCATGGCCGTGTTTGTTGCCAGTCGTGGGGGGGGGGGGGGGCGGGGAGGTGGGGGTCTCACATAGCGACCTCCTTAATTAAATTAACAGTAACTAAGCAGATCATTCTGTGACCTCTTGGACAGGACATATTGCGACACAACATATTAGACATAGGTCGGGTAGAAAAATGAAAAGCAGGTTAAAAATGTTTGGTGCTCAACATTTTCTCGGGTGCTTTCAGATTCCAGAAAACGCTGACCAGGCCACTAGTACGTTAAAATTACCCTAGTGCAACAGCTTATTTTGGTATATATGACCCCACTGTGGAAAGTTGATATGAGTCTTACACGTGGTTTCTACCAATCTATTTGTTCCCAAGGAATTGTGGGCATTTATTGAACTACAGATGCAGAAAATTACAGCTGCGTTTTGAAACTGACTATTTGCCCCAGTTGGTGTTTTGTTCAACCACTGGAACTTTTCTGCTGGACGTATAAACCCCATGACTAATAACCTGAATGCTGCAACTGTGTCCAGTTGCAAACTCCACCTTTAACTGGTCAGCTGGAATGTTTACCAGGTCAGGGAAAAGTGAAGGAGATTTTGTGTTGCGGGCTCTAATAGACCTTAGTCCTAGCATAATATGGGCTATTGTGTTATTCTATATGTTATGAAAGCTTGCAGGCTTGTGATGTTTTTAAAATGCCTTTAAGTATATATATATATATATATATATATAAAAAACCAGTTTTTTTATTACAAATGCCTTAGTTAAGTAATATATATATATATATACTACAGTTGCTCCACTTCGGCATACTTCGGCGCACTTGCTGGATTATTGGTGGTGCCGGTCTTCGGCTGGGCCAGCTGTCAATATCACTACACTTTTCCTTGTCTTTGTAAGGAAACAAACCGCACTCCAAGGTAGCTGCACACTCATCTTTAACCCCTTCCCCACCATGGACGTAATGGTTACGTCCATGGCAGCCCCCCCCCCCGCCCCAGGCCAGGGCTGAAAGGAATCCCTTCCCCTTTCACCCCCCCCCCACGCGCTGATTTCATGAAAGGGGGAAAGACGTGCTGTAAGCCATTTGCTTCCAGCGCGTCTAAAGGAGAAGGTGAGTTTTTCACCTTCGTGCGGGAGGGGATGCCTCTGAAAGAGGCATCGAGGGAAAGGAAAGGGTTTTCCTTTCCTTCGATGTCTCTTTGAGCATTCCTGCTGCCCGAAAATGCCCACTAGACACCAGGGATTTTTCTATGTGTGTGTGTGTGTGTGTTTTTATTAGTGTGGGGGAGCGACCCCTTGGGCAAGGGTCGCTCCCCTTGGGGGCAAATGTATTTTTCGTCATTTCTGCCCCCCTTGGGGGCAGATTGGCCCTATTTTTAGGCCGATCTGCCCCCAAGGGGGGCAGAAAGCCCCTAGACACCATGGATTTTATTGTTGGTTTTTTTTTTGTGTTGGGGGGCGGCCCCTTGGGCAAGGGTCGCCCCCAGGGGCCCACATGTATTTTTGGGCAGTTCTGCCCCCCTTGGGGGCAGATAGGCCTATTTTTTTTAGGCCTTTCTGCCCCCAAGGGGGGCAGAATCCCCATAGCGCCAGGAATATTATGTGTGTATGTGTATGTGTGCTTTGTGTTGGGGGTGGCCCCTTGGGCAAGGGTCGCTCCCCCTGGGGGGGCAATGTATTTATCACCGTTTCTGCCCCCCTTGGGGGCAGATTGGCCTTATTTTTAGGCCAATCTGCCCCCAAGGGGGGGCAGAAAGCCACTAGACACCAGGGAATTTATTGTTGTTTTTTTTAATTTGTGTTGGGGGGCGGCCCCTTGGGCAAGGGTCGCCCCCAGGGGCCCATATGTATTTTTGGGCAGTTCGAATCCCAATAACGTCAGGGATATTATATGTGTGTATGTGTGCTTTGTGTGGGGGGGGAGTGGGCCCTTGGGCAAGGGTCGCTCCCCCTGGGGGGCCAATGTATTTATCACCGTTTCTGCCCCCCTTGGGGGCAGATTGGCCTTATTTTTAGGCCGATCAAAAGCCACTAGACACCAGGGATTTTATTGTTGTTTTTTTTGTTTTGTGTTGGGGGGCGTCCCCTTGGGCAAGGGTCGCCCCCAGGGGCCTGTATATATTATTGGGTAGTTCTGCCCCCCTTGGGGGCAGATAGGCCTATTTTTTTTAGGCCTTTCTGCCCCCAAAGGGGGCAGAATCCCCATAGCGCCAGGGATACTATATGTGTGTATGTGTGCTTTGTGTGGGGGTGTGGCCTCTTGGGCAAGGGTCGCTCCCCTTGGGGGGCCAATGTATTTATCACCGTTTCTGCTCCCCTTGGGGGCAGATTGGCCTTCTTTTTAGGCTGATCTGCCCCCAATGGGGGCAGAAAGCCACCAGACACCAGGGATTTTATTGTTGTTTTTTTTTTTTGGTGTTGGGGGGCGGCCCCTTGGGCAAGGGTCGCCGCCAGGGGCCCGTATGTATTATTGGGTAGTTCTGCCCCCCTTGGGGGCAGATAGGCCTATTTTTTGTAAGGCCTTTCTGCCCCTAAGGGGGCAGAATCCCTATAGCGCCAGGGATACTATATGTGTGTATGTGTGCTTTGTGTGGGGGTGTGGCCCCTTGGGCAAGGGTTGCTCCCCTTGGGGGGCCAATGTATTTATCGCCGTTTCTGCCCTCCTTGGGGGCAGATTGGCCTTATTTTTAGGCCGATCTGCCCCCAAGGGGGGCAGAAAGCCACTAGACACCAGGGATTTTATTGTTGTTTTTTTCTGTGTTGGGGGGCGGCCCCTTGGGCAAGGGTCGCCCCCAGGGGCCCGTATGTATTATTGGGTAGTTCTGCCCCCCTTGGGGGCAGATAGGCCTATTTTTTTTAGGCCTTTCTGCCCCCAAGGGGGGCAGAATCCCCATAGGGCCAGGGATACTATATGTGTGTGTGTGCTTTGTGTGGGGGTGTGGCCCCTTGGGCAAGGGTCGCCCCCCCAAAGGGGGCAATGTAATCTGGGCGATTTCTGCCCCCCCCCCCCTTGGGGGTAGATTGGCCTATTTGTTTTTAGGCCCATCTTCCCCCAAGCAGAGAACACTAGACACAAGGGAAAATTAAAAAATGGTTGGTGGCGGAGTGTTTGTCAACTGGCGAAGTATTTGCTTTTATGATAATAACAGTTTTTCTCCTTTTTGTTCTAGTTCAAAGCTTTTGCTGACTTTGCTGTGGCTTGTTGCAGTTTTGGCAGTAGTTGTCCTGCAGTTTGCGTAGTTGCATGTTTTAGGTAAGTAAATAAATTTACTCCAAGTCAGTATTGTTGCCATGCATGAATGACATGTTTGTAGGTGGTGTACTGAATGCAGGATTGTGTGTGAAATTGTCCTTAGATTTATGCAAATGATTATTGTGTTGTCTTATGTCTAATTTGCTTTTTTTTCTTCTCTTTTTAGTGGGATATCATTGGTGATTGCTGTGGCTGTGCAGAGTAGTTGCTGGTGAGTCAAGCTTTTTCAGGCAAGTGAGCAGTATAGTTTTTGAGTTTATAACTCTTAGTGATAAAGCTATACTTTGTTACTTATCTTACACAGTGCTGGTTGTTGGTGGTGTATTTGTCCAGTTAATTTTTGTAGGAAGGATCATGGCTAGCCGTAGGATGACCGCTCAGCAGGTTGTTAGTGTGCTTTTTGAGTCATCTTCTGACCATGAATATGAGACTGACTCTGCATCTGAGGCAGAGGAGGAAGTGCAGGATTCTGGAAGTGAATTTTCTGTCAGAGATGAATCATCTGATGATGAAGCCACTCTCAGTGCTGATGAAGGGTCTGTTTTAGAGGAGGACAGTGATGTGCCGATGGCGCAGGAGCCAGCGGCTGAAAGGCTTCCCATTGGAAGACCTGACACGTGGGTTGCACCAAACATGGAGCAGCCACAGTTGCCTGCGTTTACTGGTTTTCCAGGGTGTCGAGTTAAAACGGAAAACTTTTTGCCCGTCAACTTTTTTGAGTTGTTTATGGACGATATATTTTTGGAAGAGATTGTTGAGCAGACTAATTTGTATGCAGAGCAATTTTTGAGGGACCACGCTGCCAGACTTAGGCCTCACTCTAGAGCTAGCCGGTGGATTCCCACAAATCTGGAAGAGTTGAAAAAGTTCTTGGGTTTAACTTTTTTGATGGGGCTGATAAGGAAGCCATCGCTGTCTTCATATTGGTCTACTAGTCCCTTGATGGCAACTGCTATATTTCCTGCCATCATGAGTCATAACCGGTATGAGCTTCTTCTTCGGATGTTGCATTTTGTAGATAATGCTTTAGCCTTGCAACAAGATCATCCTGATTCTGACCGTCTTTTTAAGATTAGACCTGTCCTTGATCATTTGGTAGATCGGTTTTCAGAGATCTATGTTCCAGGGAAAGAAATATCTGTAGATGAGTCTTTGGTCCTGTTCAAGGGTCGTTTGGTTTTTAGGCAGTACATTCCTAGCAAGAGGGCACGGTATGGAATTAAATTGTATATGCTGTCTGAAAGAAGTACAGGATATGTTTATAATTTCCGGGTCTACACTGGTAGGGATTCCAATATTGACCCCCCTGGTTGTCCACCCACTTTTGGAGTTAGTGAGAAAATTGTGTGGGAACTTGGTAGACGACTGTTTAACAAAGGTCACCATTTATATGTAGATAACTTCTACACTGAGTTCAGTTGTTCAAGGAGTTGTTCAGAGTGGACACTGTTGCTTATGGCACAATCCGCTCTAATCGGAAAGGCTATCCAAGAGAGCTTATCTGTAAAAAACTTGAGAAGGAACAGTGCAGTGCCTTGCGGAATGATGAGCTGCTAGCTCTGAAATTTGTAGACAAGAGGGATGTATACATGGTAAGCACCATCCATGATGAGAGTACTTCACCTGTGGCTGTTTGGGGTCAGGTTGCCGAAGTGCGCAAACCTGTGTGCGTCTTAGACTATAATAAGCACATGGGTGGTGTTGATAGAGTAGATCAGAGGTTAGAACCTTACATTGCTGCTCGTAAGTCTTATGTGTGGTATAAGAAATGAGCGGTTCACTTGTTCCAGTTGGCAACTTTTAATGCTTTTGTTGTGTTCAAGGATAGTTCTCCAGAGTCAAGGATGACATTTGTGAAATTTCATGAGTCTATCATAGCTAGCCTTGTTGTGCTGGAACAGGCAAGAGTTCCTAGAGAAGCAGTGGTGGAGGATGTGGCTAGATTGAAAGATCGTCACTTTGCTGAGCACATTCCTCCCACGGCCAAAAAAAACTTTCCTGCTAAGAGATGTAGAGTCTGTGCTCGAAGAGGTATCAGGAAGGACACTAGGATGTACTGCCCTGATTGTCCTTCAAAGCCTGGGCTGTGTGTGGGTGGCTGTTTCAGGAGCTACCACACACAGAAGAATTATTGGGAAATTCCGTGAGCGTAAACTGCTGTTTTATATTTGTATATGTTCAGTTTCACAGTTGGCATTAGTCATGTATTCAGTTAGAGCTTTTGTGTTTGTAGTTTTGTACTTATTTATGATTAGTTGTTTCTTTGTTGTTTAAAAACAAACAAAAAAAGGGATGGTATGTGTGGGGTGGCGCTTGGCTGGCGGTGTGCGTGTGGTGGCGCTTGGCTGGCGGTGTGCGTGGGATGGCGCTTGGCTGGCGGTGTGTGTGGGGTGACGCTTGGCTGGCGGTGTGGGTGGGTGGGGTGGCGCTTGGCTGGCGGTGTCGGTGGGTGGGGTGGCGCTTGGCTGGCGGTGTGCGTGGGGCTTGGCTGGTGGTGTGGGTGGGGTGGCGCTTGGCTGGCGGTGCCAGCCAAACGCCAGTCCACACACTCATCAGCTGGTGTGATTGCTGTATCAGGCATGTGGGCGTATGAAAGTGATGGGCCCTTGACTGGCGCTGTCTGTCGATGCGAGTCTTGTAATGTGCTGGGCCCGTGGCTGGCGGCGTGAATGGTCTTGTGCATGTCATGTATGAAAGGTGTGTGAATGGACTGTAAAGTGGTTGGTGCCTTGTCGTGGCTTTACAGCTCACGAGCTGTGAGTCATTGGTTCAGTTTTTTGGCCTTTCAGTTATTACCAGTGCATTTCACTTTTGTGAAATCTCTTGCAGGGAGATGTGGCTTGCGTGGATCCCCCAACATTTTCTTACCCAGACGCCTATGCAAACTGCAAAATTTGCTTAAAAAAGCATATTTTCCTGACTTTTGTTTGTACGATCACCGCTCCAGCACAAAATTCCTACTCCCCAGCGTTCCCCTCAGTCTCCCAAGTAAAATGACACCTCACTTGTGTGGGTCCCCAAAGCAGAGTCAGCCTAAAGATGTATAAAAGAAGAATATGTCCTTATCAACTCGCTGTGCTATCCCCTCTATCTCTACAAGTTTTTGGCCTTATTCTGTTGCAGGCACCTGGCCCACCCACACAAGTGAGGTATCATTTTTATCGGGAGACTTGGGGGAACGCTGGGTGGAAGGAAATTTGTGGCTCCTCTCTGATTCCAGAACTTTCTGTCACCAAAATGTGAGGAAAATTTGTTTTTTTAGCCAAATTTTGAGGTTTGCAAAGGATTCTGGGTAACAGAACCTGGTCAGAGCCCCACAAGTCACCCCATCTTGGATTCCCCTAGGTCTCTAGTTTTCAAAAATGCACAGGTTTGGTAGGTTTCCCTAGGTGCCGGCTGAGCTAGAGGCCAAAATCTACAGGTATGCACTTTGCAAAAAACACCTTTGTTTTCTTTAAAAAAATGTGATGTGTCCACGTTGCGTTTTGGGGCATTTCCAGTCGCGGGCGCTAGGCCTACCCACACAAGTAAGGTATCATTTTTATCGGGAGACTTGGGGGTATGGTGGGTGGAAGGAAATTTGTGGCTCCTCTCTGATTCCAGAACTTTCTGTCACCAAAATGTGAGGAAAAATTGTTTTTTTAGCCAAATTTTGAGGTTTGCAAAGGATTCTGGGTAACAGAACCTGGTCAGAGCCCCACAAGTCACCCCATCTTGGATTCCCCTAGGTCTCTAGTTTTAAAAAATGCACAGGTTTGGTAGGTTTCCCTAGGTGCTGGCTGAGCTAGAGGCCAAAATCTACAGGTAGGCACTTTGCAAAAAACACTTCTGTTTTCTTTAAAAAAATGTGATGTGGCCACGTTGCGTTTTGGGGCATTTCCAGTCGCGGGCGCTAGGCCTACCCACACAAGTGAGGTATCATTTTTATCGGGAGACTTGGGGGTATGTTGGGTGGAAGGAAATTTGTGGCTCCTCTCTGATTCCAGAACTTTCTGTCACCAAAATGTGAGGAAAACATGTTTTTTTAGCCAAATTTTGAGGTTTGCAAAGGATTCTGGGTAACAGAACCTGGTCAGAGCCCCACAAGTCACCCCATCTTGGATTCCCCTAGGTCTCTAGTTTTAAAAAATGCACAGGTTTGGTAGGTTTCCCTAGGTGCTGGCTGAGCTAGAGGCCAAAATCTACAGGTAGGCACTTTGCAAAAAACACCTCTGTTTTCTTTCAAAAAATGTGATGTGTCCACGTTGCGTTTTGGGGCATTTCCAGTCGCGGGCGCTAGGCCTACCCACACAAGTGAGGTATCATTTTTATCGGGAGACTTGGGGGTATGCTGGGTGGAAGGAAATTTGTGGCTCCTCTCTGATTCCAGAACTTTCTGTCACCAAAATGTGAGGAAAACGTGTTTTTTTAGCCAAATTTTGAGGTTTGCAAAGGATTCTGGGTAACAGAACCTGGTCAGAGCCCCACAAGTCACCCCATCTTGGATTCCCCTAGGTCTCTAGTTTTAAAAAATGCACAGGTTTGGTATGTTTCCCTAGGTGCTGGCTGAGCTAGAGGCCAAAATCTACAGGAAGGCACTTTGCAAAAAACACCTCTGTTTTCTTTAAAAAAATGTGATGTGTCCACGTTGCGTTTTGGGGCATTTCCTGTCGCGGGCGCTAGGCCTACCCACACAAGTGAGGTATCATTTTTATTGGGAGACTTGGGGGTATGCTGGGTGGAAGGTATTTTGTGGCTCCTCTCTGATTCCAGAACTTTCTGTCACCAAAATGTGAGGAAAATTTGTTTTTTTAGCCAAATTTTGAGGTTTGCAAAGGATTCTGGGTAACAGAACCTGGTCAGAGCCCCACAAGTCACCCCATCTTGGATTCCCCTAGGTCTCTAGTTTTAAAAAATGCACAGGTTTGGTAGGTTTCCCTAGGTGCTGGCTGAGCTAGAGGCCAAAATCTACAGGTAGGCACTTCGCAAAAAACACCTCTGTTTTCTTTCAAAAAATGTGATGTGTCCACGTTGCGTTTTGGGGCATTTCCTGTCGCGGGCGCTAGGCCTACCCACACAAGTGAGGTATAATTTTTATCGGGAGACTTGGGGGAACGCTGGGTGGGAGGAAATTTGTGGCTTCTCTCTGATTCCAGAACTTTCTGTCACCAAAATGTGAGGAAAAGTGTTTTTTTAGCCAAATTTTGAGGTTTGCAAAGGATTCTGGGTAACAGAACCTGGTCAGAGCCCCACAACTCACCCCATCTTGGATTCCCCTAGGTGTCTAGTTTTAAAAAATGCGCAGGTTTGCTAGGTTTCCCAAGGTGCCGGCTGAGCTAGAGGCCAAAATCCACAGATAGGCACTTTGTAAAAAACAGCTCTGTTTTCTTTCTGAAAATGTGATGTGTCCACATTGCGTTTTGGGGCATTTCCTGTCGCGGGCGCTAGGCCTACCCACACAAGTGAGGTACCATTTTTGTATCGGGAGACTTGGGGGAACGCTGGGTGGAAGGAAATTTATGGCTCCTCTCTGATTTCAGAACTTTCTGTCACCAAAATGTGAGGAAAATGTGTTTTTTTTGCCAAATTTCAAGGTTTGCAAAGGATTCTGGGTAACAAAACCTGGTCAGAGCCCCACAAGTCTCCCCATCTTGGATTCCCCTAGGTGTCTAGTTTTCAGAAATGCGCAGGTTTGCTACGTTTCCCCAGGTGCCGGCTGAGCTAGAGGCCAAAATCCACAGCTAGGCACTTTGTAACAAACAGCTGTTTTCTTTCTGAAAATGTGATGTGTCCACGTCGTGTTTTGGGGCATTTCCTGTTGCGGGCGCTAGGCCTACCCACACAAGTGAGGTACCATTTTTATCGGGAGACTTGGGGGAACGCTGGGTGGAAGGAAATTTGTGGCTCCTCTCAGATTCCAGAATTTCTGTCACCGAAATGACAAGAAAAAGTGTTTTTTGGGCCAAACTTTGAGGTTTGCAAAGGATTCTGGGTAACATAACCTGGTCAGAGCCCCACAAGTAACCCCATCTTGGATTCCCCTAGGTCTCTAGTTTTAAAAAATGCACAGGTTTGGTATGTTTCCCTAGGTGCTGGCTGAGCTAGAGGCCAAAATCTACAGGAAGGCACTTTGCAAAAAACACCTCTGTTTTCTTTAAAAAAATGTGATGTGTCCACGTTGCGTTTTGGGGCATTTCCTGTCGCGGGCGCTAGGCCTACCCACACAAGTGAGGTATCATTTTTATTGGGAGACTTGGGGGTATGCTGGGTGGAAGGTATTTTGTGGCTCCTCTCTGATTCCAGAACTTTCTGTCACCAAAATGTGAGGAAAATTTGTTTTTTTAGCCAAATTTTGAGGTTTGCAAAGGATTCTGGGTAACAGAACCTGGTCAGAGCCCCACAAGTCACCCCATCTTGGATTCCCCTAGGTCTCTAGTTTTAAAAAATGCACAGGTTTGGTAGGTTTCCCTAGGTGCTGGCTGAGCTAGAGGCCAAAATCTACAGGTAGGCACTTCGCAAAAAACACCTCTGTTTTCTTTCAAAAAATGTGATGTGTCCACGTTGCGTTTTGGGGCATTTCCTGTCGCGGGCGCTAGGCCTACCCACACAAGTGAGGTATAATTTTTATCGGGAGACTTGGGGGAACGCTGGGTGGGAGGAAATTTGTGGCTTCTCTCTGATTCCAGAACTTTCTGTCACCAAAATGTGAGGAAAAGTGTTTTTTTAGCCAAATTTTGAGGTTTGCAAAGGATTCTGGGTAACAGAACCTGGTCAGAGCCCCACAACTCACCCCATCTTGGATTCCCCTAGGTGTCTAGTTTTAAAAAATGCGCAGGTTTGCTAGGTTTCCCAAGGTGCCGGCTGAGCTAGAGGCCAAAATCCACAGATAGGCACTTTGTAAAAAACAGCTCTGTTTTCTTTCTGAAAATGTGATGTGTCCACATTGCGTTTTGGGGCATTTCCTGTCGCGGGCGCTAGGCCTACCCACACAAGTGAGGTACCATTTTTGTATCGGGAGACTTGGGGGAACGCTGGGTGGAAGGAAATTTATGGCTCCTCTCTGATTTCAGAACTTTCTGTCACCAAAATGTGAGGAAAATGTGTTTTTTTTGCCAAATTTCAAGGTTTGCAAAGGATTCTGGGTAACAAAACCTGGTCAGAGCCCCACAAGTCTCCCCATCTTGGATTCCCCTAGGTGTCTAGTTTTCAGAAATGCGCAGGTTTGCTACGTTTCCCCAGGTGCCGGCTGAGCTAGAGGCCAAAATCCACAGCTAGGCACTTTGTAACAAACAGCTGTTTTCTTTCTGAAAATGTGATGTGTCCACGTCGTGTTTTGGGGCATTTCCTGTTGCGGGCGCTAGGCCTACCCACACAAGTGAGGTACCATTTTTATCGGGAGACTTGGGGGAACGCTGGGTGGAAGGAAATTTGTGGCTCCTCTCAGATTCCAGAATTTCTGTCACCGAAATGACAAGAAAAAGTGTTTTTTTGGCCAAACTTTGAGGTTTGCAAAGGATTCTGGGTAACATAACCTGGTCAGAGCCCCACAAGTAACCCCATCTTGGATTCCCCTAGGTGTCTAGTTTTCAAAAATGCGCAGGTTTGCTAGGTTTCCCCAGGTGCCGGCTGAGCTAGAGGCCAAAATCCACAGCTAGGCACTTTGTAAAAAACAGGTCTGTTTTCTTTCTGAAAATGTGATGTGTCCACGTCGTGTTTTGGGGCATATCCTGTCGCGGGCGCTAGGTCTACCCACACAAGTGAGGTACCATTTCTATCAGGAGACTTGGGGGAACGCTGGGTAGAAGGAAATTTGTGGCTCCTCTCAGATTCCAGAACTTTCTGTCCCCGAAATGACAGGAAAAAGTGTTTTTTTTGGCCAAATTTAGAGGTTTGCAAAGAATTCTGGGTAACAGAACCTGGTCCGAGCCCCACAAGTCACCCCATCTTGGATTCCCCTAGGTGTCTAGTTTTAAAAAATGCGCAGGTTTTCTAGGTTTCCCCAGGTGCCGGCTGAGCTAGAGGCCAAAATCCACAGCTAGGCACTTTGCAAAAAATAGCTCTGTTTTCTTTCTGAAAATGTGATGTGTCCACGTTGTGTTTTGGGGCATATCCTGTCGCGGGCGCTAGGCCTACCCACGCAAGAGAGGTACCATTTTTATCGGGAGACTTGGGAGAACACAGAACAGCAAAACAAGTGTTATTGTCTCTTGTCTTTCTCTACATTTTTTCCTTCCAAATGTAAGACAGTGTGTAAAAAAGACGTCTATTTGAGAAATGCCCTGTAATTCATATGCTAGTATGGGGACCCCAGAATTCAGAGATGTGCAAATAACCACTGCTTTTCAACACCTTATCTTGTGGCCTTTTTGGAAATACAAAGGTTTTCTTGATACCTATTTTTCACTTTTTATATTTCAGCAAATGAATTGCTGTATACTAGGTATAGAATGAAAACCCATTGCAAGGTGCAGCTCATTTATTGGCTTGGGGTACCTAGGGTTCTTGATTTACCTACAAGCCCTATATATCCCCGCAACCAGAAGAGTCCAGCTGACGTAACGGTATATTGCTTTCAAAAATCTGACATCGCAGGAAAAAGTTACAGAGTAAAACGTGGAGAAAAATGGCTGTTTTTTTCACCTCAATTTCAATATGTTTTTATTTCAGCTGTTGTTTTCTGTATGAAACCCTTGTAGGATCTACACAAATGACCCCTTGCTGAATTCAGAATGTTGTCTACTTTTCAGAAATGTTTAGCTTTCTGGGATCCAGCATTGGTTTCACAACCATTTCTGTCACTAACTGGAAGGAGGCTGAAAGCGCAAAAAATAGTAAAAATGGGGTATGTCCCAGTAAAATGCCAAAATTGTGTTGAAAAATTTGGTTTTCTGATTCAAGTCTGCTTGTTCCTGAAATCTGGGAAGATGGTGATTTTAGCACCGCAAACCCTTTGTTGATGCCATTTTCAGGGGAAAAACCACAAGCCTTCTTCTGCAGCCCTTTTGTTCCATTTTTTTGAAAAAAACGAAATTTTCACTGTATTTTTTCTAATTTCTTGGTCTCCTTCAGGGGAACCCACAAAGTCTGGGTACCTCTAGAATCCCTAGGATGTTGGAAAAAAAGGACGCAAATTTGGCGTGGGTAGCTTATGTGGACAAAAAGTTATGAGGGCCTAAGCGCAAACTGCCCCAAATAGCCAAAAAACGGCTTGGCACCTGAGGGGGAGAAGGCCTGGCAGCGAAGGGGTTAATTGTAAAGCTCTGTTTTCGACAAGTTTCGGTCACCCGGACCTTGTTCACAAGCATCTCCTCTTGGTCCCTTTTTAGTGTTTATATACAAAGTGCAAAATGTGCATGTACTATTTTACTCAACATTCATCTAAATACCAATTCGATATTCCAAAACCGATTACTTATGTCCCATTCACCTATGTGCACTACAAAAAGAGCATGGCTGTTGCTCATATGATTTTAACACAATCTTACGATCTCAGTTCTCTTGCTGCGCTTGTGTGTTCCACAAAACCATTCCACATTGCATTGTGGTCTTTGTAGTCATAATTTAGAATTGATATATTTCTTTACGTGCTTACTGCAAGGAAGCTTTACTGACTGCCAAATTTATTTTTCTCTCTTGGGCGCAAAACCTACCAATTATGTGACTGTCAATTGTGGATTACCATAACAATTAAACTTAAACACATATGATGATTAAAACATTACATTTATAAATCTCAGGTATTGTTGCCCGTTTCTTTGTATGTGTTCACAATTCTTCCTTAGGATGGAGGATAAAGACTTAAATGCCAACTAATCACCATTATAACTATAAATCTGATATTACAATATCACAATTTTGTCATTCAATATTCTGGTCCCCCCACTTGTTCTATTCAATTACAATCACATTAAACCACTCATTCCTATAATGGCTGTCTTATACTTCCGTCTTTTCTCCTGGAAGAATGGGGAAAACATATATTTTTGTTTAGAAAAGCACAAAACCTTTCACCTATATTTTGATTAAAGTCATTTCTTTCTATGAAAATGCAATGCTGTAAAGAATTCATTATTTCAAGAATGTTACCTCACCCCTTTAATTTCATATTCAATCAACACTAAATCAAACACTTCCTCATAATAAGTGTACAAATAATTTCTCATCCAAGTTCAAACCAATAGGAGCAAGAGATCGAATCTCCATTATATGTCTTGATTCCAATTAGGGGAGCTTTTTCTCTCTGTCCCCACCTCGTTCATTTATGGGCTCTTGATCTATAACATAATACTTTAATAACTGCTGTTGACTGTTGTGTGTCAGCTCCAGGTGCCTTGAAACCGAATAACTCTTTTCCAAATTTATGGTGGCATAAATGTGTTCTAAAATCAGTTTTTTGTTTCACATACTTTGCTACACACATATTTTAAACTACACGGGCATTCAATGAATAAACTGTGAATTGACTCTTGCATGTGATGTGTTGTCTGGTTTGCTTCACTCGTCCATTTCGAATGGTTTACTCTTTTTTATTTATGCCAATCTTATAGGCCTTGCAATTTGTACACCTCTTAAATCCCGGTTGTTTTAACCAATTTTTCTTTGCATAACTGAAATGACTCCTAGTTAGTTTATCTTTTAGATTAGGAGCACGCCTGAATGTGATTTGTGTTTGATCCCCCATTATGCCCTTTATGTGTGTTTGGATACTGGGTACTTTTAGAACACAAAACTAGCAAGAGAGCAACTTAATGATGTACATGGGTAGATGCCCATGGATACCATTCTGGATTATTTTCAGTTGGGCAGCACATTTAAGGGAGGTGTTCTATGGTGTTGAGATCCAGTGAGCTGTGAAGAGGTGAATTTTCAAATTCTTTATGAGAGGTCTGGTGTCAGTGTGGTTGTTCCAGATGGTGGGAGTGTAGACGGAGAATGCTTTTCTTCTAGTTTTCTCAATGTTCTTTTTTCGATTGATAGTCAGGCAGTGTCCAGGCTTTTGGAGTGGTGATGTCGATGAGCAGTGATGATTTGTTTGGCCCGGTAATTAGGGGTGGCATGTCTGATGCAACTGGTCAAGAATATAATAGGGGCTTGAAGGAGGAGCCAGAGAATGCCTTTCTGGGTGTGGTGATGTGGTCAAACTTCTTTGGGCCTTTGATGAGACAATCTCCACCATATAGTGTGCCTTTCCGTTTGACCAGTGTGGTATTGTGAAGCCCATGAAACGACATGTTGACTCCATCCAGATGAGGAAGGACTAGGGCTTAGACTGTTGTTCTGAAGAAAGGGTTTTACTTTCTTCAGAAAGGAGAATTGACAGAATGCTATCTTGTTTTTTGGCAATATGTTCTTTAATGAAGAGGCAGGTGTTGATGGTGAATTTTAGTGTCTTTCCACTGGTTGTCATATAGGGGTAGAATCTGTGCAAGTTAATTTTGGGGAGCCGGGGGCAAGTTCATTTTGGGAAGCCGGGGTTTTGTTGCTGTTGTCAAATAGAAGGAATTCTTTCTAGGTCCGATTGACCCTTAGGTAGGAGCTGGGCATCAAGTTTTGAATGAGCTTGTGACAATATTTGAGTGGCTGATGTTGTGCCAAATGAAGATAGATTCAGGTAGAGTTAAAACGTTTTAGTGCGTTGATAGATCCCAGTGTTGCTGCCACTGAGTAAAGGTGAAGAAGATGAAGGTGAAGAAGGTGATTGACAAGATTGAGACCTAGCGGGTTCCATAGGTGATGGGACGTTTCTGAGATGTTGTGGTTTGCATCTGGATGCAGTTGTAGTATTTAGCAAGGTAGAAGGTGAATCACCAACGGACCATGTCTGAGAAACCCCAGGGTGTTCTCTGTGTATAGATTAGACCTAGGTGAATAACAGTTATAGTGATTGTGGAAAGTATGATATAATCAGTAGTCACGCTTGTTGATTATAAGGAAGGCATCACTGACTATGAGAAGGATGGTGGTCTTGGAGCTGCAGCAGTGTCTGGGGATGGATTTATAGTCCTGTGGGAAGTTGTTCTTGTTGATCTACGATTGGAGTTGAATGAAGAATGTCTTTGAATAATTTTTCTGGTGAATAGAATGTAGGTGATTGGGTGGTAATTTGAGAGGTTGTCTGGGGTCGGGGTAGGTTTTTCCAATAGAATAGGATCTGTCCTCATTGAGGAATGTTTTGAAGGGGTGAGAGGAACATCATTAGATGGGTTTTACAGTGAATAAAGGTCAGATGTCTTTTTTCATAGATGGTGGCAAGAGGAGGCTGAAAACTTCATTTTGGGTGGCTCAAGGAGGATTGGAGGCAAAGTACAAATCTGGTGTTGCTGCTTTGGGTTCTGATCTTGATTATGTTATTAATCAAGAAGTGGTTAATGGCATTGAACTTTTTGACTCAATGTAAAGATTTGACATCAGACTGAAATAAGGTTTGATTGCATGTAAGAATACTTTGCTATAGTTTAAGTCATTATGAATGTTTCTGTCATTTAGGATAACTTGTATGAGATGAAGTCACATGAAGGTGGCAGATGTGGATGGCCAAATGGTTTGTTCTGTACAAAGAAATTGATATCTTACAATGGATTGATTGAGAGGGCATTAAAATGAAGTGAACGGCGTTTTCTTTGGAGTGGGTAGTTTTGGTAATATATTGCTTGATCTCCACAGTGTTGAGGAGTGTGTCAAGGAACACTTTCAGTTTCTTTGAGTCTGAGTTTCTATGGAGTCTGAAGTCTTGGAGGAACTTGGAGTTGGCATATTGAACAGAGATGAGGTATGAGATTTCCTCAAGGGGGTCCTTTAGTCAGGTCGGTTTTCAGATCAAGGTAAATGTCAATGCTTGGGGGAGCGAGAGTGTGTCGTGGCAGAGGACATGCTCGAATTACTTGAATGCTGCTGGATTACTTATAGCACTTGATGAGGTGGAGTTATGTGATGATGTCTGCAAAATAGGGTGCATCGGGAAATGTGACGTGTGATGTTGAAGCCCATGATTTGCCAGGTTTGTTCTGTTGGTGGACTCTGCCAGTACATCAGAAGAATGTGAACAAACTTCCTTGTGTTTACTGTGCAGCATGTTGTATGTGTTTTTTTGTTGTTGTGGATACTGGCATGAAGTGTGGTGTGCTCTGTATGATCCACATAGTGTAGATAGCTTCCAAGTGGAGATTATTTTCCTAATACCCCAAAACAGGAGTTTTCCTTATCCTTGATGCCCTTAGAAGTAGACTGCTATGTTCATGTGTATATTACGTATTGTGTAGTCGTTATCCTATGCTCTCTTCCTTTCTTCTTCCATCTTTCTTCTACCTCGAATCCTTTTCTCCTTCTTACTATGCCTCTTCAAAACTCCACGTGCTGGACATTGAGTTAGTGGCTGTTGCTTGGACGCTAGAGGTACCTTAGCTGCTGCATGCTTTAAGCTGATAAATCAATGTTCCTGCTTACTTCCTGTACTTGCTTACTATACTTGGTGACAGTTTAAAATGGCACTCTTCCTCCAGATACCTAGAGTGTGTTGCAGACTGTGATACACATTCAAAACACTACATGAAGTTTATAAAGATCCAGGTGGAACCAACAGAGAGAAATTTAAGGATGTTTTTCAGGTGTGTTGGGAAAGCTTAGCGGTTACCAACATAACATTATTCTTTTACTTTAAAGCAAAGTCTCAGGGGAATACATGAGTGTGAAAAATAAATTACAGGACATGTTGGTGGAAATGGTAAAAGGTGATATTATTGAAGAAATAGAATCTTCTGAGTTGGGTTCTGTAGTATCTAAGAAAAGGTTGGAAAATTATACTTATTCATTGATTTGAGAGCTTGAGAATAACTATCTGTAACTGTACTTAAGAACTGCTAATTAACCACCGATTACCCAATATCAATGAGATGATATCGATGCTAGATAGAGCATCAGTGTTCTTCACCCTAGAACTAAAGGCATCATACAACCAAGTTGAGGTGGCTCTTAAATCCAAGTTCATTAACATGTTCATTAGACCTTTTGGACTGTTCTGCTTCAAAAGGATGACTTTTGGCTTGGCTACATCAGTTTTTCAGAGGACCATGTTTAAAGCTGTGGATTCATCAGTCAAAATCTTTCAAGATCATATGTTGAGCTTTTTCAAAAACAAAGATCCCCTTGAAATACTTAAAGAAATAAGGTCCATACTGCGAAACAAAGGGTTGGATTTGAAAGCTGAAAAGTGTTAAATGTTCAAAAGTAAAGTGAATTATTTAGGGTGCTTGGGGCCAGATGTATCAAAGGATTTTCCATTTGCAAACAGTGTGAATAGGTCAATTCCACCGTTTGTGAATGCAAAATCGCTTTTCGGGATGTATGAAAGGCAGTGCAAAGCAATTTTAGGTAATCACAATTTTTAGTGATTCCCTAAAATTGCGATTTTGAATACGGAATTGCAAATTGCAATTGCAATTCCCTAAATAGGTAATCACAAATAGGGAATACCTATTTGCAATTACTTGTGCACATGTATCATGCATTTCCTAAATGCGAACTGAGCATTTAGGAAATGCAATTGCCACAAATTCAAATATGGTGTTAACCATATGCAATTTTTTAAAATGCATTGAAAATAAAAAGTGCAATGTAGGGCACACATGCCGCTAGGGCATGTGTGTGTTTTACATGTGCCCAATTCTTTTGGGGGGTGCGTCAAAGGGGGCCTTAGGTCCCCTGCTACCTTGGATTTGCATTACCTAATTTGCAAATTCCTAACGGGAATTTGCAAATTGGGAAATGCACAACCATGTGCACCTATGGGCCTTCAGGCCTTCAGGCCCATAGGGATGAATGGAGTCCCATTCCCCAACAGCAATTCCCTAACAGCGATTACAAATTTTAAGAAATCGCTTTTAGGGATCCGCTATTTTCTTACATCCCATTTTGCATTTCTCAAATAGCGATTTCTTAACATTTGCTATTTAAGAAATGCAAACCGGGACTTTGATATATCTGGCCCGATCTCTAATAACTGAATAGTACCCAAGGTAGTCCTTGTAGACACCATAACGGGTGCATCGGCCCCATATTCCAAAGAATAGTGTCTCTCTTATGCAGAGCTCTGTGAGTATTGCTATAGATTTGTTGAAAGCTTTGAAGTACTTATGGAGCTCCTGGGGCTGTTACTGGGTATGGTCCAACAGTTTACACAGTGTGAGCAACAACAAAATGCTTTTGATTCAGTAAATATTGCCTTTGACAATGCTCCTACTCTCAAGCCATCCCATTGTGGCAAGATATGTGTGATCACTGTAGATGAAAGTGCATATGGTTTAGGGATTGCGTTATCACAGAGTTCTAGCAATTCTAAATGGAGTGTGGCATTTGTCTCTAAGGCACTTAGCACCACTGAGCTTAAATAGATTACATCTGCAGTAACTGAGAGTAAACTGTTAGCCTGTGTTAATGAATTGGCCATTTCCATTACTATCTCTGGAGCAAGATGTTTATTGTGAGATCAGATAACAAACAATTAGTAAATATCTTGTCTTTAGGTGAGGGAAGAAACTCTACAGCAAAGACAGTAAGATTATGCGGGTCATTACGACCCTGGCGGAAGGCGAAGAAGCGGCGGTAAGACCGCCAACAGGCTGGCGGTCTTTTTTTTTTAATTATGACCATGGCGGTTACCGCCATGGTCATCCGCCGGTTCTCCGTTCCGCCCACCGGGCTGGAGACCTGGGTCTCCAGCCCGGCGGCCGTCACTATACCGCCGGCGGTATTTGGACCCGGCTGACCGCCATGGATTTCATGCGGTTTGAAACCGCCATGAAATCCATGGCGGTAAGCACTATCAGTGCCAGGGAATTCCTTCCCTGGCACTGATAGGGGTCCCCCCCACCCCGACTCCCTCCCCTACACCCCCCACCACCCCTGCCACCCACCAAAGGTGGCAGGGCCCCCCTCCCCACCCCAACCCCCAACATCACATCACTCACTCACACACGACGCACGCAGGCACCACCAACACACATTCACACCGACATACATGCCAACATCCACACACACAGTCAGACACGCACACCCACATTCAAACATACACGCACACATCCATACAGACATACCCAAAGACATACACGCACTCATTCCCAAACACGCAACACCCCTGCAAGCATACATGCACTCACACACCCCCTCTACTTACACACACGCACACCCCCATGCATGCATACAACACACAACACCCCCACCCCCTTCCCCCCTCCCCTAACGGACGATCGACTTACCTGGTCCTTCGATCCTCCGGGAGGGGACGGGAGCCATGGGGGCTGCTCCGCCGACACCACACCACCAACAGAACACCGCACGCCGAATCACAGGACGTGATTCGGTGGGCGGTGTTCTGTTGGCGTGGCAGTGGAGGTGGAGCAACTTCCACTTCCCCGCCGCCCGCCAGTATGGCTGTTGGCGGCTCTCCGTCCGAAAAAGGACGGAGAGCTGCCAACAGTCATAATACGCCGAGCGGAAAACCGCCACCACTGGCGGTCTTCAGCACGGCGGTCCCTCGGCGGTCTTTTCAAAAGACCGCCGAGTTCATAATGACCCCCTATGTTTCAAACCACAAGAATACTGTTTTGAGATCTGCTTTTGGTAAAAAGAATATAAGTGTTGGTTATCTGTCACACCTCTCTTTGAAACATCCATCTTCCCACAATAATGATGATGCGACTGATGTCATATATGTCATATGGGAGAGGACGGGCCAAGACTTTTGGGGAGCCTTGGCAGGCGGCTGATATCAAGGATGGTACGGAAGTATCGTGTAGGAGGTTGTCCCTCAATCTGCACATTGCATGGGAACATACGTTCATTCAGTCATGTAGCTATATGAAACTCGGGTTTCAAAGTGTTTTGTATTCTCAAGAAATGCAAAGTTTGTGCCCCATTAGAAACTAGACATACATTTCTAGAGAATGGACACCTAGGATACATGGCCATGTCTGTGTTGAAAATATTTCTTGAGCTTGTGAGATCTCTGCTGATTCTGACAAATCTGACTCCTTCATATCTATGTTCCATGTCAAAATGCGTACCTCCACCTGCCAAAAGTTTGTTTTACACATCGCTCACTCACACACGACGCACGCAGGCACCACCAACACACATACACACCGACATACATGCCAACATCCACACACACAGTCAGACACGCACATCCACATTCAAACATACACGCAAACATCCATACAGACATACCCAAAGACATACACGCACTCATTCCCAAACACGCAACACCCCTGCAAGCATACATGCACTCACACACCCCCTCTACTTACACACACGCACACCCCCATGCATGCATACAACACACAACACCCCCCACCCCCTCCCCCCTCCCCCCTCCCCTAACGGACGATCGACTTACCTGGTCCGTCGATCCTCCGGGAGGGGACGGGAGCCATGGGGGCTGCTCCGCCGACACCACACCACCAACAGACCACCGCCACGCCGAATCACAGGACGTGATTCGGTGGGCGGTGTTCTGTTGGCGTGGCAGTGGAGGTGGAGCAACCTCCACTTCCCCGCCGCCCGCCAGTATGGCTGTTGGCGGCTCTCCGTCCGAAAAAGGACGGAGAGCTGCCAACAGTCATAATACGCCGAGCGGAAAACCGCCACCACTGGCGGTCTTCAGCACGGCGGTCCCTCGGCGGTCTTTTCAAAAGACCGCCGAGTTCATAATGACCCCCTATGTTTCAAACCACAAGAATACTGTTTTAAGATCTGCTTTTGGTAAAAAGAATATAAGTGTTGGTTATCTGTCACACCTCTCTTTGAAACATCCATCTTCCCACAATAATGATGATGCGACTGATGTCATATATGTCATATGGGAGAGGACGGGCCAAGACTTTTGGGGAGCCTTGGCAGGCGGCTGATATCAAGGATGGTACGGAAGTATCGTGTAGGAGGTTGTCCCTCAATCTGCACATTGCATGGGAACATACGTTCATTCAGTCATGTAGCTATATGAAACTGGGGTTTCAAAGTGTTTTGTATTCTCAAGAAATGCAAAGTTTGTGCCCCATAAGAAACTAGACATACATTTCTAGAGAATGGACACCTAGGATACATGGCCATGTCTGTGTTGAAAATATTTCTTGAGCTTGTGAGATCTCTGCTGATTCTGACAAATCTGACTCCTTCATATCTATGTTCCATGTCAAAATGCGTACCTCCACCTGCCAAAAGTTTGTTTTACACATCGCAGCGTTTCCAAGTGCTACTGAACCAATTGAAGTATACTGCAGTTTTAGTAGACTATCAATCAAAGTGACCCAAAGTGAATTTTGTTGAACCTTTCATGCAGTTGCGTCATGTTTTTGTGACACCACGGTGGCACATTCCTTGCAGCCATATCTATAAGGCCAAGCAAAGCCACTTTGCTTGGGTTTGAATGGACTCATCGATATGGAGTAAGGCAAGGCAGCACAAATCGCTGCGTTGCTTTACTCTACACTAGGGAGGCGTACCCTCTGCATTGTGGTGGAAGTTCCCAAGCAACAGCTATGGATTGTTACGCATCCCCTGACTTACCAATCCTGGTAAACCTCAGGATGAGCCAAAAGCTTACGCCTCCGCAGGTGAGGTGCAAGGAGGACAAATATATTTATTTCTCCTCATTTGTTCCTCTTTCTATGTGTGCCGCATTCCTGCCCTTTCCAAGTAACGCAGTGCAGTGCAGCAAAGTGACTTCCTGCGCTGCACTGCAGCACTTTTTCACAAATCTGGCCCATGCTGTCCAATCAATCATTTGTTAAGCGCGCTACTCACCCAGTAGGGTCTCAAGGCTCTGGGTGCTACTGCAAGGTGCTACTGCTCGAATAGCCAGGTCTTGAGACGCTTCCTGAAGGTCAGAAGGTCCTGGGTCAGACGTAGGTTGGCAGGGAGGTTGTCCTGGAATTCCTCACTGATTTATTCTGTAAGAAAGAATTCCCAGAAACCCTGGCTACACGTAATTGAGTATTGCTCTGTTCAGCTGAAACAGAAGACTGTTCGGGAAAGAGGCATTTTACACATTACCATAGCTTTGTATGATGTCCAGTTTTGAACAATTCAATAAGCATTTGAATGAATGCATGTTATGTAGATTTGTAGAGCGCACTGTAACTCAGGAGGGAATCCTCATGTTAGTATTGCTTTGGCATCACAAAGCGGGCAACCCTTTATCAAAACAATAAGGGAGAGGCTTTGGGCATACAGTGTTGTGTTGTCCTCATTATGTCATAGACAAAGGTCCTTCCATTCTACTCAAAGAATGAATGGCTGAGTCTCAGGTATGTCCTTGGTGGCTTTAGCAATTAATGACTAAATATGAGGAAGGTCAAGCTCTTGACGTCAAGGCTCTTTAGCAAAATATGGAAAATAGACAATCTGTATGCAAAGCCACTTGCAATAGGAATCACAAAAGGAAGATTCTAGATGTAGAAGTTGTTGCCTAGGTGAGTATTAAATTGCCTGGTCTAACAACAAAGACTAAGTCCAAGGGGCATATGTACAAAACGTTTTTGCAGTCGGAAATGGCCAATTCACAGAATTGGCTCATTTACAACAGTAAAAAAGCAGTTTCTAATGTACATATACCAAATTCCAATTCCTAAATTTTGTACATATGACCCCAAATTCCCATGCCCTGTGAAAGCCATGAAAGCCAAAAAAGTTAGTGTGATGACCCATCATGGTATATGCTGGTGTGCTAGAACAGTGTCAAAGTGAAATGGGAACGTGGCTTCTATTCAGGTGGAATCCTCCTAAGACACTGAGAGCCACATCCTTTTGGGGTACAAACCTATCATTCAACCTCATAGAGACAGAGATGTGAATTTCTCCCAGAAAGAAGCAATTGTATTTAGCAAGCTAAAATGACCCCGATCGTCTGACGCAGTCTTCAGACCTGTCCCCCCCTAGTGAAACATCTCACGTGTGGGACAGTGAGACTGCGGTCTGGTTTCCTACCTCCGGAGTTCTATAGACTATCTCACTATACACACCAGGGTCAGGAGGATTTGCTAGGCAGCCAATTCACCCTCCCGGGCATTTATACAAACACAATGAGAAATGACTGCCCTCCCTACCAAGCTAGATCTCTAGTCCTAGTCAGTTTAAGTGGGAAACCTCTTTGATTAAGGACAAAGACCCTCACTCACCCAATGGGTGGCATGCTTTATCACTGGGGCCCAAGAGACCCAAATAGGAGTTTTCCTTATCCTTGATACCCTTAGAAGCAGACTGTTATGGAAGCTGAAAGCAAAGACTCTGATGTTTTTAGGGTAAAAGACAATGCCAGATGTAGGAAACCATCATGGAAACTAATGCAGGATTGATTTTCTTTCCTTTTTGATGTGGTTTTCTCCTTTTGTTTCATGCTTAAGTACTTGTTTACTCACTTAACCTAAGACCTCTATTCTTCTGTTTTTGTTGTGTGCTTAGCTACTCATAGGTATCCTTGAAGAGGAGAAGTTATGGTGGCAGGGGAGAAGGGAGGACATCGATTTGCTACAGGGTCACAGCAGAGCTGATGACCAGACAGAAAGGAACTGGGGGCAATGCTTCAGAATGGTGTATCCTAATTGACTGTTTATGTGGTGGCTAGAAGAACAGGGAGATGGAGAGAGATCTTTGACTGGCTTAGGTGTCGCAGCAGGATAGTGTGACAAGGCCCTGTGGCTGCTCAGTTAAGTGGTGGTTGTGCAAGCAGGATTATGGGGAGATGGCTCTTTTAGGCCGATGGGTCACAGCGGGGTGTGGTGACTAGCCATAAGAGATCCTGTGACGATACTAGAGAGCATGTTGATCCGGCTGGCGGCTTATGCGAAGGCTATTGGCGAGGAGGAAAGGTAGAGGGAGAGCTCTAATTGGCAGAGGCACTGAAGTGGCGTCTGGTGACCAGCCAAGAATGAGCCTGGGGAGCTGCCTGAGCCCTCAACTTGCTCTGTAAATGTGTGACTCTAAATCAGATATTAATGACCCTAAATATATAATGCATGTATGAGGTCACAGTGTTGCACTGAGAGTATGTTCCATCAGCGCGGGTTAAGCATGAGCAGTGATTGAAGGGCTGACCAAAGGGAAGAAGCATGGTATGTCATCACTATACTGCATGCTTTATATTACAATGCAAACAATATCACACCCACTCTATCAACTAATATACAAAAAAATTCAGCGCACAACTGTCCTTGGGAAGGGATGAAAGAACAAAAATACTGTCAACCTTGAGGAGGGAGGGAAATGGAAATAAATAGTTGCAAATTCACAGAACATGTCTAAATACAATGTCAAACAGTGATAATACAAAAAATACATCAATGTGTCCAACAAATATAGTGTCAAAGTAAAAGTAAAGTCTAAAGAGGAAGAACAAATTTTAGTCAATCCCACAACTCAAATGCTACCCTTGGTTGAGGGACAAAGCTCCCAACCATGTTCCTCATCAGACATTAGCAACACCTTTAGCTACTCTTCAGGTGCTGCCACTAGGAATTTCAGCTAGGGCCTGACACCACCTGAGAAACAGGATACACTAGGGTACGTTTAGGGATAGAGAGAGAGGACTTACTGGGAGACACAACAATACCAGTAAGGGAGGGGTGGGAGACAGACGGGTAAGCCTGCGCCTCACTGTGTGCCTTCACCTTGGCCATTTATTGATTGCGTTCATTGAAACAGCGTTCGTGGACCACTACTCAGCTGCCTTATGACCTCCTGGGGTGTAGCCATGTTCTTAAATTCAGGGGTCGCGCAGGGGGCATAATGTGAGGGCTGAGGGGTGTCAGGGGCAATTCTTACACTGAATGGTCCCAGATCCTGAGGGTAGGCAGATGCATGAGGAGGGCTAACAGGTGGTGCATCTGGAGACCTTTTGTTTTGGGGACTTCTCGAGCGGTGGAGGGGGTGATTTTCGCCCCAATGATGTAGGGCAATTCTCCTCGGACACTACAGATGTATTTTCTTGTTGAACAGGAGAAGCACCATTGTCTGACTCCTCCTGGCAAGTGATCTACCACCCACTTGATGGTCTTCTCAGCCTCCGCCTGGAGTCTCTTATATTGCTCAAGTATGATGGTCAGGGCTTTTGCACCCCGCCGCTAGTGGATGCTACCACTGCCTCTGTGGTGGCGGCCTCCCCTTCCTGGCCCACCTAGCTCCTGAGGTCCTTCTTTGTCTTCCTCTGGCACTGGCTGTCAGCTGAATAGGTAAGTTGAGAAAGGAAAAAATCATGACTGCACATGCCTACAACTTAATGTAAATAAAAATACATATTTCATTAGATTGTTAAATGTGAAAAAGAATCCCAATGTGAAATACTCACTCCCCTCTGCAGGGTTATAATTGTCAGATACCACTTTTAGCAATGGTTGATTCTGTTTACCAAAGATGCAGATTAAGCACATATAATTTTCCAATAAAACATTATAGAGTGTCAGCAGAGATATCATCTTAGCATATGGTATGTCTTAGTGTATGCATTCAATGTTGCAATTACATTCCCCTGTGATGGCAAACAGGAATATACACACAATTTGAAGGTCAATAGATGAGGACTGATTAGAACATTTGATTTCCATTACACAGTTTTGACCATTTTATTTGTGTTACTTTGACAAAATGTCAAAGGCATTTGCTTTACATTGCTCATGATGTGTGTCTGAAAAAATAGAAGCAATATACATTATATTTGGTATGTGAGGTTGACATCAGTTAGTCACTTATATGTAATAAACAAGTCTGTATATTTATTGCACTGTTAAGTCCCTATTATGTGATGTACAATGTGTACCCAGGACCTGGAAGTAAAATGCAACTAGTTGACTGCAGCACCTACAGTTCCATTCAATACAGTGGCAATGCAAACATGGCTTCAGGCCCACCCTGTGTAGCCTGACAGTGAGGGTTTAAAACTTGCCACAAGACCTGTCACAATAGCGCTTTTTGACAGGCAAAGGCCTTCCTTTTAAAGATTAGTAGGTCAACCCTATGTAAGCCCTGTAGCTCACGAGGTAGGGTGCATGGTATTTAATAGTGGGACAAGTATAAATATAGTATTACCATTTTCCTTCAGTTACAAGGCGCTAAAAGCTATTTTCACAGCGGTAGGCCTAACTGTCCTTTTTAGAAAACCACAGTACAAGTTAAAATTCTAATAGTGTATCTTGGAAATGGGGCCAGCTATAACAATAGTTAAAACAAACATTTTAATAGCTATTGAAATCCAATTCAATGGAGAATTTGGATTTTTAATAAATATTAAGACAAAGTAACTTTTAGCAAGTTACCCTTTATCTGCCTAAACTGTTAGAAGGCTAATTCGCATACACCTCTGACAGCTCTGAGCCTGTGCTCATCCTTGGACAGGTGTACAAAATGTGAAATGCCTCCCAATAGCAAAATACAGGCTGACCTGAATTGGCAGAGATAACTACTCTGACCCCCACAGACTATACAGGGTGTGAGCAGTGGACATCCTTTTTAACACTATAATGTCAAATCCTGCTTAAAAGGTCTGTTGAGCCATATGTAACACTTCGGGCAAACTGTAAAGGAAAAGAGCAGGGTGCCAGGAAAATGATCGTGGACCCCTTGTCTGGTTGCTGAAGGACTCTGGGTTTTGTCCTATCAGGCTTCTGTCCCTGGGTTTGTTGTGAGTAATGTGTCTCCAGATTTGATGTGGGTACAAACTGGATTTTAGTGTCACTCCCAACCCTGAGAGCCCACGTTTAGTGTGGCTGAAGGCTCTTGCCATCTTGGAAACTCCTTCTGACACAACACTTTGGCCCTGTTTGCCTTAAGGGAAATAGGAACTACTGAAAAGAGGATAAGACGGGCCCTGGGAACTTTTATCTCATTGGCTAGGGAGGGTCCAGGATTCCCCCAGCCACGAGTTAGTGCCAGGCTTAAATGTAACATCCCCAGGGAATCCCTTCAGAACCCTTTCTGCACCTGAGGAAGAAAAAGACTGGACCTCCTGTCTGTGACCTGTGAGGAGCCGTGAAGGACTGGACCTGTTTCCTCTTGTACCCAAGTCACAGGAGTTGGGACGGAGTAACCCGTCTGCCAAGTTTTAAATTAGGCCCCAAGTCAGAAGGTAAAATCTTTGACAACTACAAACCTGGTTGATGTATCTGACCCTTGTTTAATCACAATCAGCCTCAAATTGCAACTACCAGTCCAGTCTACCATGACCATTGACTATCATTTTTGCTTTGTGCTTTTGTGGCTATTCTACTTAAAACTTTAAAAATCCATTTCTCCAGATCCCCTTATTGGATTTTTGTCATTTTGGTGTTTTTTTGCTTTTTAAAGTGTACTCCAGGTCATTTTAAGCTTGTGATTGTTATGCATTTTAGCTATATTACTGTTTTGATACCACCTAAAAACTTTACACGCTGCCCTATGTTAAGCCTGTCTGTTCTGTGTCATAGCTTCTAGGGAGATTAATTCAGGATAATTTTGTGACTTTGAGGGTTTACCCTGACAAGGGCTGTGATTATTCCTTGAGGTGGGTAGTCACCCACCCCAAATAATAATCCAGTTTCCTACACCTATCCTCTTTGTACCAGATGGCGTAGAACTCCATCTCTGCTGCCTAGTTTTACACCTCTGCTATTGAGTTCCCCACCAACATAGACGGGGTAGAGAATTTTGCATCGTAGGGGAATACACAGGTATAAATATGAGATGAAGGGGAAAATATGTCTGGGGTTACAAAAGTCTCCTAAAATGTACCTGAATCTTATTTCGAAGTACGCATTTTTTTAAGATATGGGAGTGGATGTATGTGAATGTGAAGATGTGTAGATGTACTCCTACATGTGTTATGTGTTCTGCACACTACATGTAGGATGTAACAATGTGAGCGGAAATTGCAAGTGTGGGTGAATGATGAATGTAGTTGCTGGATGAAATAGTTGGATGAATAGGTGAGTGATATGTTACAGATCCATATTACATTGAGTCTTGCAAGTTTATATTTTGCTTACTTTTTTGTCGTCTTTATCAATCAAGGGATGCAAAACCACAAACAAAACAGTACATTACAATGTATTGTGATAAACCACAAGACAAGACAGGTACTACCAGGAGCTACGGTGCAGAGGTACGAGCCAGTGGGCGGGGGTGTAAGAGTAATACAACATCAGTATACAAAAGATGAGCGAAGGATGGGCCAGGGAACGAGGGAAGAGGATGGGGCAGAACCAGGATAGGAAAGAAAGAATGGAGGTAGAGGAAAGGAAAGTGGTGAGAACAGGGGGGAGGGGTGGATGAGGGATAGCATAGGAGGGGGAGCGGGATGGGGAGGAGGGAAGTAGGGGTAGAGGGAAGAGAGCATCATGGAGCACCTGAGGCCAGGTTCTCCCAGGAACTCTACGCTAGAGGCCAGTGCTATGGCCACGGGCAGTAGGAGCGTCTTGCAAGTTTTGATTTGACATTATGATAGAGCAACGCTGGTGTCTTAGGATGGTATTTGCAAACTGTAATATAGTCCTCACTTGCATGGTCCAACCAATGCTATATAGCAACCAAACTAACAGCTGAAGTGAAATACAAAGCCAATAGTCAGTCACACACTTGTAAAACCTGACCCCCTATAGTTCAGGGGTAAGGTCTTCTTGTAAGCCGTATCCCTTGGTGATATGCAATGCATGTGCTAAGTTTGCATTAACTTAGCAATCCAGATTCAACCAGGTGTTTGACTCTAGCAACTAAGTATTTTGATAACCAAGTAAGGAACGCTTTGAAACATTGGGTTGGTGGGACTTGATGCCTACCACCATTGCAAGTCTTTTGAAAGCCCCTTGGTATTCTGGGGTATATAGTTTGTCTTGCCTCCACTTGTGTGTTTTGCATACTGTGAGTGTCGCAGGTGTGAAGCCTCACACCAAGGTGCACCCTCATCACTGACCCGTTTGGTTCTTACCAAATAAATTGGGAGGAGCATATCTGTGTACTTGCCCAGGGTATGGAGGTATGCACTCATGACAGCATGCAACCACTTCTCTTGTGTACTTAAGCACTCCCAGTTGCATGTTAAGTGCAACTTGAGGATGCAAATATTGCGCTCAATGATGGCTCAGTTATCTGCATTTGCTCTGTTATACCTTTGTTGAGGTTGTGCGGTTGGATGTCATAATTTGGAGACAGAGAATACCACTCATCACCTGTTAAAAAAAAAAAAAGTGTGTGAGATTTTGTATAATATGATTACCTTGAGACTATGGCAAACATTCAATACTTATATGAATTCAACGTTAGTGTTATGTCTGGATATTGTGATTGGTGAAATTATGAGTGACTACGCCCCTCATTATGACTTTGGCGGTCAGCTGACCGCCATGCCGGCAATGGTGGTAGTACCATTGCCAAGCTGACGGTGAAGACTGCCAAATTATGTCCATGGCAGTGATCCCTCCCATAGACAGCCAATGTACCACCCGAACCGCCAGTGCGGTCCGGCCACTGACCACATCGGTAGCCCTCTTCAGGCAGGCTGAAGACAACGACACGTCCACCATATTACGACATGTTAGCAGACCGCCAGGATTTCCGGGGCGGGATCACTGCCACCAAAAGCATGGCCGAAACACATCATATAAAAGGAAGCACTCCCCTCCAGGGACACAGAGGAGTCTGAGGCCGACATGGAACCATAACTGGAAGTCATCCCGATGCTGTACCATGCGACGGCAGTCTAGGAGCATCAACGCCAACGAAAATGACGACAGTGAGTACAGCTGCCTAGCACACAAGGGAGGGAGGGGAGATTGACACACACACGCACAACACACACCATACACACATACCACACACCCAGAACCATCTGCAGAGGAATCCCACACCAACATAATCCAGAAGGAAAGAAAGCCAGGACACATACCTTTGGTCTAACCACTGTACTACGTTGGGTGTAGTGACCTCAAGAATATCAAACATAAATATTAACAGATAGGGACATGGGCCAGTCCACGTGAAGTACAATGCCACAGGGAAACGTCCAAGGCCCAGCTTGACTCCTGATAGCCCAGTCACTCCACTGGGCAGGGGCATCATGGTGATGGTAGGCAGGCACCTCAGGGGGGTGGAGAGGGGTCATAGGGGTTTCTTCTTGGGAGTGGGGTCTTTGGGCTTGGGTTTGGGAGGGGGTTGGGTCCTTGCCCTTCTGTTTTGGGGCTGAGGAGTGGCCTTGGGACAGGAGGCCAGAGTGACACTCTTTTTCACCTTAGTGGCAGGAGTACTCTTAGGGGGAGGAACAGGAGTCGACTTGGAGCTGGAGGTACTGGGCTGGGGGGAGGTGGGACTTTTCTCTTACGAGCAGGATGGGGCTTGGTGGAGGGAAGAGGTCAAGGCGGGAAAGGAAAAGCTTCTTAGGACCAATGGTGCGGGGTGTGGGAGGAGCAATGGGAGGGGAGGGAGTGGTTGTAGGAGGAGGAGGTGTGCTGGACTTGGGTGCAGGTACATGGAGAGTGTGCATAGGTGAGGTGGATGGCTGTTGGGTGTCTGAGTGGAAGCGTTTATGTGTCTTTGGAGTGGTGGGGCAGACAGGGTGGGTGAGGACAAACAGGACGTGTGTATGTATGTTGTGGTGGTGTCTGTAAGTGAGGTGGGTGTGCTGCATGAGATGGTGATGGTGGTGGTGACTGCGCATGTGGTGTGTGGGGGTGTATGTCTGCGTGTTTGCTGTTTTGGTGACTGTGGGCAAGGCTGTACAGGTGGCAGGATCTGGGACTGATGCTGCAGTGCATGCAGGTGTGAGAGCTGATGTGACTGTGAGGGAGGAGGAGGAGAGGGAGACAGTAGAGGCAGTGGCTATTGTAGTATGTGCATCTGGCTGTTGGCTGTTGGCTGTGTGTGTGCTTGTGGAGTGAAGTGTGTTGCCTGTGTTTGTCTGTGCAAGTCCTGTTTGTTGTTCTGTGTGAATGCTTATCTGATTGTATGCGTGGGATGGGTTGGGGGAGAGGGCTATGGGACTGGGAGCAGGTAGTTGGAGGGGAGACAGATGAAACCGGGACACTGGCTGCCGTCAGAGAGGAGGTCAGAGCCTGAAACGATCTCTGTAGGGCAGCCAAGCCCCCTTGAATATCCTCCAGGAAGGCATTGCATTGCTGCATCTGGGATACCAGCCCCTGGATGGCATTCACTATGGTTGACTGCCCTACAGAAATGGATCTCAGGAAGTCAATAGCCTCCTCACTGAGGGCAGCAGGGCTGACTGGGTCAGGACCTGAGGTGCCTGGGACGAAGGACATGCCCACCCTCCTGGGTGAGTGGGCATGGACAACTGGGTGGGGGGCTACTGGGAGGGTGGTGCTGGTACAGGGGTGACACAAAATGAAGTAGCTGGGGTGGTCCCAGCGGGGTCCAACACCACCAGGGAGCTCCCATCGGAGGAGGAATCTGAGTCTGTAGTGGTTGCTCCAGTCTCCCCTGTGGTGCTCTCCTTGCCTTCCAACCCACTGGTCCCCTCAGCATCTGTGCTCTCCACCTCCTGGATCCTGTGGGCTGCAGCTCCCCCACTTGCTGGTGCCCCTGCTCCTTCACCCGTTGATGCTAATGTACACATGGACATGGCAACAAAAGGAGAGAGGGAGAGAGAGAAAGGAAACACAGGGTCAATCACAGCACCAACAGCACATATGGCATACACATCACAAACACTCAAAGGGACTTACATTGCGCGGTATGGACCACAATGATAAACCATTGCCTAGGTGCAACAGCAGTAAGGAACCCAAACACTACCAACTGCACACCTACTGGAACTAACTAAGCCCTGTCTGCCATGGTATTCTAGCTACCTAGCAATACCAAAAATGCATACCACCCTACATAACTAAGCAGGACCACACATGAATAGCAAAACCGGAATATTGGGGCATCCACTGACAAGAACCTTGCACTCAAACCAGGCAAAAAATACGAAATACCACACAGTCTGTACTCACCTCCTTGTGGCTGCTGTGCTGCCCTTAAGTGCCCATCCAACTTAGGAATGGCCACTGCCAGTATGAAGCCATTAAGGGGGTCAGGCTCCGCAGGCACCCCTCCCACCTTTGGAGGCTGTCCCCTGCTGGGCCTCTCCAGTCTTCCAGGCCCAGCGTCTCAGGCCCTCCCACCAGTTTCTGCAGTGGGTGCTCCGCCGGGTATGGACCCCCAGGGTACACACGTCCTTGGCGATGACACACCACAACCCTTTCTTTTGATGGCCGCTGACCTGCAGAGGAAACACAGACAGAAGGAGACCATGAACTATACAATCCAGACTGTCATACAAATGGTTCACATACTGCATTTGCCCCTCATCAAGTACACACACATGACCTGTACCTCTGCATACACATTGCATGCAGCCAAACCCCACCCCCAAATGACACACTGCCAGCACACACACACACACACATCTACACGCAGCTATGTCGCATCCAACATACCCATGATGGGCTCACCTGTTCGTCTGGAGGCCCATACAACTGAACAAAGAGGGGTAGGACCCCATCCATAAACTTTTCCAACTCCTCGGATGTGAAGGATAGGGCCCTTTCCCCTCTAGCACGGGCCATCCCAGGTTCCAGACACAGGTATCCTCAGCACACGCAGTGGAGATGTATTACGTGGAAAGTCAGGAATCAAGCAAAGTGTTAGAAGGAAAATGGCGGTCACATCCGCGGTGGCAAACACCATCACCACCGGCGTTGATCATCATTGGTTCCTGTACTCCATAGAGACCCATGTTAGCCAATGAAGATTTGCACGGCAGTGCAGACCGCCTTCCGCCATGGCACCTAACACCGGCGAGTGAGGTCACTTCCACCTGTCCCTGCATACAGGACAGGCGGTTGTCATCTCCTACAGCTAGTACTCATGTTGGGAAGATATATGTGTGTCATTGGTATTGACTGTTCACACCTAGACAATTCCAGTCACCTACATACATACATACTCTGTGCACTATGATGACATTGGCTGGGGCACTTGTGGGGATGTAAGTAATTTGTTAGCGTCATTGTCTGACACATTTTCTGCATTTCAACCTTTCCTTATGGGTTTGGTGTTGTTGTCCCAACTTTGGTAGTGTATGGTGTTTGATTGTGGGATTGGTAGTACTACATGCTGTCCATTTATTGCTTATGATTGTGCATGCAGTGCTGGAAGGGGTATACCTGCAGTGGGTAGGTCATGCAGGAGTACAGATTTACCTGTGGTCATTGGGGTGGTACACTGTATGGGATGGAGTGGGGGAGAAGGAAGTCAGGGTGAGGGGGTGACATGCCACGCAGGGATCGGTGGTGGTAGGTAAGTAATGGTGATTTACCCATGTCCAGCCCTCCAGTGACTCTAGTGAGGCCCTCAGGTTTGCCATGACTTGCTCCTCCCATGCTGTAATTTGTGGGGGAAGAGGTGGGGGTCCACCGTCAGTCCTCATGATTTCGACCTAGTGCCTTGATGCAATGGAATGCACCTTCCACCGTAGGTTGTTCCACCTCGTTCGGATGTCATCCCTTGTGTGTGGATATTCAGGCTCCATCGGGGCCATTGATGGGACCCATATTGCCTTGGTCCCTCCCAGGGCAAATGAGCAAGTATACAGGAATAGGAAGAGTTTCCACTCAATTAATGTCCAGATGGTGTGCCTTGCAGATAAGTACATCTCCCACGTCACTGCCAAGTACCCTGGATCTGTACATGATGTCTATGTCTTGAGGAATAGCAACATCCCGCAGGTGATGGCACGACTACAGAAAGTGTGGCTCATAGGGGAGCATGAGTCTTCACACAATGTATGTCAGTATATGGCAACTTCCAGGTGACTCCGGCTACCCAAACCTGTCCTGGCTGTTGCACCCTGTTAGGAACCTGAGAACAGGGGCTGAAAATCGGTACAATGAGGGCCATGGCATTGTAGAACGCACATTTGGCTTACTGAAAGCAAGGTTCAGGTGCCTCCATTTGACAGGTGGGTCCCTATGCTATGCCCCTAGGAAGCTGTGCCAGATTGTGGTGGCCTGCTGCATGCTGCACAATTTGGCCCTCAGACGTCATGTGCCCTACCTGCAGGAGGTGGGTGGTGACAATACACCTGTGGCAGCAGTGGATACTGAGGACAGTGAGGAGGAGGAGGATGTGGACAACAGGACACATATCATATAGCAGTACTTCGAATGACCCACAGGCAAGACTGTAGAGCTGTTAATTTATCCGTTTCTGTGGAGTGCTGTGCGCCAGCTGTGTGAGTGGGGTGATGGTTGAGGTAATCCTCAGTGTAGTGGTCCATTTGGTCAGGAGCACAGGTACAATGTCCATGGAGCCATAGGATGAGGAGCAATGGAAGTCCAAAGTGAACAAAGTGACTCGGGGGTATTCAAGGGGAACATTCTAGAGGGGCTAATTTCCTGGCGGTGGTCTTGGTCTTGTCAAAAGTCTCTGGGGTCTGTCTGGGTCACATGGAACGTTTGCAGGGTGGTTCTTCTGCTGCAGAGGGAGGGGTGCTGGTGGCCTGTAGGTCCTGTGGCAGGTCCTCCTGTGCACTAGCTGCAGCAGATGTTGATGGCTGCTGAGTGGTGTGGCTAGTGGTAGTGGGCAGCTGCTGTACTCTGTTCTCCCGCATGGTGCTGGCCATGTCACCCATCACCCTTACAATGGAGGCCATGTTAGCATTTAGGCCCTGCAACTTCTGCATGACCTCCTGGTGGTATATCCCATGCAGCCGCTGGTTCTCCTGCATGATGGTGATGACCTGGCCTACCTGTCCTGGGATTTTCGGTATGCCCCCAGGACATGTGTGAGTGCCTCCTGGGCAGGCGGTCCCCTGGGTCTGGCCCCGCGGGTGCATATCTGACCTGCTACTGTCCCCTACACCCTGTGCCTGTGTCCCCTGAACGGTGTGCCCATTCCCACTTACACCAGGACCTTCTTCATCTTGCCTGTGTGGTGTCGACTCAGGTTCCTGTACAGGTGGGCACACTATTGATCGCCATGTCCCGGGGACAAGGGATTGGGGACGTTGGGTGGCTGCTGTGGTGTTTGAGTTGGAAGGGGGGTGCCCTCTGGTGGACTGACTGTGGGATGTTGAAGCTGACTGACCAGTGGTCTCAGATGGGCCAGCAAGTTCACCCAGCTCGGGACATCCAGAGTTGCTGTCATCACTGGGGACATCTTCTGGTGGGGGACTGGGTTGCCTCGGCACCTGTTCGCTGGTGACTGTTGTATTCTATTCAAAGGAATCTTAGTGGGCTGCTTAGCAACTGGGAGGAAACTGGAATGTTATGATTAGATTGTAAGGCAGGCAGTTATTGATAAGACCTGCCAGGGTTGGATGTGTATTTCTTATCTGAAGAATAAAGAAGAAAAAGAAGCATCTGTGGTGCAATTTCTTTACAGTGGCGACGAAGGATGGGATCATAAGGAATAAGACGTGGACCAACCCTGGCAGCGGTGTACTGTGACTGGTGGTGCGAGAAAGCGGTGATCTTAATGACCATAAATTGAATGGTGGATTTTGTGATGGATTCCGAACTCGGTTTGTCAAGTTGACCGAGTTGTGGAGGTAGCGCGTTTTTTTTTTCTTTCTTAAAGAAAAAAAAAAAGAAGAAAAAAGTTTGTGCTGTTGGGTTGGCATTTTGAATGAGGCACTTACCTGAAGAGTCTCGCGGACGCTGCCCAGAGACCGGTGCCCAGTTGGATGTGACGTCAGCGGTGTTTGCAGCAAAACAAGGGAAACCTCTTGTAGAAAGAGGTCGAAGCAACAGTAAAAACATAACAACTGTAACATATTGCCTTCGACTTTTAACTTTGCAGCGCTTTCAACTTTCAACTCTGCAGTGCTGTATTTTAGTTTACTCAACGGTGACAACGGAAACAATCAGCCTGAGGACGGTGACAACGGTGACTACTTTATTTATGTTAATTTTTTTTTTCTCTTCTCTCGTCATATTTCATTAGTTTTTTAGATTATTTATGGGATTATTTATGCTCATAATAGTTAAATAACTTACGTAGCAGACATGCAGTCGATTGCACCACCACCTACATTTTTGAGCATGCCTGGCGAACCAACCATGTCATGGGAAGATTGGAGGGAAGCGTTTGAAACATATTTAGAGGCTTTGGGAGGTGCCATTTTTACGGACAAAAGGAAGTTGGCTTTGTTAAAACACAATTTGGGTGTGGAAGGTAGAAAGATTTTGAAAACTTTGCCATTTGCAAATTTTGTAACGAATAACGATGGAAGGTCTGAGGATGAGGAGAATGACAGTGAGGACGATGTGTATATGATGGTGTTGGGGGTGTTGGAGGAGCATTTTAGCAAGAAAGTAAGCATTGTTGTAGAACGCCACAAATTTCTTTTCTAGGACCCAAGCGTCTCATGAATCGGTCGATCAATTTGTGTGTGCGTTACGTACGCTGGCTAAATCGTGTAGATTTAAAGACTTGCATGAAGAAATTATTAGAGATCAATTAATAAATCGTACATGTTGTTTGAAAATTCAGGAAAAGTTGTTAAATTTAAAAGATCCATCTTTGGAGGAGGCCATAGCAGTGGCTAAACGTGTTGAAAACACATCTAGGTATGTTAAGGAGTTAAGTAGAAATGATACCGAGGCTGCACTAGTACAAGCTGTAAATTCTGTGAAAATCAGCAAAAATACGACTGTAATGGATGAAAGAAAGAAATGTTTTAAATGTGGAAGCATAAAACATCTGGCATCCTCGATGAATTGTCCTGCAAGAGAGGCTAAGTGTTTCAAGTGCGACAGAAGGGGACATTTTTCGAAAATGTGTAATCAGAAAAAAAGTACTTACAACAGAAGAAATGTAAATTGTTTACAAGATGGTAATCAAGGACAACAATCGTATTCTAACGGTCAGATGTTGTATTCCGGTGAGGAAGTGGATAACCATTTTGAAATTTTAATGCTTAATGTTTTATCCATGGAGACTGCTTATAAACCTCCTAAGTGTGCGATAAGCATAAATGGTGTGGTGATAAACGTGTGGGCTGACTCATGTTCACCTTATACCATAATTGACAAAGCAACGTGGAAAGCAGTGGAGGGTGGCGAATTGGCTAAAGCGGAAGTGGATTTGGTGGGTTATGGAGGCAACAAAATTTCTGTGTTGGGATATTTTCAAGGGGAGGTGTTATTTAATCAAAGACAGGCAATACGATGTATGTTAGGATGGAATGAACAAAGAACGCTGAAGATTGTGTTAGATCCAAATAGTGAAAGACAGGTTTTGTCAGTAGGGGAAGAGAGTTCAGAAAAATGGAGTAAGAAGTTTCCAAATCTTTTCAATAGCGAGTTAGGTTGTTTGCAGAAGTTCCAACATCGCATTGTGCTGAAAAGTAGGGCTGTTCCCAGTGTACATAAGGTCAGGAGTGTGCCGGTTGTTCTGAGAGATGCATTAAAAATTGAATTATCTAGATTATTGAGTTTGGGTGTGATTGAGAGAATTGAAGCGTCGGAATGGTTGAGTCCAGTGGTTTTGGCCCGCAAACCTAATGGCAAGATTAGAATGTGTGTAGATTTGAGGGACCTTAACAGTAATATTTGGGTAGACAGACATCCTATTCCTAATATTAATGAACTATTGAGTGGTATTCAAGGGGGAAAGGTGTACTCAACCCTAGATTTATCCAGTGCGTACCACCAAATAATGTTGCACCCAGAGTCCAGGCATCTCACGTCGTTTTTAACGCCTGAGGGAGCTTTCAGATTTGTGCGCATGCCGTTTGGGCTTGCGTCTGCCTCAGCTGTTTTCCAAAGGGTTATGCAAAATCTACTGGGTGGTGTAAAGGGTGTGAGGTTTTTTCAGGATGATGTGCTAGTATGGGCAAAGGATTTACAAGAGCATGATACCATTCTGGAGAAAGTATGCCATATTCTTGAGAATGCAGGTTTGACTGTTGAGGCTAGCAAATGTAAATTTGCATGTCACAGTGTTGAGTATTTGGGCCATACTATTTCATGGAAGGGTATAACGCCCAAGGTTAATTTTATGGAAGCAATTGAGCGGGCACCTAGTCCAGTTAACAAAGATCAACTGAGATCATTCCTTGGATTAGCGGAATATTATGCTAAGTTTGTGAGGAATTTCGCTGACATAGCATATCCTTTAAGAGTGTTAATGAAAAAAAATCAAAAATATATCTGGTCGGATGAGTGCCAACAAGCGTTTGATAAATTGAAGAAAAACTTTATAGAAGCAGTTGAATTAAACCCTTTTGTGGCTCATTATCACACTATAATACCAACGGATGCAAGCATGTACGGGTTGGGTGCGGTACTAATGCAAGTGCATAATGGAAAGGAATGTGTGGTAGCGTTCGCTTCACGTACATTGAAGGGAGCGGAAACAACATACTCTGCTGTAGAAAAAGAAGCTCTTGCTTGTTGGTGGGGCATCACGTACTTTAAAAACTATGTGTGGGGTAGAAGTTTTGAATTACGTACAGACCACAAACCGCTTGTGGACATTTTCACTACTGCAGGTGCAAGTCGTGCTTCTTCTAGGATTGCCAAGTGGTTATATAGGTTACAGGAATACACTTTCACAGTAAAATACTTGCCTGGTATAATGAATGTAAATGCGGACTGTTTGTCGAGGTTGCCATTAGAAAATGTATGTGGAGAAGAAGAGGAAGAATGGGTTGTGGCTGACCTGCAAGACATCAAGACAAAGGCTATCAGTGAGGAAGTTTGGAAGGCGGCGGTTCAGGAGGATACTGAACTTCAGGCAATAATAAGGAATTTGCATAAGTGTTGGTCTGAATTGGGTGATGAAACCAGTATGTTTTCAAATTTCAAAAGTGTGTGGTCTGAGTTGTCATTACAGAGTAATTTACTTAGGAGAGGTGATAGGTTGGTAGTGCCACATAAGTTGAGGCAGACTGTTTTAGAGATTCTACATGAGGGACATGGTGGTATGTCGGGTATGAAGAGGAAAGCCAGGGAAGATTTTTGGTGGCCAGGCATGGACAAAGAGGTTGAAAGATTTGTTAGGAATTGTGTAAGCTGTGCTTGTAGTGACAAAACACACATGTGTGAGAGGACACCTGTCATTCCTGTACCTTTTCCTGTTAAACCATGGCAAAAGATAGCAATAGATGTGTGTGGCCCGTTTGATTTTGGTGATGGTGGAAAGTTTTATGCCATGGTTATGGTAGATTACCACTCCAAATGGCCAGAAGTTAGTATCGTCAAAGACACTAATGCTGGAGTGGTGATTGAATTTTGTGAGGAAATTTGGAAAAGGGAAGGTTATCCCGAGGAGGTGGTGACTGACAATGGGACACAATTTACTTCGTTTGAGTTTGAGGACTATTTAACATTGTGTGGAGTAAACCATGTGAGGACAGCTGTGGCACATCCAAGAGAGAATGGGTTAGTAGAGAGGTTTAACAGAGTGTTGTGTGACAATATTCAACTGTCAATTCAGAATGGTTTGTGTTGGAGGACTGAAGTGAAAAACATGCTATGGAATTATCGGACGACTCCGCATTCGACGACGCGAGAAACCCCGTTTGTTTTGTTGAAGGGAAGGAAACCGTGTACCAAAGCTGTTCCTGGTTGGATGGGGAAAGCTGGTAAAAAACGTGTAAGTGTAAGGAATCTTGCATTTAGAGTGGAGGGGGTGCAAGAGAAGCATGACGAAAGTGTATTGGGAAAACTGAAGGAATGTGTGGTTGCAGTTGGGGACTGGGTGCGGACCAGAGTATGGCATGGTGGCAGGAAGGGTTTGTCAAAGTGGTCAGAACCAAAAATGGTTGGGGGAGTGAAGTGTTATAGTGTGGTTTTAAGCGACTGTAAAAGATGGAATATGGCTGATGTTGTCAAATGCAGTGAAATGGAAGTAGCTGAGTGGAAGAAGCAGGTTGGGTGTGGCCGTGGTGTAGAGGAGTCAAGAGGGGTGAGAAGGTCACAGAGAGTATTCAAGAAACCAGAATATATGAAAGATTATTATACAGAGTAGTTGTGTTTACGTGTTTTCTTGTGTTAGTTTATGTTATTTATTGTTTTTTTCTTGTTGTTTTTAGATAATTTTGTTATTGTAAGAAGGGAGATATGTTGTATTCTATTCAAAGGAATCTTAGTGGGCTGCTTAGCAACTGGGAGGAAACTGGAATGTTATGATTAGATTGTAAGGCAGGCAGTTGTTGATAAGACCTGCCAGGGTTGGATGTGTATTTCTTATCTGAAGAATAAAGAAGAAAAAGAAGCATCTGTGGTGCAGCAATTTCTTTACAGTGACATTGGCTGGGGCACTTGTGGGGATGTAAGTAATTTGTTAGCGTCATTGTCTGACACATTTTCTGAATTTCAACCTTTCCTTATGGGTCTGGTGTTGTCCTCCCACCTTTGGTAGTGTATGGTGTTTGATTGTGGGATTGGTAGTACTACATGCTGTCCATGCATTGCTTGTGATTGTGCATGCAGTGCTGGAAGGGGTATACCTGCAGTGGGTAGGTCATGCCAGAGTACAGATTTACCTGTGGTCATTGGGGTGGTGCACTGTATGGGATGGAGTGGGGAGAAGGGAGTCAGGGTGAGGGGGTGACATGCCACGCAGGGATCGGTGGTGGTAGGTAAGTAATGGTGATTTACCCATGTCCAGCCCTCCAGTGACTCTAGTGAGGCCCTCAGGTTTGCCATGACTTGCTCCTCCCATGCTGTAATTTGTGGGGGAAGAGGTGGGGGTCCACCGTCAGTCCTCATGATTTCGACCTGGTGCCTTGATGCAATGGAATGCACCTTCCACCGCAGGTTGTTCCACCTCATTCGGATGTCATCCCTTGTGTGTGGATATTGTCCCACTGAGTACACCCTGTCCACTATCCTCCACCATAGCTCCATCTTCCTGGCAATGGCGATGTGCTGGATCTGTGCACCAAACAGCTGTGGCTCTACCCTGACGATTTCCTCTACCATCACCGCAACTCCTCATCTGTGAAACAGGGATGCTTTTGTGGATACATGCCTATTGTGTGTTGTATGTGTTGTGCAGAGGGTGTTCAGTGTTTTGGTGGGGTGTGTGGTGTGTGATGAGTGATGGATGTATAGGTGGATTTGGTGTATGTGTTCTGTTCTGTAAGGGATTGGCCTGGCAAGGTGTGGCAGTGTTTTCGCATTTGCAAGGGAATGTGGGTTGTGTGTGTGGGGGGGTATTTTATAGTGCTATTGGTGGGTGTGTAGGGTATGTGTTAATTTGTCAGGTGTGGGGTATTTGAGCTGGCCAATGTTGACATGTAGTGGTGATGGGTGCCCAATTCTGCTGCGGCAGTGTGCACCGCCAATGATTGACTGCCATTAAATGCCCACTGTGGTGATTCGTGGGTCATAATTTGGAGGGTGGTGTTTTGCTGGCATAACGGTGTGGGTGGTGGGTCAGACAGTTTTTCGCCTTAGTTGGGTCCGGTAGATTTGTGGTTGTGGCAGTTTTCTGTCAGTTTTGTGTTTGTGTGTCATAATCTGGTGGGCGGATTGCCGCCTCCGCGGCGGTCTGTTGTCGGCCGTCACCACGGCGGTCTTAGCAAAAGACTGACAATGTCATAATGACCACCTATGTTTGTGATGCCATTCCCTACATGCAATACTAGTGTGAGTTACTTAAACTTACCTAGTAACCCCATGACACTTAAATTACCAGCACCAACGCACGTGCAATAGTGGACTGTTGGAAAAAGTAGCTGTTATGTGTGCGCCCATGAAAGGCAACATACACATCAGTGAAGCAGCCTCTGGCAATGGACGTGCACTTGATGGACTCTCAGCAGTGTCTGTTGTAGAAATAATGCTCCCTGTGCTGGGTAGGTTGAATTGCCATGTGCGTGCAATCAGTGGCTCCTAAAACCTGAATAAAATAGACAGTTGCATAGAAATCACCTACCATTGGTTGCCTTTCTACCACTAGCTGTTGCATGGTGACTTACTGGTGCACCCCACTTCTGATGCATCTTAGGGCCTGATTTAGGGTTTGGTGGATGAGTAATCCATCATGTAACAAGTAAATTATATCCTAATGTGCTTAATCAGTCCTTTAGTATCGATCACAGGGAGAAATTAGCTTGCCTGTGATATGCCCCTTGTGTCACTACTGACCACGTGGAATAATCCAGTGGCCAGGAAACAAGTGCAGTAGGCATTTTGACGTCATAAAGTGTGGGCTACACTCAACTTTTAAAGCTTGACAATCACATGAACGCAATATTCCAGCCTGTCAGGCAGTGCACACATTCATCGAAAAGAAAGGATGAAGTAGCACATGTAGTGCTGGTGCCAAATGGGTAGAGACTTTGCATCTCTGCATCTTTGCTGGATGCTTTAAACACGGCACCTGAATACAGTCAATGAAACTATGGGGCCAGTTTAAATTTCTGTTGGAGGCCTACTTCTCCACCAGGGTGGTGGAGTAAATTACTCCCTCCCCCTGACAGAGATGCCATCCACGGAATTTAGGAATCACTGCCCTGGCGATTTCTGTCAGTGGTTTTCGCAGTTTGGTGCAGGGCTCCATCAACATGACGGAGCCTTTTAACAAAGTAGTTTCTTTTTTATTTTCAAAAAGAAAATCCCACTCTGGGATGGGGGACATTTTTATTTTACTGTCCCTTAACACCAGGGTTTGCCTAATTGACCGACAGATAGGCAATTCTCTGACGGCCTATACTCTGTCGGGTCGTCGGAGAACTTTGTCTATGGCAGTGACGGAGCAGCCACCGCCGTAGCACATATAAATCGAGCGGGCGGACAACTCTGTTGGCAGGATGGAACTCAGTCATCATTGTGATAGAGTTCCCTCTCTACCAACAATTAAACTGGCACCTAAATGTCCCATGAAGTCACAGGAAAGTCACGAGGTTGGCGAGTGATGGATGCCATTTTGAAGTTACCCTGTAACCGTGGTCCATAGTGTCCTTAAATGGTGATCAAGATACATTGTTGCTGCAACCAGGACCTTTTTGGCAAAGTTAACTGTTTGTGATCATCTGTGGAATTGGCAGAAGTCTGAACTGAGCACAGAGAAGTATTCTTAGGAATCTATTTGTGTTTGTGAATACAGATTCTATTTGCAAAGGTTCTGTTTCAGAACTATTGTTTTATAATTGGCAACTCTTATTTCCGCACATAGCTTGCTTCACAGACCTTGAAATATTTTTCTCAGATTCCAGGATGCAAGTATTATATGAAGTAGGGGTATTCCTTGTTGAGCAGGTGAACTTTATAATTCTAGTGAATCTTTGTAGAAATTCAGTTTTAACAAAAAATCAATCTTAAATGTATTTTTGAGTCAGGGTGCATGTTGTCATAAAACAGAAGGTAGTTAGTTGAAATAGGTACAATAGTAGAAATACTGACACTTGTTTCATAGATATTTATATTTCAGAACTTTTGTTGGATGTCGCAATTAAACTCTTACACGCAGGTAGCGATAATCTCACCTGTATAATGGAACCTATGACAAAAAGGCACAAAACGCTGTTGTCTGACGTATTGTAAGGGAGTAATGGCACTAGAAAAGTTGGAAGACGCTACCCATGAATAATGTGCATGCACGCTAGAACATTGTCTTGCTATCACCCTTAGTCAGACCTGCTTTAATCCACCGCCCATGCTCAGAATCAGGGATACCTTAAAGGTGGTATCTTCAGTCTCTGAAGGCTTTGCAACTGTGTTGCTTTAGACACATTGTATCTTTGCCAATCCATTTACCTTTGAAGTGCTTCTTCCTTCACTGACTTCACTCCTGCTGATCCTGATTTTCTCCTGCTGCCAACAGTTTCCTTCCTGTTATTTACAAGGCTACTCCAGCTCCTTCTTCAATTCTTCACTACAGGATGCAGCCTTACTGACCATCCTGCATTACAGCACTGGTGTTTTTAAAGGCATGTTAATTATTGGCTGCTCTTGACACCTATTTGTCCCTGCGCTGTGCGTACCATTTGCAGAGTTCAAATAGAGATCAAGGCTTACTGCTTGCATCAGTCATGGGTGATAAGGATCCTGCTGCCATCACTTTAACTTTACAAAACGTTTGAGCAAAAAATGAAACCCTAAACTTGGTTGATGAGGCACTGAATTGACTGAATTTGAAATTAAGAAGTACAAACACCAACAGCCTATGGCCCAGCACCCAACACCCTATCTGTGTGGTCTGCCATGCAATTACCAGCTCCTGAGAAGTTCAAAGGAGATTCCAAGGATTACCATGTCTTTGTGAATCAATGTCAACTCCAATTTAAATCCCAAATAATACAGTCAAGAATGCTTATAAACTGGGAAATCTTGCAGATGATGACACTTTATGGGTTACTTAAATCCACAACCCCTCTGCTGTTCTCTTTCTCTGCACTTGTTATATGTTGTGTTATGTTTTGTTATGGTATGCAGACTTGCATCTAAACTTCCATGCAAGACAAACTCAATATACTTCACAAGTAGAATTACCTGATTTAAGACAAAGTAGTCATTATCACAATAGTTACATTGCTCATCTCAAACCTTTGGCTGTAAATTCAGAGAGGAATGATCAAGTACTACCTGCACATTTTAGGCGCTGATTGAAGAATTTTAGGAAATAGTTTTTTTTTTTATTGAGGAGTGTGAAGACACCTTTCAAGCAACAACCACAATCTCTGTAAGGGTGAACCACAAAAGTCACTAAATTAACCTGTGTTTAACCCCCTGGTAGCTGGGCACCAAAGCAGTCATGCTTAACTTAGAGGTACTATGTTAAGTGTTTATGCAGCACACAAACAGTAATAAAGTGAAGAAACAATGCAAGAAAAATCCCAAACCAATTTCGAATTATAAATTAAATATTAGTAAATATTTTGACACAAAAATGAATTAAATTCACTCAGTTATGATTTTAAATACCTGGAGTTATGAATTTTGAAGGTTTTAGGTAAAAAATAGTGCTCAAAACATCAAAGTGAGAACCACGGGTATCTGGTCGTGCAAGACCGCTATGGAGTGTGGTTCGGTTACACCAGGTTTATTGGGCCCAGTCTCTGCTTACCTTTGGCCCTAGAAGAAATTTTAAGGAAAAGTACCTGAGAAGGTTAAGTTCAACGGGACACGGCAGCCGAGGGTGACAGAGGCGGAGGGGTGATCATCGGGAAGCTGCTGGGCGAAGTCGAAATGAAGATTTCTACATTCAGCCTTTGTCACTTTTTTGGAAGTCGAAGCTCACAACAGGCCAAAGTTGCAGGCCATAGCCAATTACGGCTCCATGAGGGCAGATATCCTTTCTGAGAGGTCCTGCTGAACAGGATTTGAGGCTGAGGAGAAGAATGTAGAAGGAGCTACTACAAAGGCATGCCGACCAGCAATACACCTTGGGCGGATTGGCTAGCAGGTAGGTTCCAGTCTCCTGTCAGTTCTGAGGCCATTTGTTTTAGTAGAAAAGTTTCTAAACCCTAAGTTTTAGTTTGTGGCTGTTTGGCACCTTTACCTACACCGCCAATGATCCAGGACTGGTAGGGCACCACTTGTAGGCCAGGACTCACTTCAGGCAGGGTCCAGGTGCAGGTTTCAAGGTTGCTGTAGCTTCTTGTGTCTCTGTAGTCTTGAACAGGAGGCCAGCCAACTAGCCCTCTGGTAGTCTTGGGTACAAGCAGAAAGGCAGGCCTCAAGCACCAGGGCAGTACTCTGAGGGTACAAGGCAGGCTTCAAGCAGCAGGGCAGACCTCTGGTATCAGCAGGGCAGTCTTCAAAGGTATAAAGCGGGCCTCAAGCAGCAGGGCAGTCCTCTGGAATACAAAGCTGTCCTCCTGAGTGTCCTCCGCAGCCCAGGAGTGAACAAAGTGTTAGTCTGAGGGTCCTGTATTTATACCTAGCACCAGCCTTTGAAGTGGGAGAAATGTCTTGGCTACCTCTCCATCTGATTGTGAAAAATGTCCTTCCTTCCCCTGCCCAGGCACCAAGTGGTCTAGGCTGCCAATAGATGGTCTCAAGTTCCTTTGTTAGTGTGCTGGAGGCAGCCCTTTGAAATGTAAGTGGGACAGGGAACTGCTCCACCCCACCCATCTTAGCAGCATGCCCTCTCCTGCCAACACCAACTCCCCCTTCATTTCACTGTTGGGGAGGAATACACAAAGGCCAACTGCCAACTATTTATAGTCACATGACCCAGGACACCAGTTGCAGGCACCAAATGGTTAGACCAAGACAATGGCAATTTTCTAAAAGTGGCATTTTCAGAATTGTGATATAAAATCCAACTTTACCATCAAATTGCTATGAGACCAAACATGACATTTCTAGTTGTTCCCAATCAAAAGTTATCACTTATTAAATGTAGTAAGGTAACTCAATGTTATCCCATTGTAGACTTAGGCCTCACAGTAGTGAAAAACGAATTTGTTTTTTTTTCATACCAGCACAATTAAAACGTAAAAGTACGCGTCCAACTTTTTAAATACACGGCACCCTGCCCTACAGGCTGTTTAGGGCCTACCATAGGGTGTTGTAGGATGACATATGTATTAAAAAGGGAGGTTGTAGACCTGGCAACAGGTTTATTTTGCCAGGTATAATTGGTAGTTTAAAGCAGCCCACATGCTACACTGGCAGACCTAAGACATATTTTAAATGGCTACTTAAATGGGTAGCACAATAAGTGCTGCAGGCCCACTAGCAGCATTTCATTTAAAGGCTCAGGGTACATGTAGTACCACTTTACTAGGAACATATAAGTACATTACCTTGCCAATCAGGTGTAGGACAATTTTCCCATGTTTAAAGGCAAGCACTCAATGCACTTTAGCGCTGGTTAGCAGTGGTAAAGTGCACCGAGTCCTAAAGGTAACAAAAACAAATTTCAGTAAACAGAGGGGAGAAGGCAAAAGGTTTTGCATAAGACCACACCAAAAGCTATCAGGTCTAACAGGAATAATAAATTAGAAAAAGGTACTATTGCTCAACAAGTGCTCAACTTTAATACATTTAGGGCCAGATGTAGCAAAGGTTTAGCGAGTTGCAATCGGCGAAAATCGGCGTTTGCGAGTCGATAAAGCCACTTTGCTATGTAGAAATGCATTTTGCGAGTCGGAACCGACTCGCAAAATGCATTTCCGACTCGCAAATAGGAAGGGGTGTTCCCTTCCTATTTGCGACTCGCAATGCGATGCAATTCCATTTGCGACCGCGAAAGCGGTTGCAAATGGACTTGCAGTTACCATCCACTTGAAGTGGATGGTAACCCAGTCTGGCAAATAATTTTTCAGAGCAGGCAGTGGTCCAATGGACCACTACCTGCCCTGAAAAATACCGAAACTAAAGGTTTCGTTTTTTTTTCAAAGTGCAACTCGTTTTCCTTTAAAGACAACGGGTTGCACTTTGAAAAAAAAAATGCTTTATTTAAAAGCAGTCACGGACATGGTGGTCTGCTGTTCCCAGCAGGCCACCATCCCTGTGAGTGCCCTGAATCGCTATGGGGTCGCAAATTGCGACCCACCTCATTAATATTAATGAGGTGGGTCTTTGCGACCCCATAGCGACTCGCAGAAGGTGTCTGAGACACCTTTCTGCATTCCAAATTGCGAGTTGCAATTTGCGAGTCGCTGGGACTCGCAAATTGCAACTCGCAATTTGGAGTTTTGCTACATCTGGCCCTTAGTGATTCAAATTGAAAAAAGAATCTGAGAAAGACAAAAATGAACAATGTACTGAACAACCATTTTGTTCTTTGGAATCTGCCTAGTTCCACATCGAAAATCACCTGACAACACAGAAACCAATTCTGAAGCTAGGCAAATGGGTTTTGGTCACAAGAGTTTTCTTAGTAGAGAAAAATGAGACTGATGAATAACAGGTTCATTATGTGTAGATTGTGGGGAGAATGATCATTTCACTTTAAATTGCCCCACTAGACCACTTTTGGGAAAAGGGAAAACTTGACGATAAGAGGGTTGTCTAGCTCGAACAACAAGAACCCTCCAGCCCCATTACCCCTTTTGTGTCAGATTGAAAGACAAACACGCTACTTTCTTCCTATCCAACTCCAACTACCAAGTGGCAAATGACTACATACTTCCTTTTACACTCAGTGGCCTCTGGGAACTATAAAAATAACAAATTCTATGATAGCCTCCAAAACCTGTAAATTAGGAAAGAACAACCCAAAGAAATGCAATACTTTGTACACCGCTTGCCTCTGGTCCAGTAACCCATTCTTCTCCTTATTTGTTAGTGTGTTATCAAAATACCAGGAACAAATATTTGTTTATCTTATCCATACATCAAAGCTTCCTAGAATTTTGACCATCCAAAATGGTTAACTAAACATAATCCTGCTATTGAGTGGCAACAAAAGCTAGTACCATGAACTAATTTTTGTCATCAGCATTGTTTTGTATCTGTAGCTGAGCTGATATCCCAGGACACATAGAAACTAGTGAAAGAATAATGTCTATTGCTATTTTGGCTGCTGTAGGTCTGCCTCCAGGTTTTAAGATATTATCTGATGTTTCCAGTGAAACAGAAGCTGAACAGTTGCCAGCAAACAAGCCATAGGATTCCCTAAGGGACCTAAAACCTAAGGGTCCAAAGCTTTGTGGTAAAACATATCTGTTGACAGGAGCAGGTAAAGAAGTTCTGAATGCAGGTATTGAAGCTAGTCTTCCTTAGGGCTCTATACAAGTTTCTCAGTCGAACAATGGCAATGGAGTACTCTCTCTGCCAAACTCTTGGACTGCCAGTCTGATTTTGAGTCGGGCTGACCTATGAGTTTACACCAACAGAGTAAGATTTAATCAGTTCCCGTAAACCTTCCTCCGACAGCCCGATGGAGCTAACACAATCTAACTTTATTATATAAGATAGCAGCATAAAATACTGGTCTAACATGATTCTGCTTGAGATTTGTTGTTTATGGATGTTTTTTTTTTCCATTTATGTGAGTTTAAATTAGAGGTGCAGGGTTTTGAAGTAGGTTTTTAGGTCTGATGTATTTATTTCATACATTGTAGAGAATCTAGCAATATTTAAATCATGTTTGATCAATTGTTTAATTCTTACACTGATCGCAGAAAAGGCAGGCTCATAAGAATCTCGGTCAATATGTACTATTGCATAGCAAGTCAGTATTGATAGCAGGTCACCTGTGAAACACCCCAGGCTTTAGGCAGTGAATGAGGTAATATTTGGCCAGCAGGTCCCCAGTGAGTGGGTCCATTGGGGGCATGTTCTCAAGAAAAGGATCAAAGCAACTCGGTCCCAGAATTGGAGCAGCAGGGGAGTCTAGATGTATCGGGGACGATGATCTAGGCATGTTTGTGTGTCACCACCCCCCTTTCCTCAGTAGGTACGGGTGCATTAGGCCCTTAGCATACATGCTGTTGTAAGGCACATCTGCCTCTTCAAGGAGGTCTGGTGTTAGACCTGGCTTCTGCACATATTTACAATGTTAACAGCAAAATGTCAAGTCCCAGAATACAATGTGATGCTGATTAAAAGGTCAGGGCTGACATAAAGTGAGACATTTGCCTTGGAGCACTTGGCTGCTATGAATCGCCACACAGCAGCAGCACCACCTTAATGTTGTCAGAGAAAGAGTGCCGAAAAGCAGTGGCAAGCATGCTTAGAGCATCACATTTCAGGGGCCTAAGAATGTAGAGGTACAAATGAAACTGGTGTAATTCAAATATTTAACTGTATCACATGGTACTATGCTGTTGGCAGGGTTGACCACTCTAAGAATGTCAGAATATGCAGTAAGGAGTAGACGAATCAACCCCAACTGTGTTCAGGAATTAGTTTCTTAAAACATTTGATTATAGCATTGTTGCTTTATTGATCCATTAATAGTCCTGTAAGTAAGACAGACTGCTGAGAGAGTGAGTGTCTGCAACGTCTGGACACAACCAAGTCTGATATGACTGGGCAATCTTGTGGGAGCGAGATGTGAAAGCCAGAAGCCAGTTCCCTACGCCACCGGAGCCCTGTAATCACCCAAAAAGTAAAGATGCCTCCAGGCAAAAACAGCACCCAGGGGAAAGGGGAAGTGGAAAAAACAGAGACGGTGTCCTAGACACCCTTCAAAGTGACTGTATAAGTTGTCCTTGCTGCAAATTCCTTCAGCGTTCAAGTATTGCTGTGTGTCTACAAGAATACAATAAGCATTTTAGGACTTGTCTTTCTAAGACATAAACTTAAACATACATGAGCTGAAATGGTAAGTGTATGTTCTTTCATAACACCTCCCAATTTCCCACAACTATGTATCAGCTGGAACTTTGCAAATGCAGTGTAATTTTAAGGAAAGGAAGTAAACACAGAATATTGGTAGAGTATGTACTCCACAAATAAAATACTAGAACATCAGCATAGTGCCCACCGTTACCTACCAAATGAAAAGATAAAGGTCTAAGGCAGACCAGATATGCAGTGGAATTAAGTATTTCCTATACTATTTCCTATAGCAAAAATCAAATATCCATAAGAGTAGTGATTGAGTAATGTCCGAAAGATCGGCAAAAGAGCCTAAAAAAACAGTCTTTAAATCTCAATTACTGTGTTTAGTGGGAGAAATGCAACACAATAGTTTTTTCCTTTTTTATAGAGTAAATAATCACCATTCATAAAGTTTATGGAGTCATAGTACTGGACGGTCAGTATATGTCCAACAACATCTTCTAGCATGCATCTTACCAATTTAGAAGAGCGTTCAGCTGTTGGTAAACCCTGTTGTACCCTTTTTATCTCCCCAGATTCCAAGGGAGAAGAATAGCCAAAATCAGAAAAACACCAAAAAGCCAGCAGCACGGGGAACAGCAACTGCAGGAATCCACAAAGGCGGTCATGGAGAGGAAGCCGAAACGAGTCCATCATGGAAAAGGTAAGTATCAGTAGATAATGAGAAATTTCCTAGCTATCGAGAAGGAAAGTTTCAATTCTATTAAGGACACGGAAGCGAGGATTATGCATAACTTTCTTCACTTTTTATTAAGTAGAAAGTTCAAAGTTCAACATATTCAATGTTAAACTACAACTTCCATGAGGCAAATGTCTCTATGGTAACCAATGTCCAATCACAGGTCATTCCGACGGTGTGTATATATATCCTGAGGTGCCGTTGTCCGTCCTTGACTTCACTGCGATAGGAAGTTAAGGTGTCTTTAAGTTCTTGCATTCTCTGTTCCTAAGAAGGAATGTAGTACAATGAGCCATATAGACGAGTTCCCGTTAAAAGGTCTAAACAGTTAATATATCTAAACAATCTGGAAAACATTTCCTCCTCATAAACATCATTAATGCATAAAAAATATCCATAATTAATATTAATCAAAATCAATAGCAGGTTGTATCCTTGGTCACTGAAGGAAAGGTAAATACCACCTCCAGTGTTGGTGCATCAGCTCCCGGGTGGGCGACATTTCCCTAGTGTCAGATGGGATGATCCTCGCCTCCGTGTCCTTAATAGAATTGAAACTTTCCTTCTCGATAGCTTGGAAATTTCTCATTCTATGTCAGGACCGGAGGCGAGGATTGTGCATGTTTAAAGCTTACTTACTACCAATGAGGCTGCTTCGTGAACAGGTTTAAAATATAATTTTTTTAACGTAGACTCTCACAACCAGTCAGCAGCACTCATGATGTCCTCCAGTCTTCCACCTACCTGAACGGCTTTGGAAGCCATGGCACCTCGAGTCGAGTGTGCCCCAAAAACTTGTACATCAATGCCCGCTTCTATCAAAACCTGTTTGATCCACCTAGTGATGGAGGGAGAGGAGACCACCTTAAAGGTTTTTTTAATTGAAATCAATATTTGCCTTTCCCTAGGAAGACGGCCGTCACTTCTTCATATGTCTTCAGACACCTTACCACACACAATTTAGGCGTATGCTCGAAAGCTGGATAAGTTACTGACCTGGTATTGCATTTTGTACGTCTAGATAGCGTGAAGGTTACTCCCTCTGGAGAGAAAACCCTCGCTGATATATCCAGGGCTCTCACGTCCGATACTCGTTTGCACGAGATGAGGCATAGCAGAATAGCTAATTTTGCTGACAACTCTTTCCGGGAGATATACTGGTTATCTTGCCAAGAGGTTAAGAGACGCAGAACTTGGTTGACGTCCCATAGTTCTGAATACCTGGGTTCGGGAGGTCTGGTCATCCTGATACCTTTCAGTAATTTGCACACCCATAGGTGTTCCCCCACCCGGCAGTTGTTAACGTGGGGGTGTCCCGCCGATATCGCAGATCGAAAGGAATTAATCGAGCAGTAAGACAGGCCGGATTCCACAAGATCCGCTACAAAATTTATGACATCTGTAATCTGGGCCCCCATGGGATCTATGTGCCTTTCCATACACCAATGAACCCAGCGGTTCCAGGCTGATCTATATCTCTTACATGTGCTCGGAGCCCAGGCTTGTCTGATTAATATTTCAGCATGTTGTGAATGTCGTTTGTCTTCCCAGCGACTCCGGAAATCTTCCAGGCCGCCAGAATTAGATGGCCTTGGAGGACCAGCGGATGAGGATGACCCATTGGGTTCAAGACAATCGACAGGAAAACCAGGAGTTGAATCGGATGGTCGCAATAGAGTTCCAACAGGGATGGGAACCACACTTGCGACCTCCAAAGGGGGGTAATCAGGACCACCGTAGCTACTAGGCGACGCACTTGGGCTGCCACTCTTGGAATTAGAAGGAAAGGGGGGAACACGTAACTCTGGTCCCAACCCCTATCCTGCAGGAACTCATCCACCGCTGTCGCTCCCGGGATCTGGACGCCAGCTGAAATAGTTTGGGAGATGGGCGTTCCATCTGGACGCAAAGAGATCCACTGGACAGGGACCCCAGCATTCCATGAGCGCGAGAAACAAACCTCTGTCCAGTTTCCAGTCGCTGGGATCCTCCAGGAATCTGGAGTTCCAGTCCGCGTGTGTGTTCTGGGAGCCCGGGAGGCACTCCGTCGTCACCGATATTTGGCGTTGGAGGCAGAAGTGCCAGAAATCCTTTGCCAGTTCCGCTAGGGCTCTTGAGTGAGTGCCCCTAGGCGATTTATGTACTGCACCACCGATACGTTGTCCATTCTCAGGAGAATACAGCACAAGACTTTGTCCCGAGTCAGAGACCTGATCGCAAATGATCCCGCCAGGAGTTCCAGGCAGTTGATGTGTAGGTGGAGTTCCCGTGGGGTCCAACATCCCCCGAACGAGATATCTCTGCACCGGGCTCCCCAGCTGAGACAGCTGGCATCCGATTCTATCATGAGGTCCGGCAAGGATCCGAAGATCGCTCTGCCGTTCCACGCTTCCATGTGGTCCAGCCACCACTGGAGCTCCGTCCTCGCCTGCTGGGGAAGAGTTATCAATTCTGAATAGGTTAGTCCGCGCCGGAGATGGTGAGCTTTTAGGCGCTGAAGAGCTTTGTAATGCAGCGGTCCCCAAAAAATGGCCTGGATCGAGGATGAGAGAAGTCCCACCACTCTGGCCAATTGCCTGAGGGAGATTATTTCGCGTCTCAAGACCTTCCTCAGCTCCTTCTTGATCTTGGATATCTTCGAGATTGGGAGACTGAGGGAAGCTGCATTGGAGTCGATGAGGAACCCCAGGAAGGTAATTGACTGCGAGGGAAGGAGATCTGATTTCTGAAGGTTGATAATGAACCCCAGGTCCTGGAGGAGTGCAATAGTTGTGATCGCATTGGACAACAGTTGTGTGTGAGATTGGTCCATCAGGAGAATGTCGTCGAGGTAAATGATCAGGCGGATCCCCCGGGACCGTAGGAACTCCACCACTGGTTTGAGCAGTTTCGTGAAGCACCACGGTGCCGACGATAGGCCGAAGGAACGTGAATTCGAACACCTGATTCTTGCAATGTGGGGGAAAAATCGGGACTGTTAGATAGGCATCCTTGAGGTCCAGACGGATCATCCAATCCCCCTGTAGGAGGAGATCCCTGAGCATGTGAATGCCTTCCATTTTGAAGTGTCTGTACACTAACCACTCGTTGAAGGCTTTGAGGTTGATTACTGGCCGGAAGCCTTTGTCCTTTTTTTCTATGAGGAAGAGGTTGCTGACAAAACCCCTGGGATGAAGGGTCGACTCGCGAATGGCCTCCTTGCACAGGAGGTCTCGGACTTCTGAGTTTATCAGTGCGTAGTCCCCTTCTGTAAAGATCAAAGGTCTCAGCATATTCTCTTGAACCGGTGTTCCCCAGAACTCTATGTGGAACCCCGTCACTGTCTGTAGGACCTAGGCATCTGATGTTATGTGTGCCCACTTGTGTGTGAAAAAATGCAGTCTCCCTCCGAGAATTTGAGGGGAAAGAAGGGTAATGCTTACCATTTAAACCTCCTGGAGCGTTTGCTCCTCTGCGTGCGCCTCTGATCGCTCTGTTCCTTCCTCTGCCCGGTTAGGGAAGAAGGCGCCTTGATAGCCATCTCGCCATCCATTATTCCTATTGGGGTAGGAGTTGAAGCCTTGCTGGTACATGCGGCCAGAGGAGCGACCCCTGCCTCTTCAGGCCCCCCAAAAACCTTTCCCGGAAAGATCTTCTTTATGGAAGACTGTGCTTTATCAAGCGCCGAGAAGGTGGCCACGAATTTGCCCAATTCTTTTACGAAAGGATCTCTGAACAAGTTCCATTGGGCAATAGCCCTTGCCTCTGAATTGGAGAGTTTTCACAGTTTTGGATCAATTTTCATTAGTAAGGAGCGGCACCTCTCCGTGGAGAGAGCGCAATTAGCATTGTTCAGGAGACATACTGCTCTCTGAGCCCATCCCGCCACGATATCCATTGGCATGGGATTATTATTGTGCCTTGCATGCTCAGCTAGTTGCATTATCTGCGTTAGAGGTCCTAAGGCATCTAGTAATTTGTCCTGGCATGTTCTCCAGGACCGGTCTATGCCCTTTTTGGGGTCCTTGGTGTACTTCGCAAAGAAGGTACACATTTTGGGGTCAATGTCTGGCGTTGCCGCCACTTTGTCTGGCAGAGTAGGGCGAGGACATTTGGCCTTCAGCTGGGTCCTAACCTCCTTGTCCAGAGGTTGTCTTATTTTGCTGGCGACATAATCCAACACTCTTTTTTCCGGTCGCGACTCTGAGGATCTAGGATGGTATATAGCCTCTGGATCAAACATCTCTGATTCAGAGCCCTCAGGCTCCTGCGGGTCAGGTGTGGCAGGTGTCGGACGTCAAGGACGTCCGGAGTCTTGATCCTCAGCCGAGAAGGAATCTCCCTCTGTGTTCCCTTCTACCACGTAGGTGACCCTGCATCAGGTTCTGATATGGGGTGAAGCTCTTCACCAGTCTCTCCGGGCCGAGATCCCTCCCGGAAGGGTGGTTGCTTAAGCGCGCGCACTCTTGTGAAAAACTTTGGTTATGCGATCGAAGCCTTCCAGGTGCCCCGCGTCACACTTGCGCAATTTCTTGGGAACCGTCGCCGTTACTTTAGGGTCGGCACCCGTCCCCCCAAAACATGCCTGTCCCCTTAAAAACCTGGTCAGATAGTTTTGCTACTCTATCCTTAAGGGGGGCCAAGGCCCTGGATATGGCCTGGGTAAGAAGTACATCTACCTCAGGAGGTAGCGTGCGTTGGGATGTGCCCTCCCCTGGGGACAGGCTGGGGTAAAACTCATGTTCCTGAATGGACTGCATAGGGATCACAGGAAGGAGAAGGACAGGATAATTTCTCCCTTAGTACAGTAAAGAGGGAAGCCCCCCCGCACTCCTGTCAAAATAAGAGGCCAAAACTGCCAAAGCGCGAAATAAACATTGTGCTGTGCTCCTAAAGTGGGAGTCGTTCTTACCGCAAGCGTGGTGTTCTGCGGGGGTTGGAGGGTTAATATGAGCCTAATTCTCAAGAAAAAACCCTGTCGCGTTATCCTAAAGTGATTGAGCGCTTACGGCGTCTCAGATCGCTGTGGAAACGCTTCGGAACACCAGCGCGCGTGAAAGAGTGCCCTCTGGTGGACCCGACGTGTATCAAAGAAAACGATCTGCGCTCTGGGATAAAAGCCTACCGCGCTAGTAGTGTTCGTAGCAACAAGCGATCGGCGCGTTATACAGTTATGCTGGCACAAGGCTAGACAATAATAAAGATGGTAAAGATTACAATCACTCTTTCGAAATCAGAGACAGTTATTCAAGGGACTTAACTGACGATGAGCAGTGAAGAAAGAGGACGGACCACGGCACCTCAGGATATATATACACACCGTCGGAATGAACTTTGATTGGACATTGGTTACCATAGAGACATTTGCCTCATGGAAGTTGTAGTTTAACTTTGAATATGTTGAACTTTGAACTTGCTATTTAATAAAAAGTAAAGAAAGTTATGCATAATCCTCGCCTCCGGTCCTGAAATAGAATTGCAGGCAAAGCCGGACCCCCCGGGTGCAGCTTTTCTGCTGCTGCACCTGAGGATTCCAATCGTGACTAGCGCGGACTTCGGGAAGACAGCGTCAAGGCAGGAATATGCAGAACTCTAGACTGCGTGCCCTGCCGCGGCCTCCTCCCACACTTTCGGGTTTACTGCTGCGCCATGTGGCCCAAGCAGCTGTGACAGTGTGAGTGGTAATGAGATGTGAGTGAGAGTGCAGTACACGGAGTTTCTGTGGTAAAAATTGTCTAACGTAAGCCCAGTGGGGACACTGCCAATGGGACGATACTGAATACCCAGCATTACTTTTCCATTAAATTAAACGTGCTTTTGAACAAAACACTACGGGCCTGATTCTAACTTTGGAGGACGGTGTTAAACCGTCCCAAAAGTGGCGGATATACCACCTACCTTATTACGAGTTCCATAGGATATAATGGACTCGTAATACGGTAGGTGGTATATCCGCCACTTTTGGGACGGTTTAACACCGTCCTCCAAAGTTAGAATCAGGCCCTACATGTTTTGTAAACACTTGAAAAACACAATTGTTGTCTACTTTGGGATTTAGATAGCTGAATAAACACTGATAAGCACTGATGTCAAGATATTTGGCAAACACTATGAAAATCCCATAGAAATCATCGAAAATTAAAAAGTCAGCAAGGTGGCACATGGCTCGGCAAGTCAAATGGAAGTGGACTGTAAGGTGCTTAGGGACCTTTTGAGGTACCACTCAGTTTTCATGTGTGATGAAGTTTTATAACATTCCTCCTGTGTTAAGTTATGTTACTTTGTTTCCGTGGATCCCATCTCCCAATTCTCTTTCTCACAAGGTCTGACTGCGAGGGTCGGGTAGCGGAAGAAGGAGAAAGATACTTTTCACATGTAGGCGGAGATCTCTACCACTCAAGTGGAGCTCGCATGCTAGAGGGTATAGCAAAAATGTTTAATCTTTATTATTTTTTTAAATTAAAAAAATATATATAGCATGTAAATAAACAATATTTTAAAATATAATCATTAACACACAATTAATATAATAAAATATTATGGCATTTTATCTCAATCAATAAAATGTGTATTATATATTTAATTAAGTTTAATATATTTATTCAATTAATAAATAATATTTATTTAAGAATATTTAAAGAAAATACCCACCCTATGGAACATTTTTATTTTTTTTATTTAACATGTGTTATATTTAGTTAGAAGTTATGAGTTGAATTAGTTTAAATTATTTTTAACCAAAGTTTAAAAGAAGCGTAATTTATTTTATTGTTGAAATTAAGTTTGTTAATACATTTTAAAATAATTGTTTATTAATTATATACAATGTAGTTACATTAAACAAAATATATATTAATTAAAAAGAAGTCAAATTAATTTTATTTATGCAACATTATTTGTTGTGGGGGTCTTATTTTAAGTCCCTGTCGCCATTATTCTCAATGGGAGTGTGTTTTGGTACCTGTGAATGGGCATGTCGTGTGCCTTGACTTACTCAAAGGCTGACCTGAAGTACATTTACTACTGTTTTGTTGCATTTAAGATTGTAGTAACTTTAGAAGAGTAGTTTGGGAATAGCAATGTGTTTACTTTTGTGTGTGTGAGGGTTTATAGTAGCCTATATCTTTGTAAACTCCTCCAGACTATTCCCTAACCCCTTCTCATAGTATAGTAGATGTTCCCCCTTTTTTCACTACTCTTCTGTCCCACATTTAGGGCCAGATGTAGGAAGATTCCAAATTGCGAGTTGCAATTTGCGAGTCCCAGCGACTCGCAAATTGCAGCTCGCAATTTGGAATGCTGAAAGGTGTCTCAGACATCTTCTGCGAGTTGCTATGGGGTTGCAAAGACCCACCTCATTAATATTAATGAGGTGGGTCGCAATTTGCGACCCCATAGCGATTCAGGGCACTCACGGGGATGGTGGCCTGCTGGAGACAGCAGACCACCATGTCCGTGACTGCTTTTAAATAAAGCAGTTTTTTTTTTTCAAAGTGTAGCCCGTTTTCCTTAAAGGAAAACGAGCTGTACTTTGAAAAAAAAAACGAAACCTTTAGTTTCGGTATTTTTCAGGGCAGGTAGTGGTCCCTTGGACCACTGCCTGCTCTGAAAAATTATTATTTTTTCCAGACACAAAGGGGAAGGGGTCCCATGGGGACCCCTTCCCGTTTGCGCCTAGGTTACCATCCACTTCAAGTGGATGGTAACTGCGCTTTCAAATGAAAATGCATAGCATTGCGAGTCGCAAATAGGAAGGGAACACCCCTTCCTATTTGCGAGTCGGAAATGCATTTTGCGAGTTGGTTCCAACTCGCAAAATGCATTTCTACATAGCAACGTGGCTTTAGCGACTCGCAAACAGCGATTTTCACCGTTTGCGACTCGCTAAACCCTTGCTACATCTGGCCCTTACTGTTTAATAGTATATGTACGTATGTGGAGCTCTCCCCTTAGGACAGGTAGCGGGGGGATTTCCACTCGTAGATTTGAGAATTGCATTCTATAGAAAGTGAGCAATATCACTGCAGTACTGCTTTGTGTGATGAATAATCCAGTTTGTGCATTGGGCTCCAAGAGCTATTGTGGACAAGAGAGCAGGGATTTAAAGCGTATTAGTCCACTCACTTACACAGTGGTTGGGAATCAGGGTTTGGTGACAGTTGCACCTTTTAAGGGAAGACCCTTTGCAGCTCCAAATGGTCTGCAAAGTCTGTGTTGTAAGAGGGAGATTACCGGTGATGGGAATACCTGCAAAACGTCCCACATTATCTACTTTTGAGGCCTCTATGCCTCCAGTGTGCTCACATGTTCCCACCTTCAGCTTGAGAGCTCGGATATAGATCAGGGTCTTAATACTTAAGTGCTGAGTGACCATATTTACTATAAGCGAGGGACCACAAAGAAGAGATTCCTGCAGTGACCTAGAAGGAAATAAATGGACACGATTGCCGCCATGCTAGGTTACTTCTGGCCCACCATACACTGGGAGGTATGTGTGATGTGTGGAATGACAGCATTGCATGCAATGCGCTGGATGGTATTTGAAGCCCACCTAGTGTGTAGTGTCCCAGTGTGGTCACACTGCCATAGAAACACAGGTATAGTTCCTGACGGGGTGTGGTGACAGTTTTGAGTGATTCTTCAGCAGTGGCTTCTGCCAGGGGCGTCCTGTGTAAACCTGTCCTAGATTTCCAGGATAACTGTATAAGCTACATGTACAGATGCATCAAAAAGGAAACTCATTCACAGTGCCTTGAACTCATACTGAACACTGGTGTCCACCGCATCTCCCTTTAAAAGATGCACGTTCACACCACACGAGTTCATGGTTTAGGTAATCCCAGAAGAAAAGAGCTCACACTGTTGAGAGTTGAAACTGTATAAAGACAATCCATCCCAGCTTAAAAATTAGAAAATGAGGAAAATAAAATGTTATGTGTGTTTTATTTTAAAGCCAGATGGTGGAACACAGACAGACGATTCACAGTCAAATCACTTGAAATAAGAAGGCTAACACAACTTCAACAGATGTTGTTTTTCATAACATTCAGATCATATCTGTTTCATGAATAGTCTAGCAAGTTCACATAGCTCCCAAAAAACAGTAAACACATATGTCCAGAAATATGTGTGTTTCTCCCACAGGCTGTTGCAAAATAGGAGCCTCTTTAAACTGCCTCTGCCTGGCTAGAAAGAGACAGAGCTGCCATTTTCAGAATCAAAAAATCAGTGCACACGGTCTACCTGATTTACCAGTTCAAAAGCCACAGAAAGAAACATTACTGGCCCATGTTGTACACCATGTTTTTGCCATTTGACACTGAAGGTTCATTTTTTAATGGTTGACATATTCCAATTTGTGAAGCCTACACAATGTTAAGTTTTCACATATCTATTCCTGTACTTTGCCACCAGTGCTCACATGACCCACTCTTCCCAGTGACACAAAGGAGGGTTTCCATTTACTGGTGCTGATATCTGCAGGAGGGAGGTCTGCCTTGCCTGTGTCTGGTGCTCTGGGCTGGGGTATGGTGTGGCCAGGGTGTGCACCAGGGGCCTCCCAAGACCCACTCTTGCCCTCCACCATATTTACGTTTAGGGCTTTACTTGTTCCCTGCATTGAGGAACCCTAAAAGTTGTTGAACTTAAAATAAAGAGTATGAGCCCAATTCACAAATAGATTGCTATGAGGGAGTGTGCGTTACTCGTGTGCTACTCCTAGCTTACCCCTAGAAGTCTGGATTATGCCAGGAATAGTACAAGAGTAATCAATTCTTAGTGGGCCGGGTCTCATATCCTGCTCTCTGGCTCACTCAAAAGCTGCACCTGAGTAATCTCTATCCAGGATCTTTCAATGGCCATCTTTAAGAGTCTTCCGTAGTCCTGAGGACCACAAGTGTCTCACAGACATTAGAGGGTGAAGGTACTTCCTTTGGAGTCAATTGAGGTAGAAAGTCCTCACACGCTCCTAAAATACTTTGGGCCAGATGTAGCAAAGGATTTGCGTGTCGCAAACAGCGAAAATCGCCGTTTGCGAGGCGCAAATGCCTCTTTGCTATGCAGAAATGCATATTGCGAGTCGGGACCGACTAGCAATATGCATTTCAGAATCGCAAATAGGAAGGGGTGTTCCCTTCCTATTTGTGATTCGGAGTGGCATGCAATACCATTTGCGACCGCACATGCGGTCGCAAAGGGTGTCGCAGTTACCATCCACTTGAAGTGGATGGTAACCCACTCGCAAATTGGAAGGGGTCCCCATGGGACCCCTTCCCCTTTGCGAATGAACCCAATACTATTTTTTCAGGGCAGGTAGTGGTCCAAGGGACCACTACCTGCCCTGAAAAAATACCGAAACTAAAGGTTTCGTTTTTTTTTAAGTGCAGCTCGTTTTCCTTTAAGGAAAACGGGCTACACTTAAAAAAAAAAACTGCTTTATTGAGAAAGCAGTCACGAACATGGAGGTCTGCTGACGACAGCATGCCTCCATGTTTGCGAGTGCCTAGACTCGCTATGGGGCCGCAATTTGCGACCCACCTCATTAATATTAATTAGGTGGGTCATTGCAACCCCATAGCGACTCGCAGACGGTGTCTGAGACACCGTACTGCATACCAATTTGCGAGTTGCATATTGCGAGTCGCATGGACTCGTAATTTGCAACTCGCAAATTTTCTTTTTGCTACATCTGGCCCTTGATGTTATATGTGGTATTGCTCCTCAGGTGCTTTGAAGCGTTTCACAGCGACAATCTGTTCAGTCTGCTGGTCTCTCATTGGGATGACCCAGGGAAGCAAGAAGCAATCTTTGGAATCCTCTCACTTTCCCATTGGTTTATCTTAATGACTGACCATGTGTTTGGTCGTGTTCCTCAGAATGGGGTCAGCACTGTAGGTCCAGGTCCTGGAAAACTGCAGTCAGAAGTGCAGCGGCCACTCATTAACTAGTTTTCTGCTATCCATCTATGTGTGATGGAATTTCTAGAGCACAACATTCCCCTCAGTGAAGATCTCTTGAGGCTATAAAGAGTTGTAGCTAGGTAGAAGGGCAGTCTCTGGTACAGAACCCATGAAGTCTGATGCTGCATCACCTACTGTAGATAGTGTGCACAGGCCCAAGCTAGAATGGCCCCAGGAATCTGCCCGTCCAGTCTTGCGGTTACCGCCGAATGACCGCACCGCGGTCAAAAGACCGCGGCGGCCATTCTGGCTTTCCCGCTGGGCCGGCGGGCGACCGCCAAAAGGCCGCCCGCCGGCCCAGCGGGAAAGCCCCCGCAACGATGAAGCCGGCTCCGAATGGAGACAGTTTGCATTCCTAAGGTACTGGGCAGTAAAGGGGCCTCTGTGTGACCCCCAGCAGTAGCTTACTGCCAGCCTTTTCACGGCAATCAGACCACTATGGAAAGGCTGGTGGTAAGTAGAGTTGTAATCAGCCAGGCGGTGCTGAACTCAGTGCTGGCCTGGCTGAATACAACTCAGACCGCCTTTGGACCATCGGGAGTCATGTTCCCAGCGGCGACAGCGGTCCCCTGGTGGGTCCACCCACCAGAGTTGTAATGTGGCCATCACAGTTTCAGCAATCTGACCATCACTGCGAGGCTTGCGGTCCTGGAACCTCCAGCCTTGTAATGCGGCCCTATGTCCTAATATAATATTCCATACCTCTTTCGTCCCTCTGAGCACCAATAACAAATTTCTGCTGGTGTTAGCACAAATCGTGGGCACCAGCCCTCATTTTCTTGGGACCATGACATATTTTTTATCACCAGACATTGACCCAGAGCAAGGAGAAAGGAAGAGAAGGGGGGAAAAGGAGGAAGAAAAAGATAGGAAATGGTGAAAAAGCGAGAACGCAGGGATGAAAAAGAAATGCAGAGTGAGATAAAGAGTAAGTAGGGTGGTGGAAGAAAGAAACATAAGGGGGAACCAAGGCTGGGCAGCCTCACATTCCACAACTCCATTATCTGGCAGTCCCCACACCGAGCCTTTGAAAACCTTTTTGGCCTTTGCATCCTGTTTTTACATATTAGGAACTGCTCAACTATCTGTTCACGTGTACACCCGTGAAATCATTTTAAATACTATGCTGACAAAATTAGTAAATTAGCCCCACAAACTCATAAACCTCGGGGTGTAAATGTAGCCATTTTTTTCATGAACCCTGATATTTTCCACCACTACAATTTTGTATTGTGAGCATTTATTTTCGATCCCCTATGTGTGTGATGTAAAGTTTTCTAAAGTCTTCTCAATCTTCTTGAACTTCAGAAAGTTTACAAAGTTATGAAAAAACTAATAGCAAGAAAACTTTTCCAATAAAAGTAGTTTAGAAGCAATATATAAAACCAGTTTTGTGAGAAAAAAGGTTTGCATAAAAGGTCCTTGCAATGGTAGTTTTTTCAGAAATGTTCCCTTACAAAGTTGGATGAAGTTGAGAAACTTAGCAAAAACCACTGAAATGTGAAAAATGGAAAGTTTGCTTACTTTGCAAACTTAGAGAGAGAGTTTAAGGCTTTGCCCAGCATTCCTTGTGATACATTTTGTTCAGTTCATACAGCTATCTGGCACTATCTTCGTGCCACAGCAGAGTAATCAACTAACTACCAGTGTGGGGAAGCGTCAGCAATATCCCATTTAATCTGTTCATAAGCTTTTGATATAGGTGGAGGGCCCTTGGGAGCCCATTGTTCAGATGTTTTCCCATTGAAGCAAAAACTATTTTCTATACTTTTTAGGCCTCGCCTAAAGTCCCATGGACCATACCAAAAACTTACAGTTTCTGCTTTCTGCCAGACCATTGCATACCTTGCAGGGTGAACTACAAGAATGCACTAATTTAACTTGTGTTAAACCCTGGGTAGCTTGGCACAAAAGACAGTCAGGCTAAACTTAGAGGCAATGTGTTGGAAGGTGGGTCATTAGTTATGTGGCCGGCACAAGTAATGGGTCAGCGCGCGACCGCCACTGGGAACTAAACACCCCATTGTAGCGCTGGACTCTCATAGGGTAGCGTTGCAGAGCAGTCCAAGGCTTACTCAAGGGAGGTGGTGTGGGCTAGTAATCCCCATTCACAAGCACACAAGCATGACTCTCAATAAATAATTGACCAGTCTGTGCTTTTCTTTTGATAAAGTAAAAGTACATTTATTACTCACACACACACACTACTCAATACTATGCAATAATCTACAAATATACACAAAGTGATGGAATCACTCTGGGAGGACATTGTGTAATCTCTCATGTCTCCTCCAAGGGAGGATATAATCCAACAACCCACATGGCAAAACAATCCCCGACGTCCCCCTGCAACATTTGAACATTTGACAGTAATGTGTAATGGACACACCTACATCAGCAATTAAATACATCTATCTTGTCAAGAGATGGCTATCAATCTCATTATTCAAATTAGCATCAACAAGGAAACTGTAGGACCATATTTAAGCAATTTAACCATTAGGATTACTTTTAGATTACTTTCAAATTATTCTTAGTTGACAATCAAATAACAGTTGAATACATTGGGTAATACCAACCTACACCTCTAGTAGACACAGACCCACAAGTCAGAACAAAAGTCCACATAAGCTTGTGCTGTATCAAACAGTAGAACCTTTGGGGGGTTATCATTCTTTTGTCCCACCCTACCTAGGGTGGGGACACAAACTGCATTGGGGGGAGATTGAGCTGCTCCTGCAGCTCCCCCGGTCCATGGGCACGGGTTTGGTGGTGGCCCCATCTCCCTGGGACCACCATAAGCTAGTTTAGGGGCCTAGACCCCTGCTGATGCCCCACAAAACATGCTGGGGCGGCCACATAAGAAATGAGCGGCTCTCCCGCTGAGCCGGGGAGAGCCGTGGTGCCGCCAAAACTGGTACTCCATCTAGGGGGGTGCCCGGTCCCACCCGGACACCCCCACATGAGGTAAGTGCTCCCTCATAGGAGGGCGGTGCAGGGAGCCCACCCCTGGCCGCCCCGCCGGCTCCCCCCATGGCCAGCACCTTCGTGTGCTGCCGTGGGAGCTGGCCTTTCTCTGTGGTGTCTGCCCGCTCCTGCGGGCAGACGCGTGCAGGGCTGCGGCCGGACGGGCCACCTGGGGGAGTGCAATGGTACTCCCCTCTTCCTCCCTACAGCTTTGGGGCCCCAGGATGGGGTCCGGGGCCCCTCCTCGTCTCCACGGGGAGCGCAATGGCACTCCACGACACCATCTTCCTCTTGGGGCCCCGGGATGGGGTCCGGTGCCCCTCTGATGATTTTCACCGGGGACGCGATAGCGCCCCCCCTACTGGCCTTCTGCTGGGGCCCCAGGATGGAGTCTGGGGCCCCCCCTGTCAATCTTCACGGGGAGCACGATGGCGCTCCCCTACTTTGCTTTGGCTGCAGGGGGCCCCGGGATGGGGTCCGGGGCACCTTCCTCTTCCAGAGAGGGAGTGTGACAGCACTCCCCCCGCTCCTCTTCCTCCTGGGGAAGCCCCCGGGCCCTGGCCCACCCCGGGGGCACAGTCTGGAGCAGCATCGGAGCCCCACGTGCTTGGTCGCTGCTTCTCCAGAGGTCAAAGGTCATAATCCTTCTTCCCTGGATATCTCGGGCCCACAAGGAACAATTTTCATAATTCAGGTGTCGTTTCGCTCCTGGTGACAAGCCCTTGCCACCAGGAGCACTCTCCTTAGGCCTCCTGGCCTAGAAGGGTCCCAGATCATAGGGAGCCAGTCCCACTGACTCCCTGCACCAGCCTTTCCTCTGGGTGCCCTCTTTTCCTCCTGGGCAGCGTGCTCTCCTTGCGCTAGCCCAGTCCTTCCCCCAACTAGTCCCCAGTGGGGGTAAGTGGGCCAGCTTGCCTGGCCCTGGCATTCGCCTCGCTGGCCTGGAGTTCTTCAGGGGCAGAGTCCCTGCCCCAGGGGCAGTCAGGGGGTTCTTCCTTCCAGTTGTCCATCACGCCCCTCTGCAGTCCCAGTGTCCAGCAGTTGTAGTGAATCCTACTTCATATTAATGGGATAACAGGACTTAGATTAGCCTTTGGCTTGCAGACCCGTGCCCCCGTCACCTAGTGACTTTTATCCTACTTAGCTTGCTCTGTCTTAGCACATTTAATTATTTATTTCTTCTAAAATGGCTGCCTTGTTTAGAGTTAGGCCACTTGTTATGTGTTACATTATCAGTGTCACTGCGCTAAGGCGTCAAGAACGAGCACCAAAGACAAACAAACTGTAGGTGTTCACACTTTCGAGGGATTGTTTATATTAATTGCCGTCCCAAGCATGTCTGTTATCTATTGTTTGGGAGCACACCTACGTCAGGGGTCCTTGAAGATCTGTATAAATATATTGCACTTCAGACAGATAATCAGAGGGGTTCCCACTAAAGGGCATTGCCACCATCGCTGATATCGATGCTGCAGACGTCTTGATGCTGACCCACTCTTCGTGTCCCTGCGGAGTCTGAGATAGAGACCTCATTCCAAGGTAACAAGGGTTGGGGGCTCCTCTCATGGACATGGCATTGGCAGTTTAGGTTTAACAAATCCAGCTCTCCTTTAGGTAGGAGGTTAGGCTTTTTACATTAGGGGATTAGGGCATATTACATCTCGTATGTCTTTTCTATGCATTGTAAGATGTTGGGGGTCTTTGTAATAATGACTCTCATCTTCACAATTCTGTTTCTTGCATTATTCATTATCCTAATCATTTCAGCCCATGCAATTTATCGCAAATTGCAGTTATGTTGAATAAAAACTATTGAAACTTTACTGCATCTTTGTCATTGCCTGTGTTTGTATGAGACATGATATATCTGTGAGAAAGGGGTAATCTCCGTTTAACCACGACACTCCCTGAGATGTCTTACTCTCGAGTCCATGCATAAAGGCTGCCACAAATCACCTTTTACTATTATGTTTCTGGTGAGGTGCTGCTAGTGAGCCGGTAAGGTTGGGACAACAGTTGCGACTTGTTGTAGGAAAGACGTAGTCGCCTACAAACAAAAGTACTGTCATCCTTTAACCAGCAGTATTGCCTAGAGCAAGAGTCCAAACTACGACATGGCACCACCAACAATGGTGTTTAGGTACTAATTTACGGATACCCCGACTATCACTGTCTCACGGACAACAAGTACCCTTAGTACCGTTATACGGAGACGTCTGTGGTCTTTGGGAAAATCCTCCTCAGCTGAAAAGGTAACACCTGATTATGCTGTAGGTTGTTTGAGCTCAAACTCATAAAAGGACTTTACTCCCCATTTTTGGTGTTCTGTTTTTCTAAACAAATATGGCTAGCGCCATTGACATTCCTGAAAATGCTAGACAAGCACTAACACAGCATTTATTAATGCATGGCCTTACAGATGAGGGCGGGGATGTTACTCTTATAATAGAAGCTAATGAAGCATACCAAACAGAAACATTTTACTGTTGGGTCACCTTTCCTGAGGTCGACCAAAGAACACGTACATTCCACACATATGAAATTGCAAACGTACCTCCACGGTACCGAGCATACCAATATCATGAAATATCGCTCACATACCAAGAGCATCAGAACTGGTTCGAAGGCACCCTACCACATGTACTACAAAGAGTTAGGTTAGGTCCCTTAAGTCACGACGGACCTACATGGCCTATGTTTGCCACATACACACCTCACCCAGGCATACAGAATATGCCACTAGCAGATCTGCGAGATTTATATAATGAATTAGTAACATTATACAGACGATTAGTTCAGTTCGTAATGCAAACATTGAACACAACACCAGCGCATCCAGCACCACCAGCACCTGGTGGTTATCAATTGGCTACTGGGATTAATCCGCAAACAGTACATACTATTATGGGTAAAGTACCCGCGGAACGGGAAAAAATACAGTTCTGGATTGCCCAGAAAACTAATCAGCTGGAAGCTGTGTTTCCCCATACGGGACCACAGGAAAAACCTAGACTGCTCACTATGTGCTTTCCCTTTGGGATGGTTTGGGATACAAAAAGTCGCAACAGTTTAAAAAGAAGAAGGTGGCAGCACTGACAGCTAAAAATGCCAGTACACTTGAGAACACAGTTGAGGAACAAGGCGTGGGTAGTGACTCTGTTAGACAGCGCGACAGAGGTCACGATATGTCGCCAGAGTCTGAAAGATCATCTGGATGCAACAGCAACTAGCGATTTCATCGCAGTTGAAACAGCGGATGGCTGCGTACTCCCCCCGATAGGGTTTATGATTAAAAAATTCAGATAGAGGTAGACGTGGAGCGCATTATTAGTGTGATATTTTGGGATGAACTTGCTAGTGATATCCTATTGGCCGAAAGAGACTGGCCGACCTGAACACATCCGCAAGCTCCCGCATGGGGCAGATGTAATTTTGCCTTCTTTCTCCGATCTTGTTCCGGAAGCAGACAAAGAAGCCTATGCTTCTGAATGGGCTTTAGCGCAAGCACCTGCGTTATACCGCAATCATGTAGGTTGGGACAAGGAGTCACCTTGTCATGTTATTCCCATTAGGTCGACACCCCAACCGCAGCCACAATATCCTGTTAAACATGAAGCGAAAGCTCTGGTGAGGGAAATACTCACCCAACTTGAGTACCAGGGAGTAATTGAGCCCTGTACATCTGCAATGAATAATCCGTTATTCCCCGTTGCAAAGCCAGACCATTCATATAGAATAGTCATTGATTATAGACACTTAAATAGTCATACACGTACATATGATATACAGAATTCACACAGCACAGCACTAATAAATAATATAGTGCGTAAAAAATATAAAACAACATTAGACATCTCTAATGGATTCTTCTGCCAGAATTTAGCACATGAAAGTCGGGACCTGAGTGCATTCTCATTTGGCTCGCAGAAATGCTTTTGTCGTTTACCTCAAGGCTATAAGAATAGCCCAGGGCTATTTTCAGCCTGTGTAACATCGATACTACATTATATCGATTCCGAGGCGTTATCCTATGTGGATGACATATATCTCACAGACGACGTCCTCAACATTCATCTTGCGAGGGTCGATCGGATCATTTTGGGATTTGCGGATCTCAGTTACAAATTCAATTTTAAGAAAAGCAAGATAGCCTTTCTTAGTGTATTATTCCTGGGATATGAGTTATCAAATGAAGGAAAGAGCCTGGCCGCACACTTTCTAGAAAATTGTGCTCAACTGCACCCTCCTAACTCGCTAAAGAAACTCCAGTCATTACTAGGTTTCTTTAATTTTGGCAGAACATACATTCCAGATTATGCACAACGGATCAAGCCACTTTATGACTTGGTTCAGCCCAAATTTTCTAGCAGACACTGGACAATTGAACACACGCACATCCTTAGGGAAATGCAACGGGACATGCTAGAAGCTAAACACTTGCACACATGTGACAATACAAAAAAGAAATTGGTTATCAGAATAATACCTGGTGCCAATGGATTTACTTATGTCACCTTCAATGAGGATAACACTGTACCCATAGCATATAAATCACATTTATATTCCAATGCTGAACAACGCTTTGCACCCACAGAAAAGATTCCGACGGCAGTTCAGATGGCCATCATAAAAGAGAGGCCACTTGCCCAGGGGAAACGTATTATTGTTGTCTCCCCGGTACCGGCTCTAGAGGCTGTCACCAAAGCAAGCGTTCCCAACGCTAAAGCATTACATCCACGTTGGATTCAATGGGCAACATCTCCGACCGCCACTGATGTCGATTACATTTTTGATCCAAAACTTCAGACACAAGAATTTCTCCAGTACGAACAAGAGTACCCCGCTCCTCTAAATATCTTGCCATTAGACAACTACCATACTGTCATATACACTGATGGTTCAGCACAACAGGCTGTAGGTACTAAACATCAATACTCGGCAGCTTGCGCAGCCGTGAGCGGAGTGATGGAAGATGGGGTTTTCCACCCTCACAATACCTACATGCAGACCTTAGGGGACTGCACAGCCCAGTTGGCTGAACTTAAAGCTCTTATTCTAGCGACTCGAACAAGGGTTCTAATATCAAACGTCCACCGCAGACATCCCTCTTAGCGTCCAACAGGCCACTACAGTGTGTGTACCTGGACCATTGTGGTCCCTTACAGCCTGATGGTGCATATAAATACATTCTAGTCGCTGTAGATTCTTGTTCTAGATTCCTGTGGGTATGGCCACAGCGGTCGGCTGACGCCCGGACTGTTATAAAAGACTTGCTGATCTTTATCGGTACATATGCGGTTGCAGCATTTCATTCGGACCAGGGCCCTGCAATTGCCTCTAAGGCAATCAGGGATACCATGGGGACGATGGGTGTTGAACTCCATAACTCCTCACCATACCATCCCGAGGGAAATTCGGTCGTGGAGAGGCGGAATTGTGATCTAAAGCAGTCCTTAACAGCTTGAGTATTAGGTTCAGGCCACAGTTGGTTACATCACCTATATGGGGTCCAGAGAGCACTGAATAATCTGCCAAGATGGTCATTGGGGGGACGCACTCCATATGAGGTTCTCTTTGGGATACCTATGTATGTCCCAGATCTTGATGTCCCTGGTATGGTGGCAGCAGAAACACCATTTGACATAAATGAATGTCTCACTGTTTTACAGGAGCTTCAGCAATTTCGTGATGATAAATCATCTGCAAATGCTGCCACCTTAGGAATAAGGGATTTAGCGAAAACTTCGACTGGCTGGATTCCTAAAGTTGGGGATCTGGTTCGTGAGAAGATCGCAGTGAAGAAGGAGTTCGGTCCATCATACAGAGCACCTGTACCAGTCTTGGGAATTTAAGGCACCAGGACTGTCATCTTACCACCCTTAGCTGGTTCTAAGACGAATAGATTAATCTCTATTGATGACATCAAACTACACCATGTGGCTGATCCTTCACAGTAGACCAAGAGGTCCCTTGGGTGGTTCCCGATCCCCTCTCACTACCCAACACGACATCCATCTACATAGTAGGATGAACATCACTACTACAGACTATGCAACAATGTCAACTGCTGTTCCAGACACCTCCTTAACCATGGGGAGGGCGTAAAATGAACTTTTGTTGGTTCCAGTCACTACTTCAGGTACCACCCCGGTTCAAGATCTAGCTGTTTTTTACCCAAACACATCACAGACTAACAACCCTGTCTATCAAGAGCCCCCACGTGAAGTGGACCAAAGTACTGATGGTGCACTGGCTCCCGTGTTTGCAGAGACTGCCTCTGGCTATTTTGTTGACATTGGTGATTTTTCTTCAGACTCATCCACTTCTGCGATTGACAATTTTTCAAAAAGAAGTCAGCTGTATCAATGGCTTAAAAAGAACTATTTTAAATACCCATGGAACTACTTATGGTTCTGTTTGACATTTTTTGCGTTATTTTTATGGATTGGCTTTGTGGCTGTTTTCTTTTTGCTTATAAATGGTCACTATATTCCTGATCGCTCCTCTGTGGAGCCTGTTGATGAAGTTTTAACTCCACATCATTCTTCACATAAGGACCGGAGAGATTTGTCCCCTATAAATATTACAGCAATACCATTTCTGATGGGATTGTGTGGGACAAAGTTCCATTCGATATATACGGGCCTACTGAAATTATTCAAACACCATACATGTTCAAAATTTCAATGACTGATGTAATTACACCTGATGTTGTCTCTGATGATTGGGATGTCCAAACAGTTGATTCCATGTTAACAGAAATGAAGGACTATTCCGCTTTTGAAAGTGATGATGTATATGAATATACAATGAATTATGGCGAAATGTTCTGCTATAACAATTGGGGACATTATTACCTACACTGTGCCACTAGATACAGGCCAGTATTAAACTACACACAGTGGGAACACTGTTCTACACCACCGGTGGGGAGCCCACAGTATTATAGTGATAAATTTACATACTTTTCTGGGCATGACACAAGAAAAGCAGAGTCATATTATTTTAAGATACCTCCGACACAATTTAGGAAAATTTTGCTAGCTGATACAAAACTGATTTATTCAGATCCTTTTGTTTCCCGGCTCGCAGTTGAAGGTTACGAATATTGGAAGAGCACTATTGATTTGAAAAGTGTATGGGGAACACAAGATTGGCAGATACAGGGTAGGGAGGCTTTATTCCGAGCATGCCTGATTCCTGTACAAATGATTTTCTTAAATGACACAATTCAGCAGACATCCTGTCTGGGGTTAGCAAAAATTAAAGACTTGAATACGCCCAGTATCCCCACACCGGCAAAGTTTAAAGATTGACAATACTTCCTCAATATCACCGAGGACAAGCTAGATGCAATGGTTAAGGCTGGTACTTATAATTCTTCACTTTCCAGTCCCGGCAGGTGGTTAATATGGCCCACTAACACAAATGAGTGTCTAGCGCATTTTTTGAACTCTTCAGTTTTTTTTTCAATTAACAGGCCAGACCCTCGCATTGTATCGGGTCAACGTACAGGTATAGTTACGACATACAGTGTGGGTAAGCTGTGCCAGCAATGGGTACAGACCAACACATTAGCCGCAGTTAAAAAACATCTGAACACTCTTTCTGAATATATAGACTTGCAGGATTTTCTGCTGGGTCCTAGGAAACAGTGCTCTAAAAGGTTTTTATATGCTGTGTACAATGAAATTTTGAAACTTTCCCAGATTGAGGCTGCTGCGCGTTTAAGGCAATTGGATAAAGAAAATTTAGAACAAGCATTAGCTGTTGTCGACAACGGCATGAATACGCTGTCCAAGAGGATATATTAATTATCAAATATAGTGTTGTCTGCTATTGATATCACTCGGACAGACTTGTCCCGGTTATATCATGGGCAAACACAGCTACGTTCCATCATGCAGCTGGGCTGGACACTACAGACACTGAAAATGGCCACATTCCATGGAAGTATATTAACGGGAGTGAATTCTTCACTGCTTTTAATTTTTCCAAGGAACAACAGACAATGGCTAAAAGGGAGGCTAGTTTCACCATGCTTCGCGTAGAAAAGTTAGATAAATTGCCCTTCATGGTAGCAGAGAGTCCTTCAACTATCTGGCTCTTACATGGCATGATTAATTTGCAGATTTTGACCTTTCGTTTCTCGAGCTGCCTGAAACATCTTACAGTGGGACGGTACGAGAAACTAGGAGATAGCTATATTAAGCAAGAGTGGGAGTTGCCCTTTGACTATAAATGTCTGAACGGCGAAACAGAGGTCTTTCTTAGCGGAAGCGAATGTGAGACTGCTGTTCATCATTCGATGATATGCAAGCAATTTCTCTTTACAGTCTTTGCAGTGCAGGGGTCACGAATTTGGCCTGCTTGTTGAGAGGTACTCCTGTCTCTTTGATTCGACTGGTATTTCATGTACTTTCCAATGGAAGTTATGTGGTACTGAACGATCAAAGTTGTTGCGGCATGGGATCAGGAATTGCCTACGCAATCTCGGTCTCGAAGGTCGTTACGTGTTGTGGACATATTTTGTTTCCCCCACACGAGAGATAAAAGTATCTGACATGTGGCCCCACATAGATACTATTAATGTGAACTATGACAAGCTGAGCAGGCTAAAGGCGCTATTGTTTCAAAAACAGGTCGCCTTGACATCCGCAAAAGAGACGTATGCTCTCCATATTGCGAGATCATCAGCCGAAATACAATCCCTATTAAATACCAACTTCCCCAAGCACTTTGGAGAGCTGGTATCCAGAATATTCAATACTTCAAGCACTACTGGCATTGTTCACTTCTTTAAGGCTGTCGGGTCTGGTTTTGTATCCATCTTCCAGACTGTCTTCGGAGTCATCCCATCAGCCATCCACTCACTCTTTTCAAGTGTGTTTGGTGGGTTTCCAATTATTTTGGCTTTGGTTGGCGGACTACTACTGCTATTTCTTCTGATTCGCAGTGGTTGTTTCTTTCCAGCTACGTAGAGCAATGGAGCCGCTCCCACCAACTCCACTGTGCCGTGAGCGCATGGTTCGGATCTTCGGTGCACCCTTGCTTGTGGAATTGGAGCATGACTGGTCGTTGTCATTTCGGCCCCTTCTATGGTACGTACAACCAGTCTTCTGCTGCATATGGTGTCTCTTTGAACATCTGCCTATGGTCTGTCTTGCTGTTGCACCGACATCTCCTGTGGACCACGCACTGCTGATGTCCCTGATGAGGGTTCATACACGGTCATGCCCCTTGAGACTGAGGTTGCTCCGCAAGGCCACCTATGAGCCTTCTGTTTTGAGATCTACCACGGATGAGGACCCTGCAACGAATAACGTTACACCAGGAAATACTGCTCACTACTGCTCTGTGGATCCGTTTGTCCGCCCAGCACTCGATTTGACATCAGATGATGTTGACTCATTTTTTAGGTCCTTGGTTGGTGACTTCGATGACACTCTTCAAGATCATGCGTACAGCACATAATTTGATGATTTGATTCGCCATTCCCGTTTCAAAATTGTACACTTCAATTAACTTGCTTGGCACGCTGTGCTTGTCATGATTGACATAAACATCTCTGTATGTGTTTTAGTGACATTGTTTTTATTATCTTTTTAACACATTTTAAAGATTTTTTTAGCTGGTTTTTTATGCTTTTAGCTTTTAGTTCAGAGCAATTTTAGCGTTTGGGTTCCTATACCTTCGTCATACCTGTTACGGCAATGGGGAGGGTGTAGTGAATCCTACTTCATTTTAATGGGATAACAGGAGTTAGCTTAGCCTTTGGCTTGCAGACTCGTGCCCCCATCACCTAGTGATTTTTAACCTACTTAGCTTGCTCTGTCTTAGCAGATTTAATTATTTATTTCTTCTAAAATGGTTGCCTTGTTTAGAGTTAGGCCACTTGTTATGAGTTACATTATCAGTGTCACCGCGCTAAGGCGTCAAGAACAAGCACCAAAGACAAACAATCAGTAGGTGTTCACACTTAGGGATTCTCCCTCTCCATAATTTCGAGGGATTGTTTATATTAATTGCCGTCCCAAGTATGTCTGTTATCTATTGTTTGGGAAAACACCTACATCAGGGGTCCTTGAAGACCTGTATAAATATATCGCACTTTAGACAGATAATCAGAGGGGTTCCGACCAGAGGGCATCGCCACCATCGCTGATATCGATGCTGCAGTCGTCTTGACGCTGACCCAGTCTTCGTGTCCCTGCGAAGTCTGAGATAGAGACCTCATTCCAAGGTAACGAGGGTTGGGGGCTCCTCTCATGGACATGGCATTGGCAGATTAGGTTTAACAAACCCAGCTCTCCTTTAGGTAGGAGGTTAGGCCTTTCACATTAGGGCATTAGGGCATATTACATCTTGTATGTCTTTTCTATGCATTGTAAGATGGTGGGGGTATTTGTAATAATGACTCTCGTCTTCACAATTCTGTTTCTTGCATTATTCATCATCCTAATCATTGCAGCCCATGCAACTTATCGCAAATTGCAGTTATGTTGAATAAAAATTATTGAAACTTTACTGCATCTTTGTCATTGCCTGTGTTTGTATGAGACAAGATATATCTGTGAGAAAGGGGTAATCTCCGTTTAACCACGACACTCCCTGAGATGTCTTACTCTTGAGTCCATGCGTAAAGGCTGACACAAATCACCTTTTACTATTGTGTTTCTGGTGAGGTGCTGCTAGTGAGCCGGTAAGGTTGGGACAACAGTTGCGACTTGTTGTAGGAAAGACGTGGTCGCCTACAAACAAAAGTACTGTCATCCTTTAACCAGCAGTCTTGCCTAGAGCAAGAGTCCAAACTACGACACAGTGAAGCACAGCCAAGAGAGAGAGAGCTCACCCCTGTGCAGGACCTTTTAAGTGGGGGAAGAAGTGTCCAGCAGGTCTGCATCTTTGGCCTATCCAGATGTGCCACATCACTTGCTTGCCTCCATCCCCTCCTTCCTGCACAGTCTTCTGGGATAGCTCAAAATGGCATCATCCAGGAGTTAGTTGCCACATGTGCCCTGAAAGGTTCAGCCCCTCCTCACTGACATTCCTCCCAGGGCCTCTCCAGCTTGCTCCTGCCACGGAATGACAGCTGGCTGATTGATGCAAGGCCCTGCTCAAGCAACTGGACAGAGCAGTAATTGGCCCTAATCCTCAGCTGAGTCAGAGAAAGATGACATCCCTGGATGACCCATAAGTTGTACAACTATGCTCTTGTAACCTACTGCACCATTCTTTTCTTACAGGTTACAGTGTACTTTGGTGTGACTCTGGTCTCGGTGGACCCCAGAGAACTGGAGTTGCAACCTAGGCCATACTTTCCCATTAACATTTAATGGAGTATCCCCACAACGCAAATACGTTAAGCACACTGGCATTTAATTGAGTGTCCCTACAGTGAAAAGACAGTAAGCACACTGACTCTCCCTCACATGTGTACACCCCTCTCATGAGATCTACTCCAGGTCACCACCCACTCTGCATAGTTCCTCCTGCACCAGGCTTACCTAAGCACAGTTCTTGGGCTGCGCACACCAGGAATCCTCCTCCCACAGCCCTCACATGGGTGAACATCCATGTGCACACATGATCACATGTAACCCGCCCGGGGCCGCCTGCCCTTGCTGCGTCACAGCAGCCTTTCCTTAGCACGGCGGCACCGGCGGTAAACACGCCCAGTCCATTTTACAACGTGTTTACTGTGCATGAGTCCCCTCATAGGAGGCTCCCTCACAGTAAAAAGTCAAAAACCAGGTGGTCAAAAAGTGAAAAATCAGGGCAGACCTGATGGTCAGAACCGTCCTCTAACACAATGTGTTAAGTATTTCTGCAGCACATAAACAGCAATATATTGCAAACACAACACAATAAAAATCCCAAACTAATTTATTATACAAATAGAGAAGATTTTAATAAATTATTTGAAACCAAAACCATCAAAATCCAATCAGCAGAACCGGGGTTATGATTCTTTTAAGTTTATGGTTCAAAATAGCAAGTCCTCTGTTTTGGAAAATGTCCACCTAGACACATTTAGCATCACAGCCAAGGGTCCAAGAGTGGAGACCTCTTGGGGGTTTAAGACTCACTCAGGCTGGGTCTAGGTGTGGGTTCAAGATGGTGGCAGCCTGTTATGTCCCTGTGGCTCTGAACAGGAGGCCAGAAAAAACTAGCCCTTGAAGTCACTTCTGGAAGTGCTTGATGCAGGGCTCCAGAGCAGGGCTGCCTTCTGGAGGTACAAGGTAGGCTCCAGGCAGCAAAGCACTTTTTCCATGTACAGCAGAGTGCACAGCAGGTCACCGCAGCAGGCAGTCCTCTGAGAGTCCTTCAGCAGGTCCAGTAGTGAACTGAAGAGTTTTTCTGAGAGCCCTATTTTTATACCCTGGTGCTCTGCTCCTAGAAGTTAGGAGAAGTTTCCAGAAGGGTTGATTGACATTGCTGGCGGCACTGAGAAACAGGGATGTAAAGTCTATTGTGTGGTGGCAGAGCCCAGCCTATTCAAGTGTAAGTGGGGCTGTGCTTAGCTCCATCCCCAAAAAATCAGTTAATGGCCCATTCAGGCTCTGCTAATCCCACTATTGTGTGTCTGTCTGGGAGGAATTCACAAAGGCCTAACTGTCAGTTACACCCAGTCATGTGACCTTAGGCAGGCTGCGGGCACATAGCTAAGGGCAAGAAACTACCAACTTTTTAAAAGTGACATTTTCAAACTTGTAATGATAAATCCAACTTTAACATTAAAGAGGGTTTATCATTATAAGTTCATAGACACCATACATGACATATCAACCACCACTGGTTTAGGAATTACAGCTTATTAAATATAATAAGGAATCCTAACTGTGAGGGTGATGCCTCACAGTGGTAAAAACTAATTTGGGAGTTTTTCACTACTAGGACATGTAACATTAAAACTTAAAAATACATGTCCTACCTACACAGTATTATACCCTATGAGCATTCTAGTGCCTACCTTAGAGCTGACTTATATGTAATAAAGTTGGAGTTTAAGGCTTGGCAAGGGGTTTTAAATGCCAAGTCGACATGCCAGTTGAACACTGCCTTTAGGCGGCAGTAGCAGGCCTGGGACATGTTTTAAAGTGTTACTTAAGTGAGTGGCACAATAAGTGCTGCAAGCCCACTGGTAGCATATACTTTGCAAGAACTGGGTATATGGTATGCCACTCTACAAGGGACTTCCATCAAATATACCAATCAGGTATATGCTAACCAAATCATGTTTTAGGGAGAGAGCCACTCAAATCATGTTTAAGGAGCATGCACTTTACTACTGGTTAGAAGTGGTAAAGTGCACAGAATCCTAAGACCAACAAGCAAAAATCCAGCAAACAGTAGGAGGAGGAAGGCAAAACTTTTGGGGGCGACCATGTAGAAAGGGTAATTTCTAACATATTTGTACTAAGATTGGGAATCTTCCACTCAGGAAACTCCTTTCTAAGTGATTTATTTATGTATTGTAACAATGTAGAGAGGAAAGGAGTTGTCAGTCATCTGGATAGGAACTTCAAACAAAGGTGGTGAAGTACTCTCTTGTACATCTGACAAAATGGCCTAGAGTCCTGCAACCATTTCTTTGTAGTGACACTATTTATATCTTCCTGCCCAGATCTTGATGTGCTTTTCTTTTTACAATTGTACATGCTTCTTGAAATGTGCTGGACCTATTTGTATAGCCCCTGACCTAAATTTCCTCCTGTTTTCCAAATATTGATAGAAAATCTTTCTTCACAAGTAGGTATATACCACTAAACTATGCTTCACGAGTGCCTTACTGCCATAGCCACCTGGATAGGCCAGAACTGGCTCAGGAGTGACCAGAAGAAAGTGCTCAGACTAGGTGTTCCTACCACTGCATCTCCTGACACCCTGTGGCCCTCCTCCACGGGTGCCCCTTATTCCATGCTGCATAAAATCTTGAAACAATATTTGATTATGCTTCACCCTTTAAGCCACAGTTTAAAAAAACTGCCCCTTTTTACTAACTCTTCCTTGCGGAAGGCTTTTCTATAGGAAGGGACCCCTGCACCTCTTTGATCCCTCTCTCCTTCCCTAAGTTGTTTTGGTTTTTGCTACTGCATGGTGTGGAAATAGAGTCCAGAAAAGCACTGAATGATGCACATTAAGACCGGAGGCATCCTGGGAACTAGTCTCGGAATCTGATAGCCTGATGCACCAGCATGCAGATAGTGGTCAACTCTACCGGGCAGGTTTCCGAAACTGAGGAAGTAAAACAACTGTGATTTTGCCTTCAATTGATTTCATAATGGCTTCTTCCAAGAGAGAATAATCTGTTCTGGCTAACAAGAGCTGCACATCCCCAGTTTAATCGTGATTGACAAAGCTAGACTTTGCCATAAATACTGCATCCTTGACTACTGCTGCTAAATTCTGGTTTTTACTTTTGATTCTTTGCTTAGCATGCATCTCTGTCAAAGGTGTTGTAAGTATTGCCTGTTGTCATCTATTTTTTCTTTTTATCACCATGGCATTTACTCCACCTGTGGACCTGTGACATGCAGCCTTAGCATTTATTGCTTCACCTACCTTCTACGTTCCATTCTGTATTTTAAGAGCATTGCGTTCCAGGCTGTAGCACAGGCTTCTCCAACAAGTAGCTAGTGAGCTACTGGCAGCTTTTCCACTATGTGTAAGTAGCTCTCCTATGTGCAACCCAACCTACTGATATAGAAGCTTTAGCATGGTTATTTCAATGCTTAATTTGTGAAAGTGCTGAGGCTCACAGTTTGGCTCAAAAGCCTGCAGATGATGCTATTAAAGGTCTGACTGCTGAACTGCAAGGCTGCCTTGTCTTGATTCCATCTCATGCCTCTTTCATCCACCACCAGACTCTCCTTGTCTCTTTATCTCACTCTTGCAGGTTCTTTTTTACCACTGTGTCCCCCTTTGTCTTTGTTTTTTAATCTTTCCACTTTTTCTTTCTCCCTTTTGTGTCTTTCCCTCTCTTGCTCTGAATCAAAGTATGTTGAGGAAAAATAAGTGTTGTGGTCCCACCTGCAACCACCAGCTCAGAGTCAGCACTAGTTAAATAATATATGCATACCAAGGTTGAAGGTGTGTATTCAAGATGAAAATGCGTGTAATTTCAGAACTCATAAATTGATGTTTGGAGAAAAATGGACAAAATGTGTCTATTTTCAGAACTCATAAAATGATGTTTAGAGAAAAAAGTTTGAATTTCCAAAATATATTTAAAGCTGCTATTTTAGTGATAAATCAGGCAACGCTGTGGACACTTATTACCCAAATTATTACAATGATGCTAGGAGCATTACAGTCATGGATGTCTTGTAAAACCCATGTAAAGCTGGCAACCATGCTGGACGCACTGAGGATATTACTGCTGACAGTCTTGCATCGAGTAGCCAATAATAGTCGTAACTGGGAATAAACATAAGTACTTCATATTACACAAAAGAATGGGGAACCCTGCTGTAGCATGATGTTGGGCACCAGCAGGAACAGTATGCCTTCGTTAATCAAGGGCTCCCATTATTTGTCGTATTTTGCTGGCTAATCCCACCTGTAAAGTAAGTTGCCTGCACTTTCTATCTTGTCTGGTGGAAAAACTAAACATTGCTTGTTATAAAGGAAGGCTGGGAAGCAAAGACTTAGGGCATATTTTGACTTTGGTGGTCCCACCGCAGGACTGCCAAATCCACGGGGAGGACACCACCGACATGGCGGTGGTGTCCCCCCCACCCTATTACAATGTTCCCGCCAGTCTGACCAGCGGAAACATTGCAATAGAGCATTCCTGACAGAGACCGGCGGTAACAGTGCTATGAGATAGCATTCAACTCCCATAAAGGATTTGAGTGTTATCTCTTAGCACAGAGGGGGGCGGCCAGCACCCTCGGAATGCGCACTGTCTGCAAAGCAGACAATGCGCATCCCAAGGGTGCTGTGCAGGGGCCCCCCTGTAGCACCCAGTACACCCTCACGACCAGCCTTTCTATGATGGTGAAACCACCATGGAAAGGCTGGCAGTGGAGTTGTAATCAGCCAGGAAGCTGAGTTCAGTGCCGCCCTGGCTGGGTACAACTCTGACCACCTACATGCCGTCAGGAACCATGCTCCAGTTGGGGGCGGCGGTTGCCTGGCGGGTCCACACAGCAGGGTTGTAATTGGCCAGTCGTACGGCCTGGAGTGCGGCGGTCCGACTGTCAACGGACTTGTCCTTGGACTGCCACACTCGTAATGGGGCCCTTAGTTCATGTGTTATGAAGTCAGGATTTGTTTTAAAGCATTGCTGGCCACTTTAAGACTTCTTAAGAACAATTTTCAACTACATGATTCTTTCAGGATGTGGAGTGTTCATGGTACTGTATTTGCAAAGGGCTTAGATTGGTGAGGACCTTGTAAACTCTTGTTAGATGGAGGCCAACAGGGAACCCTTAATCAACCCATTTACACTATCAATTATTGATGGACTTGAATTTATGTAATAGGCATACCCCGATGCATGTCATGTACTCACTGCACTATAGGAGTCAAGCTGCATCTCATTGAGGACCCCTAACAAAATCAAATCTGGCCTTTGATTGCTTACATTTCCATCTGGAGTTCTAGCATGGAAGTTTGTGCTGGACTGGTCATGTTGGAGCAGGGCAAAATCTAATTTGCATAAGCATGGTCTCTGCCTGGTCTCTCTCTACAGTACCCAGTGAGCAAAGAAACAATGGATTGGAATGCAGTCAATGTAATTACTAGTAGCTGAGACTCATCTAAGCATTCCATGCTCACATTTTTGTTTTTCTAAATGAGGAACCCTAGGTGTACCAGGTAAATCCAGGCATGGGTTTAGTGCTCGCTTTGCCATGTCTCTCAAGCTGTAGCTCTCTAACAAGACCCAAAGAGGCTGAAATCTACCAGGGTTTGATGGTGTTCCAGGTCAGGGGGGCTTTGGTGTCTGAACTGGTAGAGAAGGAGCAAGAGGCGAAGAGCCTGCAAAGCAAAAGGTGGAATGAAGGACTGTAGGAGAGAGTAGTAGCCTCTACTTCTAGTTAAAAAGGGAGGAGGCGGCATATTAGTAGGGTGATGAACCTTGAAGATGAATGACTTTTCCAGGAATCTTCTGCATCATGCTGGCCGGATGACCAATAAGCTCTTGGAGATGAACTTCAGCCACCTGGAGAGGAAGGCTGGAATGCTTCTGATAGGCAATCGTTTGATAGGTAATCCCATTTTGATGTTGTCATGGAGAGTCTGCGAAGCAATTAAAGAGGTCTTTGCTCAAAAGCCCAAAGTAAAAAAAAAACACTCAACAAAAATACTTATGGTCAACAGTTTCACTCTGTTGGTACCTACAATTAGCAATAGGCCACAAACCCCCACTAGGTCCAGTCAAGGTGTCAGTAAATTAAGCCTTGCTCAACCCTTGGTAGCTTGGCCCACGAGCAGTTAGGCTTAACTTAGGAGACAGGTGTGTAAAGCATTTAATATCAACAAAACAGTAAATAAGTAAAACACAACACGCAATAAAAAAATCCAACACCGATTTATAAAAATAGTAAATATTTTTTATTGTTAAAATGACAACAAAATAAAAATGCAGTGTAGGGAACCAGAGATGTGTATCTATCAAAGAAGCAAATAGCACCCAAAGGGTTAAAAATGGTCACACTGGACAGGGACAAAGTCCAGAGATCAGGCCACCTATAAGGTAACACTGTTACACTTACTTTTAGAAGTGTTTCTTGATTCAGGACAGTGGTCCACAGCACCAGCAAAGGGTTCAGAGGCTCTGGTTTGCCTCTTGGGGTCTGGGACTTCAACTCCCACAATGCACCTCTTCAACCTATGGAGTTTTTTACAACAGTTGCTCCAAACTTCTCCAGACTTCTGGATCTTCTTCCAGAGGTCCTTTTGGGTCCTTGAAGGGGCCACATACTTGATACAAGGTTCCAGAAACTCTGAGTTGCTCCTTGGGAGTTGGGACTACAATTCCCAGAATGCACGTGGTCAGAATCCTCAAATGGTCACTGTACGTTGGTCAGCTGGACTCTTCTTTCAGGACTTGATGCAGGGGATTCTGGGGAGCTCCTTTGTACCTGTAGCTTACACTCCTGGAGTTGCAGAAGCAAGGCAAAGTCCTTTTTTTTTTGAAGCCCAAAGTGTGCAGCTGGTGCAGTCCTTATGAGTGCAGTTCTTTAGGTGCAGGCCAGGGGTCCAACAGGACAGTCCTTCTTCTCCAATATCTTCTTCCAGCAGGGATTTGAATTGTGGGGTAGCTCTGCCATATTTATCCTTGCTCCTGGGGTGGGAAGCAGGGGGTGTGCTCCTGTCTAATGGGGTGCAGGCCACCATCCTCTGGGGTGACCACTTCATGTGAAGTATGGCAAGAATCAATCTCAGAAAGCAGCATTCTCTAAAAATCCAAGATGGCAAAAATTCATCCTTGGAGGTTAGATCTGGCTGAGTCCACCCGCTGGTGTAGCTAAGTCTCTCTTAACACACCCCTTCCAGCTCCTTTCCGAATCTAATCAGTGGCGCTCCCATCTGTCTGGGGGACCAGGAAATCGCAGGGATCCAGTTTCTGTCTCAAGTGGCTTTCCCTCCTTTGAAGACCAGTTTGGCTACTCTTCCCCTATTCTGTTCTACCACCCGCTGCAGCAGTTCTCCGCCCACCAGATGCTTACTTTGTCTTGGTCCAGGCCACCTCACACTTCATTAAAGTAGCCTGGCTCAGGCTGCCAGCGGTTGACCAACCAGGAAAGAGTACTACAGGGCTCAATTTGGTAACTTTCAGAAAGAGTTCTAAAAGTTCTAAAACTCTTTCCCTATACTAGTTATATTAAATTCAACATTGGCACGCTGTTGGATTTATTATAACATTTCATTTGGTACCAAACTTGACATATTTAGCTCTTCTCTATTGGTAATAAGACTTTATTATTTTAAAATAAAGGCTCCGCCTATGGAGCCCATTGACTACAATGGGGAAAACAAATGTGGCTGTTTTTCCCTTACCAAGGCTTATAAAACACCTTTCATAAAGTCCCTGCTTGTATTTACATTGCACCTGGGGCAGGCCTTAAGGGTGACTTTTGTGCAAAAATAAGGTCGTTTGAGACTTTGGAAGTACTTTTAATTCCAAAGTCGAATTTGGGATTAATTTTAACCTAAAATGAGCCAGCAAGGCAGGCTTGACTTTATAACTACACTGGACAACACAGCAGTACACCAATGAGTGCACTAACTATACTGGGGTCCCTAAATCTACATGCCCTACCATGTACTAGGGACTTATAGGTAGGTTGTTAGAGTCAATTACAAGTAGGCCTAATTTGCATATACCATTTTAAACAGAACACTGGCCCTGGAGCTGGTTAGCATTGCCTAGGGCACAACCAGAGTCAGAAAACACCAGTATCAGTTAATAACGGGGCAAACAGTGAGGGGGCTTCTACAATCAGCCTATTTTTCCCACACACTCTTAACTATGTTACCGACAAATTCCAAAAGAGATGTTTTCCCCACTCTCAGAAACACTTGAAGGAATGCTAGTTAATAATTATATCCTTGTTCCTGCATTTGATTGTATTGTTTACTCATATATGGTTTAAGCTTGTTGTGCATGAATTATTTAAACTGTGGTTTTAGCTTGTTTCTTGTGCATGTGTACAGCGTTCAGAGGCATTTGTGTGTAATAAAATAATAATAATAATAATAATAATGAATTGAAAGCACCTTTGGGGAAGTCAGTTGCACTATTTTATACACAGGCATTGCAGGGAATGGCTTCTCTTAAATTTAGTTTTCAGTAATGCTATTGTCTATCACATTGTATATCCCATTAGCTATTTTCTCTTCTGAAATAGCCTTGTGCTTAAATTTAAAAAAAGAAAATAGGTGCTGTGTCCCAAAGATCTTCTTAGCAGTCCACTGCCAGCGCTGTCGAATGATGGGGTTGCCAACCACCAAGGTTGTCTAGTCTTGGTTCTAATGCATGTGTCTCTCTTTCCCCACCTTACAATTACTGTCTTACTTTTGCAGTTTCTTGTTACCTCTACTTTTTCCCTTTGTCACTGTTTTCCTATCCTTCTCTTCCTCATTTTCTCCCTTTTCCCTTAGTCAAAGTCTGGTGCTGAAATATATGTCCTATGCCCCATTAACAATCTGCAAAACAAAGAGGTCTTGTCTTTATAACATATTGGCATTGCCAATGGGTTAGAACCATGATGCACAACATCTCCAATGGTATCTTCTAAATAAAGCTGCCGCTGTTTTTTTCTGCGTAATTACCGCTCTAAATTGGATCAGCAATTAAAAACAAAAAAAGTATGAGAACGTGTTTTTTAAAGTGGGTGGGGGAAGCACCTGGGGTAGAAGCAAGCAACACGGAGGGCGCAGGTTGAAGGACGAGAAGCGACAGGTGAGACAGCAATGTGGAGTGGGCGGGAGAGAAGCACATGGACAAGAGAGCAAGGTCCTTTGCTAGGCTTGCTAGCACAAGCTGACCAACTTGATGATTTTACAAATTCCCTGTTCAGCTGTATTTGGGCAGTTGAATCTTTTTGACTTTGAGTTCTAGTTTGAGAGACCTCCCACTCTCACCCAGTCTTTTAGTAATTGGCAGGGGAGATGTTTGTGATCTAACTTCCTGGAAGATTTCTCCCATCTTTGAAGATTTTCAATCCTAGGGGGAAGAGTGACTGCAAAGAAGATGGAAACACAATGAATGGGAATGAGATAGAAAGATGTTACAAGAGAACAAAAGAAAAACAATGAGAGAGAATGAGAGAGAGCGAATATGACTGAATAAGAGACAAAGAGAATAACATATTGGGAGAAAAATAAGAAAGAACAAGAAACAGAATGCGAAAGATAAAGATTAGGAGAAGGAGAATCCACAACCCAATAGGATAGGGAGAAACATACAGAATAAGAGAATAAATAAGATTATGGGAAAAATAGATATGGAATAAATAAGAACGAGAGAGAAATTATATGTTAAAAATTAGGAGAACCGAAGAGTAGGAGAAGCAATGAGACACGTATAGTAAAACAGAATACCAGAGAAAGACTGAAACCGAATTCAAAACGTGCATACTAGTTAAAATACATTGGGGCAGATTTAAGAAAAGTGGTGCTGCACCCAATGCGGCGCCACTTTTCCTACGCCCCTTAGCGCCCCCTACCGCCACCATGTGTGCGCCATATTTAAAATACGGCACACTGTGGCGAAGGGTAGGGGGAATAGGGTTTGACGCTATTGATGTAATGTTCAGGGTTAGTGCCCAAATGTTGGCGCTAACCCTGAACAGTCCATAGGGGCCCATTGTAACCAGTGGTGTGCCCCCTTTTCATGCCTGCTCTAAGCAGGCGTTAAAAGTAGCTGCAAAAAATTATGCAGTGAAATCTCTTAGATTCCACCACGTCATTTGTGCAGTCCCCCTATTGGAGGAACGCCCCCTTTGCATACATTATGCATGATACATGCATTATGTGGCGCAAAGCGTTACAAATTGGCGCAAAATGGCGCAACGATTTTTGAAGCCTAACACCACATTAGCTAAAAAGAATTACACTAATGTGGCGCTAATGCTTCTTAAATCTGGGCCATCGTTTTTGTATTTTGGATCATGCTTAAAGGTAGCAGCTCACTGGGGACAGATGATCCCTTGCAGAGATGCTGTTATTGATCTGGTACTTGCCTTGTATTGTATTATCTGGTGAAAAGTTGAAATTTAAACTACATTCAGACCACCTATGCAACATTTTTTCAAGGAACTCCATAAAGAGTGGAATAACTACCAGGAATTCCGCCCAATATGTTGGCTGTACCACAATGACCATAATGCACTAGCAGTGGCCACTGAGCCAAAAGAGTTGTGAAAGATGAGCTGTAAGTCACATAACTACAACATGGTCCATAATCCAAAGCAAGACTGCAAGCAAAGAAAGGGCTAGTTAAGCCTCAAACTGTGCCAAAAAGCGTTTTGCTCGCCTGATGGTATGTGCATCCCATTCTGTTGGTTTTGTTATTTTTATATAATATATAACTAAGACCTAATCTCGTGGATCGAAGGCATAGTCTTGAAGCCACAAACTAAGTGGAAAATGCAACACCCACCATCATACCTCCCGCCCCCTCAGATACCAAGCTACTCTATTGACAAATTGTAACCTACTATAGTTAAACCACTGGTTGCCACCCCTAAACTAGACTATATACAGAAAGAGGGTGCCAGCTCACGAACAACAAGGGACATGATAGGATTTTAATTGTCAGAGGGCAAGAGAGTTTCATTGTCAGAGGGCAAGAGAGTTTTATTTTTAAAGGGTAAGATAGTTTCATTGTCAGAGGGCAAGAGAGTTTCATTTTTAAAGGACAAGAGAGTTTAACTGGCAGAGGGCAAGAGAGTTTCATTGTCAGAGTGCAAGAGAGTTTCATTGTCAGAGTGCAAGAGAGTTTCATTGTTAGAAGGCAAGAGAGTGTCATTGTTAAAGGACCACAGAGTTTAACTGGCAGAGGACAAACGAGTGTCATTGTTAAAGGGCTAGAGAATTTCATTGTCAGAAGGCAAGAGAGTTTAATTGTTAAAGGGATAGACAGTTTCATTGTCAGAAGGCAAGAGTTTCATTGTTAAAGGGATAGAGAGTTTCACTGTCAGAAGGCAAGAGAGTTTCATTGTTAAAGGGATAGAGAGTTTCATTGTCAGAAGGCAAGAGAGTTTCATTGTCAGAGGGCTAGAGTGTTTCACTGTCAGAGGGCTAGAAAGTGTCATTGTCAGAGGGCTAGAGAGTTTCATTGTTAAAGGGATAGAGAGTTTCATTGTCAGAAGGCAAGAGAGTTTCATTGTCAGAGGGCTAGAGAGTTGCATTGTCAGAGGGCTAGAGTGTTTCACTGTCAGAGGGCTAGAGAGTTTCATTGTCAGAGGGCTAGAGAGTTTCATTGTCAGAGGGCTAGAGAGTTTCATTGTTAAAGGGCAAGTGAGTTTCATTGGCAGACAACAGGAGTTTCATTGGCAGAGAGTCCTTTTTTTTAACTCTTCAGGCGCGGCTTCTTGTTTCTACGTGCATATTGCTTAGCTTGGCCAAATCCTTCCCTCTTCTCTGTTTTTTCGTCCTATACATCCATCCTGTTCTCTAGAGGACACCAGCTGGCTCCAAGCCTGGCGCTCCCACAGCTGGACCTTTGTGGTGCCCTTGTACTCACTCAACCCACTCAGTCCACTTGAACCTACTTCACTACAGCTGCTCAGTCCCTGGTTTGTGGCTTCAAAGGGCTTAAACGTCATCCCACTCCAGGAAACAACTGTGCTTCCTACGGATGATACTTCCAAGAGGAGGCTTCAGTGTGAGCATCCCGGGTGAGTCACGTGATGACCCCCCGGCTGCCTGCGGCCAGAGCTGACCTGTGTCTCTGGTCCTCTGGACAGAGCCCTGCTACACACTTAAGGCGGCCACCTTCGCATCATTATTACTAATAATAACTTGTAATGTATTAGCGGCTGTTTAAATTACCAGACTCATTTTGTTTACCTCGAAGGGTCAAAGACTGAGTTGGCCCCAGCAGGGTTGGAACCTGCAGGTTACATACAGATCTCTGCAGCTGTTGTTGCATTAACCCAGTGAGCTATCTTTCAATATTTCCTTCACAGCAGCCAGTGGATAACATTAGCACCAGCCTCCCCGGTGCCACCGCTGGACAAGCATTCGCATGTTCTTCTAGGTTCTTTTGCCTGTGCCCGCCTCCAAGAGCACGTTACATGGGGGGCGACAGCGGAAGTGAACACATTCCACCCAATGAGGCTTCGGGATCTGTGTGTGGGAAGGAAGCCACTAACTTACATCTACACATTAGGACCTTTTCTTCTCCCCGCTCACCTTTAGTGACCAGCATTCAACCTTGAAGAAAGGTCACCCATCGAGGAGCCACCCAAGAGCCAGCCTGCAAAAGACAGGTTTAAAGCGCTGTGGAGTGTTGGTAGAGCGCCTAGTGACTGGCTGGTCAGAAGTGAGCACTATACAAAGGCACACACCCGCAGTCACACTAACAACCTCACAATCTAGTACCAAGTCTTTACTATTAACCTTGCATTTTTCTTCCATTTCTGTCTTTTGATAACAACCTACCTTTATTTTTTCTCTGTTCAGACTGCAAATATTTTATTGCTGCATTGTTAGGTTTAAAGCTGTGTTGGGTTCATGTGATGGATACTTCATTTAAGTTGTGTCGAGTGACTGGAAACTAGGTCTATCTTGTAAGTTGGGCTAACCCCACTGAGCTCATCTGATATGACACCTCGTATAGCTTGTTGGGAGCTCGTGGCTTCTCTAAGCCACGCTGGGGCAAGGGGGGGCACTTGAGGGTCGTCCCACTGAGCATGCGCATGAGCTTGGGTGCAGATGAGCCCTCAAAATGCTCTTTATGTGTCCATCCACTTTGATCGAAGCTATTGGCGCAGCCTAAAATGAAGGGCCCCTCCGCACCGCCCCGCCCCCCCCTGCAGAAGAGGAAGAGGGACCCCTGATTCTCCGATATCTCACAGATATTCACTGACCTTGGGGCTAAAGGGGGCTTCTGTGAATGCTTGGGACTCCCCAGAAGGGTTAACCCCCCCTGCTCTTCCGGGGCAAGAAGGGTTTGCGTTGCGCCCCTGATGGGAGCCTCGTGGGTATCCTGAGAGTGACTCAGAACAGTAACAGCTGCGACCCCTGACTTGCCCTGTGCGACCCCTGGCACTGCCAAGAACACAGGGGTGCCTCCAAATCCCTTCTTTTCAGCCAGCGTTTCTTTACAATAGTAGTGAATAGTATTATTGAGTATTAGTGTAACAAAAATAGAGCAAGATTAGCTTGAATGGGAACTTGGTGGCAACTGTGGTAAGTAAAAATGTTTTTAAATCTATGTTGTGTGCGTGCTGGTGTGTGACAGTGTTCATGAGAGAGAGCGAGAATGCATGTATGGGTAAGCATGTGTGTGTGTCTGTGTGCAAGAGTCAGGTAGTGAGTGAGGTTGTGTGAGGTTGAGGCACACATTTAGTATTCTTTGACACAAAGCAATGCTGTGCTGAGGATTCTGTGCTGCCTTGCATCATAGGGAGAGAGAAACAAAGCACCAAATCTCAGCCACTGTGGTGCAGTGTTTCCCTCCCTGTGCACTGGTGCACTTTTGGCAGCTAGGCACCAACGCACACACTCTTATGCCATAGTGCAAGGGTGTGTAAGCTGTCTAAAGCATAGGCTTTGCACTGGAAGGAGTCCCTTGCAGTACACAAATGATGCTTTAAGGATTTCCCAACTCTGTATGTATGATGTACAATGCAGCACACGTGCAAAGTCGCAAAAATATGGATAAATGAAAGCATTTCTCCTTGTTCTGCCTGCCTTGAGGAGTGGTAAGATACTTCCACAAAGTCCTCCCTCTGAATGTTTATAAATAGGGATTTGGGTCTAAACCCATGGGTGGTCGAATGGGAACGATGAATCACCGCCCATGGAATGCCCACTTGACCCAAACGAAAGGAACGCAGGGCACAGTGCTTTTTTGTGTTACTTCGGGATGCTATCCAATGAAGGATACTAGCTCTTACCCAAACACTTGACGCCAGATGAATTACAGAAATGCAAAGCATTAGTAAACCTGGGCCTGAGGGTCAGTATGTATAAATGAGTATTGAATGACTTTAAGAGTGAATGCAAGTGAGTGAGAAAGAATACAAATGAGGGAATGGTGCTGTAAGGGAGTGTGAGTGTGATGTTAGATCATGAGAAATGACTCCCTGGAAAAATTGGGGTCAAGGGTCGTTTGATGCCACTTCCTGTGATGTCCTTATGTCAAAAGATATGTGATGTCACTTCAGCAGCTCCATACATTTTGGTAAATAAATGCTTATGGAAGAAAGGAAGGGGGAGGGAGGAAGATAAAAGAGGGAGAGTGAAACACGAAGAAATAATATTTTAGAGGCTGGACTGATTTATTTTATACGTTATATTTATATGCCTATATTGGATTATATTTGCAGATTACTGGATTGTCTCTAAAGCTTGATTGTACATGTTGTGAAGCTAAATGTTGACATTTATGCTCAATACAAGTAAATATATGAAACAATTAAACAAAAAAGGTAGCAAACAAGAAGGAAAAGAAGCAAGCAGTGGAGAAGGAAAGGCATAAGGAAAAGAATCAAGGAAAAATGAAAGATCAGAGGGAAGAAAGGGAAGAAGGAACGAAAGCAGGGAAAAAAGATGAAAGAGAAGCCAGAAAGGGTGTGTGAAAGTAAGGAAGGGGGAAGGGGGAAGGAAGGAAAGGTGAGAGGAAGAAAGAAAGGAACGACAGATGAAAGAAAGGAGAAAAAGAAAAGAACAGAAGGAAAGTAATAAGGAATGAAGCAAGGATTGGAAGAATGAAAGAGAAAATAAATGAAGCAGGAAAAATGAAGAAGAGAAGGGAGGGTATTGAGAAGAAGGAATAAAGGAACAAGTATGAAAGGACAATAAAGGAAAGGGGCAAGAAGGGGGGGAGAAGGGAAGGAGAGAAGGAGGAAAGAAGAACGGTAGACAAAAGAAATAGCACAAATGGAAGAAAAAAAAAGAAAGGAACAAAGAAAAAGAGAAAGAAATAGAGTATATGAAGGAGATAAGAACAAAGAAAGCTAAAGAGAGAAGGAAAGAGGGATGTGAAAGCTAGAGAGAAAGCGATCAGAGAGGGAAAGCGTGAGAGGAAAGAAGAAGCGATGATGGATGGATGGATAAATGGTTGGATGAAAAGAGAGAGACAACAAGAGGAGACGAAGAGAGCAGGGCGGGGTTGGGTATGTTTGCTAGGGCTCCTTTTGGTTCCTCAGTTCGACCCTGAAGAAAAGTTTTACAATAAAGAACGAGAACCTAAAGGAACAGTGAGAAGCGTCAATCAACGAAAGAGCAAGAAGCCAGAAAAAAACACATTTAAATAACAAATAAAGAGAATAAAATAAAAGTGAAAGTAAAGAAAAAAGAACGAGAGGATGGAAAAAAGTGAGTTATAAGAATTATACTTATCATCCCTGGTAGAAATGTGGCATCGGTTTACGATGGCCTTCCTAGGCACACCTTCAGTACCCCTGGCATTATCTATGCCACCCAGGCACGGTGGTGGCTAGCACTGGGATATGGTGCCCAGCCAAGGCTTCTGTTGGGCATCCTGGCATAAGGGAGGGGGTTTATTAGAGTTAGTGGCCCCCACTCCCTTATGCTCACATAGACTGCATGTATGTAGGGCACATGGGCATGTAAGGCAGATTCTGTCCACTTGGACGAGTACCACGTCACCATGTGATAACTATGACTAGCTTATTTGGGGACTGAACGTTTCCATCTAGGAATCGAGTTTTTTTGCTTAAAATGGAAAGTTGGCATTTGGGAACGAACTGTTTTATTTATTTTTTTAAGTGTGAAGCCGATGCTTGGGGGACAACATTATTGCCATTCCATAAAAAAAAATATTTCAAGCTGACATTTGGGTCCTAGATCATGCCAAGCTGACAGCGTGTTTTACTGACCTCATGCTATTTCCTTAGGGCTTGCTGCTGTGGCTGTAAATTCATATTTTACGCAGTAGCATTTTTTTAATTATCTTGCTAAATATTTTATACAATTATCATTTCTCCACACTGGGCTACTCTCAGGTATGCTACATGATTGAGAATGTAGTTAAAACAGGCAGAATGTGGGGAACTAAAAGCAGGTGTAAGGTGGGATTGAGGAAACGTGGTACATACATCTTGAAACTGCACACTACTGGAAATCATATTGCTTCCGCCACTTTTTAGCTAAACTAGACTGAAAACACTTCATTTTGGCAGCAGGTTTCACCATGTATTCTTTGGGGACTCGTCGTCCCCTCGGGAGAGCCAGGCACAACATGAAAGTGAAAAATGTAATGAGTGACCCTACAGAACTTTAAATATTTTTCATGACTTTTTTAGCCAATGTATCTGAAACTGTTGAATTCACAATGTGGTGCTATTTTCTGAAACAATCATGGGAGTCCCTCCCTGTGGAATCCCCCAGTCCCCTGAGTTATCTCAGCCTTGGTAGGCAGTCAGATTCCTGGTTTGTTTCAGGGATGTCCATTCAGTACAGTCAGCAAACTTGTAACTTTTTTGCTAAACTGTATGAATATTCTGCTGTAAAGTGAACAAGTAGGCCCCATTTACTTCCTCAGTAACGTTGACTAGTAAATTGAGTTAATGTGATGGACATCTATTGTAACTTGCCTTGAGTGACTGAAACTTGGGTCCCTTGTTAGTTTGTTGAGTTCATGTGATAGACATTGGCGATGAAATATCTTGAGTGGAAAATTGGATCCATCCTGTAGTGCAAGTTTCCATGTTGGGGTCATGAGACTGACGCCTCATATGAGCTATCGGAAGCTATTTGAGACGGGGTAAACTCATTAGCAATTGCTAACTTGTTGGGAGTGGTCATACAATAGAAACACCATATGAGTTGTCTTGAGCAGTTGGTGATTGGGTCCATTCTGTGGTGCCCTTGTTTGTAGAACTGATGTGATGAACCCTTATATGTTGCCTTGAATCGTCGGAATTTTGGGTACGTCCTCTATTGAGACTACCTTGCTGGATACATGCAATGGACGCCTGCTATGAGCTCGTTCTAGTGGTTGGAAACTGTGTCCATCCTGAAGCGTGTTCTAATTTATTGAGGTCACGTGATGGGACACTTACTTAATGTTGCGTTGAGTAGTTGAACATTTTGTGTACATCCTGTAGTATGCACCAACATGTTGGGTGCGTGTGACAGATACCTGATATGTGCTGCCTGGAGTGGTTGAATACTGGATTTATCTTCTCCTTATATGAATTCCCTTAAGGAAATGCATGTGAGTTCCAACCTGGAACGTGTGTTCTTTGGATTCATATGATTGGCTGCTCGTATGAGTTGCCTTGATTGGTTGAAGACTGTGTCAATACCATATTGTGTTAGATTTTTAGGTCTGTGTGAATGATGCCTCATATTAGTTGCCTTGAGGGACCAAAGAATAGGCTCCGCCTCTATTGGTAGCTAGGTTTTTGGGTTTGTGTGAAGGATATCACATAGGACTTGCCTTGACAGTTCAAGATTGTGTCTTCGATGTACTTCTTGGTTCAGGGGGAGAGTAGAATATGATTACATAGTGAACATAGTAACCAATCAGAAGGCATGATCATTTATAACATTCATCTCCTCTTTAAGTTGCCCAGCACACTCATGCTACTCTGGTTGGCTGTAAGTAACACTGCAAGTACCCTAAGCTTACGTAGGAAGATCACTATTTGCACATTTTTGATAATGTATTTTCACTTTCTAAATTGCATAAAGCATACAATAGCCTCCTGCATAGTTGTCAAGTAGACAAGTGTCATATATAATCCACTTTTATTGGGTGTTTGGCAGCAGCACACTGTGTCCTCTGACTGTAAGTATGGCCTTTGGCATTGTAAGCAAGGACTTACAAATCCCAGCATGGAAAGTGCTGTTGGCGAAAACGCTAACTCTGGCTGACGGTGCCACACATGACCCATGACTAGTTGGGAGCTATGCATGGGCAGGTTTTGGAATGATGCATGGATTGATAGTCTAAAGACATGTACATTTATAATTATGAAATTACAAAATTCTTCCTTTTCTGAATCTGTCAGAACCTTACTCTCCCCTTGAATATAAACCAGCTGACAGGCGTGACGGAAGGACTGTTACCCAAAGTCAGTGAGTAAATCCCATATTTGATCAAAACGTTCAATTTTCGTGAAATACATTAACCGTATGTAATAGTAGACATGTCAACCAATCCAGTTGTCTTGAACTAAGTAGCATTCACTTATCCAGCTCCAACTTCTGATTCAGGAACATCCTCAGTTTTGAGCTCCTCATTCGAAGGTCTGGAAATGCCCCATTAAATATCTTGCAAATTCTAGTTGCAATATGTTTTTTTCCTACTACGCTCTTTTAATGTAGGTCTGGAAGGAAGCCAGAGGGGGTGGGTGCACTGTGACCTGTAAGGTAAGTGAAATAATATCAGCCTTTGGGTGCCCCTAAACTACCTGAAGCATGGCCAAACTGGGAACCAAAAGCAGCCATGACAAAAATGTTCAAACAAGCCTCACTCTGTTCCTTCTTGCTCTCTCATCTCTCTGTTCTCTCTCTCTTTCCTTTCTCTCTCTCTCCTGAAGCCCCACCTCACCCCTGCCTGCTATAATTACCAAAGGTCTCTGGAGAAAGTGATAGAGGCGCCAGCAGCACCTCTGCCCTAAAAACTGGCCTTCAAATCTTCCGGGGAACACCCACTGCAAAGCCCATGGAGCCCCTCCCTTGCGTAGAGTAAGGCAACGCAGCGATTTGCACTGCTGTGCCTTACTCCATACGGATGTTGCTGTTTTAAAGCTGCTCCATGTTTCTCTGTGCAGGCGGCAACCCGTCTGCACTTTTAAAAGGGATTAGAGATCCCCTTGCAGATGGGTGCGGTGAGTGACTGCATCCGCCTGCAAGGGAAAGTCTCGTGAGTCCATAGGACCCCCTTTCATCCCTTTAAAGGGCTGCATTTGGAAGGTGCACGGAAAGTGTGCCAACTTTTTACGGCTCACTTTCAGTGCGTCTTCCAAAGGCATGTCTGCCTCTGCGCCCACGTCTGTAATACGACACGGGCACAGACGCAACGTGATTCCCTCATTTACATGGGGCCATGCCCCCATGCAAATTAGGGAACACTGTCTAATTACAGCGCTGGCGCTATAAAGTGCCAGCACTATCTGCATTACAGAAGGGGCCACACAAGCATGTGCTGCCCCTTCTGTAATACCAAAGTGCCTGGGGGCACAGAAAGCAACCACAAACACCTACTTGTGTGCCATGTCCCCTAAAACACTGCTGGTAATATCTGTAAGTCACCCCTACAGCAGACCTCCAGCCCTAAGGCAGGGTGCATTATATTACAAGTGAGGGCATAAATGCATGAGCAAATATGCCCCTACTATGTCTTTGTTAATTCTTAGACATAGTAAGTGTGCAGGGAAGCCATTTTAAATACCTGTGATGGACACTGGTCACTACGACTTCCCCAGCTATATGTTGACTTCTCTGAACCTAGGGATGTTTTGGTATCAAACATCTCATATTAATAAACCCTCACTGATTCAAGTGATGGCTTTATTAATAAATGCACCCATAGGGCACCTCAGAGGTGCCCCCTGAAAAACATACAAATTGCTTATGAGCTCACTGACTGGTTCTGGCCAGCTGCCACCAACAGACACAAATCTGCCCTTCCAGGGTGACAGCCTCCGCTCTCGAGAGGTCAAAAAACAAAAGCCTGTCTGGGCTGGGGTGTTACCCACCCCTCCCCACAGGATGACCTGCATTCCAAGTCAGGAGCTTCAAAGAAGACCACTGCCTTTGATAGGCATAACTGGCCTTCCTCAGACGAAGATGCCAAACCCCCCGCCTCAGGGCCCATCTAGCACCGGGGTAGGGGGTACAATTTGCTATGCAGGAGGCATGTCACACCCCTAGGGTGGCCAGCCTGAAGTGGACATGACTTTAGAAAATATGCCATCTTGCATGTGGTGGAATTTAGGGACTCTGGACAACGTGATGCCACTGCCCACAGGAAGTGATCTTCTATGGGGTGCAGTGACCCCAAGCAACTGAACTGTTCTGCCGCTGCAGCCTCCAAGAAACTGGCAGATTTACCAGTTCTCCACAAATGGCCAGGAGGAACTCCCTTGGAGTGGAGGAGCTGCTTCCCTGCATCCGCAGGCACCCAAGAAAGCATTGGGATGAGCAGGACTTCCAAAAACCCGATGGCGGACATCGCCACTGCACCTGAGTCGTCTAGTCTGTATTGAAGTGGGCCAACGGTGCCAGCGTGATCCCCAGGCCCTCCAGAAGAGAAGCCCACCTTGTGTTTGTCCATTGTGAACTTCACCACGGCATCTGCAGACTGTTTCTGCAGATCCCCCCTGCAACCATGAGCGATCAGGAGGCAAAACCCGATGACTTAGTCCATGTCTGGAGAGTATTTCTGTGGGCCTCCCTGTAACTGCGAGGAACTCCAGTGTTGGACCCGATGCCAGAAGATACCCCTGCACCAGTGTCCTACAGCCCAAGGAGGAGTGGGCCGACGGTGTCCATTTGCTCCCTGTGAGTTCCCCTGTACTGACATTCCAGTCCATCACTGCAGTGACTTTCGAACCGGACTGATCCCCATAGACATGAATGGGACACCCAAAGTCATAACACACCTCTGCACCTGGATGCCCCAGAGCTCCCAGAGGTGACCTTTTGATGTAGCTTAGGACTTTGCCCTGTATTCACCTCAAGTCCAGAAAAAAACAGTCCTGTAAGTTTTTGCTGTGTGCCCTTATGCAGTGTCTGTTTTCCCCCATAGGATAACATTACAAAAGCACCTCTGCACCCAGATGCCTCAGTTCAGTGCCTCCTAAAGTAAACTGTTGGTGCTGCTTTAGACCTTGACCCATACTTACCTTAACTCCACAAGAACAGTCCGGTAGGTCATCACTAAGTGCCCGCATGCAGTACATGTGTTTCCTCCATAGGACAACATTGGGCACCCGACGCTGAAAAGCACCTCTGCACCCCAGTGCCTCCCGAAGTGACTTGTTGGTGATGCTTTAGACCTTGCCCTGTACTTACCTTAACTTCAGAAGGCTGGTCCTGTAAGTTGTTGCTAAGTATCAGTATGCAGTACGTTTTTCCCCCATAGGATAACATTAACACTCCAAAAATTGGACTGTCAACTTTTGAAAACTATAACAGTTCATAACTCAAAAAGTATTCACCCGATTCCAGTGATCTTGGTATCAACGTTTATATAAAAGTAAATGTTATTTTTTCAAATCTGTGTTGAATTGCTTTATTGAGTGTGTGTCTCACTTACTGCATGTGTGTGCCTTACATGCTTAGCACTACCCTCTGATATACCTAACTGCTCGACCACACTACCCAAAAAAAGAGCATTTGGATATAATTTTTGCCTCTGTGATACCCTTGGGGATTGCTTGGATCCTTTGCACAGTGTACCTGATTTTGGCCCACTATATAAAGAGCCAGTTTGTTACAGTGCTGGAGTGGTAGGTGGCAAGGGCAGATGGTGCTCAAAAGGGAGAGAAGGATGATCCTGGCATCTCACAGGATCTATGGGGTCTGGTGGCAAAGTGCTGAGAGCTGCAACAGATCCACTATTTGCTGAGAGAGGTGAGGGCCAGAGGCCAGGATGGAGGCAGCAGCTGTCTTGCCTCAGGACCTGGAACTGCAACAATTGAAGCCATTGGATGTGCCACTTCACCATAGATCTTTCTTTGATCTTTGCTAGGCAACCTGGAGCTCACATAGCAGCATTTAGCAATAAACGGAGATCGCTGCTTCTAAAAATATTGAACACTTCCTTGGAACCAGGAATGTGTTATTGCTCAATTGTACTCTTAATGGATATGGCTCCCAAATGCTAGCATTCTGCCCGGCCTGTCCCAAGAGCGATAAAATAACGGGAACTCAAAAGTGGGAGCTACCGATACCAGTAAAAGTTCATCCATCTTTCTGTGTGCTGGAGTTAACAGAGTGAGCGCTGTTGTGTCCACTTTTGAATGCTGCTGTGCAATTAGGGGGAAAGGAGGGCTGTGGTTAATAACAAACTCATACAAGTGTTGCCTCTTACTGACACAAACTACTGTTGTGTCAAGAAGAGCGGTAGCTGAGACACCTCAAGAAAGACAAGCAAGTAATAATGTAGCAATGTCAGGACTCTCTGAGTGCAGGTCAAAGGCTGAAGCTGTTCTAACTATTGTTAAAAAGAGGGGGCCATGGATTTGGCAAAGGCTTAGACAGGGCAAGTGCTATGTAAAAAATGAATTTACTTGGATTGGGATGGGACTCCCCTAATATAAGTTGGCTGCCTTGTTATTCAGCTCAGGTGGCAGCCTCATTACATGGGGAGTTCGCCCTCACTATCCTGAGGGGCTGGCCTTCTGCCCAAAGGCACATTACATCTGTAGGTGACTGACACATTCACCATCAAATGGCTCGTCTGCGGGATCTGTCACATGTGACTGACACTTCCAATCACACAGTGGCTTAAGACGGCTGACCCAAACCCCTATCTCCACACCTTATATTTTATGCATATTTGTTATATTTATGTTGTTGCATTGACAAAGCCTATAAAGCTGTCTTTGAGCTAGACCTAACAAACCCCACCAAGTACAGGAACAATCCTATTGGCATTTTACCTCAGCAGTGGGTGAATTTCTCTCATCAGCTAAAAACGTTCAAGAGGCCATGGAGTGTTCCTTGATCGGGAACTCTTATTGGGCCCAAATAAACCTCCCTAGTTCCAAAGGCACAGCCCTCTTATTTGAGAGCTCTGAAAATGTGCTTTCCTCTATTAAGTTTCTTCTCTTACAGGATGTAAATCGTCCTTATCCTAGTACTATAAAGGGCAGATTGGGACAGCAGCGCATCTTTTTGACCTCTCACAAAACCTACTGATGCTCCTGGTCCCTGAAAATAGGGCAGCATGTACCCTGCTGCTCCACCTGAATTTTCAGGATCCCAACCCATTCACCCTTTAGAACTTTGTGGATTACCTTGCAACACTTAAAGTGAAAACCCTAATGACCAATCCATCATATCTTCCAGAGGGGGGCTGGTGCCATTCTCAACTTTCAAAGTCAGCAAATTGAATGTGTGCTCCTGTGCTACAACGAAGAGCATTTTGTGTATTCAGCAGATTGTGTATTCCCTGTTCAGACAGCAAAATTGTAAAAATACTTATGACTCTCACACAAAGTCTTGTGAAGGGGGGTCATAAAAAAATTAAAAAGCATGAGTGCTGAGCCATGTGGGACACTGTGGAGAACGGGATGCAAGACAGGCCTAAAAGATGACAGCTCAACAGTTTGTTCTCTACCCATAGGAGTAGAAGAAACTCCAGCGGGGCATGAAATGGAAGCCATAAAAAAAAGCGGGGTGAACAAGTGGGAGGTTTATATGGTCCAGTGCATCCGTCTTCCTGTGTAAATGCAATCAAAAAACAAGATGCACCATTCCAAAAAATGAGACTCCATGGTATCTACTAGGGCAGGAGTCTTGGGATCCCTGCAAGCATTTGTTTGCCAGGAACAATAGCCCTCACTCACCTGTAGGTGACATGCGTCATGATTGGGCCAGGCTCCTCGTCAGGCCGACACTGCAATGCCTGACGGGCCCTGCTAGAGGACTCTTTCCCAGAGATATTTTTGATAAAATTGCAAGAGGTGAGTGAAAGAGTTGGGGGTTGGACAAAAAGGTGCGTTAAAATTGACGAAGGGTGCCTGTCAAGGTTAAAACCAAAGACCGCGGAACAGGGAACAATGATCTGGTTCCCTCAAACCTAGTGTGTGCTTAACACCGGAACTGTTGGGGGTCGCGTGCGGGTACTTTCTACACTACAGAGCCCAAAAACATGCTCAATCACCTGCTCATCCCCATTCCATGGCAAATATCCATGCTCAGTTGATTGGCCAACAAACATCCACTATTTTCTTTCCTTACATTGAGAATACTTGAAGTGGCCTAAGGCAGTCTAATGCACATGAAGACTTTCAAACTTTGGCAGTACCATCGCCTATCACCAGCAACACAAGCACTGCTCTGCTACACACCTGCTACCATATTGCTAATCACCACTTTCCTTCCTGTGTGCCTGTGCATACAGGAGGCAGCCTCTTTGGTCATAGACAGTGCTGCAGATATCCTTTTTTTCCAGTGCTCCAACCTCAAGTGTCTAAGTTCTCTACCCTTTGTAGTAGGAGCTATTTAGTATTTCTTTGAATTTGTCTTTACTCCTCTATCATACAGGTCATATGACATTTACATGTATTGTTCCTTGTGATGTCATAATAGCAGCTGTTATCAATTTTGTCATGATCATCTGCTATAACAGAATGGTAACATTTTGGGTAAACCCAGCTAAGTTAGTACCAAGAAGGGACTCCAATGGCCATCCTTAAAGCAAGGAAGTGGAAGCCGAAGAACACTTGCGCAGCCCCAGGCAAGCAAATTGGCCACTACCTAATCCCTAAGACACAAGTCAAACATTCTCATTGTGGAAGGTACAGTATGATATCAGTCGTTTAGGGTGATCGTTAATCAATGTGTCCCCATAACCAGAAAGGTGAAAGATGGCTCGCAATTTTGTATGTTTTATTTTATGCTTTAAAAACAAACTAACAATGAAAATGATTGGCAAACCACTCACCTTTAAACCTACCTCGTCAAAGCAAATGAACAAACAAGGATGGGGGAAATATATACTGCCTATTAGACCACCAGAAAAAAAACACTACATAAATTAGACTTTGGAGAATCCGATTTATGCGGGAACTGCAATTTGGACCCAGGAGACTTACATCATGTGCTATTCAACAGTAAGTATGTGCTTCTCCCTCTCCTCCTCTACACAGGCCACTGCTATCTGTTCTTCACAGCTGTTCCCAGCTCCAGGGGCGGCTCCTCCACTTGGGTGGAGTGCATCACCCCCACCATAAATAATGTTTATTATCCTTTTATTTCGAAAAGGGCTGGGCTGTGGGGTGATGAGCAGTGAGGGGCCAGCCAAACAAACATGTGCACAAGGGCTCTCTCCAACCCATCATTGTGTTGCCGAGTTGGAGCGAGCCTGCACAGGCTCCCAGTCTCGATCTGAAAATGCCACTTTTAGAAAGTAGCCATTTTTGTCCCAACCATTTAGGCCCTCATTACAACCCTGGCGGTCGGTGATAAAGCGGCGGTAACACCGCCAACAGGCGGGCGGTAAAACAAATGGAATCATGACCACAGCGGAAACCGCCAACACAAACAGCCACTTTAACACACCGACCGCGATGGCGGTAGCAACAAACACCGCGGCGGGCAGAAGACAATGTACCGCCCACAGCATTACAACACGCCTATCCGCCAGCTTTTCTGGGGCAGTACCAACACCATCAAAAGCATGGCAGAAACAGAACACTGAAGGGAAATGACTCACCTCTCAACACTCAAGGAAGAACCACGACGCCATGGAGCCTGAGCTGCAGATCTTCCCCGTGCTGGGTTACCTTCTCATACACCAGGAACATGAACGCCGGCGAAGACAACCACGATGAGTACTGCACCTAGCACACAAGGGAGGGGGGGAGGAAAAAGAGAGTGACACACACACGCAACAAGCAACACCCCCAACCCCAACACCATTCACACAAACAGATGCAACAACATCACATATACACCCCGTAAACCTCAGGAATAACGCAAGGACAAAAGGAATGGATTAAAATCAGTGTAATAATACAATTTTAGATAAATACGTCTGTGAACAATAAACAGTATGTACAATAGATACAAAAGGAGGGACAATGCCCACTCCAAAATGTCTGTGGCACACTGGGCCATAACACATAGGCAAAGGCCACACTTGACTCCTGCCTCAATATGGAGAGAACACTGCAGGGGCATCAGGTCGAAAACACACAGACACCTCAGGGGGATGGAGAATGGTGGGGCACCTCAGCCGGAAGATGGTACAATGCCACTGGCCTGGAGGGGGCTCCATGCCCACTGCTTGATCCTGGGGAGTGTAACGCCACAGTCTCTCAAGTGGGTAGTTTGCCCACTGCTTGGTCCTGGGGAGTGCAAAGCCACAGTCTCTCAAGTGGGTGGTTTGCCCACTGCTTGGTCCTGGGGAGTGCAAGGCCACAGTCTCTCAAGTGGAAGGCTTCTCCACTGGTTCTAGAGGGGGTCTTGTGCCCAGTGTGCTTCATCCTGGCAAGGAGGGGCTGAGTGGTGCTGCAGGGGCCAGGAAACACTGCAGCCCATGTAGTCACCACTACACACTGCTCGCCGGCGGTGACGGCTGCTCCGTGGATGCTCAGTTGTGCTGCAGGGGCGGTGCTGGCAGTGGTGGTGGTAGCCTCCAGGCCTTCACCTGCAACCTCGGACGGCTGCCCACTGGGGCTGCTGCTGCTGGCAGTGGTGCTGCTGGCGGAGTTGCATGTGGCGGTGCTAGGAACGGTGCAGGTGGCAGTGCTGGCCGCGGTGAAGGTGGCGGTGCTGGCAGTGGTGGTGGTAGCCTCCAGGCCTTCACCTGCATCCTCGAACAGCTGAAGTGCCATGGCTGGTGTTCTGTGCCCCTTCCTGCCCTTGGCAGATGGTGGTGCCTCCTTGCTTCTGCCAGCTGGTGTCTTTTTCTTGCTGGCTGGTGGTGCCTCCTTCCCCTTGCTGGCTGGTTTCCCTTTCTTGCCCTTGCTAGGTGGTGGACCCTTCTTGGCCTTGGCAGGTGGTGCTGGCACACTGGCTGGGCTGACAGGTGACTCCTTGGAGACTCTCACACCTGCAGTTGCTGCAGAAACCACAGTGGCTGTGGACTGGGTGGCTGAGGTGCTGGGCTGGGTTCTGGCCACCCTGGCCCGAGGTGAAGGACGGGGGGGGTAGGGAATAGGTCAATGTTGGTGAGGAAAAGCTTTTTAGGGACACTGGGGCAGGAAGAGGGTGAAGGTTTGGGTGTGGAGGAAGAGGGAGTGGTTGTAGGAGGTGTCAGTCTGCTGTGTTTGGGTGCAGGTGCATGGGCTGGATGCTGTTGTGAGGTGGGTGGCTGTTGGGTGTCTGAGTGCTTCCGTTTGTGTACTTTGGGAGGAGGGGTCACAGACACAGTGGGAGAGGACACACGGGACGCGTGGGGGTGGTGAGTGCCATTGAGGGGCGTGTAGTGATAGGCATGCTGGTGATGGAGGTAGTGGATGAGGATGTAGTGCATGCAGGTGTGAGTGGAGACGCTACTGGGAGGGAGGTGGACTACAAGGAGGAGGGGGACACAGTGGAGGCAGTGAATGTTGGTGTGTCCGCATGTGGATGGTGCTTGTGTGAGTGCCTGTGAGATGAAGTGTGGTGCTTGTCTTTGCCTGAGCCACTTTTGTGTGTTGATTTGTGTGATTGCTGGTCTGAAGGTGTGCTTGGGATAGGCTGGGGTTGAGGGGATTGGGACTGGGTAGAGGACGTTGGAGGGGGGAGGCTGGAGACAGGGACAATGGCTCCCATCAGTGAGTTGGCCAGAGCCTGAAATGCTCTGTGTTGGGCCGCCTCTCCAGAGTGAATACCCTCCAGGGATGCATTTGTTTGTTGCAAATGCCCTGCTACACTCTGGATGGCATTCAGTATGGTTGACTGCCCAACAGAGAGGGATCTCAGGAGGTCAATAGCCTCCTCACTGAGGGCAGCAGGGCTGACTGGGACAGGGCCTGAGGGGCCTGGGGCGAAGGAGATGCCCACCCTCCTGGGTGAGCAGGCACGGGAAACACGCTGAGGGGCTGCTGGGGGGTGGCGGGTGTACCTGTAGTTGGTGTGGGCACAGAGGTGTCCGCCACCGCCAGGGAGCTGCCATCGGAGGAGGTGTCGCTGTTGGTATTGTCCCATCCTGTCTCTGTTGTGGTGCTCCCCTCACCCTCCGTCCCACTGGTGCCATCACCGTTGGTGGATTCGGCCTCCAGACCCATGTGGGATGCAGCTCCCTCCATCACCGGTGCCTCTGCTCCTCTGCCAGATGATGCTAATGGACACAAGGACAGGGTGACAAAACAAAAAAGGGGGAGAGACAGAGGATACACTTGGTCAATGCCAGCAACAACACTACCGTTGGCGTACACAATTCACAGGGAACAGCCCTATGCACTAGGCCAGTCACTACCAGTTATAATGCTAGTCACCAGCCCATTGGGTACAATGCCTAACGCCATTAGCTGCACACCTGAAACCCACAGGACCCTGCCCAGTAGTAGATGCCAACTAACATTATTGGGGTTGGAGTACCTCTGAGCTTGCCCATCATTGAACATACCCTGTGTGCCAGGTCGAACAGTATAAAGACAACGGAGAGGTGTTGTTATTATTATGGTAAGTGGTTGATTGTACGTTATATGGTGAAATAAAGTGTTTTTAACAAAGGTACGATGGGTTTTCCGGTAATTCGGTCCTTGTTCTTTTACCTGTTCCAAATAGGTGATTTCTTATGTTGGTCTTGTTGTCTTTTCAGGTGGGAGTACAGCCTTGCCCGCTCAGATGAATCCAGGAAGATACCGGAAACAGAAGGAAAAAACGCTGGGGTAAGTATTGGGTTTATACCGGGGTTTTCTCTCTCTACTATCTCCGGACTGGGGAAAAGGTAAATACAAAAGGAGGGGGTTTGGTGCCAGTGAGGAGTGGGGAATGACGTGACCACATCTAATTTTAGTGAAGAATAAGTGTCACCGATGTGCTGGTCGTGGTGCCCCTTTCTAGACCTCCCTTCCCACCCCTCCTCTATACTCCCTCCCCAGTCCCTTTTCTACTTATGCCCCTCTTCTGTGTCCACAAGGACCGTACCTTGCTTAGCCACGACCCTCCAGGGTCGTGGCTGGCGTTGTAGTGATCCTCCTGGTTGTCTCCGTCTTCCAGGCTCTGGTGCTTCTCTCTCCTCCCGTCCTCCGTCTTCTCCTCGCTCTCCTCTCTCCTCCCGTCCTCCGTCTGCTCCCTGTGTTCCTCTCTCCTCTTGTCCTCCTTCTGCTCCCCGTGTTCCTCTCTCCTCTCGTCCTCCTTCTCCTTGTCCGTCTCCCCTTTTCCCAGCGCGTCCTCTCCTTTTCTTCTTCCGTCCCGGGAAACCGTCTTGGTTTCCCAGGTAACGCCGTCCCGCGTGCCTCGCTCTCGCCGCGTTTCCCCGGCAACGGGGAGACGCGGAAATGACGTATTGGCACTGTCCGATACGTCATCTGTGGCTCTCCTTGCCGGGATCACCCGGTCACACCCTGCCATGTTCGCCCTGGCCTAGCAGCACCCACACCCCACATCCCCCGCCCAGGTAATACCTTAACACGCGCAAAGTCATGATTCTGAATCTATACTTAGCACCTTGTGGCTGCTGTGATGCCTTCAAGCGCCCATCCAACTCCGGATAGGCCACCGCCAGGATGCGGAACATCAGGGGGGTCAGGGTACGATGGGCACCCATTCCTTGTTGGGAGGCCAGCCCTAGCTGGGCCTCCGCCGTCTTCCTTGCCCAGCGGCGCAGGTCCTCCCACCGTTTGAGGCAGTGGGTGCTCTGCCTGTCAAAGACCCACAGGGCCGACACCTCTTTGGTGATGGCATGCCAAATACCCTTTTTCTGATGGGCGCTGACCTGCAGAAAAACCACAGCAGTAAAGGTATTAGTCATACCGTCCGGACTGTTATACTCATGGCCCAACATATGACCCCCCCCAGCCCCTTACGCACATACATTGACCACCATACATGCAGCACTCTGCCCAGGACCCCTCAGACCCCACCCTACACGAGGCTTACACAAACAGCAATCCATACATTCATGGCCAACGCATCATGCTAACAGTGTACTTACCTGTTTGTATGGAGAACCATAGAGTAAAGGGTACTGGGGTAGGACCCCATCCACCAATCTCTCCAACTCCTCCGGAGTGAAGGCAGGGGCACTTTCCCCAGACACTCGAGCAATTGTCGCTTCTAGACACAAGTCACAGCAGCACTTGCAGTGTAGGTCCTCTCCTGTTGAAGGTCAGGTTCCAAGTGAGTGCACAGATAGAAAATGGTGGTCACGTCCGCGGCGGTGTGTACCGTCACCGCCAGTGTACATCGCCATTGGCTCCTGGAACCCATAGGGCCCAATGATAACCAATGCGGTGTTGCGCGGCGATCGTCGACCACTGACTGCAACGGAGCACAACGCCAGCGGAATTACCTCATTTCCACTTGTCCCTCCTCACAGGTCAGGCAGCTGCCATTTCAGGGGGGCACAGGCCATGGCACCTAACTGCGTCATAGCAGACATTGGCACATCAACTGACTTACGAGTTCACATACTGTTTCTGTAAAGCAAAAATTGCATATTAATGTTGAAATATGTGTGAATATACCTTTCGCTCACCGTTTTTCACCCTAGAGTTCAACCACTGAGAATGAATAAGAGATGGAGACATCCCCCATGTACAGACCCCTGGTGGACCTGGCGACAATGGAGGACAGGCACATTATCCTCACCTACAGACTTGATAGGGCCACAATCCAAGAACTGTGTGAGCAATTGGAGCCAGACCTGATCTCAGCTATCTGCCACCCCACAGGAATCCCCCCTCTAGTGCAGGTCCTGTCAGTGCTCCATTTCCTGGCATGTGGTTCCTTCCAAGCAACAGTGGCCATGGCATCAGGGATGTCACAGCCTACGTTCTCCAACCTGCTGACCAGAGTGTTGTCTGCCCTGCTGAAACACATGCACAGCTACATTGTATTCCCCCAGGTGGAGGATTTGGCCACAGTGAAGGCTGACTTCTGTGCACTGGGACATATCCCCAACATCATTGGTGCCATTGATGGTACACATATTGCATTTGTCCCCCCCCTGGAGAAATGAACAAGTGTTCAGAAATAGAAAAAGCTTTCACTCTCTAAATGTGCAGATGGTGTGTTTGGCGGACCAGTGCATCTCCCATGTCAATGCTAAGTATCCTGGCTCTGTGAATGATGCCTTTATCTTGAGGAATAGCAGCATCCCATATGTGATGTCTCAACTCCAGAGGCACCGGGTGTGGCTAATAGGTGAGCCCATGGTCCCCACCCAGTTGATGTAGGTATATGGGTATCCCTCGATATTTGCAGGTGACTCTGGTTACCCCAACTTCTCATGGCTACTGACCCCAGTGAGGAATGTCAGGACAAGGGCAGAGGAACGTTACAATGAGGCACATGGGCAAACAAGGTGGATCATTGAGCGAACCTCTGGCCTCCTGACGGCCAGATTCCAGTGCCACCATCTGACAGGTGGATCCCCGTACTACTCACCCAAGAAGGTGTGCCAGATCATCGTTGCATGTTGCATGTTGCATGTTGCACAACCTGGCCTTGAGACGCCAGGTGCCTTTTCTGCAGGAGGATGAGCCTGGGGATGGTCGTGTGGCAGCGGTGGAGTCTGTGGACAGTGACAAAGCGGAGGCAGAGGAAGAAGATGTGGACAACAGAACTACACTAATTTAACAGTACTTCCAGTGACACACAGGTAAGACACTGTAACTTCACCTTTCATGGCAGTTTTGTGTTGGACATTGAACATGGCAGCCTGATTTCCCTATTTCTATGTCCACTTACTGTACCCTTTGGCATCTCTATTTTCAGATCTCTGTGCCCCACTCTGGCTCCTGGTGTGTTTACTGTTGCCCACTACAGGTCATACCTATGTAAATATTACATTACATTTGAATTGCAATGTTTACAGTTTGTGAAAGTAATACATTTGTCAAACAATTGACAGACTCCATATTTGATTTTGTTCCAAGGGTGTTTATTTAGGTGCTAATCAGTGGAGGGGGTATTGCAATTGGCTGGGTTGCTGATGGGGGAAAGTCCAGGGTAGAGTCCAGTCTATTTGTATCACTGGTGCATTGTCCAAGGGGGCATAGGAAGGGGAGCAATGGCAGTTCAAGGTGGACAGGGTGACAGAGTGGGACACAAGGGTCACAATGAGGGGAGTCTTATTTCCTGGCGAGGGTCTTGGCAATGTTTTCTGGCTTCTGCCTGGATCGCAGAGACCGTTTGCGTGGTGGTTCTCCTTCTGCAGGGAGAGGGGTGCTGGTGGCCTGTTGTTCCTGTGGCGGGGCCTCCTGTCCACTAGCGTCGGCGGAGGTGGAGGGCTGTTCTTTGGTGTGGTTAGTGTCAGGGGCCCGTTGGTGTGCCACTGCCTCCCTCATGGTGTTGGCAATGTCTGCCAGCACCCCTGCAATGGTGACCAAGGTGGTGTGGATGTCCCTCAGGTCCTCCCTGATCCCTAGGTACTGTCCCTCCTGCAGCCGCTGGGTCTCCTGCAATGTGGCCAGTATCTGGCCCATCATCTCCTGGGACTGGTGGTATGCTCCCAGGATGTTGGTGAGTGCCTCATGGAGAGTCAGTTCCCTGGGCTTGTCCTCCCTCTGTTGCACAGCAGTCCTCCCAGCTTCCCTGTTGTCCTGTGCCTCTGTCCCCTGAACCGTGTGCCCACTGCCACTGACCCCAGGTCCCTGATCGTCCTGTGTTTGTGGTGTGGCCTGGGTTCCCTGTAGTGGTGGAAAAACTGCTGATTGATGTGTCCTGGGGACAGAGGTATGAGTCTGCTGAGTGGGTGCTGTGCTGGTGTTTCCTGAGTGGGGAGGCTCTGTGGTGGTATGGGACTGTGCCTGGGTAACTGACTGTCCGGAGGTCCCTGATGGGCCAGGTTGATCATCCTGATCCAGGCATCCAGAGCTGCTGTCATCACTGTGGGCCTCTTCTGTGGGGGGACTGAATGTTGCTGGCACCTCCTCTCCAGTGACATTGTGTGGGGGACCTGTGGGGATGTAAATGCAGTGTTATTGTTTCTGCATGTGACATCTTGTGCATGGGTGTGTTGCCCTGTATGGTTGGGATTGCCCTGGCAGCTTAGGCTTGTGTGAATGGTGATTTGGTTGGATAGGTGATTGTCTCACGTGTGCATGCTTTGGTGATGGGTGTCCATGCATGTCTCTGATGGGTGTCCATGCATTGGTGTCGCATGCAGAGCCTGGTAGTGGGAGGGGTGGGCTGTGATGGTGGGGTGTCTGTGAAGTGGTGGAGTGATGGGACTGAGGGTGAGGGTGGGGGTACGTGATGTCATGCAGGTAGGGGGTGATAGTAATAGAGATTTGACTTACCAGAGTCCTGTCCTCCTGCTACTCCTGCCAGGCCCTCAGGATGCAGTATTGCCAAGACTTGTTTCTCCCATATTGTTAGTTGTGGGGGAGGAGGCGGGGGTCCACCACCAGTCCTCTGTACTGCTATCTGGTGTCTTGGAACCACGGAACCACGGAACACACCTTCCCCCGTAGGTCGTTCTACCTCTTCCTGATGTCATCCCTTGTTCTGGGGTGCTGTCCCACGGCGTTGACCCTGTCCACGATTCTCTGCCATAGCTCCATCTTCCTAGCAATGGATGTCTGCTGCACCTGTGATCTGAATAGCTTTGGCTCTACCCGGATGATTTTCTCCACCATGACCCTTAGCTCCTCCTCTGAGAACCTGGGGTGTCTTTGTGGTGCCATGGATGTAGTGTGAGTGGTGTGTGTGAGGGTCTGTGGGGTGATGTGTTAGGGTGTGTGCTGTGAGGTGCGTGGATGGTGTATGGGTGATGGTGTATTGTAGCTCTGGTTGTGTCTGTGCTCCTGCTGTATCTCTCTATAGTGGATTTTTTTTTTAGTCATAAAGGGTTGTGGGTAATGTGTGTGTGTTTTTTTTTAGTGGTGTGGGTGTGTGGGTGTGGTTTTGTATGGGTGTCAGGTGTGTGTTATTCAAATTGTCCAATGTGGTGTTATTTTGTTAGTGTGTGTGTATTTTGAGCGTGGCGGTGTGTACTGCCAATGGTTTACCACGGTTGAAAGACCGCTGCGGTGATTCGTGGGTCCTGATACTGTGGGCGTATTTCTGTTGGCGTAACGGTGTGGGTTTTGGTACTGCCAGTTTATCACTTGTGTGTGTGTCTGTATAGTGGCGGATTTCTATGTGTTGGTCATAATACGGGTAGCGGTATACCGCCCTGGTCGCGGTATGTTGGAGGCAGTCAGCATGGCGGTAAGCGGCACTTACCACCAATGTTGTAATGAGGGCCTTAGCTTCTGCTGCCTGCATCCTGGTGGTCACATAACTAGGTGCAGCTGGCAGCCGGTGTTTGTGCATTGCTCCCAACGGACCATAGGTGCTGGCAGGATGGGCCATCTCTGACTTGATGATGGGGAGGAGCTGTCACTTACCGCACTTGCACATCACAAATGTTCTGCCTGAGCACACTCACAAAGGGTCTGCTGCCCTGCTGTCTTCTGACTGAGTGAAAGGACTGGACCTGCGTCTTGAACCCAGGACCACCAGAGTAACTCCAAGGGCTAGTTGGATGGCCTCCTGATCACAGCCTCTGGGACAGAAGGCTACAAACACCTTAACCCAGTACCTGGACTCTGTCTGCTGTGAGTCCCCCCTCCCAAGTGGTGCCACCCCAGTGCTGGACCCTTGAAAGTGTGCCTGAATGTGCTCTGCCAGCCCAGCTGTGGTCCAAGCAGAAATGATGCTGGGCAATGCATCACCTCACAAAACTTTGCATCTGAGCCGCTGCACAATGCACAATGCATCTCAGCTGCAGGACTTCGCATAGCAGGCAGATGCCTCCTTGGAACCGCCACTGCACAATGCATCTGTAGTACAGCGGCGGATTTACCCGACAGCCCCAACATGGCCATTACTTCTTGGCCTATTGGAAGTGAATGTAGTAGACTAGACGTTCCCACACCCTGTATGAACAGGGACCGGTATGACAAAAAGAAAGGACTAGTTCAAGCTGGAGTGCGTGAAGAGAGGCTCAAGGAGAAGGAGGAGCAGTGTGTGAAGCGACGCAGAGAACAGGATGGCCAAAATCCCAAGGTCTGGAGTGAGGAGAAACCACGTGAGAAGGAAAGGGGGTCAGCAGATCATTACGGGGAGCCAGAGAGAAGGGCAGCCACAGAACGCAGCCACGATCCGAGACTGGAACACCAGAGGGATGCCAGGAGAACGAGCGCAAGGAAAATAAGGCGAGGAGTGCACAGAAGTCAGATGAGCCCCAAGCGCAGAAAGGCGCCAAGGCTTTCCCAAACACAGTCGAGAAGGGCAGTGGTCTCAGGAAAGTCCCGTGTTCTAGGGAGGGATTTTGGGAAAAGGTGGTGGGCTTGGGTGAAATGAGCATGGGGAGAATGGCACTCTGACACCCAGTGAAGAATGCATGACAAGGCACAATGGCTGGTGACGGTCCCTCCCAATAAAGCACATACACTTCCTGACTACTCCAGTCCCCTGTTATTCTAAATCAAAAGAGAGAGTACGGTATTAAGTCTAACCAGAGGTTTTTGTATCCTGTATCTGTTTTTTCCTTGAGGGATTGCTTCTGCCACCTGACCCTAGGGGCAGGAAAACCCACTGAGGACTCTGTGACACGTCATCCGAACAGGAAACATGAGTGAACACTCTACGCCAACAATATTCACAACTTATTGACAGTGTTCTGTTTATTTTCTGACTGGGAAATTTATCTCACCAAATAAATACTGAACATAAAACCTTCCTCCACTGCCTTTTGCCATATATAAATAAAAATATTCTTCTGACTAGTAGATTTTAGACTCTTAGAGACACAGCATCCTTGACGCAACTCTTCACATCGCAAGCCCTTCACCAATAGCCTCCCCAATGACGATGCAGAGCTTTGCATCACAAACCCTGCAACCTCTTCAGGACCAGCTAGGCGTGATGCATCTTTATTACATGACTTCATATGTCAAGGCCCTTGTCAAAGGCACCCTAGTGGATGATGCAGGGTCTTGATGATGCAGAAACTACAGCTGTGCAACACCTCACCATCCCAGGAGCTTGCATCACCTCGCTGCATGATGCATCCTCAATGCAGGACTCCGCATAACCAGGGCTTTAAGGTAATCTGCTCAGCGGGCCTAACTCGGTCCCCATATCTGGCCCACGCTCCACACGGTCGGCCTGAACTTGTGACTGTGTCCAGGTCCAGCTGTTGTGCGGTTCCTAATATAATAATATGACAGCGTGTTTAGGGCAGCAGCACCACCGAGTGTGAGAGACTGAGTCAACCCCACACTGCCTGAAAGCTGTTGGTTTAACTCATAACTAGCCCGCAATGACTCACCCACCCCAATCAGGGCAGTGGTGATTTGTGGCAACTTAAACCTGACATTCTGACTCCTCAGGGAAGTCGTGGAAACAGATCATACCCCTTTCATTTAGTTACTCCGAGACTCACACATGCCAAGGCAGGACACAAAATGCAAACTGGATTTCAATGCATTTTTTGTAGCAATTGCATCCTAGTGTAAAAAGCATGGGCTGTGATAATAAGGTTGACAAAACATAATACAGTAATCGTCATTACAACCAGTGTAAAGAAGATAAAGAACCCCACTTTTTAGTATGGTTCTAGAAAGTCTAAAGATTCCTGCCTAACCCCTACGCATAGATCTGAGAGCAGAGTGGTGGTAACCCATCTGCCTGTCCCAACCAAATGGAGTAACCCCAACCCCATACCTGAATAGGCTAGCAGGGGTCTGCCTGTTGTCTGGATGACAATCCTCTTGGGAAGCTGAAGAGGCAGCGGCAGGATCAGCAAAGCTGTCTGTAGTATGGTACGCATCCCAGGATGGTCATGACTCTAATGCCCTCTACCCTCCTTAGGCCTATGTGTTTTTTATATAGTAGCTCATACAGAGTTCGCGGAACAGGCCTGATGTCATGTAGTGTCTTGTGTATAGAAACTGGCTCCTGGGCGGGCAATACAAGTTAGTATATCATGTTCCGTTCATGGCAGCCTCGGACAGGGCACAGAGTGCACATTGTACAATGTCTGATAAAACGTGCAGCTTGAACTCTGTCTTCCTAGAAAGAGGCAGCTGATTAAAATATATAAACAATGCACTGAAAGCAGGCTTTGCTAAAATATATGAAACAAATAAAATGTGCATGCATGTAAAAGGCACAGGCCATAGAACTAGACTAAAATATGGGTGTCCAATCAATGCCCTAAGGGGCCACTACAATGCAGTGAGACCAGACAGTTGGCACTTTGTGCTTCTAGGCACTATTTTTACTTAAATCCCTAAAATTGCATATCTCTGGTTCTACTGATTAGATATTTGCTGTTTTGGTCTTAAATTATTTATTACTTTTTACTCTATATTTGTAAATTGGTGTGAGTTTTTCTTGTGTTGTGTTTAACTTATTATAATGTGAAGGGCTGCATAATTGCTTTACACATCGTCTTTAAACTAAGCCTCACTGCTTTTGTGCCAAGCTATCAGAGGGTTAAGCACAAGTTAATTTGGGGTTTGCTTGTGTTTCACCCTGACAGAAATTGTGGTTGCTACTAGGGAAGGGTTTCAGCAACCTCAACCAGTAACCCAATTTCCAACAGTGGTGTTCAGCAGTGAGGATTAGGTGTTTGTGCAGTGCATTACAGTATTTTTGTGTACACTGAAAATCCCAGATAATTAATTTGATACTATTTCAAGTTTCTTTTAAATTCTCCTTGATTGGCCTATTTGTTTTTTTCAAATTCCCTCATACTACTTCACCACTGTGCTAGAAACCACACCTGCAAGGATGGTGGTTGAACTTGCCTGCATGGATGCCTATACTGTGTATGCAAGGAGAGGGAACTTCCAGCCAAGAACAACACCAGAAAGCTGGAGCTCTAAAAGGCACTGAGGGCCTCAGCGGCTGTCCACCAGTCACTGATTACAGCAACAGAAGGGGATGATAATATGGAAAGGCAGGGATCGGACCTGTATGCAAGTCTTTAGATGCAGCATTCAGCTAAGGGAGATTACTTTCTCCTGAACTGGAGCTCCTCCCTGCCAGAGTGAAGAGAAGTGCATCTTCCCATGGTCTGTCCCCAGAGAAACTGGTGGACCAGAAAGCTGACAGGGAGTTTAGGCTGCAGATGGCCAAGCCTAAGATGGAAGAAAATAAACTGGCTGTGGAAGCAAAAGAGAGGAAGCCTGAGAGAGTCTTGGCCAGGTTGAAACTGGACTTGGAAGCAGTGGGGACAAAATGGCTCATGACAGGAGCCTCAAAGAGCTGGACATAAGAACTAGGCAAGCAGTATCCAGCAATATTGGTGGTAGCATACCCCACAGTGCCCACTGGAGACAAGAGTGTCCACATTCCAAAGGATTGGGTGCCTAACTTTGCTGTTGGAGATTACATTGAAAAGTGGTTTGAAGCCTATGAGGTTGCTCTGGAGATGAATATGATCCCTGAGGAGGAATGGGGAGCTAGTATTTGGAGGCACATAGCTAGTGAAGAGGGCCTCGAAAAGGGGGGCAGGATGGGGTATCTCCCCATGAAGGACATCCTTGTCAGGAAGTATGGCCTCACACACCCGAAAAGTAGAGGCAGATGTTTAGGGAAAGTCAGATGCTGCCCCATCAGCCCTGGTTGGATTGTGAAGATTCCTTTTGCAAGGCACTAGATAGTTGGTAAATGGCAGTGAAGTAAAAGATTACTAGGGGCTGAACAATTTGGTGGTGAGAAAGCACATGTTCAGTCTTTGTTTTGCAGATGCACACCAACACCTGATTGATAGCAAGCTCACTGACTCCAGGGAGCTTGCCAAGGAAGCAGACCTCTGGCTGAGCACCTGGGTCCACAAGAAGGTATCTGGAGGGATCACCACAAGGGTGGGCAGTGTCCCCACCAGACGATGGAGGGGGAGAAAAGCATAGAAATATGGAGTTCTCTAAAGGTGCCCAAAATAGTTCTATGGGTCAGGACTTCCAAACCACACCTAAGCAGAAGAAAAAATTGTTCCCTGACAGCAAGTCCTTAGAGATGGCACCTCAAAGTACTATGAGCACCAACATGTTGGGCACTACAGGGGGAATGTCAGTGTCTACTGGTGGGTAGACACCAGGGCTGGCTAGTGTAGCAATTGGGGAGGAGATTTTTCCAAATGAAATGGGGGGAGAGTGCGGAGGTTACCATAGTGCCCCTGGGTGATGGAGAGATGGTGCCAAATGCTCATATGCAACACTAAAAATACAGGCAGTAGGTCACCATCAATGGGCAGAGGGCTGAGGCTCTGAGAGACACAGGAGCCAGCATGCCAACTGTCAAGTGCCAGCTGGTTCCTCAGAGCAGGTAGTCCATTGATGTAGTCCACCAGGTTGTAGTAGCTGATAACAATGGGAGTCAGTATCCAGTGGCTCTGGTTCTCTTTGAATGAGGGAGGTCTCAGATTCCTTGGGGGTAGTTGTGAGTCCATCCATTCCTGGTAATTGTCTGCTTGGTAATGACCTAAAGCACCCATGTAATGTAATGTACGGTGGATTTGTAGAGCGCTGCTTGTCACTCATTAGAGTATCTGGAATAATCTGGAACAAAATGGAGCTCTTGTCCAACCTGGGGATGTTGGGATTGCTGGAGTGGGTGTGCCTGACCACACGGTTCATGGCCACCTAAGAGGGAAGTCAGGAGGACAAGGAGACTGGAAGAATGGCCAAGGAGCATGGCAAAACCACTCCTAAAACTTCTACAGTCTCGGAGGGGGCAGAGAGTGAGGGCAAAGCCCTGTAACCTACAGCGGAGAACATTGCTGCCCTGGGACACCTAGCTGAAATGACCAATTGGTAGAAGGAAGGAGGTCCCACCAGGGAGGAGTTATGCAGGAGTGTCCTACCCTTGAGGGCTTTCAGCAGCAGGCTGAGGTCCAGGCAGCTCTGGTGATCACCGGATCTACTGGGAGACTGGTTTCCTGTATAGCAAGACTAAGGTTCCTGAGCCTGGTGCAACCCATGTGTTGGTGGTCCCCCAGTGCTACAGGGCCTCACTACTAGAGCTGGCCCATGATGTTCTCCTGGCAGGTCATCTATAAGACCTTTGGCAGGCTTGTCACCCACTTTTACTGGCCCCAGGCGAAGATGACCTTAGATGTGTTCTGCGGGTCATGTCCCAAACTGCGAGGCCAGTGGGAAGTCAGGAGGGAAAAGCAAGGTTCCTCTGGTTCCCCTTCCAGTCGTTGGCACCCCCTTTGAGAGTTTGGGCATTGATATTGTTGGGCCTCTGAACCCCAAGACAGCCCTGGACACCAATTTCATCCTGGCCTTGGTGGACCATGCCACCCAGTATCTGGAGGCTATACCTCTTAGGACGGTGACTGCACCTACAGTGGCCAGGGCACTGATGTGATCTTTAACCATGTGGAATTCCCCGAGGTGGTAGTATCTGACTGTGGTACCAACCTCATGTCAGCATACATGAAGTCCATGTGGGATGAGTGTGGAGTAACATACAAGTTCTCCATACCCTGTCATCCCCAGTCGTTGGTTTGTTGAGAGATTCAATTACCATGCAGAAGGTTCGAGGAGGTTAATAGACCAGTAAGGGTTGACTCCCATATTCTATAAATCTACCACAAAAAAGGGATTACTGTTGCAAATGGAGGCCTAGCTAAGGTGAAATATCCCTTTAAAAGGACGATTTCCCTCACCCACCATAGGTAGCATGCATAGGTAGCATGCTTCATCATTGGGAATCTCCTCGTACTGTGATGCCAAGTCACAGTACAGGCTACAACCCCCTCTCTGAGAGGGAGGAGTACAGGGATGTTTTTGTTGTAGTAATATATATATTAATTACCACAATGATAAACCCAGGGCTGTGGGGACAGCCGAACAAATAAAATGCAGGTGAAAGTTAAAACTAGTTATAGGGTACGCAATTTATTTTATTCATGCGTCCCAGGGCCAGGATTAAAACCAAGGCACTGTGGGAGACAGATATAAACCCACTGTTAGTGTCTGTACAAGGTCAACATATTTCAGACTAGTAACCCTTCATAGAGGTGTTGCAACTTTCTTCAGGACCTAAACATAAGTGATTATGCATAATGTGCTCAATCAAAAAATAATGTGCATGCAAGTGTCAAAAAAGATTAAATATACAAAACCATATAGTAACCCTATGACTCGTCATAAAGTGAAGGATTCAGTGGTGGTACCTGCTGTCGTTGGAATTGTACCTCATCTCACCCTGGCATGCAGCTCAGGGGGCTCTTCATCCTGTGTGTGAGGAGACAGCCATCTGGTAAGCCACAGCCAAGGAGGAACCCAGCACCACCAGGGTGACTCGAAGAGCTAGTTGGCTGGTGTTAGAAATGGGGTTTTTGGTTGGCAGTTAGGTTGCCCTCTGTCCAAGCAAGAACCCTCACTCTAGTCAGGGTAAGTCACACACAATCCAAAATCAGCCTGTGCTCACCCTCCGGTAGCTTGGCACGAGCAGTCAGGCTTAACTTAGAAGGCAATGTGTAAAGCATTTGTGCAATAAATCATACAACACCATAGTATAACACCACAAAAATACACCACACAGTGTTTAGAAAAATATAGAATATTTATCTGGGTACTTGTAGGTCAAAACGATCAAAGTTGCAATACGAATTTGTAAAGATATCACTGAAAAGTGATATTAAGTGTCTTTAAGTCTTTTAAAAAGCAATAAAGTGTCTTTCAAGCACAGAGTACCTGGTTTCTGGTGGGAAATCTCCTCAGAGGGCCACAGGAGAAGAGATGCGTGGAAAAAGGGGTGTGTGCGTCGATTTCTCCTCAGCACACACAGACTTGCGTCGTTCTTTTCCACGCGGGGAAGTCGGGCGTCGTTTTCCGGCGCGCAGACAGTCTCTTTTTGTGGATCGCGGGGATTACCAGATGTCCCGGGTCTGTGCGTGGATTCTCCTGCTTATTTTCCGGCTGCGCGTCGTTCTGCGGGGCTGCGCGTCGAAGTTTCGATCTCACGGTAGGCGTCGCGTCGATTTCTCCTTGGAAGTCGGGCGGCGTTGTCCTTGCGAGGCCGTGCGTCGAAATTTTGGTCTCACGGCAGGCGTCGCGTCGATTTCTCCTTGGAAGTCGGGCGGCGTTGTCCTTGCGAGGCCGTGCGTCAAAGTTTCGCACTCACGGTAGGCGTCGCGTCGATTTCTCCTTGGAAGTCGGGCGGCTTTGTCCTTGCGAGGTTGTGCGTCGAAGTCTCGATCGTCCCGAGGGCGTCGCGTTGATCAGCGTCGGTGTGCGGCGTTTTTCTCGCCGCGAAACAAGCTGTGCGTCGAAATTTTCGGCGCACGGAGCGTCCACGTGAAAGGCAGAAGTCTTTTTGGTCCTGAGACTTCAAGGAACAGGAGGCAAGCTCTATCCAAGCCCTTGGAGAGCACTTTCACAGCCAGACAAGAGTTCAGCAAGGCAGCAGGGCAACAGCAAGACAGCAGTCCTTTGGAGAAAGCAGACAGGTGAGTCCTTTGAGCAGCCAGGCAGTTCTTCTTGGCAGGATGTAGTTTCTGGTTCCGGTTTCTTCTCCAGCAAGTGTCTGATGAGGTAGGGCAGAGGCCCTGTTTTATACTAAGTTGTGCCTTTGAAGTGGGGGTGATTTCAAAGAGTCTCTAAGAAATACACCAAGTTCCCTTTCAGCTCAATCCTGTCTGCCAGAGTCCCAGTAGGGGGTGTGGCAGTCCTTTGTGTGAGGGCAGGCCCTCCACCCTCCCAGCCCAGGAAGACCCATTCAAAATGCAGATGTATGCAAGTGAGGCTGAGTACCCTGTGTTTGGGGTGTGTCTGAGTGAATGCCCAAGGAGCTGTCAACTAAACCTAGCCAGACGTGGATTGAAGGGCGCAACAAGATTTTAGTGCAAAGAAATGCTCACTTTCTAAAGTGGCATTTCTAGAATAGTAATATTAAATCCGACTTCACCAGTCAGCAGGACTTTGTATTACCATTCTGGCCATACTAAATATGACCTTCCTGCTCCTTTCAGATCAGCAGCTGCCACTTCAACAGTGTATGAGGGCAGCCCCAATGTTAGCCTATGAAGGGAGCAGGCCTCACAGTAGTGTAAAAACGAATTTAGGAGTTTTACACTACCAGGACATATAACTACACAGGTACATGTCCTGCCTTTTACCTACACAGCACCCTGCTCTAGGGGTTACCTAGGGCACACATTAGGGATGACTTATATGTAGAAAAAAAGGGGAGTTCTAGGCTTGGCAAGTACTTTTAAATGCCAAGTCGAAGTGGCAGTGAAACTGCACACACAGGCCTTGCAATGGCAGGCCTGAGACAAGGTTAAGGGGCTACTGAGGTGGGTGGCACAACCAGTGCTGCAGGCCCACTAGTAGCATTTAATCTACATGCCCCAGGCACATGTAGTGCACTCTACTAGGGACTTACAGGTAAATTAAATAGTCAATCATGGATAAACCAATCAATAGTACAATTTACACAGAGAGCATATGCACTTTAGCACTGGTTAGCAGTGGTAAAGTGCTCAGAGGTCAAAAGCCAACAACAACAGGTCAGAAAAAAATAGGAGGAAGGAGGCAAAAAGTTTGGGGATGTCCCTGTCAAAAAGCCAGGTCCAACATGACCCCCCACCAGCCTAAAGCCAGGGGAGAACAATCACTATCCTGATGTACTTCCCTGTTTGAGGCGACAGAACAAGGACCCAGGCCCACAACAGCAGGGGCATGCTCCAGTTCTTCGCCTTCCTGACTCCCATTGGATCCCTCTGTCCATACTCTCAGGGCCCACTAAGCCCATCCATGGGGAACCTTTCTCCTTTCCTGCGGATCCCATCTGTGTAGCACCTAACCTTACTTTGCTCACAGATGTATCCCAGGAGCAGGATAGTACCACCATGACCAACATAGTGGTGTTGCCCACTCTACCCCTGGGGGGTGACACTTGTCCCCTCCCCAGGGATAACTCTGTCCACCCGGACAGCAAGCCACAGTGATTACTGACAGCTGCCAGGGATGAGAGCCAGGCCCCAGGCCTCTCAAAGCTCTCCAACCACTGTGGCTGTGGAGAGTGGGGGGCGGTAGCCCCAGGTGCTGGGCACCCTTTAACCACTCTCCCTTCCACCAGGTCAGGGATGACAGCCTGAACCTGGTCCTCCCCTCTGGGGCTTTGTACCCTCCCTCCTGGAGCGGTACCCCCAGGGTCCAACATGGTCAGGGTGCTTACAGAAGTCACCCTGTACCATTCCTCCACCAGTGCAGGGCTGTTAACCTGCCACTGGCCCTCCAACCTGGGGCCTGTACCTTCAGGTTGGACTAGGGCCCGGGGTGAGGCTTCCCTCCCCCTGCCCTCCCTTCTGGGGTCCAGCACCCTCCAACTAGGAGTGGCCTCCTCAGAAGACAACATGGTAGGGGCACTGTTATCAGTAGCCCCTCCCTCCAGGTCCGGGGGGACACCCTGAACCTGGTCTTCCAGCCCAGGGTCTGTACCCTCAGACTGGATCACTGCCTGGCAAACCAGGACTTCCTGGGAGGCACACCTACCCCCCACCAGGTCAGAGTTTAACCTCTGCACCTGCCCATTCAACTCAGAGTCACCACCCTGAAGTTGAACAATTGCCTGGCACGCCAGGACTTCCTGGAGGGCACCCTGACCCTCCACCAGGTCAGAGTTTAACCTCTGCACCTGACCATTCAACTCAGAGTCACCACCCTGAAGTTGAACAATTGCCTGGCACACCCGGACTTCCTGGAGGGCACACTGACCCTCCACCAGGTCAGAGTTTAACCTCTGCACCTGACCATTCAACTCAGAGTCACCACCCTGAAGTTGAACAATTGCCTGGCGCACCAGGACTTTCTGGGAGGCACACCTACCTCCCACCAGGTCAGAGTTTAACCTCTGAGCCTGGTTCCCCAACCCAGGGTCACCACCCTGAGGTTGGGCAATTGCCTGGCACGCCAGGACTTTCTGGGGGGCACACCTACCCCCCACCAGGTCAGAGTTTAACCTCTGAACCTGGTCATCCAACCCAGAGTCAACACCCTGAGGTTGGACAATTGCCTGGCACAGCAGGGCTTCTTGGGAGGCACACCTACCTCCCACCAGGTCAGAGTTTAACCTCTGAACCTGGGTATCCAACCCAGAGTCACCGCCCTGAGGTTGAACAATTGCCTGGCACGCCAGGACTTTCTGGGGGGCACACCTACCCCCCACCAGGTCAGAGTTTAACCTCTGAACCCGGTTATCCAACCCAGAGTCAGCACTCTGAGGTTGAACAATTGCCTGGCACGCCAGGACTTTCTGGAGGGCACACTGACCCTCCACCAGGTCAGAGTTTAACCTCTGAACTGGGCCATTCAACTCAGAGTCACCACCCTGAAGTTGAACAATCGCCTGGCATGCCAGGACTTCCTGGAGGGCACACCTACCCCCCACCAGGTCAGAGTTTGACCTCTGAACCTGGTTAGCCAACCCAGAGTCACTACCCTGAGGTTGGGCAATTGCCTGGCACCCCAGGACTTTCTGGGAGGCACACCTACCTCCCACCAGGTCAGAGTTTAACCTCTGAACCTGGCCATCCAACCCAGAGTCGACACCCTGAGGTTGGACAACTGCCTGGCACGCCAGGACTTTCTGGGGGGCACACCTACCCCCCACCAGGTCAGAGTTTAACCTCTGAACCTGACCATCCAACCCAGAGTCAACACCCGGAGGTTGGACAATTGCCTGGCACAGCAGGACTTCTTGGGAGGCACACCTACCTCCCACCCGGTCAGAGTTTGACCTCTTCACCTGGTAAGCCAACCCAGAGTCACCACCCTGAGGTTGAACCATTGCCTGGCATTCCAGGACTTTCTGGGGGGCACATCTACCCCCCACCAGGTCAAAGTTTAACCTCTGAACCCGGTTATCCAACCCAGAGTCACCACCCTGAGGTTGAATCTTTGCCTGGCATGCCAGGACTTCCTGGGGGGCACTCTCACCCCCCACAAGGGACACGCCGTCCCCAAGGGCCACACAAGAGTCTGGTTGGCGCAGGTCTCCCGACCTCTGCCCATCCGGCAGAGTCTGGGTTTCCCCCAAACCAGAAACGGTTTCACCTGGGTCATTCCTGGGGGGCTCTGCTCTCAGAGCTGACCCCTGACTTTCAAGATCCTCCACTGGGGTCGGCCACCCCCTCTCAACCCTATGTCTGGACTTCGGCACCCCCTCACTAGGAGTGGTACTGCCAGACACCAGAACTGTTGGGATGCTGTCTACAGTCATCCCCCCAAGTTCTTCTGACACTGCGGGGCTTCCCTCAAAAGGTAGCCCTACGGTACAGGTTAGGCTCTGAGACCTACCTGGGACACTACAATCCTCTCCCACCTCACTTGGTCGGGAACCACCTAGACCACTCCCTTCAGGAGCACCCCCAAATGCCTCTTCAGACTCTCTGGTACTCACCCAAAAGTCTGCCTCCACTGTAAGTTCCCTGGGGTCAGAGAACTCACACTCCACCTGGTGTTGGCGTAGCTCTGGAAAATAAGGACCAGACATATGCTCTCCAGCAATTACATCACTCTGCCCTTCACATGTATTAACCACAGTACCCTTCACCCAACCACCCAGTAACTCAACCTTGGAAAAGCACTCTACTTCACCCTCCTGAGACTGGTGAGACAGTATCTGTCTGTCCCTGACACTCAACCCAAACTCTTCTGGGATGTCTCTACACTCTATATCCAGGACGTCCACCAGGGGGGAACCCTTTTCTCTGTCACTCTCTGCTAGAGTCAGTAAAGTGTCCCTCCCCCCAGTAGGAATATGACTCCCTGTGCCAGTTCCCCAATCCTTCTCAGGGACCCTGTGCATAACGGGAACTACCTCATACCCTTGAACCGCCTGGGGTGTGTCAACTCTCTTCTTCAAGTTGGGTACCACATCTCTGGGCTTGTGCCCTTCTTCAGCAGTACTAGATGCAAGATTTTTGCTGCCACCATCTGAACTGGACTCAGCCCTTCCGGCCTCCAGTTTCAGCTCTTTACAGCTCAGCTCTTGAGCTGCAATCTTTTCTTCTTCCAGGGCTAAGAGACTTGCTGCCTCAGCCCTTTCAATAAACTCATCTAGCTCTTCCATCCACCGTGCTTGAGCCATGAGCCATTCTTTTTTCACTGGGTCTCTTTCCTCATCTGAGTCGTCCTCCTCCTCCTCTGAGGGGTACTTAGTCATTTGGTTTCTTGCTGCCTCTCTCTCTGCCCATCTGTCTTCCTCCCAGACTATGTAGGCATGTAGCATCTCTGCTTTAGTAGATCTCTTTGCTACAGGAAGGCCACATTCTCTGCAAAGCTTCCTTAGGTCAGCCTTAGTGAGGTGGTCAGTAGGCAAAAAGAATAAGTAGGTAAGCGATCCCATTCTGATAGGATCTTACCAGCAAAAAACAAAATCCAAAGTCCAAAATATCAATAGTATATCCAGGAGGACATCAGAGACCAAAAGTCAAAAAAGAGATAAAAAATCAAGTTGACCTTCAACTGTGGGTAGGTAGTGAAATACTTAGCTACTGTATGTCACTGCACAAACACAAGTCCTATCCTCACCGCTGATCACCAATGTAAGAAATGGGGTTTTTGGTTGGCAGTTAGGTTGCCCTCTCTCCAAGCAAGAACCCTCACTCTAGTCAGGGTAAGTCACACACAATCCAAAATCAGCCTGTGCTCACCCTCCGGTAGCTTGGCACGAGCAGTCAGGCTTAACTTAGAAGGCAATGTGTAAAGCATTTGTGCAATAAATCATACAACACCATAGTATAACACCACAAAAATACACCACACAGTGTTTAGAAAAATATAGAATATTTATCTGGGTACTTGTAGGTCAAAACGATCAAAGTTGCAATACGAATTTGTAAAGATATCACTGAAAAGTGATATTAAGTGTATTTAAGTCTTTTAAAAAGCAATAAAGTGTCTTTCAAGCACAGAGTACCTGGTTTCTGGTGGGAAATCTCCTCAGAGGGCCACAGGAGAAGAGATGCGTGGAAAAAGGGGTGTGTGCGTCGATTTCTCCTCAGCACACACAGACTTGCGTCGTTCTTTTCCACGCGGGGAAGTCGGGCGTCATTTTCCGGCGCGCAGACAGTCTCTTTTTGTGGATCGCGGGGATTACCAGATGTCCCGGGTCTGTGCGTGGATTCTCCTGCTTATTTTCCGGCTGCGCGTCGTTCTGCGGGGCTGCGCGTCTGCGCGTCGAAGTTTCGATCTCACGGTAGGCGTCGCGTCGATTTCTCCTTGGAAGTCGGGCGGCGTTGTCCTTGCGAGGCCGTGCGTCGAAATTTTGGTCTCACGGCAGGCGTCGCGTCGATTTCTCCTTGGAAGTCGGGCGGCGTTGTCCTTGCGAGGCCGTGCGTCAAAGTTTCGCACTCACGGTAGGCGTCGCGTCGATTTCTCCTTGGAAGTCGGGCGGCTTTGTCCTTGCGAGGTTGTGCGTCGAAGTCTCGATCGTCCCGAGGGCGTCGCGTTGATCAGCGTCGGTGTGCGGCGTTTTTCTCGCCGCGAAACAAGCTGTGCGTCGAAATTTTCGGCGCACGGAGCGTCCACGTGAAAGGCAGAAGTCTTTTTGGTCCTGAGACTTCAAGGAACAGGAGGCAAGCTCTATCCAAGCCCTTGGAGAGCACTTTCACAGCCAGACAAGAGTTCAGCAAGGCAGCAGGGCAACAGCAAGACAGCAGTCCTTTGGAGAAAGCAGACAGGTGAGTCCTTTGAGCAGCCAGGCAGTTCTTCTTGGCAGGATGTAGTTTCTGGTTCCGGTTTCTTCTCCAGCAAGTGTCTGATGAGGTAGGGCAGAGGCCCTGTTTTATACTAAGTTGTGCCTTTGAAGTGGGGGTGATTTCAAAGAGTCTCTAAGAAATGCACCAAGTTCCCTTTCAGCTCAATCCTGTCTGCCAGAGTCCCAGTAGGGGGTGTGGCAGTCCTTTGTGTGAGGGCAGGCCCTCCACCCTCCCAGCCCAGGAAGACCCATTCAAAATGCAGATGTATGCAAGTGAGGCTGAGTACCCTGTGTTTGGGGTGTGTCTGAGTGAATGCCCAAGGAGCTGTCAACTAAACCTAGCCAGACGTGGATTGAAGGGCGCAACAAGATTTTAGTGCAAAGAAATGCTCACTTTCTAAAGTGGCATTTCTAGAATAGTAATATTAAATCCGACTTCACCAGTCAGCAGGACTTTGTATTACCATTCTGGCCATACTAAATATGACCTTCCTGCTCCTTTCAGATCAGCAGCTGCCACTTCAACAGTGTATGAGGGCAGCCCCAATGTTAGCCTATGAAGGGAGCAGGCCTCACAGTAGTGTAAAAACGAATTTAGGAGTTTTACACTACCAGGACATATAACTACACAGGTACATGTCCTGCCTTTTACCTACACAGCACCCTGCTCTAGGGGTTACCTAGGGCACACATTAGGGATGACTTATATGTAGAAAAAAAGGGGAGTTCTAGGCTTGGCAAGTACTTTTAAATGCCAAGTCGAAGTGGCAGTGAAACTGCACACACAGGCCTTGCAATGGCAGGCCTGAGACAAGGTTAAGGGGCTACTGAGGTGGGTGGCACAACCAGTGCTGCAGGCCCACTAGTAGCATTTAATCTACATGCCCCAGGCACATGTAGTGCACTCTACTAGGGACTTACAGGTACATTAAATAGTCAATCATGGATAAACCAATCAATAGTACAATTTACACAGAGAGCATATGCACTTTAGCACTGGTTAGCAGTGGTAAAGTGCTCAGAGGTCAAAAGCCAACAACAACAGGTCAGAAAAAAATAGGAGGAAGGAGGCAAAAAGTTTGGGGATGTCCCTGTCAAAAAGCCAGGTCCAACAGCTGGCCTCCTGACAAGAGCCTCAAGGAGAGAAGGCTCCAACCAACTTGAACCCAGCAAATGGACATTATCTCCCATGAGTCCTACCATCCCAAGTGGTACCATTCCAGTACCGGACCCTTGGAAGTGGGCCTGAAGGTGCTCTACCAGTCCAGCTGTGGTCCCAGTAGAACCGACGCAGTGTGATTCATCGCCTCACAAAACTCTGCATCAGAACCACTGCACAATGCATCTTGACTGTTGGACTTTGCATAGCAGCCTGCAGCTTAATCAGAACTGCTGATGCACAACGTACACCCTCAATGCACACCTTTGCATTGCAAGCCCCTTGTCAACATCATCCTCAACGATGGCGCAGGGTTCTGCATCGCAAGCCCTGCAACCTCTTCAGAGCCAGCCAGTGCGTGATGCATCTTCGAGGCAGGATTTGCATCACAAGCCCCTCATCGACAGTATCCTCTATGATGATGCAGGATCTTGCATCGCAACCTTGCAGCTTCCTGAAACCACAGCTACGTGACACATCTCCACCCCAGGACCTCCCATGACACACCCTTGATGCAGGATTCTGCATTCCTCCACAACCAGGATTTAAGGTACTTTGTTCAGCTGACCTAACTGGGTCCCTGTACCCAGCCTGTTCTCCATCATGCTTAGCCTGAACTTGTGACTTTGTCCTGGTCTGGTTCAACCAGATAACCACAGTGGGCGATATGTGCTTTTAGGCACTATTTTTTTTACTTAAATCTTTAAAATTGCATTTCACTGATTTTACTGATTGGATTTTTGTTATTTTGGTTTTAAATTGTGTATTTAACTTAAGTCTATTTCTCTAAGTTGGTGTGGGTGTGCTTGAAATGCTGCATTAATACTTTACACATTGTCTCTAAGTTAAGCCGGGCTGCCCAAGCTTGGGTTAAACAGAGGTTCATTGACAATAATTGTGGTTGCTGCTGAGGAAGGGTTTCACTAGCCTCTACCAGTAGCCCAATTTCCAACAATATGCAACAATACCTTCTTCATCTCTTTGAGTCCCACATCTTCAAGAGTGCTATAAGCCATTGCACATTCTGTGAACTACATTTGCTGATCAAATTTCCCTTTTGTGATTCCCAACACCGCTATAACCTCATCAGTGCCTTGCATAAAAGTCAGTGCAGATCTGGAGCATTGGTTGCAGAATATAGATGATGCTTAATATTGAGGCCCAAATATTGTGACATAAATGGCCTCATTACGAGGCTGGCGGTCCTAGAACCACTAGCCTCGTGGTGGTGGTCGGACAGCCACGGCTCTGGCGCTCTGACCATCAAATTACAACTCTAACAGGTGGACCCACCTGAAGACCGCTGTCCCCGCCAAGATCATAGATCCTGATGGAGTGACTGAGGTCAGGCTTGTAACCAGCCATGGCAGTGCTGAACTCAGCGTTGCCTTGCTGATTACAACCGCACTTTCCACCAGCCTTTTTATGGTGGGGATCCTGCCATGAAAAGCCAGTGCCAGGGACACAGCGGGGCTCCGGTACTGTCCATGCCATGGGCCCATGGCATGGGCAGTGCAGGGGGCCCCCTGCCCAGCACAGTCATAATGTGCACTATCTGCTTGGCAGACAGTGCGCATTCTGAGGGTGCTGGATGGCCCCCTCTGCGCTATGATATAGGACTCAGCTCCCATAAGGGGACGGTTCCCACTGAACTGACCGGCTGGAACGCATATTAAATTGGTCTCGCCAGTCAGCCCAGCGGAAACATTGCAAAACGCATGCTGGGGACGTCACCGCCATGGCGGTGGTGTCCTCCCCATGAGTTTGGCGGTCCCACCCTGGGACCACCGAACTCGAAATGAGGCCCAAAAAATTGAATCAGAAAATATTGAGGATAAGTATATTGTTGTTTTGCAATAAAATTGTAGTATTTGTTTAAAGTTTGGGTACTGTTTAACTGGTTTGTTTTTTTGTTAAAGCTATATTGTTATTAATTATATAAAGCATGCAATAACAACTATGCAATTTTGCGCTTGTTGCAATTTATTGGCATATTTGGTCGGTAGAGTTTCATTTAAAAAGTCTTATTTTGTATTTTTTGGGATGTTTTACTTAACTATGTATGTCAATTATTCACTTTATTTATATGTTCAATTATTTTATCAATATTTCATTATTCTTTTATTGACGGCTTATGGGTTTTATTGTGGGTTATGGCGGCTAGTGTTTTGAAAAAAAGTTGAAAATCATTTGAAATTATTATTTAAATTATTTTGATTTATTTGATAATATTGACTTTTAAATACATTAAAATATTCATTTGTATTTAGATTTCCAAATTATTAAATTATTAATTTATGTTTAATTAATTTCAATTTGTTTAATTTTAAGTAAGAATATATTTTTCAATTATTAAAGCTATATCAAATCTATTATAGTCAATATTTAATATACATAATTTATATTTTAGAGTTACATAGAAATTAATAATGTATGTAGATTTATATTATGAATTGTTAAAGTAGAGTATTTTAGAAAATATATTTTAAATAAGTAGTGTTTCTGGAAATGTAATTGTATTATTAACTTGAATACCTCCAGTATATGCACTAACCCCAGTGTTTTTTGGACTGGAGTTATAACAGAAAATGTACCCTCCCAAATATATGCACTTGGTCGATATTAATATTTGAGCAGGGTTACAATAGTAAATATTCCCCAACAATTATATATGCATTTACCTCAATGTTTGTTAGACTGGAGTTGGTATAGTAACTATACCACCTCCTAATTATATGCCCCTATCCCAATTTTTGTTGGACTGGATTTAAAATAGTAAATAATTACCTCCTCTACCAAAAAATAGTTATGCACTTACCCAAGTATTATATGGACTGGAGTTAGAATATTACGTATTCCCTCTCCAATTGTATGCATGTACTCCTAATGTTGTTGACAGTATGCATAGTTGCATGTTCCTTCATTTTAGTTGCAGTGGAGTTAGAATAGTAAATCTGACCTCCACAAGTATATCAACATTCCCTATGTTAGTTGAACTGCAGTTCGAATAGTGAACCCTCCCGCCCCATCCCCAAAGAGGTACACATTTCCCAGTTTTACTTGAACTAGAAGTTAGAATACTGACTACCAGATGCGTGCACTTTCCCCAATGTTAGTTGAACTACGTTTAGAATAGTGAATCTGATCCTCAAAAAATATGCATTTCCCTCAGTGCTAGCTGGACTGGAGTTAGAAAAGTAATTCTCACAAGTACAGAGTCATTTTTAAATATTTGTTTTATAATTTAACTTAAAGATTATGTATGTACATATTGTTTTCTTTAATGTTTTTTGTTTTTTGAGTTTTGTATTTTTCAATTATGTAAAATATTTTACAAATACTGATACCTTTTGTTACTTTACAGTACGTGTTTATTTATGCACATTGTTGTATTAGAAATTAAAATGTACTTCAAATCTTTTACATTTCACTGATTTGTACAAAATTATGTTATATTTTTAAAAATAAAAAAATATTTGAATGATACTTTATTTCCATAGTAATAGAAAATTATTTTTATGTTTATATGTTGATATCAAATATTTTGCAATGTAAGGAAGTTATATTATTGTTTGATTATTTGTAATTTAAAATAAATACTTTATTTTCAATTAATAATTACAAAATAAATTCATTCAAAAAAGTAGCTTTTTTAAGGACTGTATTTTTTTAATTAAAGCTATTTTCAGTTAAATACGTTTAACATTTTGAATTTTGTTGTCAATTTTTTACACTATATTTTTGTTTTTGATATTTTTGTTAATTTTACAACTCACTAATATTGTATTCTGTATTTCTGTAGCACATATTTTTTAACCTTAGATATTTTATAGGATGATATTTTGGAATTATTATTTTTTATATCACAAGTAAAGGGTTCCCCATATTTTGGTTGCCAATACTTGACCTCAAAATGTTGGTATGTCAATATTTTTGTAGCCAATATTCAGGACTACACTGTACGCGCCAAAGACTTGAGAGGGACTACATATCCCAATCTGCTTTGAGCCCCCAGGAGGTGGCCATTTTCACAAGCACCTGCACCCACTTGACACCAATGAGCGCTATAAAGCGCGTGGGGGCACTTTGCGGTGCGGGGCACACTAAAGACTTGAGAGGGACTACATATCCCAAGCTGCTTTGAGGCCCCAGGAGGTGGCCATTTTCACGAGCACCTGCACCCACTTGACACCAACAAGCGCTATAAAGCGCGTGGGGGCACTTCGTGGTGCGGGACGCGCACGGCAGGGCCCGGGCAAAGCCCGGGCTAAGGGCGGGCCCGACCCCGCCCATTGGAGCCCGGAAGAGGCTGGGCTGGGCCACCCCCTAACATTGACCTTTCAAGTAGACATCATTGACCCTCGCTTTATATATTATTTTAATACTGTGCCACCCTGTAGGTTGCATTGTTATATTAATACTTTACAGAATATTTTATCACCAACCACAGTCCCAGATGGGTAAAAGGAAAGCAATAGAGGCAGGGGCAGCGCTAAAAACTAAGCGGAAAAGGCACAAGCATGCAGCTAGTAACTGCGTTATGGACAGAACTGACACTCTTCTTGGTGAATGCGAAGGAATTTTAACCGCTTCTCAGGGAAATGACTCTAACAGAATTGGGGGAGAGTGCTCCCCAACCAAAAGGAGGGCAGGCCCAAAGAAAATTGCTGAGATATTTGTAAAACGTGGACAACAGGACACAGCTACTATAGGGCAGGGAGGGGGCAGGAATGTCATCACCCACGCTGTTCCATCTTCAGTGAATGAGCCACTACTGGGCTCTAACGACACCATCCAGTGCAGCAACCGCTTTAGCCCTTTAATTAATGCCCCAGACCCACATGATGACCCCGACCCAGGTACCAGGGTGGGTGGGCTAGTAGCCGCAAACACACAGCTAACTCACATAAACATACAGCACATTCAATGCATACAAGAACTAAAAAGGGAGGTATCAGAACTCAAGCTTATGGTTAACTCCTTAACTGCAATAGTAAAGCAGCTAATTCCTCCAGATGCCACGGCCACCATGAACTACACCCAAAGCTAAATTACAACCCTATTAGGCATCTCAATGAAGTTGCCCAAATTACCAGCACCCAGTTGTGATGGCCTCCTCTCAGCCAGCTCTAAGACCAAGAACTTCTACCAGCCTCCTTCGCACAACAGCTTAGATGCAGGAAATGTATTAGACGACTATCACAAAATCCCCAAACTCATGAGCGACGCTGCCCCAAAATACCCTGCTCAGCCTGCCATTGATCGGTTTCAATCAGGAAAATTTGTCGTAATGGTGAACGTTCCCAAGTTAAACTCACCGACACAAAGGGAAGGGGCAGACTCTATCAGAAACAAGGCAATTCACTGGATCCGCCACGTAAGAGGCTGTCGCTCTGTAATACGTGAGGATATAATTAATGTAGCAAGAAGGCCTGACCCGGGGACACATTTTGACATCTTAAAACTGGCACTTAGGGACAGGACCATGGTGGACAATTTGGTGGCCCTAGATGCAAGAACAAGTCCTCTAGGTCACTCGCACATCCAGTTCGAATACCCTAGGCCACCTGCGTACCACAGGGTTTGCCCCAGCCACTGCCTAGCAAACAATTTATCTGACCTCAGTGAGAACGATTGACTTAAAGCTCCATCTGAAATCTATGCTGAAATACCATGCAACTCACATATATCAACTGTCTCTGGGTCGGCTGCAGTCTCCAACACTGTCATTGCAAGTACTCATGTTCCCCCTCATGACATATCCCACCAGACCTCTGACGACTTAGTGTGCAAACACGACAACATTGCATCTCTCACCTTGCAGGAATATTATCCATCAAATCAAGAACCGATAGCTAAGCATGCAAGCACTTCCTCCATCAGGGCCAGTCCAGCTCTACCAGAGGAACGCCGCCACTTAGCCCAGGTCTCACTGGGCAACAGCAGCATTGATCCCCCTCCTCCCACTCAACTTCACCTGCCAAACCAACCCCTGGTAGCCAATCCTGTAAATACTAGGCCATTGAACAGGACAGCTCCTCCGCTCACTGGGGTACGACTTGACTCATGGAACATAGCAGGTTTGAAATCTATCTTCCCTCTTCCATCATTCACCTCTTTTCTCGAAGAACACGACAAATGCCTTCTTCAGGAGACACGGTCAATTGATCCACTTTTCCAAACAGGCTATTCAAATGTCCAAGTAAAATCGCTGACCATGGAATTTGGGCTCAGGGCATTAAATGGCAGAACCAAATCAGATGCCAAAGGCCGTCACACATTCAACAAAACCAACCACACCAGTAGAATCACTACTGTTTGGTCAACATAAGATTATGGCCCCTAGTCATCGACATGACGATCATTGAGAGAACTGAAAGTGACCACAATCCTCTCTCTATCCATATGCTAGCTCTAGGTAGCTACCCGCCCATGATTAACTCCTCAGCAACAGAACCAGAGGGCATTAGTCTGGTTAACGGCAAGCGTCACCTAAAGTGGGACGAGGTTGTGGCTCGGCCAGCACTCATTAATGCAGCTAATAACACCTTAAAGACTGCATTAATGGACCTAGAGGAGGGTCCCCCAATCCCCAACCAGCAAATAAGTTTAACCCACACCTCATGCTTCAGGGACATCGCTGCCCACTTCTCAGTATCCACAGCCCATGATGGCAAGAGGCCTAAGGGTAGGCATCGCTGGTTTAATAAAATGTGCCGGTCCTCAAACAAGCATTTAATCCACGCCATCAAATCCAAGGATTCCAACGCCATCCGCTTAGCTAGGAAGTCCTACAAGCTAGCCATACGCAAAGCCAAATGTGACCACGATGATAAGTGGTGGACAGCACTCAGCGACGCTGCGCGCAAGAGGAATTGTAGTCTGTTTTGGTCCCTGGCAGCACTAGGCCCAGAAAGCAGTGGATTGAACATAACAACTAGCATCGCCCCAAAAGACTGGGTAGACCATTTCAGTGGGCTGTACTCCTACGATAATGATAGCCCCATTCCTGATCACATGGACCCTTGCCTAAACATTACTTCAGCACCCACCACTCAAGTGCCTCAGCTGTTTTCCCAAAAAGACACAATATATTCCCTAGGCACTATAAAGCGTGGCAGGGCCCCTGGCTCAGATGGTGTTCCAGCAGACCTGTTCTCAACTGATATTGCAACCTGGTCAAGATAGATCACAATCATAGCGAATGCAATAGCATCTGGGGCGCCTATCCCTGAGTCCTGGAAAGGGGCTATTGTTGTCCCGATCTTTTAAAAATGGCGACAGTCCCCTGCAACTACAGGCCAATCAGTCTAATCGATTGTGCACAAAAAGTGTTCTGCCACTGTCTCTTGGGGAAAATCGAAGACTGGATGACTGAATATGATATCCTTAGTCCCCTCCAAGCTGGTTTCCGGAAAAAAATATCTACCACTGAGCAAGCCCTCGGGTTCCTATTTTTATACTGGAAAACAGTGCTCATTGGCAAAAGGAGCTTATTGTAGCTTTTGTGGACCTAAAATCTGCATTTGATCTAGTACCCCGCAACAAACTAAGGGACACTCTTTCCCGAATGGGAATTCCCGAGCACATCCTAGCACTATTGATACAGCTCCACGAGGGCAACTATGCACGCGTCAGGTGGGACAACAAGGGGCAACTAACTGATAGAATCCAGGTATCAAGGGGTGTGCGGCAAGAGTGTGCCCTTGCCCCCACCCTCTTCTCCTTGTATATCAATGACATTGTCCCCTCTCTGCTTAGACTGGAGGCTGATGCACCATCATTTAGCACACAATAAATCCCTGTCTTGCTCTTTGCAGACAACACTTTCCTGATATCCAAAACCCCTAGTGGACTAAGGAAACTCCACATGTGCTTTGAGGAATTCTGCTCCATGCGGGGACTTGAAATCAACACCTCAAAAACTACATTAATGACCCTCAATCCCCATAGATCCTGTAGAGGGAAGTTCACACTAGAGGGCACCACGCTTGAGAAGGTGGGCACCTTCAGTTACCTGGGTATAGCATTGACTGATAACATGTCTTGGAAACCACAAATAGGAAAGCAAGCTTTAAAACTAAAGCAAATAACGGGGGTACTAATAAAGGATTTTCACCTCTCACATACAAAACCAATTCGCCCAGCAATCCAGATATGCGAAGCCCAGGCTGTGACCTCAGCGCTTTACAGGGCTGAACTATGGGGCTATGCTAAAATCCAAGATATAACCATCCCTGAAAACAACTTCCTAAGAAACCTTGTGTCCCTCTCGCCAAGCACCCCACTGTTCCCCCCTTTTTAAGGATCTTGGTATGAAACGCATTGGTCACAAAGCCCGCCTACGCCCTCTTCTGTACTGGCGGTGTCTCTAGACTACCCCAGAGCTCGAATCCTTCACTGCAGCACTGCAGGTCATTTTAGAAGCTGACCATCTTCATAGCATCCCCTGGCTTAGATACATCAAGGAGTTACTCTACTCACTTGGGCTTAGAGAACTCTGGAATTCACCACCACCTCCTCCTTTCCCTCAAAAAGCAAACTTAAAAAACTGTATTGGCACATGGTAGACTCCGAAGATCTGGGGGCCGCACTTCATTCTACATTATCTTGCGACTTTGTCAACCTAAAAGAGACATGCAAGTACGAGGCTTTCTGGGACATAATCACGATACCAAGGGAAAGGAAACTGTACTTTCAGTTCCGCATTGGCACGCTGCCACTACGATTGTTTACCAGCCGCTGGTCACACAAAGAATCAACCACTTGCCCAGCCTCCAAAGACCCCATTGAGATCCTTCTCTCATGTCCTATTTGCTTGCCCCACGTACACTGCCTTACATAGGAAATGGCTGGCCCTTGCATGCAGATTGCTGGGAGTCCGCAGTTCTGAAATAGCCCTCCGAATCCTCAGATCAGACACTCTGCCAACTTTTGTGATCGCCGTCGCCAAGTTCCTCGGAGCTAGTTGGATTGTTAGAGGAAACTTTTTATCTGTTTAATGGTTCCAACAAGATTGTTCCATCATACCATGTGAGTGAATTATATCTTTATTTTATTCTTATTTTATCAGCCATACGTATCGTTATATTTATTTAAATTGTGTATTTATTTGTATGTATTGCTGCTATGTGCTTTTATTGCTCTTGTGGCCGAAATAAAGTTCTTTTGACTGACTAACTGACTACACTGTAAATGTCCCTACGTACTTTATGGAAACATCGATCTGTGGAAGGAGCTGTCCACTACAACGAGCGTTCAAGTAGGAAAATGTGTTCTGAGAAAAATCACAATTTTTGTAAGCCAACACGACTGCCTAAACCACATGCTCATTGGTGCATATTAAATTTGAGAATTTCAGTCAAAATGAAAATTAGACTAAACTGTTGGCAAGTACTGATATAATAGCACTACCTCACCTAGTGAAATGCTCATGTATTTATACATTAACTGAGAAATGCTTACAGGTAGCAGGCAATTACGTGAGCAAGAGACCAAAATACATTATGGTGCTTTCTTTGAAAATGGGAGATCTTTTTATCTCATGCCCTGTTGCCTCCTCCACCACCCCAGCAGAATGTGATCTATGATGAAATTAATTTTCTGACTATGCGGTAACCCGGAATTTGAAAAGCAAATTACTTTTTCCTGATATTATATATGCTGTGTACTCTGCTGCAAGTTTAACATTTCCATAATGTGCTTTAATAATACTTAGGGCAAGTATGTTATCTGACTACATTCGGTTCCTATTATATTTCTGCAATATTGGCTGCTAAGTTAATAATGTTTATTACTGATTTCAGCACCATGCCGGTCTCACTTGCATGAGTGTTTAAGCATTGATAGCTACAAGTGCCTAAGAATGTCTATTTTGAGAAACAGGCTGGACTGTTTTATTTAATGTTATAGTAGATAAACCCTTAGGCTCACTCTTCACGAGACCTACCTAGAGTAAGCAAGTTGTTCTAACACCTTATCAAGTTTTAATTATCGCCTTGCAGAAATACCGAATCCGGAATACCAATTATCACTATATTTTCAAGGCAAGTGCATATAGGTAAATGTAGATTTAGTGTTCTTCACTTCACATCTACGTACTTTGAAGATACATATACGTCATCAAGTCATGTACATACTATATATAGTTACATATACATATATATACACGTGTGTGTGTGTGAGCACGGGTGTGTGTGCATGTCTGTGTGTGTGTGTGCGCGGGTGTGCGTGCATGTCTGTGTGTGCATAGAAGTTATTTTTCTAAGAGTTACTTTATATTTTGCCACTGTTTTTAAACTAATGACCTACACGAAATGTAGTTAACTTCTAAGATCAAGCATAGTATTGATTGATATTTTTTGTAAAGACCAAAATAAAGTCTTTACGCTTGAAATGTAACCTTGTACATCTGCAGGTGAGAGGGTGCCCGTGTCTGATGGTTTTTCTGTCTTGTCACCTGAACCCTATAGAGGAGCCGTATTGCTTTTCAGTTAAACGTGTAGGTGTTGAGTTACTCATAAAACAAGGTGAAACATGCTGTAACATAGGCTCGCTACCTGCTTTTATTCAAAGAAGGATTTTTAATTTATCTGAATAAGAATGTGCCGGCTAAAGGCACTGCCGTCCAATGCAAGGACTGTGGGACAAAACAATTTGAAAAAGAGCCAATTACTAGATTTTGCTCCGGACGCCTGGCTCTGGTCCCACTGGGGGATGTTTGTTAGCTGGCCTGCTGCAAGGGCCACACGTCGATTCACCTACACGCCAGCGGTAGCAGAAGTGACATCACAAGCCCTTTGACCGCCACTTACACTCACTCGCATTTACTTACACATACACAGAGATTTACAGTTACATACACTCTCTCTCACATAAACACACTCTTACTCGCAAGCACGCACTCAACATACATTTAAAACACTTTACATCGCTTCAGCTGCCATGGAAAGGGGGTATTCCAGCTAATTGCACTCCACTTTTATTACACTAACAGTGACTAATATATTAATCACTATTACTGTAATAAAAAAAAATGTGCAGCAAACAAACCTTGGAACCCCAGCTGATGCTCATATGTACGAGCTGCCCCTGTGCTCCTGAATTTGCCCCTCTCAGCTCAGGGGGTCGCAAAGGCAATTGCAGGGGGTGGCACGGAGCAAACCAGGGGTCGCAGCTGCGACCCCCCGAATGACGTCCGCGCGAGGCCGCCTCACCTGGCCGCCAGGGGGCGCCCCCTCTCGTCCCACCGGAACCCTCTCTCCGGGAAGTGACTTCACGCACCCCCTCCTCCCCCCACCCGGAAGCGGGGCGGGCCCGGGTCCTGCCGGGCGGCGGCGGTGGCGGCGGTGGCGGAGACTCGCGCAGAAAACCAAGATGGCCGCGAAGTCGGACGGCGCCCGGGCGGGCAGCGGCTTCGCCCAGCTGCACAACCTGGACGAGGCTGCGGGGCCCGGCGAGGGCGAGAGCAGCTCCCTGCACATCTGCCACTGCTGCAACACCTCCTCCTGCTACTGGGGCTGCCGCAGCGCCTGCCTGCGCTCGCTGCTGGGCGGCCGGAGGGGCGAGGAGCCGGGCCCCACCGCCGCCCCGGCCCCGCACCGGCCCTGGCTGGACTGCCTGTGGATCGTGCTGGCCCTGGCCGTCTTCTTCTGGGACGTGGGCACCGACCTGTGGCTGGCGCTGGACTACTACTGGCGGAGGGACTACACCTTCTTCGGGCTGACGCTGTCCCTGGTGCTGGTGCCCTCGCTGCTGGTGCAGGCGCTCAGCTTCCGCTGGTTCGCGGAGGATTACGGCGGGGTCGGGCTGGGAGGCGTGCAGGGGCTCAGCAGCCGGGGGCCCCCCATGATGGGCACCACGGGCGCCGCCGTCAGCCAGGTCCGGGCCACCATCACCAACCCCGGGGCCCTGGCCTTCTGCAGGCTCTCGGTCTGGGTCTGGCAGGCGGTCATCCACATCCTTCAGCTGGGGCAAGTGTGGAGGTAAGGCTGGGTATTGGGGTGGCTTACACGAGGTGCGGTGGTGTCTGGGCACTGTTGGGGTTTCTGATGGGGGTGCCAGGGCGCTGATCGGGGCTTCTGATGGTGTGCCAGGGCACTGACGGGGTTTCTGATCGGGGGTGCCAGGGGGCTGATGGGGCATCTGCTGGTGTGGCAGGTCGCTGGCGGGGTTTCTGATGGGATGTGCATATGTTTCATCAATGCCGGGATTTGCAATGAGGTGTGGGGTGTCTGGGCATGGCTGGGGGTTCTCATGGGATGTAGGGCACTGCTAGGGTGCCTGGTCACTGCTCGGGTTTCCGATGGTATGCGGGGTGACTGGGCACTGCTGAGCTTCTGATGGGGTGTAGGGGAGTTTGACACTGATCGGGTTTCTGATGGGATGTCTGGGCACTGCTCTGGTTTCTGCTAGGGTGTAGGGGTGCCCGGGCAGTGCCTGGAATTCTGCTAGGGTGTGGATGTGTCTTGCTCTGATGGGGTTTCTGATGGAGTGTGCAGGTGTTTCATCACAGCTGTTCTCTGATGAGGTGTAGCGGTGGTTGGTAACTGCCGGTTTTCTGGCCAGGAGAGACCAGCGCTGGGTATCGCTAGTGGCGAGGTGTTTAGTCACTAAGATGGAGTCTTGTTATTTTCGGGGTTTCTGATGAGGTGTGGGGTTGCCTGGCCACTGCTGGGGTTTTTCGTGAGGCGTGTAGGTGCCTGGTAACTGCTGGGGTTTCTGAGTTGTGGGGGTGCCTGGTAACTGCTGGGGTTTTGGATGAACTGTGGAGGTATCTGGTAACTGCCGGGGTTCCTGTTGAACTGTGGGGGTCTGCTCGCCACTGTTGGGGGTCACCTTTGCTGAGATACATTTTCACTGCTAATGGGGTACTCTCCATACTAGTTCTGGGGGGTGGGGGGGGTCTGATCACCTGTGGGCGAAGATATTCGACTATCACGGGGGATGCCTGTTTCTCATCCGACGCGGACGAGGGATTTCCTGTCGGATGGCCCCTCGGAGCAGCCATCGTGCCCTGCAGCGCTTGCACAGAGGGTTATAAACCGCAGTTTGCTGGTGGTGGAGCTTGTTTTTGGTCGTGCGCGTGTTTTGGCTCAGAATGTCCCCGTTTCACTACATTTGTCTAAAATTGTGTCTGCGTTCAGGGTGTTTGTGAAGCCCTGGCGTGTTATTTCTGTGATGCCCTTCCAGTTCGATTGACACTCCTGTCGTGGTCTGGGCTGGCGTGCTGCCGGTGCCGCTTGCATGAAGCAGCCTGCACTGCTCTCTCCCACAGCTCCATCCATGGAAGCAGGGGGCGTGCGGTGTTCGTGCCAGTTCTTGCTGTGGTGCTGTATCGTGCCTGCTTGCTGGTTAACTGCCAGGGCTGCATCGAGGGAAGCCCGCCGAAGCAGGGAGCGCGGTGTTCCTGCCTGTTCTGGCTGTGGTGCAATGTCAAGTGCACCGTTAGAGGTTGTGCGTGGGTGTGTTCTTCCTTTTGGCCGAGCGTGCAGCCAGGAGGTGTTGTGCTTTGAGCTGGAGTGTGCAGGCAAGGGCTGCGCTGCCTGGGTCTGCTGGGAGGCCCCGGAGCTTCTCATCGGCGGAGTGTTTGAGGCTCCCAGCTCCGTCTGCTGACCCTGGTGCGGATGTACTGAGGCCGCCGGGGACATGTCTACCTGGGATGATCTGGGAGCTGCCCATAGTGTGTGATGAGACTGCCCTTGGCGCTGATCTGTTTGTTCCTGGGTCGGTGGTCGTAGCTAAGAGTTATCCTTGCTGAGGAGCCGGTTGGAAGTGTACTGTGGCTACCTTCGATATAGGAAAGGTAATATAGGCTATAATGGTCCTTCTTAGGAGCTGTCTGAGGTGCAGATCATTTTGCGCCGGACGTGCATGTGCTGTTCCTGTGCCCGATCCCGGGTCTGCAGGCATAAGCGGGAGTTGTCAGTGTTGCTGATTCGCTAATGCTGCACGTGAGGGCATTGTGGGTTTCGCTGTGTACCTAGGACTGAGGCTATTGTTGGGACCTGTATGCGGTGCTTATTTGATTGTATGTGAATCTGAGCGACCCTGGGTAAAAGGGTACAGCTGGGAGCCGTCTGTGGTGCTGACCTGATTTACGTGAATCTGAGAGTGTACCGGGGTCAGAGGGCAAAGCTGGGAGCTGTCTGCAAGGCCTGAGTGACGGGTTCAGTGGTTTTGACCTGAGTGTACCTGCGTCAGAGGGTAAAGCTGGGAGCTGTCCGTGGTGCTGATCTGATTGTCCCTGAATCTGAGAGTGTCCCTGGGTCAGAGGGTGCAGCTGGGAGCTGTCTGTGGTGCTGATATGATTGTCCCTGAATCTGAGAGTGTCCCTGGGTCAGAGGTTGCAGCTGGGAGCTGTCTGTGGTGCTGATATGATTGTATGTGACTCTGAGTGTTCCTGGGTCAGAGGGTGCAGCTGGGAGCTGTCTGTGGTGCTGATCTGTTTGTATGTGACTCTGAGTGTCCCTGGGTCTGAGGGTGCAGCTGGGAGCTGTCTGTGGTGCTGATCTGTTTGTATGTGACTCTGAGTGTTCCTGGGTCAGACGGTGCAGCTGGGATCTGTCTGTGGTGCTGATCTGTTTGTATGTGACTCTGAGTGTCCCTGGGTCAGAGGGTACAGCTGGGAGCTGTCTGTGGTGCTGATCTGTTTGTATGTGACTCTGAGTGTTCCTGTGTCAGACGGTGCAGCTGGGAGCTGTCTGTGGCGCTGATCTGATTTGCGTGAATCTGAGAGTGTACCTGGGTAAGAGGGAAAAGCTAGGAGCTGTGAGTGGTGCTGATCTGATTTCACCTGGGTTTTCCGGTGTACTTGGGTTACAGGTTATTGCTGAGAGCTGTCCATGGCACTGAAAAGATTGTACCTGGGTTAGAAGTTACTGCTGAGAGCTGCCTATGGTGCTGATCCTATGGTACCTGAGTTTGATGGTGTACGTGGGTCTGAGCCGGCTAACGCTGGAAGTTGTCAGTGGGGCTGATTTAGGTGCATTTGGGTTTCTCGGTGTATCTTAGGTCTGAGGATAACGTCTGTGGCGAAAATATGGTGCTGACCTGTTTGTACGTGAGTCTCAAGTGTAAATCATGAAGTGTTTATGGTGCTGATTTAGTTGCATCTGGTTCTGCTTGTGCTGCTGGTTTATTTGTGGCTTGGGCGGGCAGGCATGTGCTGAGCTGTCTGTGGTTCTGATCTCTTTATGTCCAGGTCTCTGGGGTAGGGCATGGCTAGGGAGGGGCTGCACCGGTTTCCTTACACCCTGGTCTCTGGGGCTGGGCATGGCGAAGGAGGGGTTGTACTGATCCCCTTATGGACGGGTCTCTGGGGTTGGGCATGGCCAAGGAGGGGTTGTACTGATCCCCTTATGGACGGGTCTCTGGGGTTGGGCATGGGCAAGAAGGGGTTGTACTGATCTCCTTATGGACGGGTCTCTGGGGTTAGGCATGGCTCGTGAAGGGCTGTCCGTGGTGCTGATCTGCTTCTGCATCGGGCTGTGCAGTGGGCATGGCATGCCCGTGTTCCCTCAAGATTTGCTTAACTGCACAGAGCTCCCCTGCTGGTAGTTAGGTGTAAAGCACTGTCCCTGGTGCTGAACAGCTCTGGCCCGGCTCAGACTCTCTATGTTTTGTTATATAGAGAGCTCGCGCTATCTGTAGCAGGCGCTGAGTGCGGGCCTCTGAGGACGCACGTTCTTGTGCCTGTGCCACGGGCGGGGGCGCCTTGGATTCATTCACATGAATCTGGGGCGCCATTGAGAGGGGGAGCACGTGTATTGCATATTCATAGTGCTTCCTACCCCTAGCGAAGTGTGGTGAAAGGGAGAGCTGTGGGGTGACCTCCTGTGCCCCCTGCTCGGTCTGCCTGGGACCCGCTATCCGCTGCCAATGATGCCCGGGTCTGCCTGAGGACCCTCTTCGCTGCCGCGTGTCACTGCCCGGGCAGACCCCTGCTCCCCGGGAGCGCGGTGCGGCGCGGCTCTGGGACGCGGGTGTCCGGGGAGCTCTCCGCGGTGCTGGTCCGCGGAGACTGCCTGTGCACCGAGCTGGAAAGGCGCGTTGCTGCCGCAGGCGAGGAGGACAGGACAGGCCGCGGGAGGGGGAGTCTGGGCTCGGGGTCCTGTGCCCATCTGCCGCTTAACTAACACACACACACCACAGCAGAATCAATAACCTCCTCTGAAACACACACATACACACAGGCTTCTGAAACACACACGCACAGACTGCGCACAGACGCTACACGCACGCATCAGGGGCAGTAAGCGCTATATAAATACTATTACAATACATACACAGGCTGGCCTAAAAACCAGACACTCTCGCTCTCTGAAACGCACACATTTTACCTAAGATTCTGCCTTCCCAGCCTTCTCGGTTGGCGCTGCAAGCCCACGGCAGTCCCGGGTGTGAGCCCTGCCAGTTGGTGCCAGGCAAGGGAAGGCGCGCGGTGGAGAGGTCTGTCACCCCCGCCCTCAGGTGTGACCGGGGGTGTTTACGTGCAGTAAACATCCCGTCCTTGCCAGGCGCCCGCAGCCAGCAGGATCGGATCTAGCGATCGATACGACCCCGTGTGAGGCAAAAAAGGCAGGGGCTGTGCACCCCCGAGGAGGCCGGCCACACGGTGGGGGGAGGAGGTGTGCAATGTGTAGGCGCGCGCCAAACTGCACACAGACATGCATACATACACAGGCTGGCCTAAAAAATACACACACTCTTTGAAACGCACACAGAGACTGCACACAAACGCTACACATGCACACACTTACACAGGCTGGCCTAAAAAAACACACACACACACTCTCTAAAACACAGATAGAGACTGCACGCAGACGCTACACGCACACACATGCAGAGGCTGGCCTCTGAAACACACACATAAGCGCAGACACAGGCTGCACACGCAGAAGATGCACACGTAGGCGGTTCTCCTTTCAAATACACACACACAGGCTCGCGCACACACAACACACAGACTAGCATCGTCAGAAACAAACACGCACGCTGAAACTGGCGCTCGCCTACACATAGCACACCTCCTCCCCCCACCGTGTGGCCGGCCTCCTCGGGGGTGCCCAGCCCCTGCCTTCATGCCTCACACGGGGTCGTATCGATCGCTAGAGCCGATCCTGCCGGCTGCGGGCGCCTGGCAAGGACGGGATGTTTGCTGCACGTAAACTCCCTGGGTCACACCTCAGGACGGGGGTGCTAGACCTCTCCCCCGCGCGCCTTCCCTTGCCTGGCACCGACTGGCAGGGCTCACACCCCGGGACTGCCGTGGGCTTGCAGTGCCAACCGAGAAGGCTGGGGAAGGCAGAATCTTAGGTAAAATACAATATATACAGCGACACCGAGCAATCCGGGAGGGCAAGCACGTTAACACCCCCCTCCAGTGGTGGGCAGTGATGGTGGGGGATGGGAACGTCTTGGTTTTGTCAATGAAGCATTGCATTGACATATGGATGATTGCACCTTCGCGTGGGCTTCCCTGGACTAAACCTTGTACACGGGTGTGCCTCAGGCGTGAAAGCGAGGATTGCAAACACTAGGAATATCCGGAGAGCTGCCCTGCCTGCTATTCCGAACCCTGGGTGTGTTGTGAAAACGAGCAGCCATCACACACTTATAGCGCCTGGATCGTTCTCTTGAATTTATTGCGGTGGTTGTTTACTCTGTGCTCTTGTTTTGATTTAAATGAAGCCGGGCTGCTGCTTTCTCGTTGAGCGTATGAACCGCTGCCCCCCTGTGAGCGCCGGCAGTGGTTGGGTCCGCAGTGATAATGTATTCAGACCTCATTAATACCTGTCACTAGATTTGTATTTCCTGCTTTCGCCTCGTTTTGTGCAAATACGGAATGCAATGGCAATTTCGTTTTCCCCGAGATTGCAGAAAAAAACACTGCTTAGCAGGCAGAATGGGAAATAAATCGGTTTTTAAATCGCCCGTGGCACGAGGGAGCAGGGCGTGTGCAGAATGGTGTGTACTATTAATCGTGTGTTCCTTTGTGCGGGCTGGAAACGTGTAAATATATTTTACTGTTTGAACGTCCTCAGGGGCAGATTGGAGCCTGACACTGGTTGTGGAGCGTTTTGCTAATGTATTCTGTTAACAAAGATTTGTATAGCGCTGTATTGCCAACAGGACGGCGCCGCGGCGCTGCCACTTTACTAATCATTCCAGACATTTCTGCGGGTAACGTTTGTTATTTCACGTCTCGAGTGAATGTGCAAGAACATGTTGTTGGGTTCTTGGAGTTCTACTTTTTGTGACAGCCCTGGTAGTCGTTGGCAGGGTACGGTGCCAGTTCTAAGCAGGGAATGTGTGCAGAGGAGGGATATTAAGATGCCAGACCCGGCCACACCTGGGCACTCCCTTTCTGCGCTGTACGAGGGAGGCATTGCGTTGCGTGGTCCGATAGCGCCTCAGGATGTCGGACAGCCCCGCAGGCCGGGTGTGCGGAGGAGGGATGTTTAGATGCCAGTTCTGGGTACATCCCTTCTGTGCTCTGTGAGGGAGGCAGTGCATTTTGTGGTTGGATAGCGCCTTCTGTTGTGCAAGCGCTGGGAAGGGCGCTGGGCAGCCGCACAGGGAGGGTCTGCAGAGGAGGGATGTTAAGGTGCCAGACCTGGGTACCCCCTTTCTGTGCACTGTGAGGGAGGCAGTGCATTTTGTGCTTGGATAGCGCCTGTTGTTTTTCAAGCGATGTGAAGGGTGCTGGGCAGTCCCACTGGGAGAGTCTGCAGAGGAGGGATGTTAAGGTGCCAGGTACCCCCTTTCTGTGCACTGTGAGGGAGGCAGTGCGTTGTGTGCTCGGGTAGCGCCTCTTATGATGCCAGCGCTGCGCAGGACGCCGGGCAGCCCCACAGGGAGGGTGTGCAGCGAGCAGAGGAATGTCCCGGCGCCCTTGAGGCCTGGGGCCCATCTGCATTTCACGCCTGCCGGCGCTCGTGTTCCTACTCAGCGCCTCATCTTTGTCCATCAGAGGAACCAGAGGCAGGCTGCGCGCTCTGAATATCTACTGCTCTTCCCAGGCCAGCCCTGGTATCGGGGAAACCCCGGCTCGTGGCACAGGGAGCCCGCAGAATGTACAATGGACAGACAGACAGACAGATGGTAGCGAGCGAGAAGTGCAAACACACCTACGAGGGCTAGGGAGAGACAGACAGAGCTGAGAGCCAGGTCGATACACAGACGAATGAATACATAGATAGACACACAGTTCGATGGGAGAAAAGATGGGGAGTACTGGAAAGAGATGGGCGGATGTAGACGTACAGAGAAAGACTGAGACATATCTAGTTACCCTGGGATTGTGAGGTATACATAGGTATGTATACACCAGAGAGAAACATTAACACACATCCACAGATTCATCACTCTGAAGTAGAGAAAATAAAACTAGATGGATGGATCCATCAATTAATGAATGGTAGAATATGAACATAGATGAAAACAGAGCTGAACAGATAGAGAAATAGATAGATAGACAGACAGATAGATAGATCGCCCGACCAACTGGCAGAGAGAGAGAGTGACAGTCAGATAAATACATAGATGGACGGACGGCTGGATCAATCAATGAATGGATGGATGAAGAGATGGATACAAGACAGCTACCTGATGGAATGATAGAGAAATAGACTGACATATAGGCAAATAGATTGAGTCATAGTCAATCGGATACATAGTTATCTACCCAGATGAATGGATCAATGGGTGGATGAAGGCATAGACGAAAAGGGAATCTGACAAATGGATGGCTAGACATCTAGATAGACTGACAGAAACCTATATGGACACATGGATTGCTTATTGCTCAATGGATGTGTGGAGCAGGAAATTAAATAGTGCATAGAATAATATACAGACAGATAGATACGCTCACTGACTGATGGACACACAGACAGACACATTGACAGCCAGTAGGATACATAGATGGACACATAGATGGATGAATGGGTTAATGGATGGATGCGCAGCAGAGATATAGATGGAAAGGGCAATGTGTTGACAGGTATGACGATTTAGAAATAAAGAAGAATGGATGGATGGATAAATAGAAAAATCCAATGGCCCCAGCAGAGCATCTATAGGCCGATACAGAGGCGGGCTGGACATGCACAAAGACCAGCATTCATGCTGATGCTAGTTGTTGTAAAAGTCAGTGAGCGGCCAGCAAATAATAGGGTTGGTGTGAGTGCACAGCCACAGTCCAGGTGTCCGGAGCAGATCCATTCTGTGCTCCCGTCATGGGCGCTGCTCTCTCCTGAATACCTGTTGAGCAGCTTGCTGCTGATTGAAAGACAACCCCAGGCCCCAGCTCCCCAGGCATTAAAAATGGATCTTGTACACGTGTCATGGAATCCCTCCACCGAAGGCGGATACTTGACCTGGTTCAAACTACCCGAGGAAGGAGCCAGGGCTGTTGGGAAAGTGAAGGCGGCAGATTATGTTTAGCATCACTAGCCGGTTCTAGACTGCACCCAAGCACATGAGCTGAGGAAGAGTTTAGGGGACTTAGCTGGCCTTGAAGCGTGAACCAGGTGGATGAGCTCAAGGAATCTTCTTTACCCCACAGTAAAGGAGGTGCAGGAGAGTCCAGGGAATCTTGTGTACTTCACAGTATAGGAGATGAGGGATAGTTCAAGGAATCTTGTTTACACCAAAGTACAGGAGGTGAGGGAGGGTCCATGGGGCCTTGTTTACACCAAAGTACAGGAGGTAAGGGAGAGTCCAAGGAATCTTGTTTATGCCAAAGTGCAGGAGGTACGGAAGAGCACAAGGAGTCTTGCTTACATTAAAGTATATGGGGGCGGGAGAGTTAAGGAATCTTGTTTACACCAAAATACAGGAAGTGTGGGAGAGTCCAAGGAATCTTGTTTACACAAAGGATATGAGGTGCAGGGAGTCCAAGGAATCTTGTTCGCATCAAAGTATATAAGGTGCGGGAGAGTCAAAAGAATCTTGTTTTCATCAAGGTATATAAAGCTCATGAGAGTCAAAGGAATTTTTTTTACAGCAAAGTATATGCATGTGTGGAAGAGTCAAAGGAATTGTGTTTACATCAAAGTATATGAGGTGTGGGAGAGTTCAAGAAATCTTGTTTGCACCAAAGTTCGTGAGGTGCGGGACAGTCCTAGGAATCTTGTGTATCTCACAATATAGGAGGTGCAGGTGAGTCCAAGGAATCTTGTTTACGCCAAAATACAAGAGGTGTGGGAGGGTCCAGGAGGTCTTGTTTATACCAAAGTACAGGAGGTGTGGGAGAGTCCAAGGAATCTTGTTAACACCAAAGTACATGAGGTGCAGCAGAACTCAAGGGGTCCCGTTTACACCACAGTACAAGAGATGAGTGAGAGTTCATGGAATTTTGTTTACACCAAAGTACATGAGGTGCAGGGAAGTCCATGGAATCTTGTTTTACATCAAAGTATATGAGATGCAGGAGAATCCAAGTAATCTTGTTTTTACCAAAGTACATGAGGTGCAGGAGAGTCCAATGAATCTTGTTTACACCACGAGGGAGAAGAGAGAGAGTCCAATTTTTCTTGTTTACACCAGAGTACATGAGGTGAGGACAGCATAAGGGGTCTTGTCAACACTAAAGTACATAAGGTGCGGGAGAGTCCCAGGAATCTTATTTACACCAGAGTACAAAAGGTGCGGAAGAGCCCAAACAATTTTGTTTACATCAAAGTACAGGAAGTGCAGGAGAGTTCAAGAGGTCTGGTTTACAGAGAAGTACAGGAGGTGGGAGAGAGATCAAGGAATCTTGTTTTTACCAAAGTACATGAGGTGCGGGAGAGTCCAATGAATCTTGTTTACACCATGAGGGAGAAGAGAGAGAGTCCAATTTTTCTTGTTTACACCAGAGTACATGAGGTAAGGACAGCATAAGGGGTCTTGTCAACACTAAAGTACATAAGGTGCGGGAGAGTCCCAGGAATCTTATTTACACCAGAGTACAAAAGGTGCGGAAGAGCCCAAACAATTTTGTTTACATCAAAATACAGGAAATGCAGGAGAGTTCAAGAGGTCTGGTTTGTAGAGAAGTACAGGAGGTGGGAGAGAGATCAAGGAATCTTGTTTATACCAAAGTACATGAGGTGCGGGAGAGTCCAAGGAATCTTGTTTACACCAAAGTACATGAGGTGCAGCAGAATTCAAGGGGTCTTGTTTACACCACAGTACAAGAGATGAGTGAGAGTTCCTGGAATCGTGTTTACACCAAATTACATGAGGTGCGGGAGAGTCCAAGGAATCTTGTTTTACATCGAAGTATATGAGATGCAGGAGAATCCAAGCAATCTTGTTTTCACCAAAGTACATGAGGTGCGGGAGAGTCCAATGAATCTTGTTTACGCCAAAGTGCAGGAGGTAAGGAAGAGCACAAGGAGTCTTGCTTACATTAAAGTATATGGGGGCGGGAGAGTTAAGGAATCTTGTTTACACCAAAATACAGGAGGTGTGGGAGAGTCCAAGGAATCATGTTTACCCAAAGGATATGAGTTGCAGGGAGTCCAAGGAATCTTGTTCGCATCAAAGTATATAAGGTGCGGGAGAGTCAAAAGAATCTTGTTTTCATCAAGGAATATAAGGCTCATGAGAGTCAAAGGAATGTTTTTTACAGCAAAGTATATGCGGTGTGGAAGAGTCAAAGGAATTGTGTTTACATCAAAGTATATGAGGTGTGGGAGAGTTCCAGGAATCTTGTTTACACCACAGTTCGTGAGTTGTGGGACAGTCCTAGGAATCTTGTGTATCTCACAATATAGGAGGTGCAGGTGAGTCCAAGGAATCTTGTTTACACCAAAATACAAGAGGTGTGGGAGCGTCCAGGAGGTCTTGTTTATACCAAAGTACAGGAGGTGTGGGAGAGTCCAAGGAATCTTGTTTACACCAAAGTACATGAGGTGCGGCAGAACTCAAGGGGTCTCGTTTACACCACAGTACAAGAGATGAGTGAGAGTTCATGGAATTTTGTTTACACCAAAGTACACGAGGTGCAGGGGAGTCCATGGAATCTTGTTTTACATCAAAGTATATGAGATGCAGGAGAATCCAAGTAATCTTGTTTTTACCAAAGTACATGAGGTGCGGGAGAGTCCAATGAATCTTGTTTACACCATGAGGGAGAAGAGAGAGAGTCCAACTTTTCTTGTTTACACCAGAGTACATGAGGTGAGGACACCATAAGGGGTCTTGTCAACACTAAAGTACATAAGGTGCGGGAGAGTCCAAGGAATCTTATTTACACCAGAGTACAAAAGGTGCGGAAGAGCCCAAACAATTTTGTTTACATCAAAGTACAGGAAGTGCAGGAGAGTTGAAGAGGTCTGGTTTGCAGAGAAATACAGGAGGTGGGAGAGAGATCAAGGAATCTTGTTTATACCAAAGTACATGAGGTGCGGAAGAGTATAAGGAATATTGTTTACACCAAAGTACATGAGGTGCAGCAGAATTCAAGGGGTCTTGTTTACACCACAGTACAAGAGATGAGTGAGAGTTCCTGGAATCGTGTTTACACAAAATTACATGAGGTGCGGGAGAGTCCAAGGAATCTTGTTTTACATCGAAGTATATGAGATGCAGGAGAATCCAAGCAATCTTGTTTTCACCAAAGTACATGAGGTGCGGGAGAGTCCAATGAATTTTGTTTACACCATGAGGGAGATGAGAGGGAGTCCAATTATTCTTGTTTACACTAGAGTACATGAAGTGAGGACAGCATAAGGGGACTTGTCAACACTAAAGTATATAAGGTGCGGGAGAGTCCCAGGAATCTTATTTACACCAGAGTACAAAAGGTGCGAAAGAGCCCAAACAATTTAGTTTACTTCAAGTTACAGGAAGTACGGGAGAGGTCAAGAGGTCTGGTTTGCAGAGAAGTACAGGAGGTGGGAGAGAGTTCAAGGAATCTTGTTTACACCAAAGTATATGAGGTGCGGGAGATTCCATGGAATCTTGTTTACACCAAAGTACATGACCTGTGGGAGAGTTAAAGGTATCTTTTTGATACCAAAGTACAGGAGGTGCAGGAGAGTTCAAGGGGTGTTTTTTATACCAAAAGTGCAGAGGAGTTCTAGGGATCTTGTTTTTACCAAACTATGCGGGAGAGTTCTGGGGGTCCTTTTTAGTTCAGGGGAACTTTTTTATACAAAATAGAGAAGATGCAAGAGTTCGATGAGTATTTCTTTAAATCAAAGTACAGAATCTGTGGGAGATCTGAAAGAATATTGTTTACCTCGAAGCACAGGAGGTGTTACAGAGTCTATGTAGTTGTGCTTACGTTAGAGCACAGGGCTAACGGAGAGTTCAAGGATTTTTTCTACTACAAAGTTCAAGACATACATGACATTGAAGTTCCATGGTGTCTTGTGTATATCAAAGCACTGGGAGAGTTCAAGGGTCTTTCTTTATATCAAAGTGCAAGAGATGCAGAAGAGCTTAAGGGCTTGTTTACATCAAAGCGAGTGAGTTTAAAGGCTTCTTTACATTAAAGCACAGGGGATGTGGAAAAGTGCAAGGGTTTCATCACACCATTGCCACAAGGTGGCTAAAATTCATGGGGTTCTTTTTTACTCAAAGCACACAAAATGCAGACGAGCTCAAGGGGTTTTGTTTACATTAGAGTAAGGGAGAAGTGGAAGAGTTAAAGGGTTGTTTGGATCAGAGCACGAGAGTAGTGGAAAAGTTAATGTTTTTTTTGCATCAGTCCACAGGAGAAGTGGAAGAGTTCATGGGTTGTTTGGATCAGAGCACGGGGAAGGTGGAAGAGTTAATGGTTTGTTTGCATCAGCGCATGGGAGAAGTAGAAGAGTTAATGGGTTGTTTGCATCAGAGCACAGGAGATGGGGCAGAGGTCAACAGCTGATGTTTACATCAGTTCACAGACTATGGGGAAAAGTTCAATGGGTTGTTTACATCAGAGCACGAGATAAGTGGAAGAGTTAGCGGGTTGTTTGCATCAGAGCACAGGAAAGGTGGAAGAGTTAATGGGTTATTTGCATCAGCGCATGGGAGAAGTGCAAGAGTTAACGGGTTGTTTGCATCAGAGCACGGAAGAAGTGGAAGAGTTAACAGGTTGTTTGCATCAGCGCATGGGAGAAGTGGAAGAGTTAACGGGTTGTTTGCATCAGAGCACGGGAGAAGTGGAAGAGTTAACGGGTTGTTTGCATCAGAGCACAGGAGAAGTGGAAGAGTTAGTGGGTTGTTTGCATCAGAGCACGGGAAAGGTGGAAGAGTTAATGGGTTATTTGCATCAGCGCATGGGAGAAGTGGAAGAGTTAACGGGTTGTTTGCATCAGAGCATGGGAGAAGTGGAAGAGTTAACGGGTTGTTTGCATCAGAGGACGGGAGAAGTGGAAGAGTTAACGGGTTGTTTACACCAGTTCACAGGAAATGGGGAAAAGTTCAATGGGTCTTGTTAGCATCAAACCACGGGAGACAGGGAGGAGTGGGGTCTGATTACAAGAAATCATAGAGATGTGTAAGAGATCTGAGGGTCTTGTTTGCCTCAGCACGGGGGATGTGGACGAGCTGAGGTCCTGTGTGCATCAGAGCACAGGGAATGGGGGATCGAGTGCTGTTGTTTACACCAAGACACAGAAGACGTGGAAGAGTTCTAAGTGCTTCATTTGCATCGAAGCACACGAGATGCAAAAGAGTTAAAGGGCTTTTTCAGCTCAGCAAAGGGGACGTGGGCGAGTTCAAGAGGTATTGTTGGCAAAAGAGAACCGGGGCTGTGTGACAGTTCAAGGAGTCAGGTGCACTGGAGCAGAGGGGATGTGGAAGTTTTCAAGGGGGCTGGTTTGCATCAGAGCACAGGGAATGCGATGTGTACAAGACCCACCGGACCCTCTGCATCTGTGGGCTGATGCCAACACCTTCCTTTGAACTCTTCACCCCCCCTCTTTTCTGATGTGAACCCTTCCTCATCTCCTGAACTCTGATGCAAGCCAGACTCCTTGAAGTGCTGCTCGTCTCATGTGCTCTGATTGAAACATATTTTATATTTACCGCTGTGTTCCTTTAAAATAGAAGGTTCTCAAAGGCTTACACCATAGAGTTACCTCTTAGATGATAGACCCTTAAAGGATCAGACAGCACATAGGTTTGTTAGCACTGATTGGTAATGCTTGAGGGTCCCGGATTCTGTCTTGGTGAACTTTGAAATGTGATGGGCTTTGAAGTAAAATCGTTTTTTTGGAGCCCTCCAGTGGCATCTTTTTTTTTGTTCAAGTTTTGCTGTAGCTGTTTATTCATGCATTTAATAAGGGGAAAGGATGACGTGCTCCTGTTGGTACATTCAAACTTCAGACCCCAGGCCTGTCCGCAAGGTGAAATCTCCTATATATGCAACGCATCAGAGCTGAGCCTAGAATACTGAGTAAGGCGGGGAGCCCCTGAGTCGTGGCTCCATGAAAGGGCCTCTGACAAGCTCGGAGCAAGTGTACATTCAAGCCCAAGTAGTACCGCTCATCGCGTACGCCCCTTCACAAGTAGAGCTCAAGACTTGCTATTGCAGACCACATCCCCTTAGAAACTGAGGTAGAGGTTAGTGTTGTGGGCATGAAGAGAACCATCTGCATCAATGTCAAAGTACTCTCGGGCCATTATTAGAGAAAATACCCTTAGAGCGGATAATAGCCTCCTCTTCCCGCTCTGTACAATTTTCTTTAAGAAACCTTCATAAACAAAACACAACATTGTGTTGTACATTTCGGTCATCCGTGCCTTGCCATAGAGGCTGTAGTACTAGTTTGATTGGTATGTAGGGTTCTGAAGTCATTTTATCTTTGATCCAAAATGACTTAAAGGTCTGGAAATGTATGAGGTTATTGTGATGGAGGTGCAAACCTTTGTGTTTATAAGGTGGTGGCTTTGATCATGTTCTAAAGGTACAGTGGCAATGTAGTTCTAATACGCGATCTTTGAGATTAGGCTGAACTCAAGCCTAATGTGTGGGAGCAACCTTTATCCTAACCAAGAACCACTGCCTTTACCAATCAAAGCCTGTCCGCGAATCTATTGGGATCAGGGACCGGGGCCCTTCCCCATGCAGAGATTACACTGCTAAGCACATATTAGCATCATGTGCTTGTCTGAAGATTATGGCATTAGCTTGCATTAGGCTTTATGAGGCTTTATGGTTAGTCTTCAATTCAGAGAGTGTGAGTTAAAGAGGCATTTCTGCCCATTACAATCCTCTGGCATGCTTGGAGCAAGAAAAGATATCACAGTCCAGGCAGCCTGTCAAAAGCCCAATTAAGGTAGAAAAATATCTGCAGCGCTTGTATTTTCGAGGCAACATCTTTATTTTTTATTTAAGCGAGTGCATTGTAAATCTTCCTGCCACCTTAAGTTATTGCCGTTTTGCATAATGCGCTGTCTTTTGCTGTTCACATGGTAACCACGTACTCATTTTCAGAAATGATATTTTATATAACAACGCATTTCCCTTCACCCGAGACATGGAACTACTTCCTTACTGTTGACCTGTCTGATTTGGTTGATTGCTCTGTCATTAGTGGGGCTTCCTGTAAAGTCTATTGGTGCAAAGTTCCTGATTAGTACTGATGTCTGCCATAAACACTTATTGTATTGAAGAGACAGGGCCAGACCGACCAGCTTTTTCTATAGCCCACTGTTCTGCTGCGCCTTTTAAAGGAAACTAATCATTGCTGTCAGTTACTGTAGATTCCCTCTGATTGGATCTGCCAACTTACGCTGCACTCCTTTTGACAATAAACCCTCAGTGCATACTTTGTGGCACCATCACTGATCATGGGATGCTTATTTGACTATATTCCTCTAACCTGATTATGACCTAGGACGGAATCCACTGAGTCGAAACGTCAACTGACTTCACTGGTCTGATTTTAAGACTTACCCCGTTGACCAATAGACATACTTTGTTGTGAATTGTTATATATTCCCAATCAGCTTGGGTTACTTCTCTTTTATCCCACAGCCTTGGACAGATAAACTGCTCTTTCATCAAACACAATCTGTTTTATGTGTTTTGAATTGTGTCATATAAAGATTCTGATGTCTAAGGGCTTTCTGTGTTAGCTCCAGAATAAAACGAGGTCGCTTACATCCTACAAACCTAGCGTACCTATGCGAAGAATCCTAGAAAACTGCGCTTGATGGGTTTGTAAACACTTATCGGGCCACCATCTTTGGTGATTGAGTTGTTGAGACAACTGCAAAACATTTTGACTGCGAAGAAGACAGGAGTCACTAGGTCTTCCACATTTTGAATTACCATTGAGCATAATAATATTGAGTATGTTATAATATGTGTCTTTACTCATCCAGTGAAGGGCTCACTTCTATTTAGAGCAGTTGTCCGGCTACGTTAGGTGTATTTCTAACAACACATAGGTTTTGTGAGTTGCTTGTCAATCTCACATGTATGCAACACTGCATGCCAATTCTTTAGGTAGCTATTCTGTCTATTATATTCACTGTCCCAATAACCAGCAGTAGCGCTTCACATGTTCACATAGGGGTAGAAACTTTATATTCCTTGTCCCCAGGCCATTCAACAAGATCGCCATGCCAATTTGCTTATAGACTAGTAACTTGTCATTCGGAGTTGGCCTTCATAGCCTTCTTTAGCCTTGGTGGTATCTTGATCCACTAGTCAAGGCCTAGCTCAAAGAAAGTGCTGTGAAGTTTGAGACCATACAGAATACAGTACAGATAACACAGCAGCAATAATGGCTTCATTTCAGCCAGAGTTGATAAAACATGAACAGAAGCTCTAACGTCAGGTGGACTAAAGGCCACTGGGATCAGTATTTTGTCAACACTCGTTTTCAGGTTTACGGTCATTATCTAAAGCAATTTCGAAACTGTTTGCAAATATTGAAAGTCTCTGAAAAACAAGCAAAAGAGTGACCTTGTTTACCAGAGTTCACTGAGCTTGATTTACATAGGTAGGCCAGATGGCGTAACACCTAGAGGGAGCTACGCAAAACTACCCAAACGCTGCCACCAGCTATGGTAACAGGGTCAAGGATAGCTGCCACCTTAGAAGTTTCCCTGTTGTAGGATAATCCCAGGGTACCCTCAGGGAGCCCTAAATGTACAAATTGGAGATCCTTTGAGATTAGAGGCCCCTCAAAACTGGCCCTAGATAGAAAAAGTACAGGGGAGGGTCAAACAACAAAGAGTAGGGATGACGGGACAGCTGGTAGAGGCAGCTGGAGATCTTTGTCCTTACAGTGGGACATGTCTTTGTCTTTTTTTTGTGATCACCAAATAAGTTACACCTTTGTGGGTGTTCACAACAATCTGAGTGTCCATTCCCCTGACGCTACCCTTGGAAAACCCATTGCCCACTCCTCTGCTAAAGTTAAAGCAACAGAAAATCAAGGAACCTGGCAGATTTCTCCCAGTTTCTCCATGTGAGTGGGAATTGTGGCAAATGAAAATAATTTGAAAGAGAAGAACAAGAAACACACTAAGCAGGAGTTTTGTGGTTTATTTCAAATATCTTCATGGGGCTCTATTATTTATGACAAATATCAAAACAAGACTCGCTTGGGTGCGGCGAGGTTGCAAGTATACACTGTAAGAGTGATCTTACACATTTTGGGCCTTATTATATAATGAATGTAGAGATTGATAGACCCCTCTACAGGGATTAGAACCCCCAATCCCAATAGAATTACTACTGGCAGCCTTAGGTGCACAGTGCAGTGAAAAACATGGCTCCTGTAAGAAAGGGGCAATGGTGCCCAGATTATCGTGCATTTTCAGCAGCTAGCCAAAGCCTCTCAGGGGTATCCAGCCCTTCATTACATATTGCGGCTGCATATTTAAAAAAAAAAGAATGGGTGAGCTTAAGAAGGGACGGTTTGGGGATGAAATCTGGTATCTTTAAAGTCCTAGCTAGCCACAGGGATCACCTAATCGTGTATACAGTGCGTAAGCAGAGAGCGCCACCTCTGATCCACTAAGCGTGAAAAGAGAAAAATAGAATAAATGTATATCTAACAAAGGGCCATAAGTATCAATATGCAATTGTATTTCCTAAATAGCGACTCCATAGAAATCGTTATTTAGGAAATACAAAATGATATGTATGTAATTACCAATTTCCTAATAGCGGTTACTACAATGTAGGCTTGGGTTAGTTACAAGGTTCCTGTTGGCTACACCTGTCCTCGGGTTAGTTACAGCGGGCCAGAATTAGTTACACCAGTAGGCGTGCGTTAGTTACGGGGTTCCTGTTATTTAAGGCGTGACTGGGTTAGCAGAGCAAGCCTTTGTCGGTTACAGTGGGTCTAGTTTATTCACAGCAGGCATGTGGTAGTTACAGAAGGCTTCGGCTACTTACAGGTTTCCTGTTGGTTACAATTGGCCTGGGTTAGTTACAACGCAAAGCCTGGGTTATTTACAGCAAGCTTTGGTTATTATGGCCCTGTTCTTTACTGAGGGCCTGGGTTAGTTATCACGTTACCGTTGGTTACAGCAGGCCCAGCTTGGTTTCAACAGCAGGCCTGGGTTAATTATAGGAAGGTTTAGTTAGTTTTCGGGTTCCTGTTTTTTGCAATGGGCCTGGCTTAGTTACAGGGTTCCTGTTGGTTACAGCTGACCTGGACTAGTTACAGTAGCCTTAAGTTACTTACAAAAGCAAGCCTTGGTTATTTACAGCAAGCTTTGGTTAGTAATATAGCCCTGTTATCCACTGAGGGCCTGGGTTAGTTATCAGGTTTCTGTTGGTTACAGCAGGCCTATTTTAGTTACAACAGCAGGCCTGGGTTAATTACAGTAGTTTTTTGTTAGTGATAGGGTTCCTGTTCTTCTCAGAGGGCCTGGGTTGGTTATCGGGTTTCTGTTGGTTACATCTGACCCGTGTTAGTTACAGCAAGCCTGGATTAATTACAGGAAGGTTTGGTTAGTTATCGGGTTCCTGTTCTATGCACTGCAGCTGGGTTACTTGCAACACCCCTGGGTTAGTTACAACAGCTGACCTGGGTTATTTACAGAAAGCTTTAGTTAGTTAAATGGCCCTGTTCTTTAAACAGCTGGCCTGGGTTAGTTACAGTGGGAGTATTTAACTCACAACAGCAGGCCTGTTTTACTTACAGATTGCCTGTATCAGTTACAGCGGGCCCAATTTAGTTACGACAGCAGGCTTGGGGTTATTACAGCAGGCTTTAGTTAGTAATAGGGTTCCTGTTCTATGCACCGGGCCTGGGTTACTTACAACTGGCTTGTGTTACTTACAGCTGGCCTGTGTTACTTACAGCTGGCCTGGGCTGCGCACAGCTGACCTGGGTTACTTACAAGAGCAGGCCTGGGTTGATTACAGGAAGCTTTGGTTGGTTATAGGGTCCCTGTTGTTTCCATGGGACCTGGGGCTGCTTACAACTGGCCCTGGCTACTTACAGCGGGCCTAGGTTAGTTACAACAGCAGACCTGGGTTAATTACAACAGGTCTTGTTTAGTTATAGAGACCCCGTGGGTTGCGTCAGACTTGGGTTAGTTACAGCGATCTTGGGCCCGGTCTGGCATAACCGCTCTGCCCCCTCAGTCGTGGGCGGTAAACCCTACCATTCATTGAGAAGATACCACTGAGACATTCCTCAGCCCTGGGAACTCCCTGCCCGGCGCTTAAGGTTTATCTGCCCCACGTGGGCACGGCGTGGCCTCTCTGAGCTCAGCGTCACATGTTACAATTCACCGAAGACCCATAAATGACATCTTTGGCCATAATTCTGCCAGGGGCGGGCCTGCTGCGGTAGAATTAGCCTCAGAGGCGAGGCGAGGCTGCTTTCGTTGACCTAGCCTGCATCTCAGACGGCACCCTTCTCTAGGTAACTGCACTTTTCCCTTTAATTCAGGAGGTTTTCTGACATATTCTCTGTTATGTATCATTTCATCTCCCTGCCTCTGCTTAATCGCTCTTTTTGCAAATGTTAGTATGGATTTTACAGGCAGCCTTGGCCTATAAGCTGGTCACGGGCTTCTCAAACCTGCTGCCTTTCTTAATGGCACAGAAGGACACTTTTTATTATCGGTTATGTTCTTCCTGTGCTTATTTTTAGCACTGCAAACAAAACAGTGGTTTATTTTCAGTAAACACATCCTTGGTTGCTCGTTCATGCCCATTTCCAGACTGTTTATACATTTCCCCAACCTTTGGCAATCCTGGTTTAAAGCATTCACAAGTGGCTGGCAAAAATCAGATCGTTTTGTCCAATAGGGAAGCCACGTGGGACACTTCGGATGAAGGGGGCTGGTGCCTTGAAGGTTGAAATGCGAACAGAAAAAGCAATTGGCTGCGGGGCTCTGTCTCGTGAGGCTACGCTCGTGCCGAGTGTTTGTCTCGTGAGCAGTGCTTTAAATGGGAAAAAATAAGTGCAGGTACTCATTAACATGAGCTAGTAGTGTGGTGGGCGGGGTTAGGGGCGGGGCTAAGAGCAAGACATGAGGAACTTTGGGCCAGATGTAGGAAAGCTTTAGCGAGTCGCAAACGGCGAAAATCGCCGTTTGCGAGTCGCTAAAGCCACTTTGAGATGTAGAAATGCATTTTGCGAGTCGGAACCGACTCGCAAAATACATTTCCGAGTCGCAAATAGGAAGGGGTGTTCCCTTACTATTTGCGAGTCGCAATGCGTTGTAATGCTTACCATCCACTTGAAGTGGATGGTAACCCAGTCGCAAACGGGAAGGGGCCCCCATGGGACCCCTTCCCCTTTGTGACTGGCATAAAAAATAATTTTTCAGAGCAGGCAGTGGTCCAATGGACCACTACCTGCCCTGAAAAATACCGAAACAAAAGGTTTCGGTTTATTTTTCAAAGTGCAGCTCGTTTTCCTTTAAGGAAAACGGGTTGCACTTTGAAAAAAAAAAACTGCTTTATTTAAAAGCAGTCACGGACATGGAGGTCTGCTGACTACAGCAGGCCTCCATCCCCGTGAGTGCCCTGAATCGCTATGGGGTCACAAATTGCGACCCACCTCATTAATATTAATGAGGTGGGTCTTTGCGACCCCATAGGGACTCGCAGAAAGTGTCTGAGACACATTTCTGCATCCCAAATTGCGACTTGCAATTTGCGAGTCGCAGGGACTCGCAAATTGCAAGTCGCAATTTGGGAATTTGCTACATCTGGCCCTTTATGACTTCAATACCAGTTGCAGCACATACCAAGACACACTAGAAATGTGTTTCAATAAATAAAACAAGTTAACTCGTTACACAAAATGAAAGCTGAACACAATGATATTTTAACATTTCTTTTGTTTTGTAATATTTACAGCTTCTTAATGCCATATTGTTATTTGCTGTCGTTTTCCACAATACTATATACTCTTCAGCGTGTACACACAGAGAAGGAAACAAGCAGACACGCTGTCCTGCCATTTGATAAAGTTTGTTTTGACCAATGACTTTGTGTTTCACCACTGCGCATATTAGTTGCTCAATGTTCACCAGTAGCACATGGTATGTTTTATTCAGTTTAGCCGTCTATGGGCTTTGACATTGCATTAGCCATTACATTCTGTATTCTGCCTATTGGCTTTGATATGCTGTATCCAGTCTAGCCGCCTATTGGCTTTGACATTGCATGCCTATTGACTTTGACATGATGTATTCAATTTAGCTGCCTATTGACTTTGACATGCTATTAGATATTCTGCCTATTGGCTTTGACATGATATCATATATTACATTTTGTATTCAGCTTAACTGCCTATTGGCTTTGACATGATATTATACATTACACTTTGTATTCAGCTCCGCTGCCTATTGGCTTTGACATGATATTATACATTGCATTTTGTATTCAGCTCAGCTGCCTATGGGCTTTGACATGATATAAGACATTGTATTTTGTATTCAGCTTAGATACCTATTGGCTTTGACATGACACTAGACATTGCATTTGATATTTAGGTTAGCTGCCTATTGCCTTTAACATGACATTGCATTTGATATTTAGGTTAGCTGCCCATTGCCTTTAACGTGGAGTTAGACATGGCAGTTGAGAATCTAAGCTGTATTTTTCCAAGCTGTGTTTTTGCACCAGAGAACCAAGATGTTTTGCTCTCACTGTAGACTAGACCTGATAAGAGAGAGTACATGGGCGTCGTTTCTCTTCCCTTGAGCTTGGGAACAGGAGTAGTCTTGGAGACCTGGCCAGTCTCCAAAAGGCTTGCTCAGTTTCCCGGGTCTGAGAGGAGGGGGCACACCTTTGTAACGAATGTAACAGGCTGCAGAGAGTGAGATTCGAATCTGCCGGACCTCGTGCTGGAGCTTGGCGCCAGCTGCCAGCATCCCGTGTGGGTAGATGACACTCTTTCTCGCGGCTGACAGGGGTCATCAGCTTGCAGACCTTAGAAAGATGTAGCTGTAAATAGTTCCTACACGGTGAAGTATTTGTTTTGCTTTGCATTCAATATCTTATAAATATAACCTGCTGTGTATATTGCAAACTGATATATTTTGTTTGATTAACGCGGACTTGAAAGCTACTAATTCGTCATTCATTCATAAACATTGTGGTTGGGGAAGAATAAAATAACAATAAAAGTCTTCTTTGACCTCAGAAGTGCATTTCTGTTGTGTTATGTTAGTGCTTAGAAACTAAATAAGAGGAAAGCACTACACACGCACACACAAAGCTTTCCACACAGTCCTCCTTAAAGTGTCCCGATTCTATCCCTCTTTCATTCGTTGTTCTCTCACACAAAAACACACACATACAAGCAGGCAAACACACATACATAAGCAGACCCTCGTTCAAAAGACTCAGGTAGGATTAAAGCCATTTTAAACTTCTTTCCTCCCATGGCTTTCTTGGTTGTCGCTGTCAGCGGGGCTGGCTTCCTTCCTGTATTTGCACAAATGCACACAGTAGTGTGAATGTGATTGACAGCAGAGGGCCTGAATGGACCCTGTTCTGTCACACACAGTGTGATGGCGAATACCCAGACATTAGGCACATAGGGCCATATGTACCAAAGCATTTTCCCATTGACGCAGAATGGGTAAAACCCTTTGATACATCTGGCCCATAATCCCTGCTGAATAGTTCAGCGGGGGTCGGCTCAGGGCTACAGAAGCACCTTAGCTGTCAGAGGCAGGTTCAACTCTGGCAGCCTAGAGCTCACCAGCACTAGCAGCTAATGAGCACACCTTTCATGAGTACCGGTACTCTCCTTGGCAGCAGAGAAGTGCCGGTACTCAGAGTGAGAAAAATAAGAAGTGCTGGTACTCAGTACCTGTGAGTACCGGCCCATTTAAAGCACTGCTCGTGAGGCGGGTGGGCCTTGAGCTGGCGATCTCTCTCATGAGGTGGGCTACGTGCAGGGTGGCTATCTCATGGTCATCGTATTACAGAAGTGTGCCAGGGGCACAACGAGCATGTGCGCCCGCTATGTGTGCCCCCGGGCCAGTTGGATATCACAGACGGGGCTGTAGACGGTTGTGCAGGCCCCTGTGTAATATCAAAAGCACTTTCGCACATATAGGCCAGCGCTATCACCAGAGTGTGTTCCCTCATTTGCATAGGGGCGTTGTCCCATGCAAATGAGGGAACCCTTTTGCTCCTGTGCCATATTATAGATTGGGAAGAACCTCTCACGAGGCAAAGTGTCAATGTGCCCCCTGATGGAAGACCACTGGAGTGGACTCCTATGCAGGTGCAGTCACTCACTGCCCCCGCCTGCAAGGGGATCTCTAATCGCCCTTAAAAGTGCAAGCGGTTGCTGCCTGCACTGAGAAACACAGAGTGGGTTAAAAGCAGCCACTCCATTTTTCATATGAGTGTGCTGCCTCCAGCACAAGTTCGCAGCTGCCCTGGGGGGAAGCGCATTCATTCTAATACAGCGTATTTTCCTTGTTAGCACTGGGCGCACCTTTTCACCGGTGGTCCAGGTGCAAACAAGAAAACTGCGCTATATATGTAATACGGCCCCAGGTGTCTCTCTCATGATATAGGCTTCATACGGGTGTCTGTCCTATATGAATGACATCGTGTCCACTGTCTATATTATGAGGTGAGCCTCATACCAGGTGTTTGCCTTGTGAGGCGGGTGGTACCAAGTGCTTGTCTCGTGAGGTCGACCTCGTACTGAGTGTTTGTCTCGTGAGGTAGGACTCGTACTGAGTGGGTGGGTCTCGTGAGGTAGGACTCATACTGAGTGTGTGTCTCGTGAGGTAGGACTCGTACTGAGTGTTTGTCTCGTGAGGTAGGACTCAGACCGAGTGTTTGTCTCGTGAGGTAGGACTCAGACCGAGTGTATGTCTCGTGAGGTAGGCCTCATACTCAGTGTTTGTCTCGTACCAAGTGTTGTCTAGTGAGGTAGGCCTCGTACCAAGTGTTTGTCTCATGAGGCAGATGGGCCTTGAGCCGGCAATCTCTCTCATGAGGTGGACTTCATGCGGGTTGGCTGTCTCATGGCCATCGAATTGGTGAAGATCTTCATACAAGGTGTCTATCTCGTTATGTAGGCTTCGTACAGGTGTCTGTCTCGTAAGAAGGACGGGGTGTCTGTATTGTGAGGTGAGCCTCATTCTGAGTGTTTTTCCCATGAGGAGCTTCGGGCTAGGAATCTTTCTCATTAAATTAGCTTCTTACTGGGTATCTATTTTGTGAGGTGTGCTACAGAGTGGGTGTCTGTGTCATGAAGCGAACCTCATTCCGGGTGTTTGTGTCATGATGTGGATCTTGAACTGGGTGTATGTATCATGAGACTGGCTTCATACTGGGTGTCTCTCGTAAGGTGGTCCTCTTATTGGTCTATTGCTCGAGGGCTTCATACCAGGTGTCTGTCCCGTGAAGTAGGTGCCATACTGGGTGTCTGTCTGTTGAGGTGGGCTTTATACTGGGTTTTTGTTTTGTAAGGTGAGCCTTCTACTTGGTGTTTGTCTGGTGAAGTGGACTTCCAGCAAGTTGTCTGTTTTGCGAGGCTTGTTTCGTATTCGGTGTATGTATCATGAAGCAAGCCTTGTACTTAGGTGTTTTCCTAATGAGGTGGGGTTTGTAGTAGGCTTCTGCATCGTGAGGTGCACCTCATGCTCCATTTATGTCTTGTGAGGTGGACCTCAAGTTGAGTGGCTGCCTCGCAACATGGGCCTCGTACTGGATATGGGTTCATACCACCTGTGTGTCTCGTGAGTTGGGCCTTATAGCACATGTCTATCGTCTGAGGTTGGCTTCCTATTGGGTACTTGTCCTTTGAACTGGGGTCCTTCTGCTTCTTTATCTTCTAAAGTATGCCTTGAGCTGGGCTTCTGTTTCGTGAAATGGGCCTTGTATTGTTTGCCTGTCTCAAGCGGTGGGCCTATCTCTGTGTGTGTGTCATGAGTTGAGTCTCCTACTATGTCCCTGTCTTGTGAGGTAAGCCTCCTACCGGGTGTCTCTCTGGTGAGGTGGGCCTTTTACTTTGTGGTGCCTCACAAGGTGGGCCTTGTATGCCTGTCCGCCTTACAAGGTAGGCCTCGTACTTACTGTGTGTGTGTTCTGTGAGGTGGACCTTGCACTGGGTGGCCATCTTGTGAGGTGGACCATGTACTCGTATTTCTGTGATTTAGAAATCTGCTCACTAACTATCTAACTAGAGCATAGCACAAACACGCCCATCAAGACTCAGTAATGATTTTTTACATGCCTTTGCTACGTGCATGGGCTATGTGGCCATGCTCTAGTCCCAGGCCCACTACACAACACAGCGGCAAGTTTAGCAGGTGCCTAGTCTTGTCCCAGCCTCGGACTGCCATGCATGTGTGCACAAAGCTTTGTTCTTCAGAGAAGCCCATTTTGTAAGCTCATTTTATTGGAAGAGGAAGTGCTGACACTACTAACAGAGATCTTTTCTCTCATATAAATGGTCACACACTTTGTGGGCCTGTAAATGTAAATTTAATGACATGGTGGCATGGATAGAGAGTGATTTGCACAGTATCTTCCAGTTGCTTAAATATGGTTACCAGGCTTCGAGCTGTTTTGTCCGTGTGGTTTTGGGTACAGCACTGCGTGACAAAGACCGCAAGAGGATCTCATTTTTGCAGCTTAAATATAGCATCTTGCCACGCACTAGTTCACCATGTGGGCTTTCCTAGTAAAACCAATCCACAACATGTGGGCAATAAATAATTCAATAGAGAAATCACCTCATGATTAAATAGTAACTGACTTGCTTTTAAGAGGCAACTGACCTGCTGTTAGGAGATACCTTACTAGCAAGTAGGAGGTAACCTACACGTTGTCGGGTGCCAGTAGGACGTAGGAGATACCCGACTAGCTGTTAAGAGGGAAGAGACTTGCTATTAGTAGGAAGTAGACGTTGTGTAAACATTGTTGTGTAGAAGTGAGCCAGCTTGCATATCCACTGTTGCCCAGGGCCCCCCTGCTCTGTACTCGCTAATAACTTTTAGTTTAGCATGCTAGACGCGTTGTCATGGCAGGTTATGCAAGCTTCAGGTGCAGGGCACACAGGACCACCATGCACAGCTGCGGGGGAGTTTGCCTCCCTGCAGCAGCCACAGAGTGAATCACTGCTTGCCACGGAGAGATCAGAAGCCGGGTCTCTGACCCCCAGGGCAGCCCGACAACCTGACATTACTTCCACATCACATTCATGCCTCCCTGCCTGCACACAGCTGCTCATCCTTGTGCAAATGTCAACTAATGATGCACACTGGCACACTAGTCTTCGTGCCTATCTGTAGATCCCTAACCACCCACAGGCACACAACATTGCACTGCGGATGGACAACTACCTGCAGATCTCTAGAACAACCACTTTGGGCCAGCAATAGTGAAGGGTGCACCCCTATGACACCACATCATATGAGGAAGTCCTCAGTTACCGCCATCCATACACGGAGGCATCTATTTAGACGCTGGGGTGGGATGCTTGTTAAGAGGTATGACTTTGTATGTCTGTGTGCTTGGGCATAACGCATGCATCCCATCCTGCATTACAGTGTCTGTGAGTTTCAAGACATTATGCAAGCATCGCATCCTGTAAGCGTGTGTCCTGCCCTGGCCTCCATTCAGTGGCAGCTGGTAATTTTAGGAGGGAGGATGGGAAGCACACTCACACGCATTTATTCACACATACACGCACATCCATTCATTCACAACACTCATCAACATTCAAACATTAATTTAAAAACACACTTACCTTCAGCTCAGAGGACCCAGGAGGGTTGGGACTGCTGCCTTAAGGTCAGCCAATGAGGGAAGGCAGCAGTCTCAACTTCGTCACTGAGTGGGATGGGGTCAATGAGACTTCTGACCCCACCCCACTCTGTGACGAGGTGTCACTGATTGACACTCGCCCTGGGCGCTTCAGGACTTAAGCCTGAAGCGCCCAAGTCGCTTTCCCTCATCACTGAGGGGGAGGGCCTCGAGGCACCTTTGCTAAACTGAGGAGGTCACGGCCATAGGAGCTGTGACCTCTTCAGCCCAACAAATTTCAGCTCGGGCAGCCAGGAGCCTGCGCAAATCGTGCATGTCTCGCTTCTGGCTGCCTGAGCTAAACATGAAGAGTGTCTGTCAGGCTGGCCTTTGCTCAGCCTGACAAGCACTCTTCATGAAGGACAAAAGGTGGGGGGGGCATAGCCCCTCTGCCACAAAGGACGGGCCGTGGCTGCCTCCATTATCTGTGGGTGTTTTGACCATGGCCCGACTGGCCAGCTGGGCAATCTGCCAGGAGGCTGTTTTTGACAATTGGATGTCAGTTTTGGCCTTCAGGAGTGGTGGTGCACGTTACGCGATCCTGGTGGCAACTTGAAAGAGTAGCTCTGGTTCTAGTGCGCATTAGCACGTCTGCACACTGGGGCAGAATTTATTATTTTTGCCAGGGCTGTTTTAAGTTTCCATTCCAGCCCTGACTTGGACATGGCACGTGCACCCTATTATGTAACAAGGCATCCTTCCATGACCTACACAGTCTGTGTGCTTGGGCATGACACATGCATCTCACCCCCTTGTCCTCCAGTGTTGGTGTGTGCTGGGACATGATAAGTGCATCCTGTCCTGGCCTCCTTTGAATGTGTGTGCTTGGACGTGACACGTGCACCCCATTGCTTAATGAGGCGTCCTCCTATAGCCTCTATTGTCTGTGGGCACAGGAGCATGATGCATTCATCCCATCTTGTAAGGAGGTGCCCTGCCTTGACCTCCACTGCCTGTCTTTGTTTGACCACACATACTTACTTTGAAGATATAGAGTCAAGGTAAGTGGATGTGTTAACAATATGTTAAGAAATATAAATCTTCACTGGCCTATGTATACAAAACCTGTGCCCTAAAGTAACTATAACTCATGCCCCCGCCATGCACAGTGTTGTCATCACTGATCTTTCCATATGTTGCAGTGATGTTATCAGTGATGCCATCAAACATGCCATGAGTAATGTAATATGGGAGGCAATTAGTAGTGCGTGGCGAGGGCATAAATTATAGTTACTTCAGGGTATGAGCTATAGTTACTTGAGATAAATATAACTAGTGAATTTCAGTTGTATTGTTTGTTGAAAACAATGTCTTAGATGACATTTTAACCTAACTATACCGTCCCTTTAACCTTTACTTTTTCAGTGAATTTCTACTTTTTTTAATGCAAATTAACATATTATTACCATACCCAACTATAATGTTACTTCAACCTTTGTTTTTATATGTGCCTTTCTAGGGTTTTTATAAACAAAGGTCCTCATTGTTACATAGGCGGTCTTTTCCCAAGACCGCGATGCCATGGGTGCCAGAAGACTGCCAGTGCTGCCGATATTCCACCCACCATAATATGGACACTGTCGGATTCCCGCCACAATTAGGGTGGAAATCCAGCAGTAGCCATGGTAGCGAGCAAGGCGCCTGGGCGGTGCTACCACCAGCACCGCCCCGCCAGAAAGAGGCCCCCAGCCGTCTTATGGCTATTCATATGGCCTGGTGGTATCCCGCTGTCAGGGTGCTGCTGGCGGTAGCAGCGCCCCTTCCCGTTCCCTCCCAGATGACCTCCTCGTCGGACAAGGTAAGTCGGGCGTCCGTCAGGGGAGGGGGGTGGAGGGTGTTGTGTGTGAGTGTGAGGGGTCTGCGTGTGTGTATGAATGTGTGTGTGCGTGTGTGTATGCATCTGTGAGTGTTGTGGTGTATGCGTGGTTGTTTGCATGTGAGTGAATGCGAGTATGAATGTTACAGTGAGTGCATGCCTGCATGTCAGTGTGTATGCGTGTGAGTATGTCTGAGTGAATGCATTTATGGATGAGTGTGAGTGAATGCGTGTGTGGAAGTGGAGGTGCATGGGTGCATGCATCGTGCATGTGGGTGTGTGCATGATTGTGGGGAGGGGGATGAGGGGGGTTATGTGATTGCTGGGGGGGGGGGAGCCTTTTACCGGTGACAGGGAAGGAATTCCCTGTCACCGGTAGCCCTACCGCCATGGTTTTCATGGTGGTGGTTCCGCCGCAAAAACCATGGCGGTATGCCAGCTCATTATACCGCTGGCAGTCATGTGGGGTCCCAGAGCCTCTATAGGCTCAGAGAGGGGGTTCCGTGTGGCCCTCTTCCCTTTGAAAAAAAGGGTCCTAGGTGATGAGATCTTGGGCCCTAAAGGCTCATGGAGGGGGCTTGTGCATCCCCCTCCCTATAATGATGATAAAGCACCAGGAGATGGGGTCCCAGGGGGCTGTAAGGGTTTGGGAATGGGGGCCACATGCCCCCTTTTCTTAATGATGTCATGTAACTGTAGCTTTCACCCTTGCCATGCACTGCTATTTACCCCCTATATTACATCATGCATGACATCTTCTATGACATGATTGATAATATCACTGCAACATTTGCAATGACATTATTGATGATAAAACTGTGCATGGTGGGGGTATAGAAAGCTTAGGACATGAGTTAAAATTGAAATAACTATAACTGGTGAATTTTACATTTTCACCTAACTATAATGTTTCTTTAACATTTGTTTTTATATATATATATATATTTCTCTATATTTATATCTATCTATTTAAGGCAACTATAACTCGCGCCTTCGCCATGCACAGCTAATTACTCCACATGTTATATAATTGATGACATATTCTGTGCCATCTTTTATATTCTCACTGCAATATCTCACTGACATCTTCTATGACATGATTGATAATATCACTGCAACATTTGCAATAAAATTATTGATCAGCAACTGTGCATGGTGAGGGCGCGAGTTCTAGTTACCTTAGGGCGTGAGTTACTTGATAGAACTCTAACTCTAACTGCTGAATTTCTATGGTTTTGTATTTTCAGTGAAGATATATATATATATATATATATATATATATATATATATATATATATACGTACACACATACATTGATGATACAGTGGTAGCCTTTATTTTGGAGTCTATATTGTTGCATGTCAATATAAGGATTTTAAAATAGACATACGACTGCTGCAAACCAATGGTACGACCAAAGCAGTTACTGCTAAACAACGAAGCTCTAATTTTGCATCATATTTTTGATTTTGATGGCTACAGATTGGTGACAAAAAACTCATTTCAGTCAGATTGCTTGGCTTTGAAAGAAACTGTCTGGATATCTGGCTGGTTGTCTCCCACACAGACAGTTTTGATACATTCTAACATGACTTGTGTTGCCTCGTGTTAGTGGGAGACAGCCAACGTCTCTTGGCAGTGGACCAGTGTTACATAAAACATACATCTAATACTCACTGTTTCTGTCATAACTGTTTTGCATGACTTCAAATTGAGGTTAACGAGCAAACTCGGAGAGTGCACGCAAAGCTCCACTCCATTAAGTACTAATTGGTCATTAAGGGGATATTTAAGGCCTCGTTAGATCTAAATCCTGACATGTGTCCGAAGTACCATTCTTATGCTGCCGTAGGGTTTAGTCGACCTCCTCTCTGTACGCACTTTGGGAAGAGATCAGAATCCCCTGGGAAGGTTTACAGTGGATCCAGGATAACCTGGGTACACAGGCCAACCATGGGCTCCCGTTTGCATCCTCCTATGTTTTAGTTTTCCATGACTGAGGAATGTTGGAAGCTGCTTGGCAGCAAAGTCAGGTAATATCAAACCAGGATCTCACATGTGTTCATTTCATTGATCAATGAGAGTCTGTTGAGCCAGGGGAAGGCCAAACAGGCATCACATTGCTGAGACGTATGTTAGGATTATGTAGACAATAAAGTAGTCAAATGTAACAGAAATGATGAAAGTGTCAAGCTGTAGACCTAATCCTCACTAGAGTCAGCCAACAAAGCTACCGCTTACTTGTTCCAGAAAGCCTAACTGTACCTGGCTCTGCTGATCTCTCTCCGGATATCTGCATACCTCTCAGAAATATTATCTCTGTCTCTGTACTTCGTTTGTCTGTCTAAATCTATCCATCTACCCTACGGAGCCATTAGACATAAAGCCGTAAGGCTCGTTGAGGAGCCTGCCCCAGTCATCAAGGACCATTGGGGAAAGGGAACTTGAGATGTATCGCTCTGTCCCTATGTGGATAGAGGGGTACAGGGGCAGGGAACGTGGACTATGGAATTCTCACACTGAGCGACATTGTTCAATGGAACCCCAAACACAACAACACAGGGACACTGGATCCAAGAAAAACAAAAACAGTGCAAGAGAGGGACAGATCTGTTCCAACTACAAGGAAACCGAGAACCAAGAACTCAGCGCAACATGATTATATTAAAACCTAGATCAGAAACAATAATCCCAGATAAAAACAATGTCTACAAAAAACTGCTCTATGAAGACTCTTAACATCCAACTATCTAGGTGGTTTGCAAGACTGAATCTCTATTGCCCTTACACAACAACACTGCAGTAGCTCATGTGGGTTAGACTGTTAGACCCACATCCCCTGCAGAAGACCCGGCAGGGATAGCCCATGGATGACTTAACTCTCATCACACAAGATAGCTTGTAGTGTATAAGAGCTGTCCCCCCAGTAACACTCCATTGTAGGGAAAAACACATCGTACAACCACCCGCCTACTCCCACCACAGGCTTGTGCAAGGAAAGGCTTGACTACATCCCCCATGGGGACCCTCAGTCAGATAAACCCATGATCGAAGACATACATTTTATTACGAAGCGCCTAAAGAAATGATGAATGCTGCACTATCCAAAAAGCACATGTATAACATAACTATTGGTGACAAATGGTAGAATGTAATTACTTGCTGACAGCGTCTACTCTTGCAAAGTAGCTCTGCCAGTGCCCACTTCTGACAACTCGTGTCACTTGCAGATCACAAGTTAAAATCCTGGCTTGGCTCACTCATCCTTTCTTTCTTTTGAGGGTGATAACTTGCACGCCACAAAACTAGTTAGTAGTAACATCTGTTATTTACAGCACTTAAACATAGAAAACACTGTGGTATTGGGCACTATATAGGAAAACTAATTATTAGTTATAAATCCAAACATTCTAACCTCCTCTTCTGGGATAGCATATGTGGATTCTCTTGCCACCTCTCTCCGAGAAGTTGAAATGTAAGAATGGGGTAAAGTTTTTAGAAGTGTAATAATTGCCATAGACAAAAAGTATCAACAAATTATGGGGGTCATTCTGACCCCGGCGGGCGGCGGGAGACACCCGCCTGGAGGGAGCCGCCATATGGCCGCTCCGCGGTCGAAAGACCGCGGAGGCCATTCTGGCTTTCCCGCTGGGCTGGCGGGCGACCGCCAGAAGGCCGCCCGCCAGCCCAGCGGGAAACCCCTCCCCACGAGGAAGCCGGCTCCGAATGGAGCCGGCGGAGTGGAGGATGTGCGACGGGTGCAGTGGCACCCGTCGCGAATTCCAGTGTCTGCAAAGCAGACACTGGAATTCAAAGTGGGGCCCTCTTACGGGGGCCCCACGACACCCCTCACCGCCATCCTGTTCCTGGCAGTCGGAACTGCCAGGAACAGGATGGCGGTGAGGGGGTCGGAATCCCCCATGGCGGCGCAGCAAGCTGCGCCGCCATGGGGGATTCCCAGGGCAGCGGAAAACCGGCGGGAGACCACCGGTTTTCCTGGTCTGACCGCGGCCAAACCGCCGCGGTCAGAATGCCCTGCGGGGCACCGCCAGCCTGTTGGCGGTGCTCCCGCATCCCCGGCCCCGGCGGTCCTTGACCGCCGGGGTCGGAATGACCCCCAAAATGTGGTGACAAGGCACCGTTTGGTTGTTTTAGGCTATGCTCGGAAGGCATTTCCTTTGGCATTAGTGTCTCATTTTGGCTTTGAGCATCCACAGCTGCCAAGTTAGAGGCAAATCATCTGACAGAGAGCCAGAAACAAAAGAGAGGAGAAACTCAGAGCATGCTTTAGCCAATTCCTTTAAAGCATAATCTCAGTTCAGAGAGGCACTGGGGGCATAGCATACTTTTGCAGAAAATGGGCATGCAGTATGTGTGGTTATGCTTTGGCAGACATCATGCATAATGTATATTTGTTGCTGTCTTACTGCACATGGGCACTTGGCAGCAAGAATATCTGATGGGCTATCATATAACGTGGGCCTGGATGGAGTAGAACACGCCATTCTCTACCCAAGTGCTTTACAAAACCGACCTGCTTAAAAACCTAGAGAATTGGGTATGATTATGTCTCAGCCTCATCTTCAAATGCAACTTACACTAGATGCTCTGCCCTGCAGCTCACAATGACCAGTCACCTGGCTTGACTTTCCTTAAGGTTGTGGGTTTAATCATCATCGCCGAAGATGAAGGTGATACCCAAACTGGAAATGCCCTATGGTGGCCTGAACCAAGGAGCCCGCAAGGGCGACACAAAGTCTACGTTGGTCAGCAATCGGCCTGGTATGTGGACCAAACATGGGCTGTAATAGGGCACTGCCAGCAATAGCCAATCTGTTCTTAGACACAAACTGGAGGATTTGCTGCATGCTGTATGTAGGCAAGACCCACCATGTAAACCTGTTAATGCTTAAAAGTCCCTGAGAAGAAGATTATGGATATTAATGGTCTTCTTCGTGTCCGTCTGATGGTCAGTCCCCTATGTGCGGTTAGGTTAGGTGAGGATCAGAAATCCCTCACTGCACACACCCCGCTTCTACAAGAGGATTACGCGAACATTTGTTAGATTAAGGGCTTTGCGCAGAGCAGGACTCTGCACTTCACAGAGGGGGGTTCCTTGTTGTAGCAGATCTACCCTTTGGGAGTAGTGTTAATTAGATGCATGAAATAATTGAAAACAGAACTCTGTAAATGATCATAATGTCTCTCCTTCTACACTAGCCGCCCTGGTGCTATTGAGAACTCCAAGAGGACTACTGGAGTAAAAGAGAGATTGTATAAACTGCAAACTAAATGATGGCCACAAGGCACCCTTTTAAATGCTGTGGATCAAAGCCAGGAGATCAGCACTAAAAGCAACAGAAATTATGCTATTAAAAGAATCAATTCTGATATTAAAGGCATCTATTCTGGTATTAAAGGCATCTATTCTTGCATTAACAGCATCTATTCTGATATTAAAGGCATCTATTCCGATATTTTGAATGCTGAGCACCAATTAATATAAAAGTGAACTGATTAAAATATCTCCCATTTGCTTTCTTGCTAGGACAGTTTTGTACTGCAGAAAGGGCCACAAACACTTATGCGGCCCTTTCTGTAATGCAGGATGTTCCGTTGCGCATTTTGTATTCCCTCGGTGAGAGTTGTTGTGAGAGGATGGTTCTGACCATCTGGTCCTCCCTGATTTTTTGCTTTTTGACCACCTGGTTTTTGACCTTTTATGTGAGGGAGCCTCCTAGTCGGGGACTCACCCACAGTAAACTCAAGGTAAAATGGACTGCGCGTGTTTACCGCCGGTGCCGCCTTGCTAAGGAAAGGCTGCAGTGGCACAGCAAGAGTAGGAGGCCCCAGGCTGGTTACACATGATCATGTGTGCATACACATGTGCACCCATGTAGGGCTGCACGGGAGCATTACTGGTGTGCGCACCCCAAGAACTGTGCTTAGGTAGTCTTGCGCAGACGGAACTATGTAGAGTGGGTGGTGACCCGGAGTAGGCCTCATGAGATGGGTGTACACATGTGCGGGAGTGTTTCATTGTAGGGACACTCCATTAAATGTCAATGGGAAAGGAAGGCCTAGGGTGCAACTCCAGTCCTCTGGGGTTCACCGAGACCAGAGTCACACCATTATGCACTGCAACCTGTATGAAAAGAATAATGCAGTAGGTTACAAAAGCATAGTTGTACATCTTATGGGTCATCCAAGAATAGCATCTTTCTCTGACTCAGCTCTAGATAAGGGCCCAGTATTGCTCTGTCCAGATGCTTGAGCAGGACCTTGCATCAATCAACCAGCTGTCATTCCGTGCCAGGAACTGGTCAGGGAGGCCTGGGAAGGAATGTCAGGGGGGAGGGGCTGAGTTCAGAGCACATGTGGCCCTAGCTCCTGGATGACGCCATTTTGAGGTATCCCAACAGACTGTGCAGGAAGGAGGGGACAGGGGAAAGGAAGTGATGTGGCACATCTGGATAAGCCAGAGGTACAGGCCTGTGGGACACTTCCGCCCCCACTTAAAAGGACCTACACAGGGGAGAGCTCTCTCTCTTGGCTGTGCTTCACTGCTGGACACTGGGAATGCAGATGGGCGTCATGGGTAACTGGAAGGAAGAATCCCTGACTGCCCCCCGGGGCAGGGACTCTGCCCCTGAAGGAATTCAGGCCCAGCGAGGCACATGTCCGCTTACCCCCCCCCCAGGACTAGTTGGGGAAAAGACTGGGCTGGGGCAAGGAGAGAGACATACTTAGAAGAAAAGGAGGGAACCCTAGAATCTGGGACCCTGGTCACACCTGGAGTGAAACAACATCAGAATCACCAAAATCGGCCATTGGGGGTCCGAGTTATCCCAAGGAGAAGGTCTGTGACCTTTGACCTATTTACGAGTAAGCGGCAAAGCACGTGGGGCTCTGCCGCTGCTCAGGTCGATGTCCCCGGGGAGGACAGGGCCCGAGAGCTGCCCCAAGAGGAAGAGGAGTTGGGAGAGTGCCATTGCACCCCCCGTGGCAGAAGAGGGGGCCCTGGACCCCATCCCGAGGCCCTGTGAAGTCTGGCCTGTTCATGGAGATGGGGGAAACGCCGTCGCGCTCCCCCTAGCCCCGATGGTGAAGGGACCCCAGACACCATCCCGAGGCCCCTGCGGCCGAAGTAAAGTCGGGGAGAGCCGTTGCGCTCCCAGTGAACATCCAGGAACGGTGCCCCGTACCCCAAGAAGGATGGCTGGGGGGCACCGTCGTGCCCCCACAAGATGGCTGCAAGCTGTGAATGGGACCAGTGGCCAAAGAAGAAGCCGGGGAGTTCCGTTGCACTCCCGGTGAAGATCCATCCCGGGGCCCCACCAGAAGCAAAGTCGGGGTGCCATCATGCCCCCCATGAAAATGGCCTGAGGAGCCCCAGACCCCAACCCGGGGCTCTATGAAGCAGAGTAAGTCAGGGAGCTCCTTCGCACTCCCCACAAAGGTGAGGAGGGGCCCCGGACACCATCCTGGGGCCCTGAAGATGCAGAGGAGAAGGTAGTAGTGCCGTTGCCATCCCCAGGTGGTCCGTCTGGCAGCAGCCACTGCATGCGTACGCCCCTAGGAGCGGGCAGACACCAAAGGAAGGGCTGGCTCCTTCAGCAGCACCTGGATGTGCTGGCCATGCGGGGACCTGGCGGGGGCAGCCAGGGGTGGGTTCCCTGCGCCGCCCTACAACAAGGGAGCATTTGCCAGGTGTGGGGGTGTCCGTGCGGGACCTTGCACCCCCAAGGCAGTACACCAACTCTGGTGGCATCGTGGCTCTTCCCGGCGCAGCGGGAGAGCAGATCATATCTTATGCACCATGCCCCACAATGCTTTGCAGGGCATCACTATTTTTGGGGCTCCTTGCCAGCTTGTGATGGCCCCAGGAAGATGGGGCCACCACCAACCAAGTGCCCATGGACAGGGGGAGCTGCAGGAGCAGCGCAGCCTCCCCCCAACGCAGTTTGTGTCCCCACCATAGGTTGGGTGGGAAAAAAGAATTGTGACCCCCCCCCCAGGGGTTCCAATGCAAGATGAGGCATACTCTTGTTGGGACTTTTGTTCTTTTTCTTGTGCGCCCTCTAGGGGTGTAGGATGGTATTACATAATGTTAATCAAGAGTAATCTGAAAATGATTTTAAAATAACCCAAAAGTGATCCTAACCTTTAAATTACTTAAACATGCTCCTTGTTGATGCTGATTTGAGTAATGAGACTGACGGCCACCTCTTCGCAAAGTAGATGTACTTAATTGCCAGATTTAGGTGCTCTCACTGTTTTGCCATGTAGGTGGTTGGATTATATTTCCCCTCGGGGAAGACATGAGTGATTACACAATGTCATCCAAGAGTAATTCCATCAATTTGTGTATATTTGTAAACTGTTGCATAGTATTGAGAAGTGTGTGTGTAATAAATGTACTTTTCCTTTATCAAAATGAAAAAACACAGACTGGACAATCATTTATTGAGTGTCATGCGTGTGTACTCGTAAATGGGGATTACCAGCCCACACCACCTCCCTTGATAAAGCCTTGGACTGCTCTGCAATGCTACCCTCTGAGAGTCCAGCGCTACAATGGAGTGTTTGGTTCCTGGTGGTGGTCGTGTGCAGACCCATTACTTATGCAGGCCACACAACTAATGACCCACCTTCCAACAGTTGTAGTGCATGTTCTTTTTGGATGTGGCTTTGTCCAAGGCAATTGAGGAAAAAATCTATGGCCACAGACCTGATGCAGGTAACATCAGCAGGAGATCTAAATGTGATGATTGTAACAGGAGAAGAGCTAGAGTTTCCTGGCCTGTCTTCCTACACGATGTGCACAATCAGGGATGTATTGCTCATAAGACACAGTGAACAATTGTAGGACAACCCTAGCGATGAGTGTCGTATGCCAACAGATACCTCACCATACTCTACTGAAAGCAGCTGTACCCAACTATTCTTCAGAAAATACATTTAATAGAGGGGTGTAACCAGTGCTTTAAATAGGTAGGTACTGTCTGGTACTGGGTACTTGCACTTCTTTAATTTGGAAGAGATAGTACCTGCACTTCTCAGCACTGCTGCAATACATTTAGTGGGAGAGTACCAGCACTTCTCAGCGGAAAACTGGTACTCTTGTTGGTGAATACCTGCACTTCCATGGTTCCATTTAAAGCAAGGGTGTAACACCCCAAAGACCCTCCCCCCCCCGAAGCTACGCTCTGGCCAGTAAAGTGTAGGCCTAGCAGATGTCTTTAAATATGGAGGAATAGATACCACACTGTAAGGGTTTAAAATGAGCTGGACTCAGATGTTTAGGACCAAAGCTCCTTTGTAAAGGTGCAAAGTACAGATGAATGTCTGACCAGGAGATGGGTAACTTCCTGTACCGTCTCCTCCTCCAACTGATTTCTGCATTCACAAATACACAATAGGACAGCCTTAAGATTTCATACCGAATATATTGTAGGCCAGGACGCAGGAGCGTGGAGAACTGAGATGTATCTTTATGTTTAAAGTTTAGTAAGACGGGTAACAACTCCAACCGGGACCCAAGCAACCTCCCCTAAAACTGTCATACCTCACACAGTAGTGAGAATGATACAGAGCCCCATTGCAGGATCCCCATGTCCCCATCACCAGGAAATAGGATGAAGATAGCTGGCTTGATGACATCTTCCTTAGTGGTTCCCATGGTTCGGGCAATGTTGGAATTGGCTGGGTATAGGGTCCGTTCCCACTTGCCCCTGTGTTAAGGTGCCTCTCCTGGCCATAGTCCGCCATCAACTGATGGCCTTGTCATTCCCCTAAGCACCCAAACTCCCAGACAGGTATACCGACTCCTGCATTGAGGTCTGCAGGTCTGAGAGAAACCTACCGGGCCCTCTGGTGTAAGAGAGAGAGCACGAACCGGGTTATGGGGTAACTCCAACACAGCTGCCTGGCAAGGTCAGAGAGAAATGGTTTATTTTGGCAGGGAATGCCCTAGTGCCCCTTTCTTCCCTCAATTATGTACAATATGTACAATCAGAGCAGAGTTTAGATTTAAGGAGTTTTGCATTAATTGAGAAAAGGGCACAATGTATTTCAAGACCTGTGCAAGTGTTGCAGACAGATTCTAGAAGGCATGACCAAATTAGGTTACTAAAAACAGTGTAGTTGACTAGCTATGCAGTATCCAAAATATCCAGGGGTGCCATTCCTCTTTCTCTCCATAGCAGTGTGAGTGTTGCCAGCACCACCCGTAGTGATTCACCACCTCACAATAGCCACGATGATATGGAATCCATTTTGCTAAAGACAGCTTGAGGTATTGCATTGAGGGAGGGACAGGATCCTGGAGACTACAATCATCCTTGCCATCGGACATTGAAACCGATCCTATTGTAAGAAGACCGTCTGCTTGCAACTTGGTAGGACAGTTGACAAAGAACTTCAGATCTGCAAATACTACCATGGCTGTTGACTTGGTTACATGTTCACGTTGGGGTACCACAGGATTTGTACGCACACACACACACCAGACTTTCAATATATATTTGGTTACTGTATATTTCGTTATGCCAGAATTACCTAATTTACTGAACATCAGCCAAACCTGTGTGAGCGGTAATAGTCCAGGCCTTTAAAAATGGTACAAGTATTTCCTATCTGGTAAAATGATAAAAAGCACAGAAAATGAGAAACTGTGTCCGATCAGGTAAGATCACATGACAAAAAGATGACCTAACAGAGGGTGGAGACCATTTGCTTGTATGGTAGACTTTCTTTGTAATCTAAATTTGGCATAAAATGTCCATAGAAAACTCTGATATATCCTATCTAGTTAGTCCTCTCCAGGTGGTTTTACTTGTAAGAGAGTAGTCGATAGTCAAGAGGCCAAACTCAGCCACTGTTATTTCCTCATTCTCTGTTTTGGCCTAGTAGGAAACTTGTCTGCACTTAATCATACTCCTAGTACTGTCGTTAGGAGTATTTGCTTGAGGTGGATAAGCCATGGGATCTTAGCCAAATATGTAAGTTCTAGCAACCACCCAAGGTTGCTCTGAATGTCGCTGCATTGGGGACCGACAGTTTGCAACTTACGTTAGTACTGAATTAGGATCCTTTCCTCGTAAGAAAATTGGTAATACTTCCTTCAGCTCAGGACATTAAACTGACTTTTGTGGCATTAGGTATTTATTTGGGAGTTATGTGTAATGCTAAACATCACCTTATGGTAACTTTATAGTGAGGTATTGCTCAACTACAGCATCCGACCTTAAAGAATTAGGGGAGACCACAAAAATACAAAGCACGACCCCCGCTCCAATATTATTAACTTGGCTAGCCCAAGCCTACATGGTGAAATGGAATTCTGAACCAGTTTATCACAAGCCTTTACTCAAATGCGGTCTTGGGAGCCAGGTATTCAAAAGTGTGCTGAAACTGAGGTGATTGGGGTGTGCTTTGGAGACTCAAAGAACTCCAGAGCTTTGGACTTTGGGCTTCCAGTGTCTGCCTCCATGTGTCTGTCATCTGAGGATGTGTGGTTGGATGAGGTGCAAGTTGGCTGATTTTAGGTTTACTGTGGTTGTACAGTGGAGACAAGGTTTTGAGCTTGTCCTTGGTTCCAGTAAACTTTGTGGATGGTGCAGATTATCTTCAATGTTATTCTCTAATCTTCCAGAAGCACTGGTTATCTTGTAGAGTAGGTCTGGTGTGCTTGTACTTCCACAAGTTGAGTTGCAGTTTGGTGCTCATTATTGTACCCTTTGTGATCTACCATTGAGCTTAGTAGGAAGCCACTTGGAGAAAATATTATCCGATGGTATTGTTAAGATGGACTCTGTTATTATAAATTCTTGCACACACAGCAGACCATCAATAATTACAGCTCTATTAGAAACCCAATTAAATCCTCTGTCTGGAGCAGAATGCAGAATGCAGAAGGCGTACTGCCCCATGAGAATAGAATGCGTGGCTTGGCGTGAGTTTGCAGTTGTACTTTGCCTTACGCGCTGCAGTCGCACAGGATAGCACTTGCGGCGTAGCATTCGGTGGTTATCTACAGTTCCATAATAAGCAGGCTCTAAATTATTCAGTTTACAGTATTATTAGCAGTCAATGTGTTATTGTCTGCTCTTCTGTTGTAGGACATTAAGCAGATATTCCCCTCCGAGAGTACTAATCCATTCATTGTCACGCGCTAGGCGTTGCCGATGAATCAATCAGCCATGCGGCGAGGAGATCTTTTCCACCTATCTTGTGCTGATGTAGCTTGGGTTTGTGTGCCAGCGTTGAATGTTTGTGCTTCATAATATGAGACTTCTTGCGTAGTCCCAGAGGGTTATCCCTGACTCAGAGCTTCACTTACCGTTTCAGACGCACCATGATACGAACATGTGCTCCACGTAAATTGATGTAAATGCAGTACTGCATCTTCTCGCTTCTGGGGCTTCCCTGCTCCTGGAACCTGCTGAGGAGTATTACTGTGACTGTTCCACCTGGCTACCTGTATGGACTGTAACCTCATTGAGATGTCTTGTAAGAATAAACTCACAAGGGTGGTCATTGCTGCTCTATAATTGGGAAGAGCCAAGGCAGCATTCCTGTTTGCCGCCTGATGATTACCTTCTCGTCTTCTCCTGGCAGGATTTTACTGCTTGATGTGAGCCACAAAGGATGATGACTGTAAAGCAGTGCATGTGTTTTACAATTTACGACTTATTACCACTCTAATTTGAAATCAAAGCACGCCTCTTGTCTTTCAGAAATATATTGATAGCAGTATGTGGAATATTCTAATACATCACCAAGTAGGTGGTGTCTCTGTTTCATCAAGTGAACAATCTGCTTCTACTTCATTGTAGTTCTCGTCAATTGTGAATACAAATAGTGTGCGGATTATGCGGGGTACGCAAGGTGCTGATTGGCCATCAACTGACCACACTTAAAGCTGCAAGAGCCACCGCTGGCTGCTCTTCAGCAATATTTTCTTGACTGCTTCTGGTGATCTAAAGGAAAGGGTTTTATGGCCTTTTATGTACTGGGAACTGTGACTGAACAAGCTAGAACGTTGGGAACCATGATCCAATTGCTTGGTTTGATGCCAAGCTATCAAACTATTAAATGGCTCTTGGGAGCGCCCACCGCTGTCCTCTTCAAGGGGAACTGTGTTGGTTCTTGATAATTTGTTGTTCGAGGTACCTGTACACAATGGAATAACTTCAATCGTTTTGAAGCTACCTCATAATGGAATATTTTGTGTGGGGTTGTCTACTCATGTCGAGCATGTGATTAGTGTACTAGAGGATAAGTTACGTCTCGCATTGAGATTTTAAACCACTCCTTGGCATCAGGATGTGCCTGATCCAATTGAAGTCAGTCTTGGACAATCCATTATTGAAGAAACTTTCTTTAGATCCTTTCATCATGCAGCTACTAGCCCCCTCACCAGTAATGGAGTCACAACTGTATAAAGCTGGATCGTGGCAGGATCTAGGAATTATGTGGACCATTTCTTGTCTGGATTTCTATATCACAGACGATGGAAGATGTTCTTCTTCCGGCCACAGTCTGCCTGCAGCTGACCGGAAAGTGGCATGGTGCTTGCACTTTGCCTCTCTTTGTGTTTGGTTGCAAATAGTTGAATCTTTATTGTCAGGAAGACTCAGGAATGACCCTACCTTGCATCAAATCTTATTTATGCAGTTGCTGCCATGTCATCTCACGTCCTAATTTATTTCTGTTCCAAAGGAGAGCATCCTCATGTCAAAGACACAAGGATCCCCCTTTAATGTGAAGGTTGATCGTAATGAGACGACTGCTTTGCGTAAGGCGTGCATGCTGCTAGTTTGGTAGCAGGCAAGTTGTAATGTATAATAGCATCTTTGTGAAAAGGGCTCTTTGAGATACATATCTTTCTGTGAAAAGTTGGTGCACATCCCTAATTTTTGTCCTTTGTATCGAAATTTTCATCCGCCTCTGTCGCGCCGCCCCAGAAGACTAAATCCCCCCCAAGCCAATCCATCCTTTAGAAGAGAAGTTAGGAGGAGAGGGGAAATAGCTCCCTATACCTGCTCACTCTTCCTCTCCAGCCTAGCCTATGCTGGTGCTCATCCTCCACTGGGTACCACCACTGCACCATGAGCACATCATATTGTCCTGCTGAATAGTCACATCATAAGGCATGATTGAATGCTTTTCTTGTGGTTGTTGTTTATGTTTCTGCCTGAAGAAAAATACATCATGGACCATTTCGACTTTTAAATGGTTCCTTGCTTCGAACCATTTAAATAATTTGCTTGATAGTGTACATGATTTATATTTATAACCTGCTTAAGAAAGCCTACACAACTTCTTCATTGTAGAATAACTGGATCTTTAACATATCTGCTTCTATTGGGTGCAAATAAGTTATATCATGTCTTATTACTGAAAGAGTGTTTGTCCTGCTTTTTAGATTTATAATGAGAAGGTAATGAATGTATATTTTGAGCCAATCTGGTTGTGGCTTAAAAACCCTCCTGAAACCCACAAATTTGGAACCGAGGGACACCAAATCAACACGGAATCTCTGGCATTAGCAACCACGACTGTCGGCTCCTACTTCTGCCCTGGTGCCACCTGTGTGAGTATTTCCATGGATCCACCATCAATGGGCTCAACGCTGAGGGCTTCCTGATGGAAAGAAGGGCGGGTACTGACTGGGCCAGGCTAAGATTCTCACCAAGGACTTCATGATCTTGTCCTGAACCTGCGCAAGAAGCAGGAGGGAGCTGTGCGCCTGTTTCTGAAGACATTGTGCTTTTTACAGCAGATGCAATAGCTCGGGTAACTTGGAGGTAGAACTTCACCTCCAAATATTACAGCTCGACAATATCGAGCACCAATTCTGAGCTGTGCAGGCACTCTATTATTACATGAGTTGTACAAATGGCATAACAGGTATATATATATATATATATATATATATATATATATATATTTTTTTTTTTTTTTTTTAAACATCTTACTTTTTTACTTTTTACTATTGGGGGGCACATAATAGATAACTGTGTAATATGCTGCAGTGTTGCCATAGAGGAGTTCTGGTGACATCATAAACCATGAGGCCAAAGGCCAGGTGTCCCAAGACGGCAATACTGGATCATATTACAAGTCACACATTATGTATTTTACACATTACAATTTATAGAAGCCTGGTTCCAGACTGCGAGGCACAAGAGTTGGAAGGCTCGCATGAAGCCAGGTTATAGACTGTAATACACAAAAAATGGAAGACGCACATCAAGAGAGGTTGTAAAATGTAACACACGAAAAGAAATGGAAGGTGCACATGAAGGAAGGTTGTAGACTGTAATACACAAGAAATGGAAGGCGCGCATATAGAAAGGTTGTAGACTGTAATACACAAGAAATGGAAGGCACGCATGAAGAAAGCTAGTAGACTGTAATACACAAGAAATGGAAGGCGCGCATGAAGAAAGCTAGTAGACTGTAATACACAAGAAATGGAAGGCGCAAATGAAGAAAAGTTGTAGACTGTAATACACAAGAAATGGAAGGCGCGCATGAAGAAAGGTTGTAGGCTGTAACACAAGAAATCGAAGGCGCACATGAAGAAAGCTAGTAGACTGTAATACACAAGAAATGGAAGGCGCTCATGAAGAAAGGTTGTACACTGTAATACACAAGAAATGGAAGGCGCGCATGAAGAATGGTAGTAGACTGTAATACACAAGAAATGGAAGGCGCTCATGAAGAAAGGTTGTAGACTGTAATGCACAAGAAATGGAAGGCGCGTATGAAGAAAGGTAGTACACTGTAATGCACAAGAAATGGAAGGCGCGTATGAAGAAAGGTTGTAGACTGTAATACACAAGAAATGGAAGGGCGTATGAAGAAAGCTAGTAGACTGTAATACACAAGAAATGGAAGGCGCACATGAAGAAAGGTTGTAGACTGTAATACACAAGAAATGGAAGGCGCGCATGAAGAAAGCTAGTAGACTGTAATACACAAGAAATGGAGGGCGCGCATGAAAAAAGGTAGTACACTGTAATACACAAGAAATGGAAGGCGCACATGAAGAAAGGTTGTAGACTGTAATGCACAAGAAATGGAAGGCGCGTATGAAGAAAGGTAGTAGACTGTAATGCAAAAGAAATGGAAGGCGCGTATGAAGAAAGGTTGTAGACTGTAATACACAAGAAATGGAAGGGCGTATGAAGAAAGCTAGTAGACTGTAATACACAAGAAATGGAAGGCACTCATAAAGAAAGGTTGTAGACCGTAATACACAAGAAATGGAAGGCGCGCATGAAGAAGGGAAGTAGACTGTAATACACAAGAAATGGAAGGCACTCATGAAGAAAGGTTGTAGACTGTAATGCACAAGAAATGGAAGGCGCGAATGAAGAAAGGTAGTAGACTGTAATGCACAAGAAATGGAAGGCGCGTATGAAGAAAGGTTGTAGACTGTAATACACAAGAAATGGAAGGGCGTATGAAGAAAGGTTGTAGACTGTAATACACAAGAAATGGAAGGCACTCATGAAGAAAGGTTGTAGACCGTAATACACAAGAAATGGAAGGCGCGCATGAAGAAAGGTTGTAGACCGTAATACACAAGAAATGGAAGGCGCACATGAAGAAAGGTTGTAGACTGTAATACACAAGAAATGGAAGGCACACATCAAGCCAGGTTGTAGACTGTAATACACAAGAAATGGAAGGTGGGCATGAAGGAAGCTAGTAGACTGTAATACACAAGAAATGGAAGGCGCGAATGAAGAAAAGTTGTAGACTGTAATACACATGAAATGGAAGGCGCACAAGAAGAAAGGTTGTAGACTGTAATACACAAGAAATGGAAGGCGCGCATGAAGAAAGGGAGTACACCGTAATACACAAGAAATGGAAGGCGCGTATGAAGAAAGGTTGTAGACTGTAATACACAAGAAATGGAAGGCGCACATGAAGAAAGGTTGTAGACTGTAATACCCAAGAAATGGAAGGCGCGCATGAAGAAAGCTAGTAGACTGTAATACACAAATAATGGAAGGCGCGCATGAAGAAAGGTTGTAGACTGTAATGCACAAGAAATGGAAGGCGCGTATGAAGAAAGGTTGTAGACTGTAATACACAAGAAATGGAAGGCGCACATCAAGCCAGGTTGTAGACTGTAATACACAAGAAATGGAAGGCGCTCATGAAGAAAGGTTGTAGACTGTAATGCACAAGAAATGGAAGGCGCGTATGAAGAAAGGTAGTAGACTGTAATGCACAAGAAATGGAAGGCGCGTATGAAGAAAGGTTGTAGACTGTAATACACAAGAAATGGAAGGCGCGTATGAAAAAAGGTTGTAGACTGTAATACACAAGAAATGGAAGGGCGTATGAAGAAAGCTAGTAGACTGTAATACACAAGAAATGGAAGGCATTCATGAAGAAAGGTTGTAGACAGTAATACACAAGGAATGGAAGGCGCGCATGAAGAAAGGTTGTAGACCGTAATACACAAGAAATGGAAGGCGCACATGAAGAAAGGTTGTAGACTGTAATACACAAGAAATGGAAGGCGCACATCAAGCCAGGTTGTAGACTGTAATACACAAGAAATGGAAGGCGCGAATGAAGAAAAGTTGTAGACTGTAATACACATGAAATGGAAGGCGCACATGAAGAAAGGTTGTAGACTGTAATACACAAGAAATGGAAGGCGCGCATGAAGAAAGGGAGTACACCGTAATACACAAGAAATGGAAGGCGCGCATGAAGAAAGCTAGTAGACTGTAATACACAAGAAATGGAAGGTGCGTATGAAGAAAGCTAGTAGACTGTAATACACAAGAAATGGAAGGCGTGTATGAAGAAAGCTAGTAGACTGTAATACCCAAGAAATGGAAGGCGCGTATGAAGAAAGGTTGTAGACTATAATACACAAGATATGGAAGGTGCACATGAAGAAAGGTTGTAGACTGTAATACCCAAGAAATGGAAGGCGCGCATGAAGAAAGGTAGTAGACTGTAATACACAAGAAATGGAAGGCGCACATGAAGAAAGGTTGTAGACTGTAATACACAAGAAATGGAAGGCGCGCATGAAGAAAGCTAGTAGACTGTAATACACAAGAAATGGAAGGCGCGCATGAAGAAAGGTAGTACACCGTAATACACAAGAAATGGAAGGCGCGCATGAAGAAAGGTAGTACACTGTAATACACAAGAAATGGAAGGCGCAAATGAAGAAAAGTTGTAGAATGTGATACACAAGAAATGGAAGGCGCGCATGAAGAAAGGTTGTACACTGTAATACACAAGAAATCGAAGGCGCGCATGAAGAAAGCTAGTAGACTGTAATACACAAGAAATGGAAGGCTCTCATGAAGAAAGGTTGTAGACTGTAATACACAAGAAATGGAAGGCGCGCATAAAGAAAGGATGTAGACTGTAATACACAAGAAATGGAAGGCGCGCATGAAGAAAGCTAGTAGACTGTAATACACAAGAAATGGAAGGCGCAAATGAAGAAAAGTTGTAGACTGTAATACACAAGAAATGGAAGGCGCGCATGAAGAAAGGTTGTAGGCTGTAATACACAAGAAATCGAAGGCGCACATGAAGAAAGCTAGTAGACTGTAATACACAAGAAATGGAAGGCGCTCATGAAGAAAGGTTGTACACTGTAATACACAAGAAATGGAAGGCGCGCATGAAGAATGGTAGTAGACTGTAATACACAAGAAATGGAAGGCGCGCATGAAGAAAGCTAGTAGACTGTAATACACAAGAAATGGAAGGCGCAAATGAAGAAAAGTTGTAGACTGTAATACACAAGAAATGGAAGGCGCGCATGAAGAAAGGTTGTAGGCTGTAATACACAAGAAATCGAAGGCGCACATGAAGAAAGCTAGTAGACTGTAATACACAAGAAATGGAAGGCGCTCATGAAGAAAGGTTGTACACTGTAATACACAAGAAATGGAAGGCGCGCATGAAGAATGGTAGTAGACTGTAATACACAAGAAATGGAAGGGGCTCATGAAGAAAGGTTGTAGACTGTAATGCACAAGAAATGGAAGGCGCGTATGAAGAAAGGTAGTACACTGTAATGCACAAGAAATGGAAGGCGCGTATGAAGAAAGGTTGTAGACTGTAATACACAAGAAATGGAAGGGCGTATGAAGAAAGCTAGTAGACTGTAATACACAAGAAATGGAAGGCGCACATGAAGAAAGGTTGTAGACTGTAATACACAAGAAATGGAAGGCGCGCATGAAGAAAGCTAGTAGACTGTAATACACAAGAAATGGAGGGCGCGCATGAAAAAAGGTAGTACACTGTAATACACAAGAAATGGAAGGCGCACATGAAGAAAGGTTGTAGACTGTAATGCACAAGAAATGGAAGGCGCGTATGAAGAAAGGTAGTAGACTGTAATGCAAAAGAAATGGAAGGCGCGTATGAAGAAAGGTTGTAGACTGTAATACACAAGAAATGGAAGGGCGTATGAAGAAAGCTAGTAGACTGTAATACACAAGAAATGGAAGGCACTCATAAAGAAAGGTTGTAGACCGTAATACACAAGAAATGGAAGGCGCGCATGAAGAAGGGAAGTAGACTGTAATACACAAGAAATGGAAGGCACTCATGAAGAAAGGTTGTAGACTGTAATGCACAAGAAATGGAAGGCGCGAATGAAGAAAGGTAGTAGACTGTAATGCACAAGAAATGGAAGGCGCGTATGAAGAAAGGTTGTAGACTGTAATACACAAGAAATGGAAGGGCGTATGAAGAAAGGTTGTAGACTGTAATACACAAGAAATGGAAGGCACTCATGAAGAAAGGTTGTAGACCGTAATACACAAGAAATGGAAGGCGCGCATGAAGAAAGGTTGTAGACCGTAATACACAAGAAATGGAAGGCGCACATGAAGAAAGGTTGTAGACTGTAATACACAAGAAATGGAAGGCACACATCAAGCCAGGTTGTAGACTGTAATACACAAGAAATGGAAGGTGGGCATGAAGGAAGGTAGTAGACTGTAATACACAAGAAATGGAAGGCGCGAATGAAGAAAAGTTGTAGACTGTAATACACATGAAATGGAAGGCGCACAAGAAGAAAGGTTGTAGACTGTAATACACAAGAAATGGAAGGCGCGCATGAAGAAAGGGAGTACACCGTAATACACAAGAAATGGAAGGCGCGTATGAAGAAAGGTTGTAGACTGTAATACACAAGAAATGGAAGGCGCACATGAAGAAAGGTTGTAGACTGTAATACCCAAGAAATGGAAGGCGCGCATGAAGAAAGCTAGTAGACTGTAATACACAAGAAATGGAAGGGGCACATGAAGAAATGTTGTAGACTGTAATACACAAGAAATGGAAGGCGCGCATGAAGAAAGCTAGTAGACTGTAATACACAAATAATGGAAGGCGCGCATGAAGAAAGGTTGTAGACTGTAATGCACAAGAAATGGAAGGCGCGTATGAAGAAAGGTTGTAGACTGTAATACACAAGAAATGGAAGGCGCACATCAAGCCAGGTTGTAGACTGTAATACACAAGAAATGGAAGGCGCTCATGAAGAAAGGTTGTAGACTGTAATGCACAAGAAATGGAAGGCGCGTATGAAGAAAGGTAGTAGACTGTAATGCACAAGAAATGGAAGGCGCGTATGAAGAAAGGTTGTAGACTGTAATACACAAGAAATGGAAGGCGCGTATGAAGAAAGGTTGTAGACTGTAATACACAAGAAATGGAAGGGCGTATGAAGAAAGCTAGTAGACTGTAATACACAAGAAATGGAAGGCATTCATGAAGAAAGGTTGTAGACAGTAATACACAAGGAATGGAAGGCACGCATGAAGAAAGGTTGTAGACCGTAATACACAAGAAATGGAAGGCGCACATGAAGAAAGGTTGTAGACTGTAATACACAAGAAATGGAAGGCGCACATCAAGCCAGGTTGTAGACTGTAATACACAAGAAATGGAAGGCGCGAATGAAGAAAAGTTGTAGACTGTAATACACATGAAATGGAAGGCGCACATGAAGAAAGGTTGTAGACTGTAATACACAAGAAATGGAAGGCGCGAATGAAGAAGGGGAGTACACCGTAATACACAAGAAATGGAAGGCGCGCATGAAGAAAGCTAGTAGACTGTAATACACAAGAAATGGAAGGTGCGTATGAAGAAAGCTAGTAGACTGTAATACACAAGAAATGGAAGGCGTGTATGAAGAAAGCTAGTAGACTGTAATACCCAAGAAATGGAAGGCGCGTATGAAGAAAGGTTGTAGACTGTAATACACAAGAAATGGAAGGTGCACATGAAGAAAGGTTGTAGACTGTAATACCCAAGAAATGGAAGGCGCGCATGAAGAAAGGTAGTAGACTGTAATACACAAGAAATGGAAGGCGCACATGAAGAAAGGTTGTAGACTGTAATACACAAGAAATGGAAGGCGCGCATGAAGAAAGCTAGTAGACTGTAATACACAAGAAATGAAAGGCGCGCATGAAGAAAGGTAGTACACCGTAATACACAAGAAATGGAAGGCGCGCATGAAGAAAGGTAGTACACTGTAATACACAAGAAATGGAAGGCGCAAATGAAGAAAAGTTGTAGAATGTGATACACAAGAAATGGAAGGCGCGCATGAAGAAAGGTTGTACACTGTAATACACAAGAAATCGAAGGCGCGCATGAAGAAAGCTAGTAGACTGTAATACACAAGAAATGGAAGGCTCTCATGAAGAAAGGTTGTAGACTGTAATACACAAGAAATGGAAGGCGCGCATAAAGAAAGGTTGTAGACCGTAATACACAAGAAATGGAAGGCGCACATGAAGAAAGGTTGTAGACTGTAATACACAAGAAATGGAAGGCACACATCAAGCCAGGTTGTAGACTGTAATACACAAGAAATGGAAGGTGGGCATGAAGGAAGGTAGTAGACTGTAATACACAAGAAATGGAAGGCGCGAATGAAGAAAAGTTGTAGACTGTAATACACATGAAATGGAAGGCGCACAAGAAGAAAGGTTGTAGACTGTAATACACAAGAAATGGAAGGCGCGCATGAAGAAAGGGAGTACACCGTAATACACAAGAAATGGAAGGCGCGTATGAAGAAAGGTTGTAGACTGTAATACACAAGAAATGGAAGGCGCACATGAAGAAAGGTTGTAGACTGTAATACCCAAGAAATGGAAGGCGCGCATGAAGAAAGCTAGTAGACTGTAATACACAAGAAATGGAAGGGGCACATGAAGAAATGTTGTAGACTGTAATACACAAGAAATGGAAGGCGCGCATGAAGAAAGCTAGTAGACTGTAATACACAAATAATGGAAGGCGCGCATGAAGAAAGGTTGTAGACTGTAATGCACAAGAAATGGAAGGCGCGTATGAAGAAAGGTTGTAGACTGTAATACACAAGAAATGGAAGGCGCACATCAAGCCAGGTTGTAGACTGTAATACACAAGAAATGGAAGGCGCTCATGAAGAAAGGTTGTAGACTGTAATGCACAAGAAATGGAAGGCGCGTATGAAGAAAGGTAGTAGACTGTAATGCACAAGAAATGGAAGGCGCGTATGAAGAAAGGTTGTAGACTGTAATACACAAGAAATGGAAGGCGCGTATGAAGAAAGGTTGTAGACTGTAATACACAAGAAATGGAAGGGCGTATGAAGAAAGCTAGTAGACTGTAATACACAAGAAATGGAAGGCATTCATGAAGAAAGGTTGTAGACAGTAATACACAAGGAATGGAAGGCACGCATGAAGAAAGGTTGTAGACCGTAATACACAAGAAATGGAAGGCGCACATGAAGAAAGGTTGTAGACTGTAATACACAAGAAATGGAAGGCGCACATCAAGCCAGGTTGTAGACTGTAATACACAAGAAATGGAAGGCGCGAATGAAGAAAAGTTGTAGACTGTAATACACATGAAATGGAAGGCGCACATGAAGAAAGGTTGTAGACTGTAATACACAAGAAATGGAAGGCGCGAATGAAGAAGGGGAGTACACCGTAATACACAAGAAATGGAAGGCGCGCATGAAGAAAGCTAGTAGACTGTAATACACAAGAAATGGAAGGTGCGTATGAAGAAAGCTAGTAGACTGTAATACACAAGAAATGGAAGGCGTGTATGAAGAAAGCTAGTAGACTGTAATACCCAAGAAATGGAAGGCGCGTATGAAGAAAGGTTGTAGACTGTAATACACAAGAAATGGAAGGTGCACATGAAGAAAGGTTGTAGACTGTAATACCCAAGAAATGGAAGGCGCGCATGAAGAAAGGTAGTAGACTGTAATACACAAGAAATGGAAGGCGCACATGAAGAAAGGTTGTAGACTGTAATACACAAGAAATGGAAGGCGCGCATGAAGAAAGCTAGTAGACTGTAATACACAAGAAATGAAAGGCGCGCATGAAGAAAGGTAGTACACCGTAATACACAAGAAATGGAAGGCGCGCATGAAGAAAGGTAGTACACTGTAATACACAAGAAATGGAAGGCGCAAATGAAGAAAAGTTGTAGAATGTGATACACAAGAAATGGAAGGCGCGCATGAAGAAAGGTTGTACACTGTAATACACAAGAAATCGAAGGCGCGCATGAAGAAAGCTAGTAGACTGTAATACACAAGAAATGGAAGGCTCTCATGAAGAAAGGTTGTAGACTGTAATACACAAGAAATGGAAGGCGCGCATAAAGAAAGGATGTAGACTGTAATACACAAGAAATGGAAGGCGCGCATGAAGAAGGGTAGTAGACTGTAATACACAAGAAATGGAAGGCGCTCATGAAGAAAGGTTGTAGACTGTAATACACAAGAAATGGAAGGCGCGCATGAAGAAGGGTAGTAGACTGTAATGCACAAGTAATGGAAGGCGCGTATGAAGGAAGGTTGTAGACTGTAATGCACAAGAAATGGAAGGCGCGTATGAAGAAAGGTAGTAGACTGTAATGCACAAGAAATGGAAGGCGCGCATGAAGAAAGGTTGTAGACTGTAATGCACAAGAAATGGAAGGCGCGTATGAAGCAAGCTAGTAGACTGTAATACACAAGAAATGGAAGGCGCGCATGAAGAAAGGTTGTAGACTGTAATACACAAGAAATGGAAGGCGCGCATGAAGAAAGGTTGTAGACTGTAATACACAAGAAATGGAAGGCGCGCATGAAGAAGGGTAGTAGACTGTAATACACAAGAAATGGAAGGCGCTCATGTAGAAAGGTTGTAGACTGTAATGCACAAGAAATGGAAGGCGCGTATGAAGAAAGGTAGTAGACTTAATGCACAAGAAATGGAAGGCGCGTATGAAGAAAGGTTGTAGACTGTAATACACAAGAAATGGAAGGGCGTATGAAGAAAGCTAGTAGACTGTGATACACAAGAAATGGAAGGCGCACATGAAGAAAGGTTGTAGACTGTAATACCCAAGAAACGGAAGGCGCGCATGAAGGAAGGTTGTAGACTGTAATACACAAGAAATGGAAGGCGCGCATGAAGAAAGGTTGTAGACCGTAATACACAAGAAATGGAAGGCGCACATGAAGAAAGGTTGTAGACTGTAATACACAAGAAATGGAAGGCGCACATCAAGCCAGGTTGTAGACTGTAATACACAAGAAATGGAAGGCGCTCATGAAGAAAGGTTGTAGACTGTAATGCACAAGAAATGGAAGGCGCGTATGAAGAAAGGTAGTAGACTGTAATGCACAAGAAATGGAAGGCGCATATGAAGAAAGGTTGTAGACTGTAATACACAAGAAATGGAAGGCGCGTATGAAGAAAGGTTGTAGACTGTAATACACAAGAAATGGAAGGGCGTATGAAGAAAGCTAGTAGACTGTAATACACAAGAAATGGAAGGCATTCATGAAGAAAGGTTGTAGACAGTAATACACAAGGAATGGAAGGCACGCATGAAGAAAGGTTGTAGACCGTAATACACAAGAAATGGAAGGCGCACATGAAGAAAGGTTGTAGACTGTAATACACAAGAAATGGAAGGCGCACATCAAGCCAGGTTGTAGACTGTAATACACAAGAAATGGAAGGCGCGAATGAAGAAAAGTTGTAGACTGTAATACACATGAAATGGAAGGCGCACATGAAGAAAGGTTGTAGACTGTAATACACAAGAAATGGAAGGCGCGCATGAAGAAAGGGAGTACACCGTAATACACAAGAAATGGAAGGCGCGCATGAAGAAAGCTAGTAGACTGTAATACACAAGAAATGGAAGGTGCGTATGAAGAAAGCTAGTAGACTGTAATACACAAGAAATGGAAGGCGTGTATGAAGAAAGCTAGTAGACTGTAATACCCAAGAAATGGAAGGCGCGTATGAAGAAAGGTTGTAGACTGTAATACACAAGAAATGGAAGGTGCACATGAAGAAAGGTTGTAGACTGTAATACCCAAGAAATGGAAGGCGCGCATGAAGAAAGGTAGTAGACTGTAATACACAAGAAATGGAAGGCGCACATGAAGAAAGGTTGTAGACTGTAATACACAAGAAATGGAAGGCGCGCATGAAGAAAGCTAGTAGACTGTAATACACAAGAAATGAAAGGCGCGCATGAAGAAAGGTAGTACACCGTAATACACAAGAAATGGAAGGCGCGCATGAAGAAAGGTAGTACACTGTAATACACAAGAAATGGAAGGCGCAAATGAAGAAAAGTTGTAGAATGTGATACACAAGAAATGGAAGGCGCGCATGAAGAAAGGTTGTACACTGTAATACACAAGAAATCGAAGGCGCGCATGAAGAAAGCTAGTAGACTGTAATACACAAGAAATGGAAGGCTCTCATGAAGAAAGGTTGTAGACTGTAATACACAAGAAATGGAAGGCGCGCATAAAGAAAGGATGTAGACTGTAATACACAAGAAATGGAAGGCGCGCATGAAGAAGGGTAGTAGACTGTAATACACAAGAAATGGAAGGCGCTCATGAAGAAAGGTTGTAGACTGTAATACACAAGAAATGGAAGGCGCGCATGAAGAAGGGTAGTAGACTGTAATGCACAAGTAATGGAAGGCGCGTATGAAGGAAGGTTGTAGACTGTAATGCACAAGAAATGGAAGGCGCGTATGAAGAAAGGTAGTAGACTGTAATGCACAAGAAATGGAAGGCGCGCATGAAGAAAGGTTGTAGACTGTAATGCACAAGAAATGGAAGGCGCGTATGAAGCAAGCTAGTAGACTGTAATACACAAGAAATGGAAGGCGCGCATGAAGAAAGGTTGTAGACTGTAATACACAAGAAATGGAAGGCGCGCATGAAGAAAGGTTGTAGACTGTAATACACAAGAAATGGAAGGCGCGCATGAAGAAGGGTAGTAGACTGTAATACACAAGAAATGGAAGGCGCTCATGTAGAAAGGTTGTAGACTGTAATGCACAAGAAATGGAAGGCGCGTATGAAGAAAGGTAGTAGACTTAATGCACAAGAAATGGAAGGCGCGTATGAAGAAAGGTTGTAGACTGTAATACACAAGAAATGGAAGGGCGTATGAAGAAAGCTAGTAGACTGTGATACACAAGAAATGGAAGGCGCACATGAAGAAAGGTTGTAGGCTGTAATACCCAAGAAACGGAAGGCGCGCATGAAGGAAGGTTGTAGACTGTAATACACAAGAAATGGAAGGCGCGCATGAAGAAAGGTTGTAGACCGTAATACACAAGAAATGGAAGGCGCACATGAAGAAAGGTTGTAGACTGTAATACACAAGAAATGGAAGGCGCACATCAAGCCAGGTTGTAGACTGTAATACACAAGAAATGGAAGGCGCACATGAAGGAAGGTAGTAGACTGTAATACACAAGAAATGGAAGGCGCGCATGGAGAAAGGTTGTAGACTGTAATACACATGAAATGGAAGGCGCACATGAAGAAAGGTTGTAGACTGTAATACACAAGAAATGGAAGGTGTGCATGAAGAAAGGTAGTACACCGTAATACACAAGAAATGGAAGGCGCGCATGAAGAAAGCTAGTAGACTGTAATACACAAGAAATGGAAGGCGCGTATGAAGAAAGCTAGTAGACTGTAATACACAAGAAATGGAAGGCGCGCATAAAGAAAGCTAGTAGACTGTAATACACAAGAAATGGAAGGCGCGTAAGAAGAAAGCTAGTAGACTGTAATACACAAGAAATGGAAGGCGTGTATGAAGAAAGCTAGTAGACTGTAATACACAAGAAATCGAAGGCGCGCATGAAGAAAGCTAGTAGACTGTAATACACAAGAAAAGGAAGGCGCTCATGAAGAAAGGTTGTAGACCGTAATACACAAGAAATGGAAGGCGCGCATGAAGAAAGGTAGTACACTGTAATACACAAGAAATGGAAGGCGCAAATGAAGAAAAGTTGTAGACTGTAATACACAAGAAATGGAAGGCGCGCATGAAGAAAGTTTGTAGACTGTAATGCACAAGAAATGGAAGGCGTGTATGAAGAAAGGTAGTAGACTGTAATGCACAAGAAATGGAAGGCGCGTATGAAGAAAGCTAGTAGACTGTAATGCACAAGAAATGGAAGGCGCACATGAAGGAAGGTTGTAGACTGTAATACACAAGAAATGGAAGGCGCACATCAAGCCAGGTTGTAGACTGTAATACACAAGAAATGGAAGGCGCGCATGAAGGAAGGTAGTAGACTGTAATACACAAGAAATGGAAGGCGCGAATGAAGAAAAGTTGTAGACTGTAATACACATGAAATGGAAGGCGCACATGAAGGTAGTAGACTGTAATACACAAGAAATGGAAGGCGCGCATGAAGAAAGGTAGTAGACTGTAATACACAGGAAATGGAAGGCGCGCATGAAGAAAGGTTGTAGACTGTAATACACATGAAATGGAAGGCGCACATGAAAAAAGGTTGTAGACTGTAATACACAAGAAAGAGAAGGCGCGCATGAAGAAAGGTAGTACACCGTAATACACAAGAAATGGAAGGCGCGTATGAAGAAAGCTAGTAGACTGTAATACCCAAGAAATGGAAGGCGCGTATGAAGAAAGCTAGTAGACTGTAATACCCAAGGAATGGAAGGCGCGCATGAAGAAAGGTTGGGGGCCGTGCTACCCAGCGGTTGATCAAAGGTATCCCGGGTGCTACGGAGCTTGAGGCTGGGTAGGTTTGGAGTGATGTATTTTAGAGGTGCGGGAGATGTGACGTGTTAGGGTATATTTATTGTGTAGAATACCAGGGCCGAGCCAGGCACAGCACAATGATCTCTGCTCCCCTTAAATCTGGGTGGTTTAAGTACCCCAACGCTCCATCATCTTTGCTCTGACCCACGCTGGAGCCACCGAGAGCAGCAATGGCCGCCGCGCACCATCCGCGGCTCATTGCGTGGAGATCTCGCCATAATCTGCTTCATGTTTTACAGCCTTTTGTTTACTAATTAAATGTTGCCGCCAACTGTTGGCTCAGCGCCCTGAATATCTTCGGGGATTACATTCGCCTGCCTGTTTTTTTCCCTTTTTTGTTCTCACATCTTGGATCCCTTTGCTTGGAAGACACAGCCAGACTTGGCGAGTCTCTTCAGCTATTTTTAGGCTCTCAAGGAATGATTTCTGAGCTGTGGAACGAAGATCTCAGTGCATTCAAATGAGTACTACGGATTCACTCATTTGCACTAAGCCTTTCGATATCCCTTCATGTTTATGAAATGGCTAAAGTTATGGAGTCTTGCCAGACTTGGAAGATGAAGGAAGCGAGGAGAACCCAGCGCTGCTCTTCTGCTCTGAACGTGCATCAGCTAAAGCTGTCGCGACTCTTTCGCGCCAAGATGCAGCGACTGAGCTTCCGTAGTTTGGGAGGGTGGAGTTTCATCTGCATCCTCCAGCTTTTCTCCCTGTACTTGGTCTATCCATCCTCTTATCCCGAGGTACCACTTTCTTTGTATTTTATGGACACAGCAGCCTCAGTCCAACATGAACTATTCTTGTGCGGAATGGTTGCCAGATCCAACATGGGGTTGCCTTTTAGCTGTCATCATCCAATGTCCAACGCTATGTTCCCCAGGTGGATGGAAATATCGCTCTATTCCCACCCTTTCAATGGTCTCCATCACAGGTGAGTAATGGATGTTTCGCTGTGTCAGGATGCAGGGGTAATTCACAAAGCCTTTACGAGTACCTGAAGTGGTACTCCTGAAGTACTGCTTCACACACTCATAAATGCCTTTGTGACTTGACCACATAGTTTCCAATATGGACGAGTATGAAAACTGGCTTTCAGGTGGGTCAAAAGAGTAATCACACGCAGCCCCCAAAGTCAAACCTCGAATCTAGGGTTTGCTTAAAGATTGAGTTTTCAGTATGTGAAGTAGTACTCCTGTAGTACTACTTAGAGTACTCAGAAATGTTTTTGTGAGTTAGCCATGCAATGTATATTGTTGCGACCTTATGAGGGTCAAACCTCACCTTGCGTCTGCCTCATCATCGTAGAGTTTTATAGTTACGTGTGCCTTCGCAACTCTCTCACCCACTGTGTAAATGTTCATGTTGCTTTCTATTTCATCTGCCTTTGTTGCTGCGTTACTACCCGTGTAAAGTTAATGTCAGCTGTGATTGAATTGCTGCCACAGCTAGATATAGGACTGACTAAATGTACAGCACTCTGAAACCTGGATAGGTAGAGTTTGTGCTGTATAATACAATAAATAAATAAATAAATGAATATGCTTTAAATTGTTAGCACTTCTTATGTTATCCTATTCAGTGATGCTCAAAGTACGGCCCGCGGGCCGCATGCGGCCCGCATGACCATTATAGGCAGCCCCTGGTCAACAGCCGCAATGAGCTGCTTTTTACTCCACTCAGCACAAACATTAAAAAAAGGTTGACTAAACGGGCTAGCGTTTATTTACAGGTTAATTGAAGTTTAAAAAAGGACTTAACTAGGTTGTCCTGCATCACTTTACTTTAGGAACTCTCTCAGTTTTAAAGACAACCTGCAGCAAAAGTGTAAAAATATGATGTCCCTTCACTTCAGAATTCAAAAAGTGTACTTTATTAGCATTAGAACCGTTTTATCTTAGTAAATCAGAGTATCAGTGCATTGAGAAGCTTTTTTAAAGTGTCACGTTTTTAAGCATGAATACAGACACAATCATTCGTCCCCCACCCTTGCAACAATGGCAATAGTGAACTAACAGGCAAGTGAGTTGTTATGTGACCCTTTGGGTGGCTTGGGTTTGTGTTATACATGAACAACAATATAGTTTATTAAATCAAACACAGTAGAAAGTTTCATACAGTGCGCATCCTGAACTCCTGTATTTCGAGCCCTCATATGTGATAATGGAGGGGAAAGTGGAATAGCACAATCGCATAGGATCAGACAATTTGGTAAAGTGAGGAAACTAGGATTAATCCTAGATTTTCTGGTTTCACATTGTGCAATTCAGCCACTAGATGCTCCCCTAAACCCACCTTACCTCCAACACACCCCTAACCACCCCCAAGCATGCCAGCCACCCTGTTGGCATCAGTGCAGCCCTCGGTCACATCACAGATCAGAAGTTTGGCCTTGGGAAAATATTTGCGAGTATCCATGTCCTATATTGGTTGATCATGTCCCCTTTGCTTGCAATCATCATATTTGTCTACTTTCTTCAGAGAGGCCGGGACATCTGGGAACTAGGAAAGGAGGAGAGAAGTTGTATAGGGTGTAGCCAATGTATACTCGTGTAAGCCTATGTATGTGTGCCTGTGTGTATGCAAACACAACCTGTATCTAAGTGTGCTTCTATCACAGTGCACTTACACATAGGCACTCTCACATGCATACAGAGTCAAGGTAGCTCTGCCACTCCATGGCATGGCCAAGTGCAAACATAAAGAGTTGGAACATCTTGCTGGGCATCGTTTACCACAAAGGTGGACAAAATCGTACCGCTTCAATGTACAGGAGGGTCAGCTCTTACACTGTGCACTACAAACATCAGTAGAACCGAATAGCTTAACCGGTGTCCTTAAAATATGACCTCATAGTTTAGATACCCTTCATTTCACAAGAGCAGTAACAATTTAGGTTTTGTTAGAAAAGTCACAGTTTTGTAAAATCTCTAAAGTAAACTTTGGTCCGTGCTGGCATGATATGATGTTGTTACGTTCCATACGTTGGCCGAGTGTGTTAATGCATCTCCTGTTGAGCTCCCACCGCTTGCAATGTAGGTTGGTAGAGGGTATAGGTTGCCATTACAGAAAACGTCAGAACGAAAAACTTATGTTATGTTAAGTTACTCAGCTACATAGAGTGCACTTTCACCAATTACGTGATCACTTAGCGCTTTGGAGCAGAGCTTGTTTTTGGATGTGGCTTTGCGTTGACGCTGGAGCACTCTGGGAGAAGGTCCAACTGCATCCCAAGACCCAGTGAGTAAATGCTGGCAAATTCCTTTTTCCTTGTGGATGAGCTCTTGCAACCTACCTTCCAAACCCATGTGGAGTTGACATCTGCAGGTTGTCTACAGTGTGTTTTGCAGTGGGGGTGCAGGTCTTCTGACCCTCTGCCTAACCTGAATCTTCTGTGGACATGTGGTCCACCACTTGAAATCCCATGACACCCCATACTGTGTGAGCTAGTTAATGTACTTTCTATGTTTTCTTGGGCTTTTGTCCTAGTGGTACAGAATCATGAAATCACCTGGTTAGTTGTCTTTTTCTAAGTCTTGATAAGACATATAAGTAGAGTGGGCTAGTCTTTTCTGAAGATATGGAATTAGTTGCCTCTCTGGCTAGGGGTACTCAAATAGTTCTTGGGGGTTTGAACAGCGCAGTCTGGTCTCTCGACCCCAGTTCTGTTTCCCTGCAAACAAGTTCCCTTTGTGGTTCCAAAAGCCTGATTTTCATTCTCTCATCCCTGCTGCCAGGGTGTTTAGTCTAATATGGTTTATTTGTGTGAAGCTTCTCCTTCTTGCACCCCCTGATACTGTTGTTGCTATTGCCCTGCCCCCACTCTTATTCCTGGGTGATTGGCCACACCCTGAGGTCTTTATAAGGTTTACACTGTTGTGCCTGCTTGGAGTAATTGGGTTCTGTTCAGTGGTGGGATAGAGTATTCAGTGGATCTTGAGATGTTGGGATGTTGAGTGATGGGGATGTGGATGGGTGAACTGTGGGTAGTCTGTCCCATAGGAGAGAAGCAAAGTAAGCATGGGAGATAATGTTGCAGCTCTAGAATCATCACTTCTTGACTAGGGCTGTAGGAGAGAGACAAGGTAGGCAAACACCATTCCCTTGGTCTATCTATTGTACACTTAACCAAATTACCATTAACTTGTGAATTACACAAAAAGACGTTTATCATGCCAACACAGGCTCACCTATCAGGAAGTTGGAACTTTCAATTGTATTTATACAACCCACACAAGATTTATTATCAGTCATTTTCAATAATATAGAAAATATATGTTACTCAGGAAAGTGTTTATTGGACCCACCCAAGAGCAATTATCAGTGATAACTTGGGAAATGACATAGCACTCAGGAGGAAAGGGTTTATAGAAACTAACCAGGAATGATTATCAGGAGTGAGAAGATTTTATTGAGGACAGTGGCTTAGCTTCCCTGTTTCTTGACCGAGCTCTCTATCATGGGTGTTTCTTGACTATTGTTATTGGTGTACACACGTGTAGCGTTCCATTATAATCCACCTATTGTAAAACAGGTGCACCCAGGATGTGCTGTGCAAACTGGCTTAACACCATCATATTAACTAAGTGACACCAGTGGTCACTCACCAATAAATTACCTCCTTTCCACGTGTGTCCTACACATTCAAAATGGGACCTTAGTGCACTCCTGGCTAGTTTAGAAGGTTCCTGATACGGTGTGGTGGTCGACAAGAGCAGGGGTTAAAATCATGTGATAATGTGGTGTGCCCATCACTGTTTTGAACTTGATGTTGCTGACCTTTCGCAGAACAAATTAGCGCAGTCCTTGAAGTCAAGACAACTGTCCATTTAACACCCAGCTGACACCAAAGAATCAGCAAAATTTGAAGTATGCCAGTCATCAAATCTCACCTTTGTGTGGTAAACCAAAAATATCACCACTAACCCAACACACTTTCAGTATCTGTGGTTTGTTCTGCTTACACTGGGCTGGGCCTTAACAACTGTGTGATGCGGACACAATGCATTGCGGTCCAGGCGGAATGTTCTCGCCTACGCTGATTCTTCTCTCCCACTTCAATGACGTAGCAGTAACCCTGTTCTTTGAGCGTACCACTGTGGTCACCCTTGCGGCTGGCATTCTATTATACCTCTTTGCATACCATCTGTCGCGTCACTGGAAAGCACACCGGGGCTCTTCTAGAATCACAGCCTGCTGAAGCACAATTTTAACAGTTTTCCTTTGTAATCGGTGCTACACCACCTGACCCTCAGCGCGGAGTCCAGCGGGTAGCTGAGAAGCCGACCCAACAGCCTTGTCCAGTCAATTCAATGGCGGGACCACATCAGTGATGTCGGGCACTCTTCCGTGAACCTCGGCTGATGTTAACTATGGTGTTGAGTTGGTAGCCTTAAACTCACTTCCAGTTGTTCGCTTGTTGCAAAATGGGAGCAACGAGAGAAGATTTGCAGAAAGTATGTAATTAGCATATCAGCCACCCCTAGTACAGCAGCAACTGCCATCTCTAAGAGCCTAAAAGATCCATCCAGCCCCCCTTTCTGGCACTTATTTATCTCATCAGTACCAGTTCACTGAAACATTCCCAGTAAGACACCACACCTACATATGCTTCTAGGTTCTGGTACATTACCAGGCCCTTTCCAGAGGGCTGAGATGGATTACTTGCTAAGGGCCCGAAATGGGAGCTCTTTTAGTTCCTTGCTGGCAGTGGTTTAGCTTGTCCTTGGATGAGCAGAACTTCTGGCTCAAGGCCTTTCAAATCCTAATAGGGTCAAGCAGGGGAGTCATCCTTTACATCCAACGTGCTTAACCACAGAGCGCCGGGATGGGATGTGAAGTAAAAGCGCAGTGAAGGCAGAGAGATATGATGCTCAAGTCTGCCCATGGGCTACTGATGGTCCAGGAGTGAGTGGTGCAATGTTCAGAAGGGGTGGTGGCATTCTTCTTCTAGCTTCCATATGGCATGTTTCTCTTCGGGATCGCAAGGCTTCTCTTCGCAGTCCCTGAGAAGGTCCGCCCTATATAGGGCGAGCAGTCTGATGTGCTTACACCGATGGCACCAAGACGTCTGCAGGGACATTGGTGTAAGGCTGCAGCCGACACAGCCGTCATGGGTACCACTGATGGAAACACAGCGGGCGGCCCGACTCCAAATAGAGGCAGGGTCCTCTGCCTCGTGTGTGGTGCAGGACTCTTCCAGCACACCTACATGAGGCCCTTAGTCCGTCTGATGTGTCATCAACAGAAGTCACATCCAAACTGATGTGTTATGTACAAGGGTTTACACGCAGCATCCTCTGATGAATGGCAGAAACCAAGAAACGTGTCAAGAGATGTCTAGGACTGACTGAGCAAGTCGGTAACTGCTAAAATTATTGAAATGTGAGTAAAGTGAAGAACAAACATGACTGAACTGTGAGGAGATGAAACTGCATCCACCAAGAACACTGTAGAAAGACTAGTACAGCAGTTACTATTTAACCAGGACTCAACTGAGTACTGTGCATTTTAAGTGGCATTTCCTGTTCCAGGAGGATGGTTTGAGAATCTTCCTCCATGTCCGTGTGGTAACACTTCTAGTCACAGCACTTTGCAGTTTTGAACTCTTTTGCGCACTTTATAAATCCTCAAGAGCTAAGTTCCCGGGGCCCCTACTCCCTACGTGCAGATTTAATTCGTATCAAGAAGGTTTTAGATTTTTAATACATTTTGAAACCCCTGAAATCTGCCATGCGTCGTAAGCTTCATGAGAGAGGCACTTTCTATTAGGAAGCGATGGGACTAAGATTTCCTCATAATATGATCTGACTTGGGGTTCCCTCTATTTTAATTCGATGAGGATGCTGCTGTATTCACTGAATGATGAATTGAATTTATGACTGACTGACTTACTAGACAAGATGAGGTGTGGACCCCACCCCGAGAGAATTGAAATACATATTCCCCATCGCACGCGGTGTCTACTGCAGATCTGAAATACACCGGGCTCATCCGCCTGCCATGTTCCCCTGACAGACCACGAGCTCTCTTTGTCATTGCACGGCTGTGTGCATCAAGGCTGTAACAAGGTGACTCGATTGCAGTGTTACCACTCGCGGTGAGTCACCACCGACTGCTCAGTGACACGTCCTAATGAAGAGCTTTCACGGGAGAGGCGAGGCTGGGACTGACTCCAGCATGTGAGGGATGGGTCAGCTTCTCTGCGTCAGGGAGCTGGGCCGCAAAGCGCAGGCTTCTAATTCAAATTATGCACGGCTTTCATGTCTTTTTGTTAAGATGGGTTTGGATGAAATCACCGAGGCCCTCTAGGTAACAAACACCTGCAGCTGGTTCTCGGACACCTGGGTCTATAAATGGATCCATCGATTAGAGCTGGCAGTGCAGGGGGGCACTAGGGGTCCCCTTGGCAGGTGCAGTGTCCAGGCGCACCCTGCTCTGACAGGGATCTGAATGAAACCTTGGGCTGTCAGCCTTTGTTAAGGGTACACGTCTTCTGCTTTTATTCCCCTTGCCTTGGCCAGCAAACCGACCACCTCAGTTTTTATTTGAGGGGCCACGAAAAGAAATCTGTAGGTGGATTCTATTTCATGGTGTTTGAAAATGGAAAAATTTAACATTTCTGCAAAAATTGTGCTAATAAAACACGGCAACCACCGTGTCCCTGTGTACTACCACAGTAACAGACAAGACAAGTTGTGGGATGGAGGACGGGGGTGAGATCCCTCTCGTATTATATGGGAGGATGTGTTTTTGATTTTCACCGGCTGGAGGTCATTTTACAGCAGTGCTGGGCAATCTTGCACTGATATTTGCATGGGTAATTAGTCCGAAAAAATCCACATTTACAGTCTCACCATGGTGTAATAGTTGCTTACTGTACCTGTGGGTTCAGGGGTACATCCTTCAATAAAAGTTAGGGATTTGCTACACAATTTGTATTCATTAACGGATGTTTTTTATTCAGAAGAGAGGCAGGGAAGCGAGCTAGTTTTAAATTATTTCATGCTCATATTATTTTTATTAATATAATTATCTTACTTAGCTAACATGCCAAGATTCTGGCTTTCGTGTTTTTTTTGTTTTATACATTTGAGTGTGTAATTTCAGGATACGGTTCAATGTATAGGTTTTGCACCTTGTCCCAGATTGGCTTGGATATGGTGCAGCATTAACTGTGAGCACATACATTTGTGAGTGCAAATTGACATCCGGCCACTAGAAAACGTGGCCTTAGACTTGTAAGTTGAGTTCAGCTTTGGTGCACAAATAGCTTTGCGATTTGGGCCCAAAGTGAGTGTGGCTATTTAAGCAGCGTCCTTCGCCTAGAGCTCAGCACAGATAAACCCCTTCTGAATGACTTCCTTCCGCTTGCCCTGATCGTGTTTCGGCGTGATGCTCCCCTCGGTGGTCGCCTCTAAGGGGATTTGGAGCGGACAGATTTGCATAGAGAAGAGATCATGGTAACTGCTGATGAAGAACGGGCCACAGGGTCTCGGCATTCCTGCACATCACTCCGAATTAATAAGAGAGCCGTGGGGCGCGCAAGATGTATGGAAGAGCCCCGCAGCACTGCTGACCCAGCAGGAAACCACAGCCCGGCTGCGTGGGGCAGTGTCCCAGATGCAGACAGATGGTTGGCTTTCGCTCATCACTCCGTAATTTAGACTGGACCATTTTTTAAACTTAATAGCTCTGCTGATTGGGTTACTCTCGTCCTGGGCTTTAACTGAATGATCCTAAAATGCGTGAATGCTTTAGAATTATAGGCACGCGCGTTTTATGGACAGGAGCCTATGATACAGACGTGCATGGGTTTTCAGCATTCCAGGCAACAATATATTTTGCCTCTGGAGCGCTCCATATATGCGGGATAAAGACATTTGTTTCCGGTCTTTTGCTGTGATCTAGTGCCATAAAGAGATGACGCCAAACATTGTTTTGTGGGAGCACCGACCCTGTGCAGATTCCATTTTATGCATATATGTGTAGTCAGCAGAGAGACTTGCAAAGAACGGGACTTGTTCATTTCCCAGAAAACAAATACCCACACAATGCCTAACGCAATCAACGGGCAAGTCCAAGGAAACTAATCCATACAATAGAGTTGATGACATTGATAAGATATATTTTTGACAGTTACTCTTACAATGCAACCGTTGATTCCTCAACTTGTGTGGGGCGATACATGTTACCCACCGCTTCCTCCAGCTCTGCAGTCTGATGAGGCAGACCGGCAGGGGTGACTTCTATGCAATGGCGGAGGAGCGTCGCCCCCCTGCCCAAGAGCCAGGAGATGAAAAATAAAAAGACAGTTACACTATTAGCTGTCTCAGCCAGCAGTGCAGGGAGGGGCAGGGCTGGGCCATGAGAGGCAGTAGGTAGGAGGGGGAGTGGAGTGCACCTAAGTGCGCATGTGTGTTTGGCCTGCCGGCTGAGGCCGGCCAAACACACATGCGCACTTAGGTTTCTCCAGCCCCGGCTGTGTTGAACAGCCGGGCTGGAGAAACTGAACAGACCCGAGGGCTGTGTCTGAGAGGCAGTCCAAGCTGCTCAGACCAATCCTGGCACTGCTAGGTTTAGCATGAAAGCAGCACCAGGAGTGCTGGGGAGCCTGTGCTGTCCCAGCGAATGCTAGGACACCACAAGAAGAGGAGCGACGAGCGAAGCGGCAGGAGTCGGCAGGAATGTTACGTTTTTTGTGTTTTTTTGTTTTCCCCTGTCCCTGTAGTAACCCCACCCGCTCCTCCCCCTCTTCCCCACCCTCCTTGACATTTGCAGCGGCCGCTTCTGCAGACCGGCCTCATTCTGCCTCTCTTGAAAATGTGCCCTTATAGGCATATCGCCTTGCCCCCTCCACTCTAAAAGTGGGACTGTCCTACGACATTCAGTCGTGACCACTTCTAAAACCTACTAGTAAATCTTCAGATCCCTAATTTAATATTTATTTTACATTTTTATAAAGCACAGTTCTTCAAAAATTGTGTCAGCGTGCTGTACACAGAGACGCTAGGTATTTTTACATGAAAAGTGCAGAACAGCTAGAGAACTGAAGGGTAACAACGATGGAAAATGTGGGGTATGTAACAAGGGTAAGAAAGAGGCCTAACAGTCAACAAGCAGAGATTTGGGATATGACAGAGAGAAAAGTAGCAAAAACAGGATTGGTGATAAAGCGCATGTGGCTTGAAAGGGAGGCCAGAAGTCCTAGGGGATGAGCGATATCGGAGGTGAGGGAGAGATCTGTATGTGGAAGAAGACAATAGGAAGGAACAGATGGAGGGGGCTAGAAAGGAAAGAGGCGAGGAGACAAGTTAGGACACGATTGGAGTCACTTGTTGAAATCGCAAAATTAATCGTTTTACAAAACTTAAAAAATTTGTGAGTTCATGGGCACTAACCCTAGCATACTTGTCTGAAGACATTTAAATACATCTTAGATGTTCTTTAATATACACTGTAGCCTGAAAGAAGTTAAGGAGGCAACAAATATGGCAAGCAAAATGGCAATTGATTACAGATACCTTCAAAGCCCACTTTTCTGAACCAGGACCAAAATGGCAAGTAAATTCGGACATCATTCTTAAATAAAGCACACTTGAGCAGACCAGAACGATTGCATAATACATGCGACAAGCAATGCTACTGTTTACAGGAAAAACATAAAAACTGCATTTACACAGAAAGTGTGGTCATAAAATTCACCGCCCACTCTAAATCTGGCCTTAAGGCTTTAGTGATCCTTTTCTCCCGATAACACACTTAATATTACAGCACATGGCACTTACGGGCATCCTCAAGGGCCGCATCCTGTAGGATATTCCGGATTTCCACATTAAGATTCGTGAAATAAATCTACATAAATTGGATACAAATGTCTGTATATTTGCATATTCTTTGGCTATGCTTAAAATCTGATGTGATGAGGCCGTTGAGGACAATTTTCAAGTACCTGGGAAAAAAGGCACAACATTAACACTTTCTGTATGTTCTAGAGATTTAATCTGTGGGCCTCTTCCTTTAACGAGATTTAATTCATTCCAGTGGAATGTACAAACTTTGAAAACCCAAACAGTGCAGGATTCAAATTTGGGATGCCGCCTAATTCATATCAGTGCTTGGATAGTCCCCGATGGAAAGAAATGTGATTCCCTCACTGCTGCTGGTGAATAAAGTGAGGCAGCAGGAGTCCCCTTTTTAGGGTCGAGCGCACAAGCGCTCTGGCCCCTGTTGTAATCTCTCTGTGGGCTTTTAACCACGCCCATCAGTTTGATTGGTTCATGGGCTTGCCTTTTAAAATTCGCTTGATTTAATTAGTGAAAGGCATGCATACATCATGCCTTTTCCGGTGTTTAGCCCTCCTCTAGAGCATAGATAAACTACTGAAAACATATGAGGTTCTGTGTTTTCCGAATGGCTTATGGACTACTTTTTCTCTTAATTTCCTACGCAACGCATTCTTGCTGGGCAGTAGTTGAGCGCTTTGTATGACATCGACCCTGTTACATGGATAACTGCACTTTTGCCAATAGGTTTGACTGCGAGTGAACTTCTGTTTCATTTTCTGTGCTTCCTTCATGCTCATGGGGATGTCAGCTCGCTTATGTAAAACTGTTTTACTTTTACTTTTCAGTTTATGTGGCAAGGAATATTCGATTAGGAGTTTACCATGCTAATAGCCCTAACTCGAGCAAATGCGAGACCCATTGCATTGCAAATGCTTGTTGTTCACAGGTCTGACCCTGGCTGAGGACATCACAGCACTAACTGGCCTCTGAACCCAAACATCTCCCCGCCTCCACCAATTCATCAGTTTCACGCACAGCTTAGCTCCATCACTCTGGCGCCAAGTTGTTTGTTGGAAGTGGGGAGGGGGGATTTGTGTGTGGCAGCAAGAGTGTGACAGAGATGGGGCAAGGAAGGGGGCTACTGGGATGTTACATTGCATGCAGCATGTTAAACAGCTATTTAAAGCACTTCAAACTGAAGCCAAGTGAGAGGGGTGTGGCTGTGGCATGACCTTATAGCAGAGGTATAGCACCGCTCTGTGCTATGTATGCTATGTGCTATGTATACTATGTATGGTATGTATAGTACACCTCTGTGCTATGGCAGAGCTCTGTGCACCCATCTGAAGGCTGGCACCAGGGCTGGCTTTTGCGCTGGTGGCACCCTGTGCAACAGTCTTTTTTGGCACCTCCCAACCTATGACCACCTCCTCGGATTCACTCACTCCCCCCGGAAAATGTGCCTCTCATCTCTCCATGGCCCCCTTTCACATACAGTTCATTTGTTTTAAAACGCTTGTACATATTTAAGGTTGTCTGCTTAGTCCACAGAATCATCTGCTTAGTTCAAACACATGGCCGTGAAACACTGTGGGGGTTTGCACTAGCTGACAAGTACCAACTCTCTAAAAATCCCTTTCAAAAAAATATTTTTCTGGATGTGCCTCTAAAATATGGAAATCGATACCTCCGGAAATTTGGACTCTGTCCTCCCTGCCAGGATATAAACACAGCTCAAAGCGTTCGTCCTCAACAAGTTCCTACCGAACCACTCCCCGTTGCTGAGGGATCAGGGAGCCCATGGGCTCCTGCCTCCACACTAGGGGCCATATGTACGAACACATTTTCCCGTAGACACAGAATGGGTAAAAACCTTTGCTACATCTGGCCCTAGGTCCCTGTACACCAGACGGGAGACCTGGGCTTGGAATGACTTTGACTAAGGCTGTGTGCTAGCTTAGAATCGTTAGAGGACTGTCTGCCCCTATGTGATGAGGCCTATCTTTTGATGGCTTGTGCGTAGTTGGGGATTTCATACTGTCTTCGTTACATCTATGATATTGTGGTTTGCCTAGCCCTTAGGTCTTATCCCGCTTTGACTCCTGGTGCTTTCATACGTTGGTTCTAGATAACTCCGCTTTCGCCTTAAGTTTTCGCTTTAGATCGACCTTCTTTTTCTTATGTTGTTTAGCTGTTGTTTTGTGTAAAGAGCTCTGATCCTTTTGGGCCTAGTTTGTGCTATAGAAAACTTTTAAACAAATACTTTTAAACAATAAATAACTACATTCCAGAGGAAAAATAAAAAATGAAAGCAAATGTGAAACCTGCCAATTTTTAAGCAGCTTTCTGAATTGTAATATTTTATTGATTTGATGCTTAAAAACTCAGGAAGCAGCCACAGAGAAAGGTATGTGGGAGCCTACATTTGGGAACATGAAGTAATTCCAGGTCAGCTGAGATAGCTCACCCAGGCATGCAACAGTTACATTGAAAAGAAATTGGGGGAAATCTAATTACTGTGAGTAATTACTTTAACTGTGACTCTTTTCTGAATAGGCAGCCTGTGGGAAAGCACAGTGGGGTAGACAAGATACGAACCCTCCTTCGCCCAGTATTCGCACGAGCTGCTGAGTTTTGCAGCAACTGGGATCGGTTAGCCAGCTTGTTTTTTGCTGCCAACCAGATGAATTTCATGCAGCCCATTCGGGATTGGACAAACCTAGGCCACTGACAATTGGACATTTATTTAATTATTTATGCATTTTTATATAGCATGGATATTACCCAGAGGTGTCAGAGCGCTTTACAATAAAAAGAAGGAACATTACATAAGAAAAATGTTGAGAAACATGGTAGTAGGTAAAAGTATGTGTACCTACTATAGTTGCTCATGGTGAGAGTTACCTGTTTACAAATTACACAATGGAAAGGATAAAATCACTAGGGTTATATAATTAATAGAATTGGAGCAAAAGGTCATTTAGGTCTGGAGGGTGTCAAGGAAAAGTCATGGTCATGCTATATATTGTGAGGGAATAAATCAAACTGTTAGCTCGATGCAGACTTTTACAGCAAAACACGCTGCTCACTTATTTTGGGTGGGTTATGTATGGTAGTTTAGCAAAAGCTAATTTTGCCAAACGTGACAGAATTTCCAACAAAGGGAAGATTTCCGTCGAAGCACGCCAGGCTCACGAGGCACTGCCTGCTCCCGCACAGACATGCGCAGTACTGGCGGCAGAGGTGCAGGGAGCCCCTATACCCTTGGTGCTCTGCGCGCCCCTCCCCCAGTGAGGCCTGTCAGACGCCGGTCTCAAGTGCTGCCCGCCTAGCCTCGCGCTGCTGGCGCGCGCGGGCCCAGGCTTCATCTGAGGAGCGCGTGCTGCCAACGGGACCGGGCTTTGTGCAGCGCCTTCTAGTCACGGGCCTCCTGTGCCTCGCTTGCAATTAAAGCAGAGGCACAAATTATTTTAAATATTTTTTTAATCGATTAGCAAGAGCAATACACTTGCCTGCACCATGGGGCGAGTGGTTTAATGCTAAGGAGGTGATTGCGTTTACAAAAGATCCGAATGTTGCCAGACCCGAATACTGCACTTTTTTCCGTCACACTTTTACCAGGGCTGATCAGAGAGGCTTACCTGAGCGGTAGCGATGGCAATATTTGGGCTGCTGGGATAGATTACGGTGTGTTATGTTGTGTAACGGTATGTGTCATGTTTTCTTATGTGTTATTCATGTTTTTGATATTTTACGGTATGTTTTATGTTATGCGTTGTGTGTCATGGTATGTTGTGTCAATTCATTTTTATGCCGTATTAATCTATTAGTTATGTTGTGTCATATTATGGTCCATCGTCGGTGATGTTGTCATGTGTTCTGCTGGTTATTTCGGTCCTACAGAGTGATCTGATAACGAACATGGCTTCCTGGTGCTGAAGACTGTACAGCCAGGACGAAACATAAGAGACTGTTCTATACAAGCGAAGAAGATGGTCATTGTTTGTGCTAATAGATTTAGCAATCACCGTTTTCTTAAACCAAAAGGGTCCCTGGCACTTAGGATGTCTGAAATGTAGCCAACAGAGCAGTCTTTTGTGCAAATGAAAGGGGACCTAAACAGTGCTTAATTTGTAAATAAAAACGTGCAGGTGCCCAAATCTCTTCTCTGAAACTCGTGGCCGCTGCATTAAATGTGCGAGCACTGAATACTGAGGCAGCTTAATCCTGAAGCCATCTCGGGCCTCTTCAATCCATTTACAGCCACTCCCTGCCCCTTCAGCTCACTCTGGCAACTTTCTGCTTCCTACCTTTGTGACACTTTCGTTTTTCTCTTCCTCCGTCCTTCCCATATGTGTCTTTTGCTTCCAGCAAATTCTTGAGGCAGAAGAATGAGCGACGGCCCTCAAAAATAAGTGCCGGTGCTCAGCCCCGGAAACAACAAGCACAAATTAAGCACTGGACCTAAAGGAAGAAGGCGAGCAGGAAAGCAGAAAGTATATCAGAGCTGGAGCTTAGCCTGAAACATTGGTGAAACTAACAGTCTGCCATCGACCTGCTCATGAGGGACGAACTTTGGACAACCCTGGTCTAGAGGGTGATAGAAAAGACATACAGGTGTCTCTCTGCCAGGTGCAATTGTTGCATCCCATGATTTGACATCAGTGATGTCATTAATGATGTCATTTAACATGTTATCCGTGATGTAGCAAGTCAACGCCGTGTCCTCAGCCTGCTTCCTCACCCTCCGCATGCTCCGCAAGATCTTCCGCTGGATCCCCGCCGACACTAGAAAAAACGCGACCCACGCCCTCGTCACGAGCCGCCTGGACTACGGCAACACCCTCTACGCCTGGACCACAGCCAAACTCCAAAATCGCCTGCAACGCATTCAAAACGCCTCGGCCCGCCTCATCCTCGACATACCCCGCAGCAGCCACATCTCCGCACACCTGAGACACCTGCACTGGCTCCCAGTCAGCAAAAGGATCACCTTCCGACTTCTCACCCACGCACACAAAGCCCTCCACGACAAGGGACCGGATTACCTCAACAGACGCCTCAGCTTCTACGTCCCCACCCGCCTCCTCTGCTCCTCTGGCCTCGCACTCGCTGCTGTCCCTCGCATCCGCCGCTCCACGGCGGGTGGGAGATCTTTCTCCTTCCTGGCGGCCAAGACCTGGAACTCCCTCCCCACCAGCCTCAGGACCACCCAGGACCACTCCGCTTTCCGGAGACTCCTAAAGACCTGGCTGTTCGAGCAGCGATAACCCCCCTTTTTCCCCTAGCGCCTTGAGACCCGCACGGGTGAATAGCGCGCTTTATAAATGTTAATGATATGATATGATATGATATGATATGTAACATATGAGGTCATAAGCAGTGCACGGGGGGACACATGTAATACTTCACTCAGTAAATTACAACTGATTAATTTCAGTGCTTTTTTTAAAAAATTCTCATTTCAGCAGTAAACTATAACATTAAAGTTTGTTATTTTCAGTGAATTTCTAGTTTTTTTTTAAACATAAGCTAACTCTCTTTTCAGGGAATTCTATTGAGAAAAAAAAGGAGTCGGTCTAATAAATTGCTGCTTCAAGTGGAATAGTTGAAGACATCTCTGTAAATAGCTTGTTGCTCTGTGCCACATGTATCACTACTGGATAAGCACTGCTATATGCTAGTGAAGGTGCAGACAAATCGTGACACTGTCTCGCTCTTTAGGACAGAAGACATTCGATGACAGGTCCACAGGAGGGTGGATCTTGAGGGCAGGGATGGAGACGGGTGGTAAGAGTCGAAGGCATGTGTTTTTACGGCTGACTCTAGCGTTGCACAGTCGGTCAGCTGAGTGAGGCAGTTTAATGATGGGAATGAGGAAGTCTTCTGTACATGGTGAGGTGGCACATCCAGTGAAGAGGGGTTATGTATTGTACAAGAGGAGGATTTACAGGGGGATTCGGCACAACTAGGGTGGAACACGAGATTGGGGAGGACAAAAAGGACGATAATGTATGGTGTGGGGCCTCTGTTAGGAGTTTAGTAGAGGACTAGATGAGTGTTAAAGAGGGCGTGGAATAATGCAGGGTGTTGGCAGGGAGGAAGCAAGAGATTACAGGTGATATGCAGAACTTTAGAAGGTGCAAGAGATTAGAGAGGCTGGCAGCTTTCTAAGTCAAGCGCTCGCCAGGTGATTGGGAGACGCCTGATGGTGATGCAAGCGGGTACCTGAAGTGAGGTGAGAGAATATATCTATAGGGGTACAAATCACTGAATGATGTGGGCAGTACCAAGGTGAGAGGTCACCTAGAAGGGGGTTGTATAATTCAAGACAAGACAGCATATAGCCTGGAATAATAAGCTCTATATGAGTAGCTTGTTTTTGTATAGAGCTTACTCTCAGAGATGTTGTCATGTCAAAGTATTGTAAAAAGAAGAATCATTCAGTATTTGCTTAGCAATTCTTCCAGAGGACCGAACCAGTGGCTTTAAAACTAGCAGTGGAAACATCACTTCTGGAAAAGTCGCCCTTCCGCCTGGCAATGTAATACATCACAATTACAATTGCTAAGAGATTATTTGACGGCAAAGGAACACTTTGTTAACAGCAAAAACGCTAACAGAGATTGCAGTAATAGGTTTAGACACAGAGAGAATGTTCAGTTTCAAGTGAAATTAAATTCATTTTCTTCAGCTTTATAAATCCCACGAGTGCCTGGGGATGCAATATCTGGAAAGATCGTTGAAGCTGAGGTTGCTTTTGGGTTCCACAACAGAGTTGAGTGTTCCATTCTGAACGAGGTGTTGTCATTTAACACAGCTGCTGCTTGAGGAAATCCTCCCACTATAATATTCAAAGCGTGACCCTGTGTGAAGGACCATATTCTTCTAATGTTTTGTGTATTTGTAAAGAGTACTGTCACCCGTGAGGGTATCCTGGCACTGGGCACGTGTGTGTACCCAGCCCTGCCTTTGGTAGGTTGGCTAATTGAAAAACCAGGTCTCCAGCCTCTTGCTGAATTCAAGAGAGGAGTAAGTTCTGATGTGGACTGGGTGGCTGTTCCATGCTTTAGGAGTGATGTAAGAGAACGCCCGTCCTCCTGATATTGTGGCTTGTGGCAGGAAGGCTCAGACATACCACAACACAGCATGTGGTGAGAACCTATTGATGCACAAGTTGTGCAGAAGAATGTTTTTAAATCTAGGAGCTCCTTGAAAATAAAACTGTAAGGGATGTGTATCGAGCCCTTTTCATATGCGGCTGAGAACCTAGGGGGTTGCTTGGCAGTGCAAGGCAATCTCTCAAGTTTGCTGCCTCACTGTTATAGTGGAAAAGGTAAATACCAAGCATTTTGTGACAAGAGAGTTTAATGTGTATTACTGCAGACTCCAGGAAAGGAATCCCTTTCAGCAGAGTGCATGCTAACAAACCCAGGAGTTGGTGCATAAATAAGTAATGTGATTGCATGCTTGGAATGGCAAGCAGGCCTAACACTTTCCAGAGAGCTTGTGAATTCAAGTAATCATTCCACCATGATGTGAATGGTACCTTACGTTGTGACCACAGACAGTTAAGAGACAGACTAGACATGCACTGCACTAAACCTTTGCCTCAGACGAAGCTAGCTCCACTCTGCCCTCAGCCCACCCCCATGTAGGCCATCAGTAATTCAGACCTGCTTGAATAATGGAAACCCATCATTGCAGATTAATACTTTCCAGCATTCTATAGCCAAAAGAGGTATGATTCTTTAAAAACATGTTATTGGCATTTATCAACATAAACACAGAAAACAGTAGGGGCATTGAAGAGATAATGAACTGTTTATGGTCAGCCGATGTCACTTTGAAACATGACAAGGTAGGATTTTTCCAATTATAAAACAACCATTTAGCATTATGATGACATCATACAAACTTTTGCCCCACGGTGACATCACATCATATTGCATTACATGCTACAAGAGCCGGATCAGAGAAGACGATCATGTGGCTTTTGAACCAAGATGGCATTGTGACACATAGGGGTGTCCTGTTGGCCCTGTAGCCAATTTTAACCTTGCTAAGATATCTCTTTATCTGTAATCATACCTGAGTAGTGCTGTGTTGACAGTCAGTAACCCCAGCAGCACATGAAGCATGTATTTCAGAACTTTGTGCCTCTCAGAGACGTTTCGGTAATTCTCTTCCGCCTCAGGGAGCCGGCCTTCATCTCTTAACAGGTTCAATCCCCATCTGCCCCAAAAGCAGTAAAATGACTCAGAGGCATCTGTAGATTCGTTTTGGTGAAAAAGCATCAACTTAGCTCCTTAAGTTGGCAATTTCACCAGCAGTTAGCGCCACATTCAAGAGCATTTGTCTCACGTGTGCAAAGCATGTGACAGACCTCAATGAGACGTCATGAACAGAATAATGAACTGAAACCCTACAGCACCTGAGACATAGCACAGCAATTCACTCCTCCCAGGATGAGGGTATTAGCCTTTCTTTTGTATATAATTTGCTAGCACAAAACGAGCCTATCTGCAACTGCTGGCCAATATGTAGCGTTGACGATACTTGAGAAATGGTTGGTCAGTGGCTACACAGTGCTATGCAGGTTACAGGAGGAAGGAGCTCCCCTTCCATACATACCAGCATTCATATTGAGGCTTGACCTCCACAGGGAGAGGTCAAGCTATTAGTGTCTCCTTGGGCCATAAGCGGAACCTACATGACCTTCATGATGACTTTGAGGGATGCTATGGAGGATCAGGTGCAAGATGCTGATGCTGCATTGAAGATCAGGACATAAAGTAGATATGAGCATCCATTGTGGTCCAAGGCAAAATAGACTGGAAAAGCATTACTAGCGGAGCTGGGAATCCACTAAAATGTACCAAAATACAGCTCTCGAAATATACGTGTATGGAATAAATACCCATCTCAAGTGCTTGCAAATAAATGAGCCCTCCTTCACATGCGCAAGCTCTTTTATATATAGAAATACAGCACCATAGAGAGCTAGATGTGGTATCAACGGGTGGCTGGTATCATGAGGGGAAGGAAGGGCCATAGGCAATGCCTTGCGTCAGTCTGCATTCACTGTAGCAACATGTCACATCCCTGGAAGGAGAGGGCAAGTGAGAGAAATCCAAGGCCAACCAGTACAACACCGTACTAGGGCACAGGGTCCTGCATTATGGGTCCATAATATGTGCCGAAATGCCTTTCTCACCAGGTTTGTGGGTTGTAGTACTGTATCACCATTCCTGTAACGCCTAACACGAGACAAGACTTGAAGATCCCATAGCCAGAAATGCTTCCTCGCATCAAATCTCCATAAAATAAGTGTCCTTGCTGAGTTCCTGATTTCCACAATCACATCTGACAGAGAAATACCGTGGACTCCCTTATCCTGTGACCCGGTGAGGCTCACAGACTTCACTGTGCAACAAGGCTGCTGCCATGAAGAACTACTAAAAATGTGTGTGGGAAATTTTAAGCCTACCAATTCCCTTTCTTGTCTGTTATAGAAATGGGGCAAACTGCCTCCTTACGGCAGATGACCTGAAATGGAGGATTCTGATGAAAATAACTTATTTGTCAGTAAAATGAGGCAAAATGCCTCTGTCGCAATGGGGAAATCTATTGCTATAGGCTATGGAAGCCCAAACTTTGGTAATACGAAGTGGTCCTCGGGCCTTCTTGGCAACATTTCGCTCACAGCACTCATGCTGTGTCCACACATCTTATAATGCACCTTACAGAATACACACATACCTCACAAAGTTCTTACAGCTCTCATTTGAATTGATTAAGGTACGTTTTAGATCCCAGATGCTCATATGACTTCCCGGAAAATAGGCCTTGAATACAGTTCTGCTCAAACTAACATTTAAAAACTGGAAATTGAATCATCTTGTTAAGGAAACATTTGGACACAACACAATTCTTCAGTCCCGTTTAGCATTATGTCTGAGCACAATATAGAGATGACATTTGGAAGGAGTACGAAAGAGTGAGTCTGCCATTTCTGCAGGAGGCTCTCGGTCACTCAATGCACGAAGGATCAGCTCATCTTTGAATGCGGCAAAGTTACTAATGAACAGTACAAGGATTTGTTTTAGTTTATTCATATAGCTCAGCGCCCAGTTTGTAGTTATCGTAACTAACAGTGAATATGACACACCCGAAGGATCTGGTGTCCTCTGAGGTTTGTAATGTCTCTTATACCCTTTCCTCAGTGCCTGTGGCCCCAGCTAAACTCTATCATAAAATGCAGAGTTCTACTTCTCCAATCATGGAGGCAACAGGTTTGTCTAACTTCCCGTCTTCCCTCTTGCCTTCTTGTGCCCCAAACACACCATTGTTTAAAGGATGGGCAGAAAGGAAGGGTCAGTGGTCATCAGTGCCAATGGGGAGGAGTCGAGCACCAGCAGGCGCAAATCCAGTTATTCTTGCACAGCAACTACCATTCGCCTACTTGGCTCTGTGTGCTGCTTGGGTTTTTGTAGAGTTATGTGCAATTTTTCATCACACCACCTCAGCTTCTCATTTGTACTCTAGTCTCTTTCTACTCTTGTTGCAGGCAGTATTCAGGTAGTTGTCAATATTTCCATCTTTGACGATCTCATGTGATGATTCTGAGCCGAAGGAATGTAATAACTGTGATACCTGCATCCTTTGCTAGTCGTCGTCCTCTCTTACATTGACGGAAGTGCGACCCTACTCACTGGCCATTCTAGCACCACACTTGTACTGGCCAAAGCATCCTTAGGTAAAACTGCAGACCTGATTGCTGGACAACGAAAACTTGTTCGAATCAAATCTACATGCTTCAACCATCCCTCAGCATGCTCACAACTCAAATCCCTGTGCATTGTCTACAAGCTCATCACACCCTGGGATGGTTACACACACTCAAGACAAGAGCTTCTTAACTGGCTGTACTGAAACTAGCTAATGAATCCTGTAAATACCCAATTCAAAAAATGTGAACACAAATGTGCTAATTTTCCGCACCCCTCCTCTGGAGAAACCCCCTTTACTTGAGAATGGCATCTCTTCTCATGTTCTTCAGGAACAAAGGGAGTACTTTAGAGTTTATCAGACAGGGTGCTCCACCGCAAGCGCGGGTAGTCTGCCCACTCTGTTCAGAACTGAGCAGACCATCAAGTGTCCACTGGCGGGGGGGGCGTGGCCTGCTGAGCAGCGAGATGGCCGCTCTTTGAGTGTGCTCCGCCGGCCGGATTGAAATCCTTTAATGATCCTTAACATCGGGGCGAGCCCAAACTGCCAAAACGTGTATTAATGTGTGGAGGATGATGCGCTGCAGATGGCGACATGTGAATTGCTTTATTTTATTGTCTGCGTGGACTTGGGGGATAGTGCGGCCTGAAAGCGGAGCCGGCGGCGTCGTCTGACGGAGCTTCTGGTGGAGGAGCCTGGGCTTGGGCTGGGAGCGTGTGCCGGTGGCGGGACCAGAGCGGTGGCGAAGCCGGGGCGCGGAAGGTCCCGGCATTGTCGGGCTGCCCGGGGATCTCGCCGGAGCTGTGGAGCTGAAGCGGCCCGGGCTGCCTGGGAGGTAGGCTCGCGGAGCCGCGCTGCTGGCGATGGCTCTAGGCGCGGGACGCAGCTAGAGAGTGCAGACGACGCCTACAAGATTAAGGACCCCAGGCGGCGGCAAGAAGGGTGAAATTTGGACTGCGCCCCGACGAGCGGAGACGCTGGGCCTGCGGAGGGGATCGGTGAGGCGGACACTAGGGGTGGCGACCGCCATTTTGGGGCCCAAAGTGCCGAAAACAGGATAAGGTGGCGCGGGGACTGGCACGGAATCCCGTAAATGCCGAGGGCGTCCTGTGGAGGAGTTGGGAGCGTTTGAAAAGGTGGAAGTGTTTGAGCTACCCTGAGCCATGAATAGAGCGCTCCGAAGATGCAGAGGTGAGGCGCCTGGGGGCATGTGAGCAGACACAACTGGGCAAAAGTGGACAGTTGTCAGAAGAGACAGAGGCTGCGAGGACCTGTCCGATTGCCTCGGGTGTGCGGTGGTGAGAACGTGGGGCCCCCACTCCGTCGACCTGCGCTAGTGAACGGCATAACGGAAATTGGCTTGCACCCTGGCAACAGTTTGGGTTAGTTGCAGAGAGTCAATTTAAAGGAACCCAGCGGAGGTACAAGCGGCGACACAGTGACTTGTTAAAACAAAATCGGTCAGCGTGGGCGCGGAGAAGGAAGCAGGAGTGCCTGACTGTGGATGCGAGGGAACGGAGGTGGCTGTGAGACTCAGCTAAAAACTAGTGGCAGTATTGGGTGGATCCCTCGCTGCCATGGGAAAGCACGACGCTAAACAGCCGAAGCTGAACTTTGATCATAAGCGCTCCACGCGCCAGGGAGAGTTGGTGCAGAGGCCCCAGGCGACAGAGGAGCGCGACCTAGCCGCAGACGACCAGGGCGAAGATTTGCGCACGTTGATGCTTGAGATGCGCTCCAGCCTCCGTAATATAGATACTAAACTAGATAATCTCGCCAGTCAGTTAGACTCTGTTAAAACCCAGGTGGCCACACACGAGATGAGGTTGGACACGCTTGAGACCCGCCAGTCAGAATGTCATGAGTTTCAAGTAGAAACAAGGGACCAGCTCCTGCACATGGATAAATTATTAGGAATAATCCATGCAAAGAATGAGGACTTGGAGGCACGGTCCCGGCGCAATAATCTACGCATCACAGGAATTCCGGAGACCACTGCCATAAATAAAATGGAGACATATACCACTGAACTCCTACGCGAACTGTTTGACCCCAGCCTCTCGGCGGTGTTTGCGGTGGAGAGGGCGCATAGGTCATTGGGTCAGAAGCCCCCCGTGGGTGCGCCGCCCCGAACCATAATTGCGAGAATCCTGAACTACCAAGACAGGGATTTGATCCTTAAGATGGCAAGAGAGAGAGGATCCATCACACACAAAGGAAATAACATCTCCTTCTACCCTGACTTCACCCCAGCGGTCCAGGCTGCCCGCTGAGAATTTCTGCCCGCGAAGCGGCTTCTTCTGCAGGTGCAGATCCCGTACTCTCTCCTCTACCCGGCTAAATTGAAAGTGTCCTTCGAGGGGTCTGCCCACATATTCACTGATGCAAAAGAGGCGTTGAAATTCGCTAAACATGTGGGGCGCAAATCCAGGGACACTGTGAGGACAGCAGGCTCTGCGACAATGAGTAAACGTCGACCCTACTTAATATCCCCTGTGGGGAACTGCTCCTAGTTAAAAGTGGCTTCTACTCGCTAGAGATGGAGACGCACTTGTGTTGCTCGTTGTTCAATTTTGTCATCTGCTATACTAGATAGATTTGATTACTAGGTTTTGTGCGGGGAGGATCCCCTGCAGATCTTCCGGCCACCCCGTTTTATACAGGGGAGAAGCCGGCATTGCCACACCCCCTCGGGAATGTTCCCTTGCTTATTAAAATGTCTCTTTGGGGATAGGAATGGGAAGGTTAATCTACGACCCGGTTGGGGGGTTGGAGTGGGTGGGGGGAGGCTGGCTGGGGCTGTTAGCTTGTTGTTTATTGCCAATATCTATTATATGCTACCTGTGCGGTGTCCTGAACGGACAGCCTGGTTATTGTCAACATGTCTTACTAAATGTTACAAGATGTTTATGAGAAATGCCAAGAACGGATAAAACCCTGAACTGTCTCACCTGGAATGTTAGGGGGCTCAACGACCACAGGAAGGCTAGGTTGGTACATGCATATTTGGTGCGGCATAAGGTGGATGTCTGCCTATTGCAGGAAACGCACATGAACACCGCCCCTGCCCAAAGACTGCGTCACACTAGATGGGGTCATGTTTATTCAGCTATTTACTCCAACTATGCCCGAGGGGTGGTGATACTCATAAGACGCGGGCTGGACTGGCGTGAGGGTGCAGTTCAATGTGACCCAGAGGGGAGATATGTTTGGGTTCAGGGTATTGTGTGCGGTGTTTCAGTTGTATTTGTGGCTGTGTATGGGCCTAACGCAGATACTCCAGGGTTCTTTCATAAGCTCTGGGGGCAGGTGAAAACCACTGGATGCGATACAATTGTATGGGGAGGTGATTTCAATGCTGTACTTGATGACAATGTAGATAGAAAGGGGGCAGCTCGCACATTGAATCCGTTGGCGGGTTCCGCCCTACGAGAGATAATGCTGGATGGCGCGCTGGTTGATGTATGGCGAGGTAGACATGGGGACCTGAGGGAGGGCACCTGTATATCGTCCTATAGAGGCGCGTGGTCCCGTCTTGACTTCTGGCTTGTGTCGCGAGATGTTGCACTGTGGACGTCGCAGGTAGAGCACATGCCTTGTACACTGTCTGACCATGCGCCCTGTATGTTGAGGTTGCTGCTCCCTGGAGGTCCTTCCCCGGCATTCTCTTGGCGACTCCCACCCCAGACACTACTTGATGTCGCATTCAGGGAGGAGATACGGACCGACATTGCGGACTACTTTGAGCGTAATGTGAGGTCGGTGGACACGGAGGCGACTCTGTGGGAGGCCTTTAAGGTCGTTATTAGAGGCCAATGTATAGCCCGGCAGGCGGGGGTATTGAAGGCAATACGGAGCACTCTGGTAGAACTTGAAGCCGATATAAAACAACTCGAACGCACTTTCTTGGAGAATGGGGAGTCAGAGGCGGCGGGGCTGTTGAAAGCTAAATTACTGGAATATGAAGAGGAAGCATTGAGGGAGGTCAAGTTTCTGGGGAAATATGCTGAGGCGAGGCGCTACGACGAAGGAGGGAGACCGGGGAGGGTACTAGCAAATATGGTTAGAACGCCGCGACACGCGACATATATTCATGAGCTGCGCACAGCTGATGGCGAACTGCTTCATGACAAGGAGAACATTGTAGGAGCATTCTCCAAGTTCTATTCTCGGTTATACACTAATACTCAAGATGAATGTCCGGAAGGGCTTATATCCTATCTAGATTCCATTGCATTGGTATGGCTCAATAATAACCACAGAGAATATATGGACCTTCCAATAGACGCCGGCGATGTGGCACAAGTTATCAGGAGCCTGCCGCCTGATAAGGCGCCGGGACCTGATGGGCTTACAACAGCCTTTTATAAGGCGTACGTAGATGAGCTATCTCCCCGGTTGCTGGCTGTGTACGAGGAGGCCCTGGAGAGAGGGGTGTTACCTGTCACTATGCGCGAAGCAATGATTATCACGCTGTTGAAGCCGGATAAACCTGCTGACGATCTAAACTCATATAGGCCCTTATCCCTGATTCATGTAGATGTGAAAATCTTGGCCAAACTACTTGCGAATCGAGTGCAGCCAATGCTGTCGATGGTCGCACTCCCAGACCAATCCGGTTTTATACCAGGAAGGGCGACCTCCCACAACCTGCAAACAATCTTCGCTACATTACATTACCTGCACCCCGAAGTTAAAGCCGCCGTGTTTTTTTTAGATGCAACTAAGGCCTTTGACACTATTGAATGGCCATATTTATTCCATATACTAAAAAGGATGGGTTTCAGTGCGCTACTGCTTAGAAAAATTTGTCTGCTTTACACTTTGCCTACAGCCAGAGTGCGGGTGAATGGTCTGGTATCTGCACCGTTCCCTGTCTTGCGCGGTACTAGGCAGGGATGTCCTCTCTCCCCGCTGCTATTTGCCATAGCTATGGAGCCGCTGGCGGCGAGGATTAGGCAACATCATACTGCAAGAGGTATAGGGTTCAGCTCTAGAAACCTTCTAATATCACTATACGCGGATGATGTGACCCTCTATCTTACAAATCCTGCGGACAACTTGGATCCCATCCTGCGGGAATTTGTTCGCTTTGAGGGGTTCGCGGGCATCTCCATCAACTGGTCTAAATCGGTAATCTTTCCCCTCACGGACGGCACTGCGGAGGTGCGCACTGAATACCCCCTGCGTTGGGAGGCGGAAAAAGTCAAATATCTGGGGATTTGGATAAGCCGGGACCTTCAGGAGATTTGGGGCCTCAACTTTGGCAGGGCTATGGTGTGGCTGAGCGAGAAAGTGAAATCATGGGCCTCCCTGCCCCTATCACTAACTGGGCGGATAGCGTTGACAAAGATGATAGTGTTACCCAAATTCCTTTATCTATTCGTAAATATACCTATACCGCTTACAGCACACTTCTTTGCCGCTCTGAGGTCATGCCTGGTTGAGCTGGTGTGGGCGGGTGGACAGGCCAGGGTAGCGTGGGACACGTTGGCGCTGCCACTGCGGCAGGGAGGTTTGGGGGCCCCAGATATAAAACTGTATGCTCTCTGTGCTCAGGCTCAGTTCCTACATTTTTGGACCCACCCTGTCCCTTTCCAGCCTCACGTGGCGGTGGAGCGTGATATGGTGGCGGCCATTCCACTTGGAGTTGCGATATGCGCTAAAGGAAGGCGCCCTAGAGGAGATGTAGATACGGCTAGGATGCTGCAGTGGGTATGGGAGGAGTTGCGTAGGAGGGCCGGAGTCCCGCTGTTGTATGCTCCATCACTGCCTCTGCTGCATAACCCGATGCTGCCTTGCGTGGCTGATGGAACAGCTGGCCACCTGATTGACAAGATGAATCTCCGCACCTTTGCTAACCTTTTTCCCAATGGCAAGTTTATGCCCCCCCCTGCGCCGGAGGAGGGGGGTGAGGTGCCCTTTTCCGAATTATTCCTGTACCATAGACTACATACGGCGTGCCGGACACTGTGCGAGGGGTTCCCTGACTCGCCGCCGATCTTTACAGCTTTGGAGGCGGTGGTGGGTTCCCCATCTCCCCGTAAACTAGTTACTCGAATTTATCGCCATATGCAAAACATGACACCAGAGGCAGCGCCTAAATCTATGCTGCATTGGAACGAGGAGCTGCAGCCTGAGATTTCTGGGGAGCAGTGGGAGTTCTGCTTTGGGCAGCTCGCTGAGCTTTCGCCAAATTACAAGCTGCGTTTAATACATTTTAAATACCTATATAGGTTCTACAGAACCCCCATCAGCCTGAAAAGAATGAGGCTTAGAGAGACGGATGAATGTTGGCGGTGTGGGTCGGCCTTGGCCTCTTTTTTACATATAGCGTGGTCCTGCCCGAAGTTGAAGGATTATTGGTCTCAGGTTTTTGTATCGGTAAACCAGATAGTGGGCCGCTCGGATGTCCCTTCCCCTCTGCTTGGGCTACTAGGATATGTCAGAGACACTCTGCCAGAAATGCGCAAGCTGCATGCATTACTTTTGCTGTTTGCTAAGAGACGGGTGGCGATCCATTGGGGTAGGCCGAGGGTGCCCGCGGTGAGGGATTGGCTGGCGGATGTAACTTACGGGCATACACAGCTAACCACATTCTGGGAGTTAATGCCAGCTGCATCTAGACCCGCGACATCTGGGATCCGTTTGTGAGCTGGGCCCGGGAACAACAGAGTTGGGAATAAGACGGAGAAACCATGAGCGAATGTTCCCTGGGAGGGGGGTGTCGATGGGGCCATATTACACTCCTCGCTTATCACATAATGGAGGAAATTACTTTAACACTAGCATGACCCTAACCGATACCCCTGTTTTATTTTGCAGCCGCCCTCTCTGGGCACTAAAGTAGAATGTTATGACCCTTTTGAGCCCATGTGCCCAGTTTAGGTGCTTACAATCTCAATGGATATGACATGTTGACTATGGTAATATGTTTCTTTTTATAGGACACCTAATTGCATATTATATGTACACACGAACGATGATAACTGGCAAGTTTGTTTGTTGTATTTACTATAATGTAAAATGCTTAATAAAAAAATAAAAATAAAAAAAGTGTCCACTGGCGGTGTTTTTGTGCCACTTTATTGTGTAAAGCAAGGCAATTACATCGCTGATCGACAATAGCGCTGTACATTAAACAAATATGGCTTCTGCAGCCGTCGATGGCCTTCTGTCTCCAGCCTTCCATTGCCACACTCTGACCTCACACTATAAATCAGGGGTCTTCAAACTGGGGGGGTGGGCCCACCTAGGGGGGCCTCAAGTGATCCCAGGGGGGGGAGGTGAAAGGCCCGGGCCAAACGAGCCATTTTGCAGATAACAGTGCTTTGTTTAAGCAGAAAAACATTATTGCCTTTTTAAAAAGGTAACAGAACTTAACTGCAATGTTTAAACAAGTCTAGACATATTTAAACATTGGCAACTTAATAGAATAATTGTGAAACATTCTGAGGGGGAGCAATTATTTTTTTCTACCACTGGGGGGGGGGGGGGGCTCTGATTTAAAAAGTTTTAAAACCACAGGTATAAATCATATTACCTCCTTCCCTTTAACGTTACAGTCATTTAAATATTTTAGGACAGAGGCTGGCTCTCAAACTCCGCCAAAATGTCTTCTCTTGTGTCTAATTTTTTTAGAACTTGATTTGATAATTGTAAGAAAATATTGTGTAAATTTGGGGAAGTTCAGTCACATCCTAAGACGCGTTTTAGTGGTGTTGACTTAAAACACTGAGATTGCCACAGGAGTTGGGGGTTACAGACCCAACGGTGAGTGTTGGTGCAGCAGTCACACCTCATGGTCCAAAGAGATACTCACACTTGGAATCTGGACTGGTCAAAGTTGTGAATGATGTCACCAGGCAGGAAATCACACATTGTGGCGGAAAAGTGAATGTGAGGTATGCAAGTGGCCGCTGAGCATATCAAACCATGGCAGATCACATTGAAACACATCTGTCGGCTGAAGAGTTCACATCTGCTCTACCAGCTACTGTGGCCGGCGCGTTTATTGTGGTGCATCAATGTCGATTTGACGGTGAGAGGACCGGAGTGCGGGAAATGGATTTTGTGGCATGACCCAGGGGCATTGTGAAGGTCATGGAGCGTCTGCCATATGTCCTCAGTGCTGGAATTGAGGTGAAATCCTTTCGTCACAGCTGTGGCAGTATTTTCACTCGCAATTGTTTTTCTGCAGACCTTTCTTGGTGGTGCTGCTGGTTATTGGAAAATTATCGTGATGTCCACGCTATAGAAAGCCACCAGAAGTAAAATACATAATGCATAAATAATACAAAATGCAATCACTGTTTGTCTTTTACTGCTTAATGTTCGATGCTCTGCAGCTTCTGGCGGCCACACCCACAGTCACAGTTTATTCATTGTTTCAGCTATCAGCCTTACAATAGTTAAAAACAACATATAAAAAACCGAGTTCATAAGTTTACTCATGTATAAGAAGATCCACCAAACTCATGAGTTAAAATCATACATGAAATAATCCCCAAAGTAAATGTATGGCTTATTACACATAAATAGGCCTTGCGGCTGAAATCTAAACATAAAAGATGGATTTTTAGAAAGACATAAAGCGATTATGTTACAAAATCACATATTAGATGCACAAAGAGTCCCACCTGCGGTGCACCAACAAGGACAGTCAATTATTGGACCGGTGCAATGCAAGGACCAGCTAAAGTGCTAATGCAAGAATCCATACAAAACACATTAGATGATATCAAATAACATGCAATCAAACAATAAATCAACAACCGACTTCACTAGAGAGAAATACCATTAGAACCAATGGCTGTGAGGACAACCGGGACAATCAATTGGGAACTTCATTGTTTCCACCAAGGCCCTGATGGAAATACCAGGGACCATCTGCAGTTCAGATTCTACTGGACCCAGCTGCACACACACAGCTCTCTGTGCACCTCAGTCTACACTTCCAATGGAAGACAACAAGAATTTTTAAGATGCCTAGGTGCCGAAATAAACCATATTTTGTATTTTGGAGAAGCTAGTGTGCGTACTTCTTCAGAATCCTATTAAATAAAAGTCCCAATTGAGTCTAATAAAGGCCGCTAAATGGGTCCTCGATGCATTTGAAATAAATGTGATTTTTCGTAGCAGTTCAGTGGATGTTCATAAACGCACTTGTCGGCAGGAGGGGCAATTAGAATCCATTTGTAACTGGCAATTGGAATTTCCAGTGTCTGCTACAAGTCAACACTACTGCAGGCTGTGGGGAGTGGGGCTTGGGAGAGGAAAAAAAAACTTATGTTGGAAGTTATCACCAAAACAATTACGTTATTACTGAGAAACCTAAACAGAGAACTAACTGCCTATATAGTGAAGATGCTGCAAAAAAAAGTTGTTACAGAAAAAAAGCTTAGGTTGCTTCAACGAAACGCAAAACTCATTCAAAAATAATTATTATCATTCAAAAAATAAAAACATTTAAATAACGGGGTTAACCAACATAACAAGGGATATGATTACTACAACAGGCAAGACTAGGACAATAGTTTGGGGTAAAAGCCAGGGTTAGGTTAAGAGAAAAGTTTAAAGGTTAGGTTCAATGTAACAGAGTTAGGGTTGAGTTGAATGTTGGGTTTAGGATTAGGGATAAGATTAGGATGAGTTTACGAGAGGTTGGATGAAAAGGATGTAAAGGAATGTGTTACCGCAGTTGTAAATTCAAAAGTCCTTTTTATGTTGTTTTTAAAAAAAATCACCATTGAGGTTCATTTATGTGTACTTCTCTGTAAAGGTATTCTTTGTAAGGCTATAGCCATCAATTAGTCGTCTGCCATCACTTGCAGCAGCAGAGGTAAAAAATGTTTTGCTGCCCTTATCCTCACTCAGAATGTGCCAAGGGTGGGGGTAATTAGTAATCTTTATGGCAGTGTATTGAGGTGTAAACAGACCACTTACTAGTTTCTGGGGGGCTCTTGCCCGAGGCTTAGGCCAACTGAGTCCCCAGTTCCCGGGTTCTCAGTTGTATTCATACCTGGTGCATAGTATGACAACAAGGAAGTAGAAATTTGCCAGCCTGCTATGACACTTATACTGTGTTACGAGTACTGTAAGTACTTTAGTATTAATAATTAAGAACAATCCACATAACAAGAGAATGCTCTTCTAGCTGCTACCTCGTGGAGGTTGTAAAGTCCTGTTAGAGGACTGTTCGGACGATCAGGTCTGCCCTGACTTTTCATTTTTTGACCACCTGGTTTTTGACTTTTTACTGTGAGGAAGCCTCCCATGAGGGGACTCACACACAGTAAACACATGGTAAAATGGACTGCGCGTGTTTACCGCCGGTGCCGCCGTGCTACGGAAAGGCTACTGTGGCGCGCAGCAAGGGCAGGAGGCCCCAGGCAGGTTACATGTGATCATGTGGGCATATGGATGTGCACCCATGTGAGGGCTGTGGGAGGAGGATTCCTGGTGTGCACAGCCCAAGAACTGCACTTAGGTAAGCCTGGTGCAGGAAGAACTATGCAGAGTGGGTGGTGACCTGGAGTAGGTCTCATGAGAGGGGTGTACACATGTGAGGGAGAGTCAGTGTGCTTACTGTCTTTTCACTGTAGGGACACTCAGTTCAATGCCAATGTCAGTGTGCTTAAGGTATTTGCATTGTAGGGATACTCTATTAAATGTCAATGGGAAAGGAGGGCCTAGGGTACAACTCCAGTTCTCTGGGGTCCACCGAGACCAGAGACACCCCAAAGTACACTGTAACCTGTAAGAAAAGAATGATGCAGTAGGTTACAAGAGCATAGTTGCATAACTTATGGGTCATCCATGGATGTCATCTTTCGCTGACTCAGCTCAGGATTAGGGCCAATTACTGCTCTGTCCAGTTGCTTGAGCAGGGCCTGGCATCAATCAGCCAGATGTCATTCCGTGCCAGGAGAAGGCTAGAGAGGCCCTGCGAGGAATGTCAGTGAGGAGAGGCTGAGACTTTTAGAGCACATGTGGCAACTAACTCCTGGAGGATGCCATTTTGAGCTATCCCAGAAGACTGTGCAAGAAGGAGGGGACGGGGGCAAGGAAGTGATGTGGCACATCTGGATAGGCCAGAGGTGCAGACCAGCTGGACACTTCCGCCCCCACTTAAAAGGTCCTGCACAGGGGAGAGCTCTCTCCCTTGGCTGTGCTTCACTGCTGGACACTGGGACTGCAGACGGGCGTCATGGATAACTGGAAGAAAGAACCTCCTGACTGCCCCCGGGGCAGGGACTCTGCCCCTGAAGGATTTCCGGCCAGTGAGGCCAATGCCAGGGCCAGGCAAGCTGCCCCCCTTGCCTCCCAGAGGACTAGTTGGGGGGAGGACTGGGCTAGTGCAAAGAGAGCACGCTGCCCAGAAGGAAAAGAGGGAACCCAGAGGAAATGTTGGCGCAGGGACTCAGTGGGACTGGCTCCCTATGATCTGGGACACTTCGAGGCTAGGAGGCCTGAGGAGAGTGCTCCTGGTGGCAAGGGCTTGTCACCAGGAGCAAAACGACACAAGAATGATGAAAATCGGCCCTTGGGGGCCTGAGATATCCCAGGAAAAAGGATGACGACCTTTGACCTTTGGAAAAGCAGCTACAAAGCGCTTGGGGCTCTGCAGCTGCTCGAGACTGTGCCCCCGGGGAGGGCCAGGGCCCGGGGGCTGCCCCAGGAAGAAGAGGAGCGAGGGGAGTGTCGTCGCACTTCCCCTCTGGAGGAGGAAGGGGCCCTGGACCCCATCCTGGGGCCCCGTGAAGCCTGGCCTGAAGTGAGTCGATGGGGGGGGGGTGCCATCGCGCACCCCCCTGCCACAGTGGGTAGGGGCCCCGGACCCCATCCCGGGGCCCCCTGTGGCCGAAGTAAAGCCGGGGAGCGCCGTCGCGCTCCCCGTGAAGATGTGAGGTGGGGGCCTCAGACCCCATCCCGGGGCCCTGTGAAGACTGAGGAGTGGGGGGGCGCCGTCGCGCACCTCTGCCAGATGGCCGCCGGCTGTGAGGGAGCCAGCGGATCTCCAGGAGGGGCCCCGGACCCCATTCTGGGTCCCCAAGAAGATACTGACATCGGGGAGCGTTGTTGCGCTTCCTGCGGAGACAAGGAGTGGCCCCAGACCCCACCCTGGGGCCCCGAAGCTGCAAGGAGGAAGGGGGGAGTGTCGTTGCACTCCCCCAAGCGGCCCATCCGGCCGCGAGCCTCCACGCGTCTGCCCGCTGGAGCGTGCAGACAACACAGAGAAGGCCGACTCCTGCGGCAGCACACGGAGGTGCTGGCCGTGAGGGGAGCCGGCGGGGGCGGCCAGGGGTGGGCTCCCTGCGCCGCCCTCCAACGAGGGAAACTTTACCGGGTGCAGGGGTTCCCGGGTGGGACCAGCACCCCCCAGGGACCATCATCGGCTTGGGCAGCAACGCAGCTCTCCCCGGCGCAGCGGGAGAGACGCTCATTTAATATGCAGCCTCCCCAGCATGCTTTGCGGGGCTGGAGCCGGGGGATGGTCCCCTAAACAAGCTTGTCGTGGTCCTAGGAAGATGGGGCCACCACCAAATTAATGCCCAGGGACAGGGGGAGCTGCAGGCCCAGAGCAGCCTCCCCCCAATGTCGTTTTGTGTCCCCACTCTAGGTACGGTGGGACAAAAGAAGGATAAGCCCCCAAGGGTCCAGCTTGTGGTTAAGACCTAAGCTTATGTGGACTTTTGTTCCAGCTTGTGGGGTTGTGCCTACTAGAAGTGTAGGTTGGTGTTACCCAATGAATTGAACTGTTATTCTATGGTCAATTAGGAGTAATCTAAAAGTAATCCTAAGGGTTAAATTGCTTGAATATGGTCCTATATGTTCTTTGATGATGCTAATTTGAATAATGACACTGACAGCTACCTTTTGGCAAGATAGCAAGTATTTAATTGCAAATGTAGGTGTATTGTCAAATGCTCAACTGTGCAAGGGGGACACCAGGGATTGTTTTGCCATGTGGGTTGTTGGATTATATCTTCCCTTGAGGAGACATGAGAGATTACACAATGTTTTCCCAGAGTGATTCCATTACTTTGTGTATATTTGTAGATTGTTGCATAGTATTGAGTAGTGTGTGTGAATAATAAATGTACTTTTACTTTATCAAAAAAAAAGCACAGACTGGACAATCATTTATTGAGAGTCATGCTTGTGTACTCGTGAATTGGGATTACTAGCCCACCCTATGAGAGTCAAGCACTACAATGGGGTGTTTGGTTCCCAGTGGCGGTCGTGTGCGGGCTCATTACTTGTGCAGGCCACACAACTAATGACTCACCTTCCAACAAGTCCCGTCCTCTCGGCCACCGTCATGGCCTAGTTTTACACCAGTGCACAGCTGGTGGCATTTGTCCTTCCAAGTAGTGAAAGACTTCAGCCCATGGCCACCGACTCACTCAAATATGGAAATATATTCATGTCTTGGTTGAATACTCCTGGCAACACATCTTCACTTAAATATGTTCTGCTCTAAAACGCACACATGAAAGTCATGGCCTCCTTTTGGATAATTGTCTGCAATGAATTTTTCTCCTAGATTAAACTGCAGCTAATGAAGGCCAGCCGGTTTATTGTGTGTAATGCCAGTGACGTGGGACCTTCTTCCCAGTTGTAAATTTACACTTCTGGTGCCAAAAGGTTGCATGTGTATTCAACTGCCAATCCCAGATTCCCTTTTGAATTAGGGTATGACAGATTACCAAAGAATGTTATCATGAGGGACATATGGTTGTACAAGTGCCAGGGCGAAGAAGTGATTCCTTAGGGATCTTCTGAACTTAAAGTGGTTGTTTTCGGGGATCAGATGTGAAAGTAAAAATTCCACGGGGAAGCCCCCAAGAAAGACATCAACCGCACAGCTCTTCTATCTAAACTGTTGGGTCAGCAGTAGGCATTGTGTGGTGCACTCTAGGCTTCTGGAAAGCTCACAAGGGGCAAACAGTTTAGCAGGATAGTTTGTTGAGCGGCCATTCAGTGCTTTGTGTGCGAGGCTTGAAAGGTCGCTCATCCTTTAACTTAGAGTCATTGGAGGGATTTCAGATCCGCTGTGATGTGATCTTGCAGCTTCAAACCAAATAGTTTGCCAGCTGCATAATTTTGAACTTTGGGGTTTGAGAGAGAGATGCCGGGGAAGCAAGTATGAATGAGGTTGCAGTAATCGAAGTGTTACATCACCACGCTGAGGATGGGGGATTTTCTCAGAGCATGGCACAGAGCACCCTTTCAACACACGAAGATAGTGGAATGCTGTTTTGGAGACTGCATTTATTTGGGAGTAAATGAAAGGACCCTATCAAGAGCTGTGCCAACGAAAAGATCAAATGACTTTCCATATGGGAATAGTGGCGTTAGTCAAGTTTTAACCTTGTAATGTTTTACACATCAATATGCCTCAGTTTATTTTGAGATACCCTTCCCCATGTCTCTACATTTTGCCGCCAGTGCCTTCCATTTGGTTATCTCTTATCTAATCCACAGTCTCACTGTGAATCTAATTGAATTATCTGTGATAGTGCTAGGTCTCAGATAAATAATTTTTTTAATGCTATATCTCTATTCTTTGGCCTGTTCCTCCTTCTCTTTTTCCTTAATAATTTACCTTCTAATGTTTAATTGATATTTTTATTGATGTCATAAAAGTTGTCATGAGTGCTGTAATATCTGGGGTGATTAGCAGTGCATGGACAGGGCCCGGTCTTCAATAAATGGAGGAGGTGGGCCGTGGCCCTTCTCCCAGCTGATTTCAGCCCCGGGAACCCCATCCCCCAAGGCCCGGCCTTATAAAAAGAACTTTTGTGAGGGGGTCTGTGCGGCCACCATCCCTTGGCCGATGTCGGCCCTGGGGACCCCATTGCCCTGGGGCCCAACCTTCAGATATATTTTTGTGAGGGAGGCCACGCTGCCCCCCTCCCCAGGCTGATGTCGGCCCCGGGGACCCCACCTCCCAAAGCCTGGCCTCACAATATACTTTTTTGGGAGGACGCGGCCCCCTCCCTGGGCCAATCTCAGCCCTGGGGCACCTCCGTATAATTATTATTTGTATGGGGGGGCTCTGCGGCTCTCCTCTACCAGCCGATTTCAGCCCCCAGAACCCCATCTGGGCGGCCAGCAGGGCAACCAGTGTGCAGTGGGACTGAAGGGGGAGCCGGAAGACCCACACGGTCCCAGCCAGCCCTCCGCCTCTTGCATGTGCTAAACATGCAGCTCCCTCTCTGTGAGAGCAACTGTTTCCTCTATTTCCCTCTTGCATCTCTGCAGGCAGGGAAACAGAGGAAACCTCCGCTTCCAGCACTTCTCACTTTCTGGAAGCGGAGTGCTTGTTCTGACTTAGTGGGAGCTGTCAAAGCTCCAGCCAAGTCAGAGCAAACACCCATGTCCCGGTGATGGGCACCTCTGGACATAGCAGGAGCTGGCCCTGGGGGGAGGGGGCAGTCCCCAGGGCCATTATTGGCTCCACACGGGGGGGCGCACAGCAGCCCTCCAGCGTTAAAGAGCCCCAGGGAGGTGCGGTCCCTGGGGAGGTCCCTGGGGCTACAGGGGGTTGAGGCTGCAGGGGGGGGCCACACGCCCCCGCAGTTTACAGTAATAGCCCAGGGAAGGTGGGAGTCCTCAGGGCTGCAGGGGGCCATGCACCCCCACATGTAATTGAATGTTTGTCTCTGGGAAGTGGCAGTCCCCGGGGCAGTACCCCCCATATACATTCTTCCTTTAGCCTCGGGGAGGCGTCATTCCCTGGAGCTGCAGTGGAGGGCTGTGACCCCTCTGCATTCATTATTTCTTTAGCCAAAGGGAGGTGGTGGTCCCCATGGTGTTTTTTTTTCTGGGACTCGGCTCTGCCAACACTTTCTTGTTGAAGTGTTGGCAGCCAATCAGATCTCAGCACGAGACCAGGGGGGTCGTGGAGACTTTGCATCCTTATAGATACAAATGTGGTTTTTCATTAATATTTTAAAAACTGCTGAACAGATTTACACCAAATAACAAAACGTGCTCTATCTGGACCAAGAGCTAGCTTTCTGCCAAATGTGGTATAATTCTGTCGAGCAGTTTAGCCTTTATTCCAGTTCAAAATCCTTATGGAAATCAACATGGAGAAAACATGTTTCGGGACCCACCCTATTTCTTGGCCCCTGCTTGATGGACCACCCTGAAACCTTCCAGACAGCAGCTGAAGTGAGTGTTGTATTTTTTGGGAAAATTTCGTGACCATTCCAGTGGCGGCTGGTGACCTTTAAAAGTGGTGGGCGTAATCCTTGGCTCAAATTCCAAAAAGCTTCTTCTTGAAGGGTTCTCTTACACTTTCTTTCACTAAGGGCCTCATTTACAAAGATTTGGCGTAGGCCACACCACAAGTTTTTTTGCTACACTGCTCTATGCTAAACCGAAGGGGCAGGAATGCACTGTATCTACGAAATATGGTGCATACCTGTCCTTTCAGCCAGCACCGGCACACCGGTTGGTGCCTAGTACCAATGCAGGCTCCCTTGCACACTGGTGCAAGGGTGCCTGCGTTGTTGGCAGGATTGTTTTTGTGCAGGAAAGGACATCATCCTGCATTAAAACAATCCATGCAGGTGTCTTCCTCTTTCTATGTGTGCTGCAGATTTCAGCACAAATGGATAGAGGGAAAAACGAGGAGAAATTAAAACATTTTTCATCAATACACCTAATCTGCTGACATGTATGGTTTTAACGCTGCCCCAGGTTTATATGATTTTTTAAATCTGGGGCAGCATCAAAATCCATGGGTGTTGCGTGGGAAAACCCACTGCAACACCCATGGAGCACCACCTTGACGAAGAGTGAGGCAAGGGAGCGTTTTGTGCTTACTTGGCTTACTCCATATTTATGAGGCCAGTCAGAGCCCTGCAGGGCGGCTTTGCGTCGCCTCAAAGATATGACTGGGAGGCCTGCGCCACTGGAGCGTCTAAAAAAGTGATACTCCAGCAGCACAGGTCTCTTGTAAATAACCCGCCAAGTTTATTGTCTAACTTTGATTCACTCAGGTTCACTCTGTCTCACTGATTCATGCAGTCCCACTAATTCTACCCTGACCCACTCTGTCTCGCCCAGTCCCACTCTTTCTCACTCATTCTGCTCAGACGTACACACAGTAACACTCACTTTCATTCTCCTCAACTCACTCACATTCATTCTCACACATACTCGTCCTTACTGCCACTCGTTTTCACTCCCTTTGACTCACTCCTTCACTGACTCTCTCACTTTAACTCACACACATAGTCACACAGACATGCTCACAGCACTGGAATGGCACAGGCACATTCATGCACCTGTGTCAGCAATCAAACAATGTCACTAGCTGCCTCAGTTTGTTGCTGGGCCCAAAGCGGGCCTGCATATTATTTTTATTACACAAAGAGTGAATAATTATTCACTCTTGATACTGTAAAAATGCGCCACAAAAGTAGCGTGGCTCTGGAGCTCATAAAGGACAGCTGTCACTGGTCCAGGGACACCCATCAATCAAACCTGCCCACCCACTCATTCATTCATCCTTTCACTCATCCACCCCCTTTCATCCATCCATTTATCCATCCTTTCAATCATCCTTCCACCTTTTTGCTCATCCATCCACCTTTTCGCTCCATCTACTCATCCTTTCACTACATCTATCCATCATCCTTCCCTTTGACTCTATCTATACACCCTTTCACACAGCCATCAATCCTTACACCCATCCACCCGCCCTTCATCTCATCCATCCATCATCCATCCAAAAATCGCTCCATTTACCCTTTCACTTAACCTTCTATCCTTTCATTCACTCATTCATCTCTTCATCCATCCATCAATTCAACCCTTCACTCATCCATCCATGCATCCATTGTTTCACCCAGACATCCATCTACCCTGCCTTTCCCTCATCCATCCATTGTTTTACTCATTCATCTTTACATACATCCTTTCACTCGTACATCCTTTCGCTCATCCAGCCATATTTTCACTCCACCCATTCATCCACTCATCCATCCTTTTACACTTCCATTAATCCATACATCCTGTCACTCATTCTTCCATCCATCCTTTCTCTCATCATCCATTGATCCATCCTTTCACTCCTCCATCCATTTAACCTTTCACCTCTCCACCCATCCATCATTCATCAACCCACCTCATCCATCCATACTTTCACTCCGTCCATCCACTCATCCATCCATTTACCCTTCCACTCATCCATCCATCTTTTGTCTCACTCTTCCATCCATCTTTCCATCCTCTCTCTCACCCATCAATCCATCTTTTCACTCCTCCTTCCATTCACCCTTTAACTCATCCTCCATCTATCCTCACCTTCACATACACCGTCTCTCCTTTTCACTCTTCCATTCTTACATCCATCATTTCACTCATTCATCCATGCATCTATCCATCCACCCACCCCATCCATCCACCTGTCCACCCATCCTTCCTTTCACTCACTCACCCTCCCAAGTTAATTATGAGCATTTATCTGCCAATCTGCAGACAGAAGAGGCCCATCAAGAACCCCACCCATGCCCATAGCTGCTAAACCAGGGAGTGGAGTGGGGTGAGGGGGCTATCGATGCCCCTGGTGCAGAAGCTTAGCTGCCCACTTACCCCTTAGCCCACTAGTGCAATTGTTGTCCGCAGCAGGTTCCTTCCTTCTCTTGGGGCTCTATGGAGCCAAGGAGTTGAGATAGGGAGCCCTCTGTGTTGTCAGCTCCTGTTTTTTTTCAAAGTGAAACCAAATACAGTACCAAACATGTGTTACTGCCAGGAGAGCAGCCCCCTGACCACTCCTACAGCCTGCCCCTCTGTGATGATTGTTGCCACCCTCTCGCTCCTTGTCTTCATCAGCCTGCACCACCCGCAGCCATTGAAGTGAATGGAGCTTTGCCACCTCCTTGCAGGGCCACTGTTTATGCGCCCCAAAAGCATCCGGATCACTTGCTTTCTAATCCAGCACTCCCTCTCTGATGATGTCACTGCTGTAGCTTGTGCCTGCAGGTCGAAGAAACCTTGCCTGGCTGGCACTTTTGCGTAGGACATCTTCAAGGTTCACTAGAGTTCACCCAGAAGATTCAGCACACTGCCTCAGAGCAGTAATTTCTTTTCAGCTGCTCTGTGTTTTTTCCCTATCCTTGCCTCTCTCTGGAGGGTAGCAGGGCAACGTCCCTTGTGCCCATGAACACCAGTTGCCCATTAAAACTTCATCAACTGGCGCCAAAGATATAGGCAAAAATATAACGCTTTTTCTATAGAAACTTGGTCCTAACTATAACTACCTAGTGGTGACTAACACTAGGTAATCCTCTATATATATATATATATTCTAAACCTAAATTCTAGCCAGACAGTCCCAGCTGGTGGCACCATCGGTATCTTCAGGTCAGGAGTTACACCCCTGGGAAGGCTAGCTCCACTGGGCATCCTTGAAAGGCCGGAGAGAAGAGATTACCACTAAATAGGACAGTAGCACCTGCTATTTGCAGAGCCTAGAGAAGGAGAATTATGGAATAAAGCTCAGTAGTACGTTGTTATTAATAGTTGTACCCTCACATTCACTGAGATAGAACAATAATCTATTGTTGCAAATTTTATGCTTTGTGAATTAAAAAGGGATGCTTTTGCCTTGGAATCTTTGTTGATGTAAACTTGCCGACATTTGCATTGCCTGCCCTTGGCCAGTTCTTCAGTACTCCTAGGGACACGCTCATTCGTGCGCAAATCGTGTAAGTTAAGCTCGCTTGTGTTCATAAGGCAAGTTATGCACACGCAGCTCATAATGTCCTGATATAAGTAGCACATCTATTTTAACGCATGCACATATTATGCATCTGTAATGTCAGTAAGTAGGTTTGGGAGCGAATTCTCCTTTTGGGAATCAATCGCACAGTCTAAACACGTCTATTTCGGCTCTAAAGCTAGTTAATAGATAAAAGGGTTGTGTTAAAAAAAACACGCAGGGGACTTCATCCTCTGTGTGCCAGAAAGATCAAATGGGAGCACAGGCGAGACTCTTCGGTTAATTGGTTGAGCATGACTGGGAGCAGACCATCAGAGGAGAACACGGCCTGCACTGAGGAGAGGTCCACAACACTGTAACTGCTTCTGCAGCTAAGATCTTCAAAGGCAACAGTCCTCAGACGGCCAACTGTTCCCTAAAGGCTACTGTGTTGCCGATGTGGAGTGCAGTGTGTGCGGTTCAGCGGTTTCTGGGTCTTCAGTCCTTCAAGCCTGCAATGGCAATCGTCAAGCCCTGCAGGGAACCCTCGCTAGCGGATCCCTCCCACCTCCTGCCTTTTGATGCTGCGGGGTATTTCCTCTATCGTTCCTGTGAGGTCAGTAAGCGAAGCAAAAGGAGCAATTACCCTTCCTGGCACCCAGCTGCATGGTATTCCCTCCCTTGGAACTCAGTATAGGTCCTCCTTGCTTGGATGAGGTCAGCAGATCCTCTGCGTGTGGCCACCAAGGGTCCGCGGCGCCTTCCGAACAGTAAGGTCGTTGAAGGTAATGAGCACATCATGGCTGAATCGTTTCCTGCTGCATCTATTTATAGCTACTTCTGCAGCGCACGCAGAGTATTTATATCCCTTTATATTTGGGGAATTCAAATGCACTGTGCATGATTTACTCTGTGGAAAACCTAGCCAAGTCCATGACAAGACAAAACAAAATATATGGGGAATACCACGGTTATAGGTATTTTTACTGAATGTTCTGCAAATTGCTGCCTTGTGGTAGAAGCCGCTTCGTAGCACTGTTGAAGCTGGTAAGGCAATTGTAGAATGACCCCAAACTCCTGCCTGGACATCAAAGGATCTGCTGTGGCCAAGAATCTCCTTATGATTGCTCAATACAGGCTTCATTGAACAGTTCCTCTGCAGGGGTTTGTGATGGGTGCTCTCTGTAGCTGGCTTTGCATCTTATGCCTCGAGTCTTGTAAGTTATTGTCATTTCTTTGCTCCTTGTATCTACATTGACTTTGTCATCTGCTACTTGTGTGAATACCCTTACTTTTTAGTCTACTCTTCAAATAGGGCTGTTCTAATTTGCAGATTTATTCAAACAAATTCACAAATCAACACATTTTACAAGGTCGTGAGTGGCTCCTACTGCTGTTGCATCCTTCTTGTCCAGATCTTATGTCCACCTAGCACCTTCTCCAACCCATCCGAGGCATAGCTTACGTGCCACATGAGATGCTGAGAAGATGCAGTGTGTGTGATAGGGTCAACCCGCTGCAATATCATGCGCGTCAATGCACCAACATGCCAGTGGTAGCGGAAAGGACATCACACGCCATTTGTCCTAGACTTTGACTCACACACGCACACACATTCACCCACCCTCTCACATAAAAAGACACTCTCACCAGCAAGCACCCATGCAACATAAAATTAAAAGCATTCTTATTTACCTTAGCTGCCATACATTGCCATATTCGAGAAAGTTGTACTCAATGTTTTATTATACATATAGTGAACAATAGTATTGACTATATGTGTAATAAAAAAAACTGACAGAAATCCAGGGAAGAGGAGCCCCAACCTACGCTCAGTAGGATGAGCTGCCCCTGTGATTTTGCCTCCTCCGATGCCAGGGGTAGCAAAGGCAGTGCCAGCGGTCACAAGAAACAAGCCAAGTGTCGCAGCTGCGACCCCTGGAAACCCCTAAATGACGTCCAAGTGCAATATTCAAGGGAAAACCCAGCAACAACAGTTGAATACTTGTTAGAGTCTCTCAGAAACCATGTGGAGGAAGATCTTGCAGAGAAATACATCCTGAATGGAGAGAAGAAAAAGCACACTCAGTGTAGAGAGGAAAAAACAATCAAAGCACTTAAAGCAAAACAACAGTACAGACTAGCATTAAAAACAATAATAAGCAAAGGAACCAAGACTGAGACCTGTGTTTGGCATCACAGATGCTACAGAATCTTCATCACGTCCACCACCGCTGCATCCCCTCCAAAACACTTACCATTGGTAAAGGGAAGCTGGATCATGGCAACACCCTGCTTATGGGACTCATGCAACCAATATCTATTTATTAGATGTGACAGCTATGCTGGGTGTATTTTAACAATTGTGACAAAAGTATTTTGTTGTACTTAAAGTAAGTTTTGTATATATTGTGAATATACGTATGCATTGGTGTTGATGGACATAATTGTCTCAATAAACGTTGCTTGTGACCTGACTTGACCTACTTGTAGGATTCCTCTTATTCACATTCCCCCTTAAGCGTGTTTTTTCCCACTCAGGATTGTGAGTTTGCACCCGTAGATTATTAACCATTATTAAGGCAGCATAGGCTACTACTCACATCAGCCCATGGACACCAAGGAGGTTGGTTGTCTGCCAAAAGCCACCCATTACTCAGTTCTCACTCGGTTATTCTAAGCTACTCAAGGCTCTACCCCTCCACACCTGTCCCAACCAGTCACACCCTTTGAAATGGCCTAGGATTTGCTCCCCTCCTTTTCAAATAGAGACTTACAGACGTAGCCTCAAGCTTCAGATTATTTCAAGTACTTGGTTGCCCTTCTGCAGAACGCCTTCTATTAGTGCTTAACTTGTGGCGGTGGTTGCTGGCATTTATTTTTGGGAACCAGGGCTTGCAATGGATTAGAACTTTCAAGGAGGAGGAGCCACCCTTGGTGAACCATCAGTTCAGTTGTTGCTGCTTTGGCAGTGGCAGTCACCGGTTTTGCGTTGTGCGAGCCGCTAGATTCACAGAGGAGGATACCACGGCAGCGGTGCTGCCCCGCCCACCTGGCCTGACCTGGATTAGGTTACAAAGTGTGTCTGGCCAGAACATCAGTAAGACTGTCTGGCAGCCTGGCCCAGTTTACAAAGACTGCACGCCTGCCCTACTGTTGTCGCAGCGTCAGTCATAAATTCTTAAATTGATCAAGTCCCTTCATGGAGACGATATCCACGGGACAGCCGCGACTGTGACTATCATCCTTCTGTTATGAAGAGGATGTATTGATCAGTTGCTGAGAAAATCACATGGAATTATGAGTGTCAGACAGTCCTTTTCCAGGTCAGCAAAGAATTGTTGTCTGGCGTGCTCGCTTCTGCCTCGCTTGCTGATTGCCCTACGCCTCTGAAGATGGAAGGGGACATCAGGACACGTCTCTTCGTGACGCTAGCTTAAGATGCCCTCCGAGAAGTTTGCTTTGTCTAGTGCTTATAGCAGTTGTAGCCGCACCTCGTCAAACCTTCACACAGTTGTAAGCGCTGCATAAATAATTAGAGGCGATGTGAAATAAAAGGGAACTGAAATTTGTTGTTGTAGATCCACGTGAAGACAAGCTGGCAAGTAGAAATCTGCAGAATTCTATTCCTAATTGCTTGCTGCATCCTTCCGTCCATTAAGATTTGTGTTATCATGGCCACAGAGCCAGCTTTAGCGCCGAAGGCGCCCTGTGCGACAGTCATTTTTGGGGAACCCCCCTTCCATGAAATCCTCCTCGTATTCTCTCACTACCACCCAGCAAATGTGCCCTTCATCTCTCCATCGGCTCCCCTTTCACATACATTCATTTGTTTTAAAGCGCTTGTTAAGGGTGGCTTTACTAATCCACTCAGCTATCCACATAAAATATAGATCTGTCCTGTGCAGCAGGCATATTAACCCTCTGTGCTACTTTATGGCGAGCGAAAGCTGCCGCTAGACAAATCAGACATCTCTCGCCCTATCAGGAACGTTAGTTGCAAGAGGCATTGGACATTTTAATTGTTTCCTGAAGGCTGGACGTACAAGGAACTTTTCAGCAGGTGCTTTTAAATCGCTTATTTCATAGGGTATTGCTAAACAAAGCGCTCCCTGAGGTCAGCGCTCCCCAATCCAGGTCAGAACCCTGTGCGGCATCAACGCTCGCAGCACCCTAAAGCCGGCCCTGCATGGCCGTATCCCAAGGCCTCCCTGTGCGCTGCATCGCATCTGATCTCTAATGTTCTGCTATGGGTCAGACACACCACCCCACCTTAACCTAAATCCACTCGCTACCCTTGGAGGCAAGAATTACCTGGAGAGCTCAAAAGACCCTTCTGTCCCAGTAAAATCACACACTGCACCTTCACTAGAAATAACAAAAAGCCCAAAAAAGCAGGACATTAGACCATTTCTAGCTCTCTGGTGTCGACATGAGATCCTGGAAAATGTTAGACCTTCCTCACCTTCTCTGCTTCATGTATATGTCCAGGGTACCTCTTCCCGACTCTACGTCACTGCCTGCCACCTTTAGTGTTTATAGTTTAATGTCCATTTGTTACAGTTGTTGCACCTGGCTCTAATGTTTATTTTGCTATCGTTGATAAATTTGTCTCCTTGTAAAGTTCTCCATTGGTTGCGTGGGTAGGACCGTGTGCTAGAAATCTGATAAATAAATGAATAACTTGATTGCAAATTGGTACCACAAATGATATTTTGAAGCGGGCGATTTGCTGCTAATGTCCAGAAGGAACTGTGATGTTTCCCTCAAGGGCTTCCCAGAGCGCCTGGGAGGCATCAGTCTGGAGGAGGTAGGACATGTCTGATCGCAGCATTGTTAAATGGGCCGAAATAATAACATCTCATCAACAAATAATAGATGTATGTGCAGGAGATCAAACGTAACTAGCACCACCCCTGGAGCTCTGCAGCCTCCTTCAGGTCGCGTGAGCATGTTAGATGCGGTGTCATCCTCCATAGGAACCTTACCTATGCAGCGCCACCGAAAACAACTCACACGATTACCTGGAAAATTATGTGGCACCTTTTTGGTGTCTCTTGCACTGTTAGGCAGATTTTAACATGGTAGATGTAGTTTTCTCCTCCACAAGAACCTTACCTATGCATCTCCGTCAAAAACGATTGACAAAATGACCCGAAGAATTATGTGGCACCTTCTTGGCAACTCTAGCATTGTTAAGCAGATTTTAGACGCAGTTTTCCCCTCCACAAGAACTTTAGCTATGAATCGCCACAAAAAAGAGGACTGGCGCAATGACCCAGGGGATTACATGGCATCTTCCTGGCTTCTCTTGCATTGGTAAGTAGATTTCAGTTATCTCCTCCACAAGTAATTTAGCCATGAATCATCACCACAAAAAAGGACTGACACAATGATCTGGAGAATTATGTGGCATCTTCTTGGCTTCTCTTGCATTGCTGGGGAGATTTTAGCCTTTAGATATCGTTTTCCATCCATAAGAACTTTAGCTATGAGAAAGGACTAACAGAATGACCTTCAGTGCTGTGTGACCTTTACCAGAGCCTTGATAGTCATGTGATTGAATACTGGACGTCCTCTGCAAAGCTGCATAGAGATGGGAAGGGACAATCGTCACTGAAGAGCAGAGATCCAGCGTCAAGCAACTTCAGAGTCAATGCAATATTTAAGGGGAGTTTTTTTTATTTATTTGGAGTTTTTGATTGTGGTGCGTGTGACCTTTCGCTCACAGCACAGGATTCTGTATTTGTATGTATTTATTTATAATACATGGGATTCTGTATAAACAGCAGTCTCTAATTTCTTTATATTCGGAGACTTGTAACGCACCCAGTTGCTCATTATAAACAAAAGATGTAATAACTCGGCTGTTATAAGTTATTCTTGTCCAGTTCTGATGTCACAATGCCTGCTGCCAGAGACAGCAGCTAAGTTAAAAGCAGGTCAAGCCACAGAGCAGCTGCTTAAAGCAACAAAAAAGAAATGTTGTTTTTCATTCTTCTATTTTGATAGCTTACAATGACAAGCAGAGAGAACATGTTTATTTTTTGCTCCCTAGACAGAAAAAAGCTAGAATCTTTCTGCCTGTTGCTACACATTCTGCAGTACTGCAGTTTTTTTTTAAACTGACGTGTTGAACTTTGGCCTCGTTCCTCTACATGGTTATGGAACTCCTCAGTGACTTGCAATATCCTTAGAATGGGTGGTGGGGTATTTTATCCCTTATATAATGCGCTACACTTATCAGAGGACAATCCAGTTTCGGTGGCAGTGTAGGGAAAAGGCAGGGCACAAGGCAGCAAGAGTGAGGAATACAACTAAGACAACCAAAAGAAAAGGCAATGCAAGGGCAGAATGTGTCTAATCAAGTAAGCTGTATGGCCACGGTTGGGTATCCAACATAGGTCCGGAAGAGCTGTGTCCATGCCACGTGTTCATTTGTAAATACAGATTATGTAATCAAGTTTCATTTAGATTATGTGAATATCCACATATCTGTCATGGATCCGGCCTTTTTGGCATGGGTGTAGCTTCCATTGGTGCAGTGGCACCAGGGCCCAGAGGCCTGAGGCCGCCACGGAATCTTGATTCTTGGTGTATTTTGCAATTCACAATTCAAACAACAGCCATGGGGCTGATATCCTTCCTTGTACTTGGGTCCATGACACACTGACCACACCACTGAGAAAGATGTGAGACACACCAACAGTTTTGACATTAAACTACTTTGTATTTAGTGCTAGGCCATGAAAAAGGTTGACTGTCAGAAGCGGGCGATCAGTAAAAAAGGAATACTTTGACTTACAAACGGATTGAAAATAGATATGAATATATCCACTCTGGTACTTAAAAAACAGTAGTGCTAGAAGCCAAGCAGAAATGTCTATTTGCATTCTGAACATTGTTTTTTTGTTTACTGCTGGTGAAAATATTTTTCCTTGTGGACAAAGCCCTTTTCATGTACTCCACAAAAGTTGGGCGCGTTCAAGGCCATTCTTATGGAATAGTTACTAACACATTTTTGGAATAACCCTGCAACATTTCTAGGGTGCATGCAAAATGTTTGTGAGTACTCACTAATGTATGAGGTTGGCAACCATTACCCTAACAATCCAAATTTCCTAACCCTAATCCTAAGCTTACAATGGTGAAATATGCACCATACTGAAATGATGTAAAACACTTCCAAAGTAGGCTATATGGAAGCCATCTCCACGCAGCAGTTTGTCTGCGAACGTAAGGGCACTTCAAAGTCCTTAAGTTCCACTTACCCTCGCTCTGTCTATAATGGAGGGTGCATTTAGAATCACAAAAGCCCTCGTATGCATACTTGTGTTATACTTACAAACACCAACACGGTTGTGATTTAGGCCTGAAACAGCAACTGAGTTACCACCGAAACAAAATAGCTGCTGCGTGGAACAGTTACTACTGAAACAGCTACTCTTCAGTTCACTGGGAGGAGTCTTCCTTTGCCCCTACCCGTCTTTTGGTGAGTTGGCAGGCTTCTCAGGAGCTGTTGCATAGCTACCCGTAAGGTTGCGGACAAAGAAATGGTGGTGTATACCACCTAAGGGCCGCACCTGGAGGCGACTTGTCCTTCATTCACTTTTCTGTAAAGAAAATGGATGCATGTAGCATAAAAAATCAGATGTATTTTTAGAATTCTACAAATCATTTACCACCTTTTATGCATTTTCACCACTTCTTACAGTTTCAAATAAAATGGTTCTTTTGGTTGTGTCCCTTGGTCACTTTCCTCGAGTCGTTGCTATGTGCTAATGCACAAAAAATAAATATTTTTATTCAACAAGAAAACTCATTTATTTGTTTGTTAAAACAGCGTGCTCTAAAGAGACAGAACACAGACACTGGCAACTAGCATTTGTACAATGCATGTTGTGACTGGTATTTTAGATATCTTTTTCAGCAGTTAAAAAGCATATCAGTGAAATTCTGAAGTCACAGAGTGAAAACATATAATGCATTACTCTTGTTCTTACTTCACAGTACTAATGGTAGGTGTCACCTAAACCACTTAATAAACCAGATGACCCTCTTTCCAAAAGTACTATCTGACAAATGTATTTATCTGACTGTTCACAGTTAGTAGCTGATAATCCCAGGTTTATGGTCCTCTGTTTAGATTGTAGCACAATCCTGCCATTAGTACAGGACAGCAGAAATATATCTGCTTGTTTACACATTTTAATACAACATTGGCAAAGCCAACTGGTCTACCTTTGGCAAGCTGGTGCTTTGGCTGTTTATTTTTTTATATGTACCACAAAAATAATAAGAGGCGAAAACATGCAGCCATCTACACAGGGTAGCAATATGCTTTCAATAAAATTTAATTAGAAACGCATTGCCTATAATTTAAATACAGTATGTGTGCTCCTTAGAAAGCAGGTGCACTTGTGATAGAAACTGAAATCCTTTTAATGCACATCACAGGAATTGTTGATTCTTGCTGGTGCAAAGACAAATATGCCATTGGCTTTGAATTACTGTAACTTGAAAACATAGCTTGAACATACAAGGATGACTAAAAAAATAAAAAGCAGAAAGAACAGAAAGAAATAAGCCTGCAAAATAAATTATTGGTCCATCAGCCCTAGCCCAAAAGTGCATTTCTTTTTAGTTAAATGTGTACATTGGATCAGACAAAATGCTGTCACTCACAGTGCAAGAGAGCCGATGACTAAAGTAGGCAGGCAGCAGTATGCTGTGCAGGAGCGGCTCGTGGTGCTTTGTAGGGGCAGGATGGTGCGTGCGGGGGGAGGGGGGATTAATTAAGAAACAAAAAGAAAAACAAGCATTTATAATGCAACGGGTCTCGCGTTTGCTCATGTTAGAGCTGATCGCATTGTAAACTCCTAACCCGACTTTTCACCTATCGGGCAAAAGTGCATTTATGTACATAACCCGAAAAAGTGAAATTAACTATGTAAAGCGCTCGACTTCTGCCAAGCGAGATCGCGCTCGTAAATTAGAGAAAAAGAAGTCCACGAGCCCGATGGAAAACAGCGAGCCTCACATGTTTTCTGTACTTGGTCGCTGCGCTCGAGGAGGGCTAGCCACCGGAAAAAGCATGACATATGCGTGCCTTCGACTAATGAAAGCAAGCAGATTTTTATAGGCAAGCCCACGAACCAATAAAAAACACTGACGTGAAGTTGACAGGACTCCGAGCCCTTTTCTAAATACTAAAGCGTCTCGCTGCGATACGCATGCGCGAGCGCATGCAACGCAGGCTCGACCCTAAAAAACAACTTACCTGCATCGCTGCCGCCACCGCCAGCACTGCACCGCTCCGCTGCTGCAGGCACAGGCTCCCAGCCTGCCGTGCAGCCTGTCCGAACGCTGCTAACAGCAGCAGTCGGATTGGATGGAGCACCCAGCCAGGCAGACTGGGAGCCTGTGCCTGCTCTCTCCAGCCCGACAACACAGTGCCGGGCTGGAGACAGCACAGTGCGCATGTTTGTTTGGCCGGCCCAAGACAGCCAGCCAAACATACATGCACACTGAGGGGGAGTGCTGAGCACTCCCCCCCTCTGTCCCAGTAATAGTCCTGCCCCTTTTACTAGAAAACAATAATTAACATAGTTTATTATCGTTTTCTAGTAAAAGTTTTGCAGCTGCTGGCGGGGGGCAACGTTCCTCCGCCATAGCGGAGGAGCCGCGTCTGATGCTGTAGTGCGTAGAAGTACAATGTGAATGACAACTGAACAGACCAATGGATGAAGAGACCTGACCAAAATGTCCTGCACATATGCATATGTGCAAGAGTTTTCATTTATTTGTTTCGGGGGGGGGGTTACATGAGGCAGCAAGGCAGCTAAAGCTCTATCCCAGACTTAAATAAGGGCTTGGAAAGAGACCTACATAGAAATGCTGAAACATTTCTTTCCATAAATTGCATGTGATGATGGTACTAAATATTAATTTTAGATGGATTTATTTTCTGGTGCTGATCTCTGTAAACTCACTTGCATCAGAAGAGGCATGACACCGAAAATTGAAGGGGCCTTGGGGTCAGGGTGGCTATACCTGTCCCACAAATAAAAAATGTTGCAAGTGACCTGTCTCTCAGTGTCATGACCTTACAAGAAACCACAGTCTTACGCATCACCTTTATTGTCACAGAACCTAGCTTTCAGGTGCAGTATCCTTACACCAGAAGTCTAAGGGGGACTTCATACAATCTGTGTCTCTCCTGCTCCCGTCTTGCATTAGTAAGCACTCTTCATTCACTGTTCTGCAACTCACTGGTGCTCTATCAGCTACAAAGCTTCAAAGATTGCTCAGTTAGGGCCTGATTTAGATATTGTCGGACAGGTTACTCTGACACAACAATGACGGATATCCCGTCCGCCGAGGTCTAAATATCATAGAAAATTATGGGATTTAGATTTCCGCGGACGGAATATCCGTCACCGTTGTGACAGTTACTCGTCTGCCAATATCTAAGTCAGGCCCCTAGTTACACAGTTGCCACTGGCACGTGCAAGATTAGTTCCCAATAAACCTGACCCAGCCTTCTGTCTATCCAAGGTTGATAAACTGAGTACTGTTATTTTCAGAGCGTATAATCAATATGATTGCAGCGTCGAGCACTATATAATACCAAGTTGTTATTACTTATTGAGTCACCTTTTCGAGATATCAGACTTACAAATTGTAGAAAGAGCTCTGCAGCAAATGCATGAACGCACTCAGTTATCTGATAGCCATCTCTTGCAAGGACCCAGAGGCAAGAAGAGATACATAAAGCTAGGCAGGGCTGTGATGCTCTGAGATAAACGAGACATAAATGCCACGAGTACAGACCGAAATCGTAAAACGATGTGTGAATAGCACTGATTTCGAGAGCCTTGAGGACAGAGCGTGCAAGAATGCGAGTCCTCATCCATCAGCGGTCTGACACCAGCTGACACAATAATGAAGACGAAACAACTGGAGGGAAGCTGCTTCTCATCAGCCAGGGACCATGAAAGATCAGTGCCGATGCTCTGCTGCACCGGAGGCTGAGGCAGGAGACTGCAGGTGTGGTTTTGCAGGTTGAATCTTTTCTCGATTCACATGCTGTGCATTATTCTACCATCTAGTGATTGGGTCTGGTTATGGGCAGGGCTGCTGCAGATGCCAAGAAGGAGCTGAGGGTGTGTCTGATGGTGAATCTGAAGGCTTCCTTGTTGTGCTATCGAGAGAGGTGTGTGGGTGTCTTGCAAGGGAAGGGACTTCAGCTGCTGCTATGTGCAAACGTGGCATCTGCTGTGTTTATTGGTGGCACTGCCAGGAGAAATAATCCAATCAGAGAACAGGCAATTGTAGTAATCATTTTTGTGCATAACTCTACGCTTTTTGGATGTTATAGGCCACTCACTTTGAACGTGGTTCATCGCCTTGTGGGAGCCCCAACCACATTCAGACGAATTATTGAATGGGGAATTCATAAGGAAATAAGAATGTTTTAGATGAAAGTAAAATAATCTGTATTGTGTTGAGTTTGCTTTCCTCCGCCCCCTGACGTGAAATGGCACCAAAGGAAACTGATTTAATTCCTTTGGAAGAAGGGAAATGAAAATAAGCAAAACTGTAAACATCCAACGCTAAATACATATTTTGGACAAAATGAAATCCACAACCCCAAAATTAAATAAGACACAGATGAGAATGGCAGTCACACATTCTATAAAAGAGGGGTGTCCCACATCGGTCCTTGATGGCCGAATCTTTTTAGAATATAAGAAGAACCGCTGATTACCTAATGATTCACATCCAGGCTAGTCGTATCTCCACTTAGCCTATGGGGATACTCTGAAAATCTAGCAGGAGTCAATGCTGTACTTTCCTGTTCTAAAACATCTGGCATATGTGGGGAAGGAGGGCACACGGGAAGCCTGAGGAGGGGAGCAGTGACATCTTGCAAGCCCTCATCTTTGAGGAAAGTGAATCCAAGAGTTCACTGTCCCATTGACCACAGCATGAAAGGTCCAGCTATCAGCCCACAAATGCTCAAGCTAAGCCTACGAAATTTTAAAATACCATCAAAATATGTCTTGCCAAATGAGACTTAGAGACAAAAGGACATCACTACCACCTTGGTGACGTTGGATTAATCCGTTCCACTCTACTGACGGTGAGCGTTGGGCAGAACCAGTTCCAGTCACCTGGATCACATCCACCTCACGGTGCCAGAGAGAGACAAAATGTGACATAGATCACATTGAGTAAAAGATCACGAGAAAACCATGAGGCTGAGGTACATATGATGCGTCTCTTGACTTCTTCCAAACAACCCGGAGATATTGAAAAGACGTAGCTACTGCTTACCTCGTGTCCTTGTCAGTATGTTATGGGATGGTGCGCTTGGAAAAGTGCGGCATGTCCTGAATGCCACAGTTGTATTCATGGTGCATGAGGATGGCACCTAATGGTGTCATGTGCATCAATCAGATACCTGTGGTTAGCACCGAAAACCCCCTCTGAAACCACCTAATGACAAACTAACGTTCTGGGGTGGAGCTCTACATTCAGAAGTCTCTGTGCACTGGGACTTTGTTCCTCCAATCAAACTTTATGAGATGCACCAGACCCTGGAAATACTCCTTTTTTAGCAGAACTCTGAATGCGCGAGGAGCCGGTGACGGTTAGAAGCTTCTGACTGATGATCTAAGCACCAGATCCTCTCGAAATAGCCAGTCAGCAATCCACGCAAAGCGCTATGAAGTTCCCTTCGAACTGTGGTGCACTATATGACTTCAACAAATAAAAATATGTAAGAACAAATAATAGTATTTTGCTTTATAAACAGTACACAATCCACCCATAGACCTATGTTGACACATGTCTTCCCTGGCGGATTCTGGGAGAAATCAGGCTGAGGCTTCTGGGATATCACTACGTAAGGTGATGAAAAGGTCAGGCCCTCTTCTGCCTGGAGGTGCGTGGGGCCTAGCTAATACCATCTCCCACCTTGCCCTACCGCTATGTCCTATTAAGGCTGAAAGGGTTCTGTTCACAACAGGGTGAGAATGTATACGTCATGCATTCATCAAGTAATCAGGGTGAAGTCACAACACCCGTCCATTTTCCCTCCAATTCTCCCCAACAGTTGCTGATTTAAAGTCAGCCTCTACTGGTGTGCTGTGAGATATCAGGACAAAGCTGCCACAACTATCTCCAAGGACGAGGAAAAGTGTCAAGAGACATGAAAGAAAGACATAGGACAAAATTATTACTGACACAAATACATTTTAAATAATATGGCTGAACAAAATACAACATTTGGAAAGGATATCTTGCGGAATAAGTGCCAAATCTGGAATTAATTTACATGTTCTCAAAGCAACATCTGACAGTAACGCCTAGGTACAACTCAACAGAACCTAACTGAACATGCAGTCTGCCACAAGGACCTGCTCGACCTCCAGCGGCATGAAGTGCACTTAGTGGTGGGTGGATCGCTCTACCGCTTGTGATATTTTGCATCGACTACAAATCCTTCATCGAAGTTATTAGATGTGGAATTAGGAATAGTAAATATATACTTATCTTGGGGATGTAGTGCATGAGACGTTGTTCATAAGTGTTGGTGATCTCGGCATTTAACTTTCTTAAAATGTAGTTATTGATCGGCAAATTCAGCACCATTAAGACCATGAACCTGATGGTAGTTGTAAGGCGGCCAACCACTGTCTCCGTAACCGTATTTGTAGGGACTAAATGAAATAGGAAAAAACAGTTCCACTGTCACTAGTGATCAGAACTGGTGGTAAACTGGTGGTAAAGCCCTAAGTGGCTCTTCGTCATTTGAGTTCTCATTAGTAAAATTACACTACATTAACACCACAATTAGACTCACTGACTCAGAGGACCATGATCGGTGGTGTCTTAAAACTGTATAGTGTGTTGAGTGGGGGGATTCCGTAAGTACTGTTGGGTTTCCAGATGTGCACGTTTAGGGTGATCTGCAGAATAGGGAGTGTTTCTGAGTGAGGCACGCCACTGAAGGATGAGAACAACTACAAGGGTGCACGTTTCACATACTCGCTGGAGCTTCTCACTCGAAAACACCAGCACATTTACTCTTGTCTTAGGTTTGGTTCGGTACTTTCCAGGATGGGAATGGGGGAGGGCCCATTTATGCATCACTTACACGCATTAAAACACACAGAATGGTTGAAATTCCTCATGCATACATTTTGTGCATTGGCCTATTCCTGTGAATCTAGGCCTATCCTATATTTCCCAGACTTCTCCTGGGACTCTGCGAATCTCCCTGAAGGAAGCCATCCGCTCCAAACGCTGGGGCGCCCCTCCAGGAAGAGAGAGACAGCATTCACACTGATGCTCGGTGGACAGAGCCCAGAGCCAGTAAACACGAATTTAACTCCACTTTCCACTAAGCTCCCATCCCAGGAAGAATTTGGTGCCTCGGAGACCTGACTCAAAGAGACGCACAATTAGCTCTTTAGTATTATTGTTATTATTTTAATTAAATGTTCCACTGACTGGCATGGGTGATGGGTTTTTACTTCTTTAATGAGCGATTACCCCGTATTGATCGTCTGTGGCTGCGCGCTTTATAGTAAATATTCAACGCGCGCACTCAGCCCCGGGGGTGCCATCTGCATCTTTACAAATCACTGAATAAAACGTGTATAAAAAAACACGTCGCAGCGCACGTGCCTGCGTGGTGGTTTCATAGGCTCCATCTGCACTCGCAGATTGCACGTGCATGGGCAACAAACGTGAGTGACTGAGTCAGCTGCGTCGTGGCGCTCACTGATGACGTGCGATGCTACATTCAGATTTTTTCTGGGTGTGCAGAGACTTAAGAATGACGCTGCTGCTGTAGGGTGATCAGGCGTCCCGGATTTGCCGGGAAAGTCCTGGTTTTTCACCAACAGTCCCTGGCAAATTTCAGGAAATTTAGCTCATGTCCCAGTTTTTAATAGGGTCGCCTGAAATCTGAGGGAGGTGATTTTTTTTGGTTTTTCCAAAGCAGAGATAGCAGCTGTTATAAGAAAGCAATTTAATTAACAGGCATTAAACGGGCTTTAAAATTTGCATTTTATTTGTGTGCTTGGTGCCTTTTCTGTAATTCTATGCTGATGAGCGCTGTCATTCTGTGCGCTCAGTTGGAGGAAAATTATAATCCTTCTTTTATTTTTATGTGAAATGTTCCGGTATTTGGCCTTAAAATTCTGGTCACCTTATGCTGCTGGGTGCTTGGAAGCCGAACAGCACACACGAGGCATGGTTTACTCTTCAGGTGGCCTCCTGTTCAGTCTAAGGCCCTAGTCAGGGGCACTGGAATTCTATGATAGTGCGGCCACGGAGTTTGTCGCATAGTTCTAAATTTGCCGTATTTGCCACATAATCCATCACCTGCTGAATAATATGCAGATTTTAACAAAAAAAAGTTTCTAGCGCAAATTACTAGGTAGTGGAAGGCCCTTTGTAAAGGTAAAGGTGTAAAGGTTGACTGGTCAAGTTTATGTTGTTTATTTCTAAATATGGGTGTTAAACTGGTACTAATGAGGTGCAACCTGTGTCCAGATAGTGTTAACATGTAAAAATGAGTAAATAATGAAGTAATACTGTCACAAAATGTCAGCCTTGTGCAGCATAATTTTTGTAGGCGCATAATTTAGTCAACCCTGCCGCATAATTTGACTTGCCCCTGCCACATAACTCCAGTGGCCCTGACTTTAGTATATCTGAGAGATGCAGGGATTTTAAGGTTACCGCGAGACAGATGATTTGTTATTGTGCTTCATGCAATTGTCTTGGGCTTGGGTGTAGAACCCCTCTGTTTCCAGTACTTTTGGTTATATATGATTAATGCCTATACATTTTCGATAATGGTGTTCCTCGTAAAGCATGATGTCCTTAATATAACAATCCACTCCATTAGGGTGTAAATCCTTTAAATCAAAGTAATATTAGCCCAATAGGGTGTAATATTTAATTACGCATGTGTAGGTTCCACTCAAGGGGCAAGAAGTGGTCGCTCAAGAGCAAGGTTTCCCCAGTGAGTTTGGAAAATGCACAAACGTAAGATTTTGTGGGGATTTGCAAATTCCTCTCAGACCCGTTGCCGCCGTTAAAATGGGCAGAGATTTACTCCAGCTAAGAAGCCTCTTTCATGTGTAGAGGACGATATGAAAACCTCCAAAATACTTTATGGAGAAATGAAAACGTGTCATTCCACAAAATCCATGGCATTGCAGTAAGCATTATTGTACAGCATATAGCTCTATGCAGCATGGAATGCCAACACACAGACGAAAAAAGATGTTTATAGAAGCTTTCCTGAAGTGAGTCTGGGAACGTCTGACTAGTGCAGTTTCCAAGCACACTTCAGAAAAGGTGTGTAAACATCCATATATCATGAGTGTATATTTCTGGCGTTCATGCTAGGATGTCATAACAATGTCATAACTATGCACCCATGAGAGGATGCAATAACTATGTACCCCCTGAGAGGATGTCATAACTATGCACTCATGAAAGAATGGCATAAACTATGCACTAACGAGAGAATGTGATAACTATGCAACCATGAGGGGATGTCATAACTATGCACTCATGAAAGGATGTCATAACGAATCATAACTATGCACCCATGAGAGGATGTTATAATTATGTGCCCATGAAAGGATGTCATAATTAGGCACCCATGAGAGGATGTCATTACAATGTCATAACTATGCACTCATGAGAGGATGTCATACCCATGAGAGGATGCCATAACGATGTTATAAATATGAACCCATGAGAAGATGTTATAACTATGTGCCCCTGACAGGATGTCATAACTATGCGCCCCTGAGAGGATGTCATAACTATGCACCAATGAGAGGAGAGAATGTTATAACTATGCGCCCATGAGAGGATGTCATAACTATGCACCAGTAAGAAGATGTTACAACTATTTGCCCATGACAGGATGTCATAACTATGCACCCCTGAGAGGATGTCATTAGTAGGTGCACAAGGGAGGATGTTATAACTAGGCGCCCATGGCAGGATGTCATACCTATGCACCCCTAAGAGGATGTCATTACTATGCACCCATGAGAGGATGTTATAACTATGCGCCTATGAGAGGATGTCATAACTATGCACCCCTGATTGGATGTTACAACTATGCACCCATGATAGGATGTCATAACTATGCGCCCATGACAGGATGTCATAACTATGCACCCCTGATTGGATGTTATAACTATGCACCCCTGATTGGATGTTATAACTATGTACCCATTACAGGATGTCATGGGCACAGTTATGAGCACAGGATGGATCCCTGAGAGGATGTCATAAATATGCACCCCTGAGAGTATATTATAACTGTACGCCCATGAGAGGATATCATAACTATGCACCCATGAGAGGATGTTATAACTATGCACCCATGAGAGGGTGTCATAACTATGCACCCATGAGAGGATAGGATGTCATAACTATGCACCAGTGAGAATATGTTATAAGTATGTGCCCATGACACAATGTCATAACTATGCACCCCTGAGAGGATGTCATAACTATGCGCCCATGAGAGGATGTCATAACTATGCACCAGTTAGATGTTATAACTATGTGCCCATGAGAGGATGTCATAACTATGCATCCCTGAGAGGATGTTATAACTATGAACCCACGAGAGGATGTCATAACTATGCACCCATGAGAGGATGTTATTACTATGCACCCACGAGAGGATGTCATAACTATGCACCCATGAAAAGATGTTATAACTATGTGCCCATGAGAGGATGTTGTAACTATGCACACCTGAGAGGATGTTATAATGATATCACAACTATGCACCCATAAAATTATGTTATAACTATGAACCAATGAGAGGATGTCACAGCTCTGCACCCATGAGAGGATGTAATAGCTAGGTACCCATGAGAGGATATCACATCCGTAACAGGTATGTGGCAGTTCCTGATACTACATGACAGATGTAGGACAGGCACACATCACTTCTCATGGCACACACATGACAGAGTCTAGTGATATACAGCTTGCAGGTCTTACATTTAGAGAATCTTTGCACTCAGGTAGTTCTTATGTAGTAAAAATGAAAGGCTTAAGTGCACATAATTGCAGAAACGACCACTTGAGAGGTATGCTAAAGAGTTACAACAAAACAGAATCTGACTCAAGACATATGAGGAGAAGCCACAGTAAAGAGGATGATGGTTAATGCAAAAGAAAACAAGCAGGACTTCCCCCCACTTGCTGGGACGCAACCGGTACTGCCCTCGGAGAACTTCTTGATCTGACCGATAAAGACATCCACATACACCACCCACTTCTGCACGCGTGCTGCACTTTCACAGATCCCCCTGCACCTGCTTCCCCACAATTCAGAACAAGTTGGGTGTTCTTCTTCTTGATGTTTACTGGTCATTGGTCCCTCACCCTCAATCTATAACAATGACTGGAGACCGCCTCACTGTCCCAATGACAGCCCAAGCATCCTCCATGGAGTGCCATATGGTTTACCTGTACAGCGACTTCATAGAAAGGTGTGTCCACTAAATGATGTGAACGGAGCAATAAACACGTTCAAAAGAAATGCAAAACAAAAGCAATAATATAAAAAATAGAAAGCAATCAGGCTACTTAAAAATGGTTATTGATGCAAACCGCGCACAAGTTAATGAGAAGGCTGAATTGTGTCCAGTTAAAGGGGAGGATTTAGTAAACAATTTGTATCAGAATAACAATGATTAACATCGGAGAAGTTTATTTTATTGAACCAAAAATGTGACTGTCTATATTTGGTGTACTCTTTTAGCTGCTCGAATTTAATTCAGGATTCTAAACAATTTGCTGCTTTAGGCGGTAATGGGTTTCCCAACCAGTTCACACGACAGGTGATAAAAAAAATCTTATATTGTGATTTCCCCCCGAATGCTGCAGTGAAGGTAAGCTTATATGACTGGCAATAGAGAAATAGTAGATCACCCTTCCCTATTTTTCAAAATGAGTTTTGTCATGAACATTCAACTACTAATAATCTGGTAACTGTAGCTATACTGACAAAAAGAACAAGTCAGAAAAAATCAGTGAAATTCTTTAGTTGTTTGGCTAATTATAATGCGGCCTTTAACAGTGCTGATCAGAAAGTTGATCTTAATGTTCTAAATTAACTGGTTGATGCATCAAAAACAGTTTTGGAACTTTTTTAATTTCTCCTAATTCTAAGACTGGATTAGGGTAAAATTGCACATGATGCCAGTCCCCCCAAAGAGTAGAATCCTATGATGGCCTCAAACAAGATTGTGTGCTGGCCTCCTTCCTTTTAATATGTGTACTTCCTAGCTTACAGAGCGCTTGACAAAAGTGGCCTGTTTTCCTAGAGTGTGCCTCATTTCTTATAAGTAGTTTTGATTTTGTGTGACTCAAGTTGGGCTTCAAGGACTACTAAAAACCCTCAACTCATACAACAATCAGATATTACTACCTATCATCATCACCAAAATCAGTATCCGGCAAGTTGCGGGATGGGAAAGTAACAGTTCATTGAGGGCTCTGCAATTGTGAGACTTAAGTTAGATCAACATTGGAGGGTATGTTTACTTTCCACAATGATATGTAACATAACATGTTGCCTGACAGTGTGAGGAGTGATTTGTCTTCTGAATGCTTGAAATCTCTGGGAAGCTAAGGGCACAAATGTAACAATATGGCAGTATTTCATCTTATTCTGCCAAAGTCCTGCCAATTAATATATATGCCAGTGCCTGCATGGTCTAACAACCTATCTAAACAGCTTAATTTAGCTGACATTGCCCGTCAAACACTCTTTTGAGGACTGGCAAAGCCATCATCTAGTTGCAATACACGTGGTTTTAGGAATTTAGGATCAGCCCCCCTCAAGCCCTTGGCTTGCTTGGGTGATAACCTTCAGCCATTGGCTTGAGACATAGCCAGTGCTCTTGGCTGATAGGATGTATCCTTCCCATTGCTGGGATGTGCTTCAATTGGAATGCATGGAGGACTATTTAACATTTTAACATTTGAAATGAACACTTATTCATCACACTTTTTGTCACATTGTCGTTCATCTCAAACATGCACTGCATACAAAAAGCAACCTCTTTTGTGTGTTTTCTCTGCAAGGCACACTGGTTCACATTTTTCATCAAATCAGATGAACTACAAGGGACACCTAGGGTACAATCCAATAATATTTTCCGTTAGAGAAAGGACCTCTGATGATCTTGGCAACTACATTCAGCTGCCAGGCTGCTGCAAAGATTCAGCAGGCCTGGCAGCCCGTGCTGATGACGTACAAATTCAGCATCCCCGGCACCATTGGCAAAAACAGTTGCTCGGGCTTAAAACAGAAATTGACCAAAATATTTCAAATGATGTAGAAAGAGTCAATGACTTTCAAGGCGTTATAAACTGCTTATTCATTTTAAATTAAGTTATATGCAACTTTGTAACCTTTAAAAACGTGAAACACAAGTCGCCTGTTATTCTTGATACATGGAATAAAGTTTTAATACATAAGGAAAATAAGTTGAGCTTTACCCTATTCTTCTTAATTAGTTGTGAACTTAGTTTATTTCCCGTGGGTGCGAGGAAGAATTAAAAACCTTCACCATAATGTATAGATAATTAGTAGAAGAGAGAGCTCTAAATATAGGGAGGAGTCTGACCCCAGTCAAAGCGCACCCTCTCCTAATAGGTTGTAATTAATATCTGTGACTACACTGAGCGGTGATGCACAGAATATTAATGCCACTAAATTACAGTTGAAAAAAAGTAAAATATGGAAAATGTTGACCATTCAACGGGATGTGCTGCATTGTTAAAACCATTTCAGGTATGAAACCTCCACTGTGTCTCAGTGAACCCCCCAAATCTGGAATGACGTAGAACCATCATATATATCTGATTTAACTTATTCCCTACGAGATCCGGAGAGGGCACTGAGAATGGACCAACGACTTTGGAAAAACATGCAGAATTGAGAATCTTTAATGATGCCCTACAGTCTGCAGAGCACACTTTAAAGGTCTGTATACGTTTGTTGCCATTAGGACAGTACAACTGAAATACTGGTCTAAGTGTGCACATGAAAGGAAAATTTGGGACGGCACCATTTATATGTAAAGACCAAAATAAATGAAGATCAGGGAAGCGTCGAGCAACTATTGCAATGTACGCTTGCCATATTTTCTACTATATATCCGTTCAAATAAAACACAATTCACTTCGATTAAACATCAATAACCAGCAATACCAGTTAAGAATACCTGGCCGCTCCATGTGGCTGTCTTCACTCCCTGCGGCTTCCTTGTCCCAGGTGTGAGCTATGACCTGAGATAGGCCCTTCTGTAAGTTTGTTGTTTCTTGGCAGATGGGTCCTGTAAACGGGTTTGTTATCTGTTACTTTAAAGCCCTATAGTGCATCCATGCTCTTTGTAAGGTGTTCCTGCCTCTGCTGGACTTCATGGCAACCTTGAGCAGAGAACTATGTTCTGTTCCCTGCCTTGTATGTTTGTTGAAGAGAGTACAAATGTGTCCAGCTGCCGTGCTGCTGTGGTTCAGTTGAACCATGCCCCTCGAGTCAAATGTAGAAGGCTCCTGAGCAGTCATGAAGACCATCAGATTCAAGTAGGGTCCCTGGGAATAATCATAGTAAGTGAAGGTTTCTTGTCTCTAATGCGCATGTCCGCGGTTAGATCCAGGGATTAGACTCTGTAATACACAGGCTGGCCAGCTGAAGGTCTCAGAGTTCCCAAAGGAGCAGGTTCCTGAAACCTGTAAAGGCAGGCAGACTCAAGAAAGCAATGCTCAAGTAAATGGAAGACTTCTGATCTCTAACACGCATGACTATGGGTAGGCCCAGAGAGAATGAAGAAGGCTTAGAAATTGTAATGCACATGCTGGCCAGATATCTACGGTTACTCCCAGAGATAGTGCAGAACGCTTAGAAAGAGATATGTGCAGCCTGGTCGACTCACGAACCACTGTGAGTTTCCAAGGTAGTCGAGCAGGCTGGTAGGTTCAAGAAAGTAATAATCACATGAAGCGAGGGTTGGTCACTGCCCTCTCGTGTACATGTTCCTGGTTACATCCAGAGATGGAGGGATAGACTGAGAAGCTGTGACAGACAGACTGGTTAGCTAAAGATGTTCAGAGCTTCGACTTAAGGAGCCTTGACGTGTTATTGTTGCACACCTGGGGATGCATGCAGAAGTGATAACAACTGTTGGAGTAAATAGCCAGAATTACTTTACACCGGATGCCGCTGCAATGAAGGTGGTTAGGGCCCGAGAGGAACATTGAATAACTATGCTGTAGGGAATTCAGACCTACCACATTTACGCCTCTCCGCGTCATACAACATCAGGATATTTAACTTGGGAGCCCAGTGAAGAAAACTGAAGTAAGCTCGAATCCCATGCAAAAAGTAGGTTTCAAGCTTCTCTGTTGAGCTCTGCGCTACCGTAGTCCATTGCAGCTTACCCAGGATGTGGGAGGCAGCTTCAGATGCCTCTGTGTGCTGCTGGTGGTGTGGCTAGTCAGGTGTTTAGGCAGTCCAGGCCCTCCAAATCCCCGCTTCCTTCCGAGGCCCTGCCCCCTCGATGACCCTTCTGACACCTCCTGTTTCCCTTCCTGAGTATCACATGGTAGAAACCATTTCAGAGTTGGTCATTCTAGATGTCCGGGTTTCATCACAGATTGCACTCTGCGTAAATTCCTGTCTCAACTACTTTGACCTCTAAACATTCCAGTGAACCGGAAGTACCTGTGCTCATTCAAGTAACCAAGAATAATATGTTACAAAAGAGAAAGGGCTCTCAGGGTTGTGTGCTTAAAAAACCTGAGCAATTGCAGACAAGGGATGGTGGTGCCTACCTTACCGTACAGAGGTTTGTTTAGCACTGCATTGTGTTTAGTGTGACCTTGTGGCGTGGTTGTTGAATCAGAAGCAGGTTCCTTATAGCAGGTTCGCTGCGTAGGCTCATCTGGAAAAGCCATGTAAGAGGCGTGGAGGGGGCACCGCAGGATATTTCATTTAGTGCACATATTGTTCCCTTGTATTGCCTTATAAAAGAGAGTTTTATCCTTTGGTGTTGACTGCTGGGCTTCAGATGCCTTCTATTGTGTTTACTTGGCTGCAGGCTGAGTGCTGATAAATGCTGCTTAACGCTGCAAAATGGAAGCATTATTTATCAAAAGCGCCGCAACCCCCCACGTGAGCGAGATTTCACGGATAGCGTCGCCGAAGGATGCACAGATGCCACTTTTCTTGGCAAACCTACGCTGCTTCAATACTGACAGGGCTTGTTCTTGTTTCCATAGAAACCGAGCAGTAGGTAGGCAGTCTGGACCTGGTGCACATTTGCAGTCGAAGCCAGTATATGTGTCATTGCTTAATGTACGCTGCGTGTTTAGCCCATTTTCCTTTTATTTTGTACTGCCTGCCACTTCAGGTTATCACCTCAGTTTTCTCTTTCTTTTCAGATGGTGGTCTGGGGTTTCTGGAGGAGCTATTATTGAACATTTTCAATTTCTGCATTGGTGTCAGTGAGGGGAGTCCACAGTTAAGAATATGCATCCTTTGAGTACTTGACATACTCATACCATAAAGTGGCTGCGGCCTTTGTACTAGGGCAATGACCTCTGCAGCCAGCTAGGGTGGATTTTGTTTTCGTGTTGAGTTTTGCTGATCTAGATACATCCACTCTCATCTGGACACGGGCACTGTAGGAACTGGACCAATCGTGCCAGGCGCTATTGCACAGCACCATGAAGAGTTCACCCGACAGCTAAGATGTTTGGTCATAACCAACCTGTGCTGGATTGTAAGATCTGTGTGGGGAGAGGTTGGGTTGATATAGAGTCTTAAGAGGAAGGAGATGTTTTCTGTGACATTTTGGGTCAGTTGACTCCTGTGTTGGCCACACCATCTGTTGTCCGATTACTCATACCCTGGGAAGAACATAACTGTTGCCTTGAGATCGCCAAGCAATGCATGGGCTTTGTCTAAAACCTAATACGAGGAAGACGGGAAGAGAGGAGCCTTGAGTGACAGGATATCTTCAGTCTAAGGAGCTGTGCTGCCTATGTGTTTTTCTTTATCATTGACAAAGCTCGCTACCTGTGTGCACGAGCAGAACATACCTCCTTCGAGTGGGATTATACATAACAATGGTTGGTTCTGTTACTTTGGTTTACACAATGTGCACAACACTGTTCACTCCATGACTAACTAGTTATCTTGATAAAATAGCCCATCGACCAAGATTCTTCAGTTATGTGGTCACCTGCTTTACAATGTCCTGGTGCCTTCACTCTCTGTAGTGTGTGCTCGTATGTAGAACCGGGCACTTCAATTTTATTCTACATCGCCAGAGGGAGGGCTGTGGCTTTTGTGTGCATTGCTAGTCTGTGGCCAATGTAATTAGCTAAACAGTTTGTTGAATTTGTCATAGTTTGCTGCTACTGCATAATCAGTAACATGCATCCCGTGTTTGCACTGATATCCACTGGGATTTCCACACACGCCAATCCCAGGTGGAACTGTTCAGCCATCACTAGTCATGGGACACTCCTTGTCATTGGAAACTTGTGAGTATTAGTCCCATTGATCTATCCAAGTAACCTAACACCTGTTTTCGAATTAAAAAGACAGGGCGAGTTTGAAAGAAGCCAACACAAATATTAGCACATAATGCTGAGACTACTTGTCAAGCCACGGTTTAATACGTGAGCCTTACTATGAAAACTGTTGGCGGCAATGAGTGGTTACCACTAAGGCTCTCATTATGAGATCTGCACGGGGGAGATAACGAAGGTGCCTTTAGCAGTACCCCTCTATGAAATAACGGGGACTACAAGTTGTTCCCCCAAAATGTGGAGTAAAATGCATATCCGGTCATGCTGGGTCAAATTCCACATGTATACACTATAGCTGTGTAAATAGAGGGTCTAAATCCACAGACTTTGACCCCCTGCCTGAGCAGATGATGAATGTTCCATGGGCTGTTTCTGATCTGTGGGGATGGTCTGGGTCCAGGGGCAACAGATGGACAGATATCCTTTGGCGGGAGCTTTTTCTGCCCCTTCCCTGTTCCCCAGGCTGAAGGACAACGGCAGGCGGGGGTTGGGCAGAGCCGCTCCCCACACCTCCTCTGAAGTCAGCAGGTCCGGTGTTTTCCAGGCCCGCCATTATTGGGTCTGGAGTTTGAGGACTGGATCATTCTGACACTGTGGAAACCAGAAAACCTGTAGGTGGATATGGCTCAGGGCAGCTTGTAATGAGGACCTGATCCTGGTTGTAGTATTTCATCCCGTACAGAGGGGGAAATCTACTACATGTGGCTATCAGCGGGCTGAGTGCATTAGCGCGCATGCTCCTGGTTACCAGTTCTGCCCAAAAAAGGTGCCAATTGCCATTAAAAAAGCTTGGGGCTGGTCTGAAAAGGATCCAAACCACCTGAAAATATAGGAAAGCTGCAGTCACCTAACACTTAAATAGTGACAGAGGAGGGGTTTGATTCCATCAACTCTGTCCATGCTCAAGCATTGTTTACCACCTGCCATATTGTATGTAAGTGCTGTAAAATAGGCCCATGTCACTGAAGCTGTCACATCCATGAAGGCTGCACCAGTGACTGTGCAGACCCAGTGTCAAAATGTCCACATTTGGGCCCCGGGAACTAAAATGAAATAAAGAAAGGGAACACTAGATGATGGAACCCCTGGAAGGAACAACATTCTTAACTTTGTCAGTAAAGTTTGCCTATGTCAATTAGATTTTGGCAACGGTCGTGGCTCAATGGACTAACCAGGTTGGCTCAGTTGCCTCTGTGTTTCTGGCTCACCCAAGATTAAGGAAGATGGTGGGTCTAGCCCTAGGACAGATTTGTTTCTAAAATAGGCTGAATGAGTGAATCGCAATGCAGCAACGCTCGCCCTCTGCTCGGTAGCAGGCAACGGGGAGATCTTCTGCCTGAAGAAGGTGAGGCACAGAGAGTGAAATGTGTAAGTGCGATGAACACAGTAAAGCAACACTTATCAATGTCCTGGCAGTAAACTCAAATAAAAAGCAGAAATCAATTAAAGCCTGAAAAATATAACTCAGCACAGCTGGGATCTACAGAATGCTGAGATCCGAGAAGAAAACAAGCCTTCTGAGAGGATTTTTCGCAGCACACATTTTACTGTCTCTCCCTTGTTCCTCTGCACCATACTGGGGCAGTACTCGAAGTGTTGCTTGCTTGCGGAGAGCTAAATTTATGTATTTTATTTCAAAAGTATTCATTAGAAAAACCTTGATGTGCTCTCATGCGCACTCCCCATGGCTGTGCGCGCGCGCGCCCCACACCTAATGGCAGAAGCAGGAAGGTGCCCTGTGATTAGCCGCCCACACCTCCTTCCATTACTACACAACAGTGTGTGGGTGGCAGCTGATCTAATGATTGAGGAGAGCAGAAAACCATAGCAGCTGCTCACCTGCTGCACACGGAGGAAGCGCAATGTAGGATGCAACCACACCGCGTGGCTTCCTCTCCAGAATCCGTCGGCAACTGCGCCTGTGGTCCAGACCTGGAGGTAGGGTCTTCGCCTAGGGCCACCCAAAATGTGGTATCAGCCAGACCACTTCTGACAACATATATCGATTTACAATCATTTTTTATGAGTGCAGCAGTAATCTGCAATTGACTAACCCAAGCTGCTCCAGCTAGATTGGTATATCCAGCCTGCAGCTCGCAAGTGAAAGCCTTGTGACACTGACATCAACACTAAGGGCAAAGTCAATTACTTTACAGTCTCTTTCTTTTAGGATGGCAACAGTGATCTGTAAGTGACTGGTCCAGTACACTGGAATTTGACCCAGCAAATTCACTGATCCAGAATACATAGAATTTTACCCAGCATTACCAGCACCTTCAGGCTGTATTCAACACGCTGAAGGAAGATCTCGCCGTAGCAATGGCAAATGCGTAACTTCGCCGTGAACGTGTATGACAGCGTCTACTGATTTACAGTCACTTGATTTTATGATAACAACAGTGATATGTAATGGATGGATCCAGGACATACACGCCCAGTGTCAAGAGCAGAATATACCCCCAAGTAAGTCAATCAATATCTTATCTGTCTATCCAGAAGAGCATAAAGGAACACCTACTCATGACCACATAGTTACTAGTGCACCTCCTATCACTACCATTTCTTATCTATAATTAATACCCCCCATTAATGTGAGACAAGTTCACCTCCTTAGTACCCACCTCTTTTTATTTCTCATAACCCTCACGTTAACCTACTGAGATCGATGGGTCCTTAGAACAGCCCAGTCAGATCTAGCACCTCTGGACACCTCTGGACACCTACACATCACCCTTCTTTCCACACCTCTTACAGTCTTCGAATACAAGCCAACATGGCACCTCTATCTTCTCCCATCCCGTCAACATGAATCCAGTGTCTCCCACTATCTAACGTGCTTAAATTCACCCACTTTCCACATCGCATGTACTCTTTTATGCAGGTAATTTTATGGATGGTCAATCACCCTTAACACATATTGTGGCAGTACATAGGTGCCTTGTGGGCCGCTAACTGTGCTATAATAAAACAAAAGATTAAATAAATAAATGAAAAAAGTACTACATTCCTGAGGGTAAGATCTCGGCCTAGGAATACTCAACTTGACGCTGACTTGCACACTTATGACACCATTTATTGATTTGTAGCCACTTACTGTATGATGGAATCAATAGCCTGTATTCGATTGACCCAAGATACACCACCGACATAGGCATATTCAACCTCTGTCACACACCTGAAGGAAGGGCCTAAAGCCTGCGGGCCGCCATTGTGTCAAGACTCATAACAAGATCCATCGATCTGTAGCCACTTGCGTTTCAGATGACGACAACAGCAATCCCTGCGGATGCTGAACATATCAGGCATATGGTGAGTGCAGTTTATGTAGTAATAACACCACATCACATGCGGTGCCCCGCCATTCAGTTTCCACTAAGTTGCACCCTGCAGCCACCCTTCTTCCCTCTTCGCTTTAGTCTACTTCCTTCCCATTCATGGGAAGCGTCTTCGGAGCCTTGCAAAGGCACACTAACTAAATGTCCATTGTAATCTGTTTAGTATGGTTGATAAAGGTAAGGCTGTAAGACGAAGGAGACAACCACATGTAAAGGGCATTTTGTCTGATAAATGGACATCCCAGGCAGCAGATCTGCTTAATTTGCTGCTCTGAGTGAACAGGCATGGACTCTCACCTCATGTTATGATGGTCTACGGCAGTGGTTCCCAACCTTTTGATTTCTGTGGGCCCCCACTTTAACATTGATGGAACCCAGGGACCCCCACTGAATCATCATGGGAATCCAGGGACCCCCGCCTAAGTCATTACTGAAAGCTGGGGACCTACTTTGTCAATATTTGTTCATATTTTTTAATTTTCTAGGCTCTCGCGGACCCCCTGAGAATGCTTCGCGGACCCCCGGGGGCCCCGGACCACAGGTTGGGAACCACTGGTCTACGGTGTAGGGTCTGGCAGAGAGGTGACCTTTGGGCCTGCCTTTGATGATCTTCTTTAACATGGCTATTCTGCATGCTTCCTCTTGAAGACAAAAGACCTTATTTACAACTCGGCAGATGGGTTACTGCTTCACAGCAGTGACAGATACCCTGTCTGCCGAAATCTAAATCCCATTATATTCTATGGTATTTCGATTTCAGCAGACTGGATATCCGTCAACATTGTCCTAAATCAGACACAAACTCATTACTCCTTGGTTTTTTTGTTGCAATTTTTAGTATTTACTATGCAGAAAGTGCAATTCCTAAGGATCTCTCTGGTGTGTGCAAAACAACCCATTATGGAGAAGCAGAGACCGGCTGCAAGCTAAACTGGAAGAGGAGTGGCAGGAAATAGCCACTTTTAATATCCTTACACAATGATAAGTAGTTATTCTGCAGATTAATTTGACATAGAAGATTTCAATTCTTAGCCTTAAGATAGAAAAAAAAGAAAGGCTATTAATAGTGGTTCTTACGAACCTGGTGATGATCAAAAGTTGAGGGAACTGTGATCTATATGAACGGTTAGGACAGTATTTGACAAACCTATGTAACTTGTTAGGGACTTCTGCGTAACTTGCGAGTGGCTCTATTACTATCACTCAGGCCAGGAGGGTTAGTGAGATACATGGTCTCTGGTGCCCATTTTGAAGCCAATGCTGGGCGTAAATGTGTTTTTTTTGCACTGGGTGGCTTTGCAGCTTTGGACCCCGACCAACAGTGTGTCCACGTCCCCTCTGTAAAGGGAAATCTTACTGTCCGGTGCATAACATCAGGATTGTACACACTTCTGATTCCTCGTTCAAGATAATGCAGTTCACAGTAATAAAGAGGTGTTAAATTAAATCACAATAATGATCTTCAAAATTTGTATCACAGTTCCTCTCAATTAAACACACAGTTTAAATCGGTGCAATACACGTTCTGGCAGCGGTGACTACTGTGCGGATTTTACGCTTTGCTCTGTAAGGGTTTGACTTCTATCACCATCTATTAGGGTAATACCAAGCACCACGAAAGGCATCAGATACTCTTTTTAAATAAAAGTTATCCCATTAAGTTGTTTTTCTCTTCATTCTAAAAATCAAGGCAGCCAGACCTTCTTCTACAATTTCATGTCAAATGTGTGCTGTCGCAGAAAGAGTCCTTGTACTAGTTTAGATTTTCGTTGGATTTACAGCACGTAGCATGCCTTTATCACAATGACCACTGGACAGGATGGTAATATGAACACATTACGTTCTCATTCAGTTGTGATCTTATGTCCTAATGCGAGTGTTTAGCTATCATTGTCTGTAACCCTTCTCTTATGTATCCATAGAATAACTTGAAACAGCACAAACTCTAGGAGTAAAGGTTGTTGGTGGTCCTACTAACCAGGAAGTCTAGTCACATTGAAAAGTGGCCCAAAGTGTTTAGATGTAAAATGTACTGTATTTGAGAGAGAGGTATTGACAACTAGAAGATTATACAAGTCTTTGACCTTCGGGTTGCTACAAACATGCCTACAAAGCCTTTCTACAACGTTTCTAAAATGGTGTTACCCTGTGCGGCAAGTCTTAGAAAAGGTATCACTATCCCTAGATTTACTCTGAGATTAAATCTTTCTTTTGCAAGTTGCGCGTATGTGATTATTTCAACAGAGTTTTCTCTAGGTTGGTAGACTTCCTGCTCCATGGGCAAAGAAGGTGATTGTCCCGAATTCAAGAAAAGGCCGATATCACTGATAAATTTACTTAAGTTTAGATTAACTTCTCTGTTTTCAGGGGTGCAGGGATCTACACTGCACCCCTACACCTCATCCAGGACTCTGTGCGTAGCTGCCTTGAATCCTAGCTGTCAGCCCCTTACTGCTGTTTTAGTTTTTGTTCAGTTGTGTCTAATTTTCACTAATTCTTCTGGGTGTATTTAACCTGTAATGGATCGTTGTCACATCTGTAAATTTACCCTTACAGTCCGGCTTATCTGCAGTGTCGCTTGTCAAATGCCTTGAACGTCATCAGACCAGAACTAGATTCTTGCTCCTCAGAGTGGACTTCATTGCCTCTCACTCAGCAACATTCTAGTCTTGGTACCAACTTGACTCCCATCCCACAATGGGTTTGCGTGGAACGTTACTGAAGCATTTACTAATATCTAAGTGACTACACCAATTGGTTTGCTTTGGCCTATTTAAGTGAGAGCCTTGACTGTCATTTCCAGGAGTGCTGTGGAGGACACTGAGGGGGTTATTCTAACTTTGGAGGAGGTGTTAATCCGTCCCAAAAGTGACGGAAAAGTGACGGATTTACCACCAGCCGTATTACGAGTCCATTATATCCTATGGAACTCGTAATACGGCTGGTGGTATATCCGTCACTTTACCGTCACTTTTGGGACGGATTAACACTCCTCCAAAGTTAGAATAACCCCCTGAGTTACTAATATTGAGTTCTTAAATATCTATATAGTTCATTTACAAGAGGGACTACTAGTAAACATCCCAAGGACTTCCAGTGTGTGCCCTTGACAGAAAAAAAAACCTGTGATCTCTTTTTTTTCAGCTTCCTTCCTCTCCAACATTGCTCCACTCCAGTGTCGTCTTCCTTCAGTGCCTCCCACCTTCTCTCCTTCACCCACCCTCGTCCCCTCTGGTGTGACCACTGACCCCTCAATAGCAGCAAACACCTTTATTTATTTATTATTTTTTTTTGCAATTTTATATAGCGTGGACCTAGCCCTGACCCCTCAATAGCAGCAAACACCTTTTTTATTTATTATTTATTTCTGCAATTTTATATTGCGTGGAAATAGCCCAAAGGCATCATGCACTTTAGAACACACAGGATACAGGGTTACAGCGGGTACATTAACAGTAGTTGAATGCAGACAGTTACATCGGGGTATGTATACAGGAGTTACCACAAGAGACAGTTACAACAGTAGGGCAGTGGACATGAACAGTTAAACAAAGGCAGATCCGGGTGTGATAGAGAAAGTAAATAAGTCTGGTCAAGGGTGAATTAAGCAAGATATCTGACAAATAAAAGGAGCTTGAGATCCTTTTTGAAGGTTGCTAGGCAGGTGGTTAGAAGGAGTAAGGAAGGTGGAGAGTTCCAGATTCTGGTGGCGCTACCAGAGAAAGACAGATTCATGTATCGTTCTCGCCTGAAGGTGGGGGGTTCCAGGAGAAGGGACTGAGCATTTCATTTAGTTAACAGGGTGAGGAGGAATGCACCACTCTGTGTGTAATGTGTGTAATGCAAGTGATTTTGAATTGGGCCTGCGATTCGATGGGGACCATTGGAAGATTAGCAGGGCAGGGGAAATGTGGTCAAATTTCTTGAGACCTAAGATGAAGCATGCTGCAGCATGTAGTGTTCTTCTCAGTGGGCCTAGGTGATCTTTGGGAATGCCTGAGAGAAGGGCAATTCCATAGTCTAGTCTAGAGAGAACAAGAGACTGCACCACTGTTTTGAGGTCTTGTTACGGAATCTGTTGTCTGATGCCCCAAAGCTGCTAAGTTGGTGTTGTATGCTGTTTGCCATGGCTGCTATGTGGCTGTGAAGATTGAGACGATTGTCAAGGGTAATGCTGAGTGATCTGGCACTAGTGACAATAGCAGGGCAGCCTTTGAAGGCGGGAAAGTTGGCCTTCCATTCTTGTACAGACGTTTTTGCTTTCAGAGGTCAAATCAAAAGAAAATCTATTTTAGTTGGGTTGGGTTTTAAATGGTGGTTGGACATCCAGTTTTGAACCTTTAAGAGTGTATTTGAAAGCAGGGCAATGTCCTCTGGAGATCAGATTTTCAAGTGTATTTGGATATCATCGGCATAGAGGTGGAAGAGAATCCCAGAGTTTCTGAGAATCACACATAGTGGTTCTAGGTAGAGGTTGAATAGGGTTGGGAAGACGATTGAACCTTGGGGGGACACCCTGGTGAATGCTGACTGGTCTTGGGATTAATTGCCCATTTTCACAATTTAGGGACGGTAGGATAGGTAAGAGGAAAACTAGTTGAGGACCTACCTTCCACATCCCATGCGTAGTTCAAGAACACAAAGGAAGTCATGATGTTTGACAGTGTCGAATGTGGCAGATAAATCCAGGAGTACCAGGAAGCAGGAGTTGCCGGAGTCCAGGATTCTAAGGGAGTTATCGACTATTTGGAGGATCACAGTTTCTGTACTGTGACCCTAGTGGAAACCTGATTGGAGAGTGTCTAGGAGGTTGTTTGTTTAGACGTGTGAGGCTAGTTGAAACACTACACAACTTTCAATTACTTTTCCTGTTCACGTTCTCTGGATTGAGAGGTTGTTTTTTTGAAGAGCGGAGCGATTTGACCCATTTTTAGTAATTCAGGGAAGAGGCCCTGATTGAGAGAGGAATTGATCGAGGTGGTCCATAGGTGTGTGGCAAGAGATTTGCTGATAGAGCCTGGAATAGCGTTCTGATTATGGCTTGAGGGTTTTACTTTGGAGACAGTTCATTGTAGATCCTGCATGGAGATTGGAGAGAAAGATGACCATGATTGTAGTGCTTTGCATGGTAGAGCCTCAACCAATTCAAGGGACTCATAAAGGGAAGCAAAATATTTAGGACTCTAACATTTTTAGCAAACAAATCCACAAAGTCATTGCAACGTGCCATGGATGGCTTAGTAGCCAAAGTGACAGAGGGATTGGTAGACTGCGCAAAAACCTTGAACAGGCACTTCAGTCTATTCTTTGTGGCATTCACAAGGGCTCTAATATGGGAGAATTTGACACTGAGGATTTGGTCTTTGTATTGTTTTCTCGCTTTGCGTAGCTTAGTTATACTCAGGAAGGATGGTGCTTTTCTCCATTCTTTCTCGTATTTTCTGCTAAGCTTTCATTCTTCATAAAGCTCCTTACAGAACCAGAGCCGAGAGGGTTTTGGTCTGGATAATTTGCACTTCAGTGGTGCACATTTGTCAATAGGAATTCCTTGCTTGGAGTTGACCTTGTTGGTGGCCTTGTTGATGTCAAGATGAGGTGTAATCTCAGTTAGAGTGGGAAAGGTCATGATGGCCATAGCTTCTGTGTTAATGTGGGATGTTTCTCTAAACCATATTTTTTCTTTCTTGGGTTGCCCATATGTTTTGGTCCAAGAGCCGGTTAGAGAGAATGGGATCTGCATGTGATCAGACCAATAGACTGCAACGGGGTCATATGTCTTTTGGTAGGGGGAATTTAAGATTATCAGATCCAGAATGGCGCCTTTGTGGTGTGTAGGTTTATGGTGGTGTTGGAGACTGTTGGCATTGAGAAAGGAGGTAAAAGAGTCCACATAACTCTTGCCCACTTCTCCCCAGTGGATGTTGAAGTCACTAAGGAAGATATTGTTGTCAGAGCTGATAAATTGAAAGGTGGAGAAATCCATGCATGCCTCAATTAAGGTGTTGTTTTGACCCGGTGGGTTGTAAATCACATTGAGTCTGAGGTTGGAGTTAGTGGATGTGGACAGTTCCACCGACAAGCTTTCAAAAAACTGAAAGTGAGTCATTGGGAGGGTTCGGCATCTCAGAGAGTTTTGGTGAAAGAGTGCAAGACCTCCACCGTGTCTATCTTCCGAGTCATGGCACAAAATTGAGTTGTGAGGAAGAAGAAGGTCAAGAGCGTGGTTAAATGAGAAATTGAGCCATGTTTTCGTGAGGATCAGGATGTCAAGATTATGGGTCAGGATTAAGTCTGATAACTCAAGACAATGATTGACTGCAGATAGACAATTGTGTGGCATGCAGTTCAGGGAGAAGCTGTTGTCTTTCTGACTTGACAGATCCGGGAGGGTAGTTGGGATTTGTATCAAATCACGAGGGGATGAGTGTGCATTGGGGTGGTGTTTGTGAGTTTTAATGCGGTCAGAGATGATAGTGGAAATCTGGCAGCCCCCTACGGTAAGATAGGAAGAGGGGGTAGCGGGAAGTTAGGAGGAGGGGATAGTCAAATTTGAACCTGTGTAACTCTTTAGGAGATGGAGTAGGTCTGAGTTGTCAAGGGGAGGTTGTGTCTGTTTGGGTGTTGGTAGGTGGCAGTCTATTGGTATGCTGGAAAGGTGTGGAGGGAGGGTCTGCAGGGAGTGATGAGGTTAGGAGTGACGGGAAGACACAGAGCCACTAAACTGGAAGGCGAAGTGAGGATGTCCATTTTTCAAGAGAGATGTGGGAGAGGAGCTTGTTGAAAAGAGGCCAGTTGTGTTCAGTAATTGTGGGAGGATTAGGATGAACTGTCAAGAATGGACTCTGAGGGGTTGAAAGGCTGGTTGTTGGTGTCTGGGGTTTAGAGATGTTGGGGCAGGCGGCGAAAAAGGAAGGGATGGAGGGGGACTTATGGGCCGACTTTGGTGATGAAAGAGGGATATCGACAGCAGCCGGAGTGGGAGATAATGGTTTATGGAAGGTTGGAGAAGAATGGTGCAGAGATGGTTTGTGGGAGGGATGTTCAAGGGCTGGAATTGGCAGTGAGCTATGGATTGTTGGGGCATATTGGACTGTAGGAGAGTCCGGGTGAGAGACGTTGTCTGAGTGGACCGGAAGGAGAGGAGAGGAGAGTGGGTAGGGGGTATTATGAGTGGACATAGAGGGGGATTGTGGAGGATCGTAGGAGGGCCTGAGGGTGAGATTACGCTGATCCAAGGATTGTGTTGTTGGCTTGGAACATGATCTTCTAAGCAACCTTTGCTGGGTTAAGGATAGTCATCACAAGGTTGTTCATAACCTTGCGAAGTGCACTGTGATGGAGGAAACTGGCTGAACCCGAGGCAGCTCCATGCTCATTCGATGAAACGAAAAAGATAAAACCTCAGTAGTCCCTTGGAGGATCATCTAGGTCAGGGAACAGATAACAGGCACTCTAAGCATTGGGTTAGAGGTGTTTTTTCTCGTCCACCATTTTAAGGTCAGGCATGTCGCCTTTCAACATTCATGGAGTGTCCTGGATCAATGCTTAACCATGTACCAGTCACACAGATTGAAAATGGTTACCTGGCAGGTTTGTGAGTGAAAATTCTTATTTCACTCTCAATCAGCCAAGAAAGCAGAGCGCTGGCATTAGAAGACTAGAGAGACCAGGACAATTTCAGGAGTTTGTTAAGAGGCCCAGCGGTGGACATTTTAAGGTCAGTTGTCCTCTCAGACTACCCACCTTTAATGCATCCCCAATCCTTTCACCTTCTGAACCTCAGTTCCATCCTTCTCGCCCCTTGACTCTACTACTCCTCCCCGCCTCTGTCCCAACTATGTTCCCACTGCTTCCCTGCTGCTTATGCCCACCTGCCTATGGGAGTCACATAATGTGCTTAGGCACTGAGCTCCGGGTGTAATTTAAATATATCTTGTAGCCTCACTATGGGTGGGGATTTACCTGGTCGGGGTACCTCACGCTGGCTCACTTCACAATGCAGCCTCCTGTGGGGAAAGAACCAGAGTCAGGAGTGTCCCTTGAGCAGCCGCGGTCGACACAAGTTCGTATTTCCATTACACCTTCTCCTCCCAGCTTCTCGACACAAGCATTGCCTCCATCCGTTACACACACCGCCCATCAGCAGTCACTGCAAGAGCGCCTTCTGTCTCAAGGTGATTCATTGATTCACCAGCTCCCAGACAACCTCAGCTTTTATAGAGTCCCATTATGCACACAGCTGCACCTGGCCGACTGACCCAACCGGCCCCATGCCACGGGGCGACCTTCCGATAGTGCGGGTGTTTACAGAACAGAGACTTGAGGATGAACACTTATTACACTGGGGAAAAGAAATTACTTGAACCGTCGCTGTTGGCGGGAAATAAAGGGCTGGCTGAAGTTCTCTGATTCCCACCGCCACCCGCCATTTTGATTGCATTTAACTGCTGAGGTGTTTCCCGCTCAAATATTTCGGTTGTTTCTTCGTCTCGAACGTCGCACTGGAATCTCTTATGCACTTTTTTAAACATGATGACAGTAATACAAACTACTTCTAGAAAATGGCAAATGTGTTTGTTATTTGAAAAGGATGCAATAAAATGTCTCGAGCGTATTTATTTGAAATGGCATCAACAGAAACTTTTTATTCCTTAAGTTTGTGTCTTCTGTCATCAGGGGTGTAGGGTAGCTTCGGGGGAGAGGAGGTGTTTGGGGGGCCTACTTAAAGCCCTATATGCGAGCGTGATTGTGGGAAATCAGAAGCTCCCCCCCCCCCCTCCCACCAATAAACAAAGTCACAATTGCATGAGTGTGTGGTAGGAATTCAGTTTTGTAGAGGGCTTTATTAAGTTGCTGTTCAGCCGGGCACCAAATAGTAAAAATCCAGTCCAATCTTCAAAATGACCAAAAAATATGGAATTGATCTTTACCAAATTCGTTACACTTATGTTTTTTTTCACCTACGTATTTATTCATTATAGATAATCTGAAAAACAGACTGGATTTTTCTTATCCAAATGGTTGACGAGTCCAGCTCACGAAATTTTCAAATTTAAAAGCAAGTGGCATTTGTCTTTGCCCTTCAAAATATGTTACTCTGAGAAGGACAAGCAAAATGTTTTAAAAGAATTACAGAGTGAAAAACGTCTCCACCTGCAACCTAAGAAGCAGTGGTGTAAGGAAACTTGAGCTCCTCCTCCCCCCCCCCCCCCCTGCAAAGTACATGACCCCCCACCCCCGCCACTCCCGACAGAGTCATGAGCTTTCAGGCCAGGGCACAGTGTACTGTGCTGAGTGGGGACCTGGAGCTCGGGGCCCCGCTGCACCGCAAGGGCTGCGGGAGCTATTGTTAGGCCAGTCTTAAGAAGCTCTTCACAGAGCCACACTTCATTGTTTTATGCTGGAGTTATGCTTAGTTTACAGTATGCCTTTGGCATGGCCTTGTACCGCTAACAAAGTGCATTCTTTACATGTATATGCGGTGGACCTTTTGACAATGCCAGAATTTGCGCGGGCCAGGATATGTGCTTGTTCCACCAGATGAACAACTTTCCACTTGAGACACACCACATAACTATCCTGCTACTTTGGGAGTGGCCTCAAATCGATCTTATGGTCCTCGGAGATGCTGATGTAGCCAGTTACCCAGGTTACCAGGCGCACTGGGACTACAAGCGATGTGGAAGTACCGCAGCTCCTGAGTTTTCTCTTGGATGTTTCACTTGTTCAAAGTAAAGTAGATGAAATATCCGGGTGAAAGCCCTTCCCTAAATAAGGAATAAAGCAGCGTGGAAACACCAATTCCCACTATTCTCCGTTCCAGCTACCAAACTAAGAATAGCCCTGTATAGATGTTAATACCACGTGGGGTCTGTGATACCATCTGGGGTACAGGTCCACTCCTGAGGCCTATGCATGCTCAAAGGCTTTAGCTTGTGTTCATAGCTCGCTGCCCCTCTTATGCTCGGACTTAAAGCTCTCCAAAGCCCCTGCGTGGAGTTCCAGCGCCCTGCAAAACCTCCATCCATGAATGCCATACGGTTTTACATTCAGGCTCTGAGGGATGAAAGGACTTCATTCTAGCACAACTTGCTTGAACAGATGCGCGCCCCATAACCAACACCTGAGCCAGAATTCATATTTATTTTTAATTGCCCAATCTCCATTCTTGATATGGAAAAGTAATGAAAAGAGAATTAGTTGTGGAGTTGAAGAATGAATTCCAGGGCTTCTTCCTCAAAAGAGTAAACTGGCGCTATCCACTCTTAGTGCTGGGAATTGCGCTGAGCGGAGTTTGCACCCATTAAATACGCCCCACATGTACCTATGTTTATCCGTGTGGATAGATATGAACATCTGTCCAGGTGTAGCTGCAGGCAGCAGGGCACTGAACACGGCGGGGACCACACTACGACTGTCTATGCTCAAAAAGCCAGTGTATTCCAGTGTGGTAAGTCATAATCAGGGGCCTTGCTAACAATAGTGCAGCAGGTGCAGTGGCACTTAGGTCTCTGGCACTCCAGGTCTATCTGTTTTTTAGTGACAAACCAGAGGATGGCAAGCCTATTTTCTTTTCTTGCACCAGGACCCTTGGTACTCTTTCTATGCTAAGTTGCTATGCTGTGTAGTACTTTCAGTGTAGGGATTGAGGTCAGAGTTCTTCGGGCCTTTGCTGAGACACGCTGCAGCACGCAGGGGGTGTCAAAAAGAATAAAGAGCAAGGGATTGTTGTCCTTGTGAAAGCCCTTCACTGCCCGAGCATATCCCACGAGGGCTAGCTCTGCGCTACATATATACATTTTGTACCCTTAACGCCCTTCGCTGCCAGGCCTCACCACCTCCCCCCCAGTGCTGAGCCTTTTTTTGGCTATTTGGGGCAGTTCAACTATAGGTCCACATAAGCTACCCGCGACAAATTTGTGGCCTTATTTTCCAGCATCCTAGGGATTCTAGAGATACCCAGAGTTTGTGGGTTCCCCTGGATGAGACCAAGAAATTAGCCAAAATACAGCAAAAATTTCGTGTTTTTTTTAAAAAGAGGGGAAAAAGGGCTGCAGAAGAAGGCTTGTGTTTTTTTCCCCTGAAAATGGCATCAACAGAGGGTTTGTGGTGCTAAAATCACCATCTTCCCAGCTTTCAGGAACAGGCAGACTTGAATCAGAAAACCACATTTTTCAGCACGATTTTGACATTTTACTGGGACATACCCCAATTGTACTATTTTTGTCCTTTTAGCCTCCTTCCAGTTAGTGACAGAAATGGGCGTGAAGCCAATGCTGGATCCCAGACAGCTAAACATTTCTAAAAAGTAGACAAAATTCTGAATTCAGAAAGGGGTCATTTGTGTAGATCCTACAAGGTTTTCCTACAGAAAAGAAGTCTATTGTCAGAAAATAATTCTATTTGTGCATAATTACCTATAGAAAGTTAACAGCTGAAATAAAAATATTGAAATTGAGATGAAAAACAGCAATTTTTCTCCACGTTTTACTTTGTAACATTTTCCTGCAATGTCAGATTTTCAAAAGCAATATACCGTTACGTTTGCTGGCCTCTTCTGGTTGCGGGGATATATAGGGTTTGTAGGTTCATCAAGAACTCTAGGTACCCAGAGCCAATAAAGGAGCTGCACCTTTCAATGGGTTTTCATAGTATACCGGAAATACAGCAATTCATTTGCTGAAATATAAAGACTGAAAAATAGGTATCAAGGAAACCTTTGTATTTCCAAAATGGGCACAAGATAAGGTATTGGGAAGCAATGGTTATTTGCACATCTCTGAATTCTGGGGTCCCCATACTAGCATGTGAATTACAGGGCATTTCTCAAATAGATGTCTTTTTTACCCACTATCTTACATTTGGAAGGAAAAAATGTAGAGAAAGACAAGGAGCAATAAAACTTGTTTTGCTATTCTGTGTTCCCCCAAGCAAGTCTCCCAATAAAAATGGTACCTCACTTGTCTGGGTAGGCCTTGTGCCTGCGACAGGAAAACGCAACATGGACACATCACATTTTTACACTGAAATCTTACGTGTTTTTTGGAAAGTGCCTAGCTGCGGATTTTGACCTCTAGCTCAGCTGACACCTAGGCAAACCTACCAAACCTGTGCATTTATCAAAACTAGACACCTAGGGGAATTCGGGATGGGGTGACTTGTTGGGCTCTCGCCAGGTTCTGTTACCCAGAATCCTTTACAAACCTTGAAATTTGGCACAAAAAACACTTTTCCTCACATTTCGGTGATAGAAAGTTCTGGAATCTGAGAGAAGCCGCAAATTTCCTTCCACCCAGCATTCTCCCAAGTCTCCCAATACAAATGGTACCTCACTTGTGTGGGTAGGCCTAGTGCTGCGACAGGAAATACCCCAAAACACGCTGTGGACACTTCACATTTTCCCAAAGAAAACTGACCTGTTTTTTGCAAAGTGCCTAGCTGTGGATTTTGGCCTCTAGCTCAGCCAGCACCTAGGAAAACCTAGCAAACCTGGACATTTCTGAAAACTAGACACCTAGGGGAACTCAGGATGGGGTAACTTGTGGGGCTCTCACCAGGTTCTGTTACCCAAAATCCTTAGCAAACCTCACAATTTGGCAAAAAAAACACCTTTCCTCACATTTTGGTGCTGCAAAGTCCTGAAATCTGAGGGGAGCCACAAACTTCCATCTACACAGCGTTCCCCCAGGTCTCCCGATAAAAATGGTACCTCACTTGTGTGGTAGGCCTAGTGCCCACAACAGGAAATGCCCCAAACACTATGGGGGGGGGGCAGGCACCTGCGTTTTTGGTCCTGGGCTCAGCAGCCATCTAGGGAAACCTACCAAACCCAAGCATTTCTCAAAACTAGACACCTGAGGGAGTTCAGGGAGGTGTGACTTGCGTAGATCCCCCAGTGTTTTCTTACCCAGAATCCTCAGGAAACCTCAAATTTAGCTAAAAACAAATCACATTTTCCCCACATTTCTGTGTGGGATCACCGCATCGGCTCAAATTTCCTACCACTTAACGTTCCTCTCAGTCTCCCGGTAAAAATGATACCTCACTTGTGTAGGTGGGACAAGTGCCTGTGACAGGGAAGAGCCAAAAACATGTCGAAAATGAGGAAGAACCAAAGCGGGTCCAAAAAGGCAGTTTGAAAAAAAACGTTTTTAGGCTGACAAGTAGGGCAGAATTTTTATCGTTATAGATGCAACAATGCTGGGTAATAGGAATTTTGTGAATTTCTGCACATTCCGGAAGGTTCCATCACAAAAATGTGGGGAAAATGTGTGATTTCCAGCAAAGTTGGAGGTTTGCAGGGCATTGTGGGTAAGAAAATGGTGCAGGTTGTATGTGAAGCACACCACCCTGGACTCACACAGATGTTTAGTTTTCAGATGTGTCTAGATCTCATAGATTTTTCTACATGGCAGCGTCCCAAAGTCCAAATAGTGCAACCCTCACCATTCCAAGTGGGGCGATTTTGAGAGTTAGACAAGCTCTCATGGCCCAAATGTAAAACCAAAACCCAAAATAATCAAATGTCCTCTTGCTTACCATCGGATAAGATGTTTTAGTGTGTGAGAGGAAAGCTGAAAGACTGTTACCCCGTTCAGTTGGGTGGGGGCATAACCATGCCCACATTGGTTGGTAGCCACCACACCACTATTTTTTTTTAAGTTCCCTTGCATCTATTAGGCTTTCTGTCCCCGTCCCCCCTGGGGGGTGGATCAGGGGTAATTGCCCCATCTGCCCACTGGTGGGCATAACAAATTTGTCCCCATTTATTTGGGGTGGCGGTATGGCCATACCCCCACCCTCTTGTTTTGAAAAAAAAATCTTCTCTGGTAGGCTTTCTGCCTGATCTGCCCCCAAGGGGGGCAGAAATGGCTAACAGTAATGTGCCCTCATGGGGAGCGAACCTTGCCCAAGGGGCTGCCCCGAACAAAACACACACACACCAATCCCTGGTATCTAAGTGCTTTCTGCCCACCATGGGGGCAGATCGGCCTAATAAAAATAGGCCGATCTGCCCCTAAAGGGGGCAGAAATGGCCTAAAATAAATTTGACCCCCAGGGGAACAACCCTTGCCTAAGGGGTCACTCCCCTTTCGTGAAAGTGGCGCAAAGAGAAAATCCCTGGTGCCTTGTGGTTTCTGCCCCCCCTTGGGGGCAGATCAGCCTAATAAAAATAGGCCGACCTGCCCCCAAAGGGAGCATAAATGGCCTAAAATAAATTTGCCCCCCCCAGGGGAGCGACCCTTGCCAAAGGGGTCGCTCCCCTTGCATGAAATTGTCGCAAAAAAATAAAAATCCCTGGTGCCTAGTGGTTTCTGCCCATCGGCCTAATAAAAATAGGCGGATCTGCACTCAAGGGGGGTAGAAATGGCCAAAATGCATTCACCCCTCCCTCCAGGGAAGCGACCCTTGCCAAATGGGTCGCTCCTCACCTGTAAATATTAAAAGAAAAGAAAAAAAATGATCCCTGGTGTCTAGGGGTTTCTGCCCCCCCGGGGGCAGATCGGCCTAATTACAGTAGGCTGATCGCCCCCCGGGGGGGGTAGAAAAGGCCTAATTAAAAATTGTCCCCCTGGGGAGCAGCCCATGCCCAAGGGGCCGCTGTCCTTATACATACTTTTTTAAAAAAAACATCCCTGGTGTCTATTGGGCATTTCTGCTGCCCGATTCTCCATGATCGGGCAGCAGAAATGCTCAGAGAGACATCAAAGGAAAGGAAAGGCCTTTCCTTTCCTTTGATGTCTCTCCTGCCCCCACCACGTGATCGGAGTAGAAATGATTTTGCATTTCTCATCCGATCAGCGCTGGAAGGTGGGGACAGCCTCTGATGAGGGACGTCATCAAACGTCACATTGGGGGTGAGGGGGCTGGAAGGTGAATCGATTCCCCTTCCATCCCTGCCCATGGGAGGGGGGGAGTTCTAGCGGTACCAGAGCGGTGCAGCCGAGGAAGTAACTGTTACGTCCTTGGCACCCAAGGGGTTAAAGCCCACATTAGCCTGGGATTGATGGTTCGGTGCCTTCATATTTTGGAGAAGTCTGCTCCACTGTCAGCCATTTTGGAACAGTTTGCTGTGGCATCTGACATTTGGAGCAGTGTACACTGGGAGCTGACCTGCTATCTGGGTTAGCAGGAAACCAGTCACTCTTGCTGTCGTCTCACATTTCTTCTTTGGCCCTCCCCTCAGCTGAACTCCGTTCATGTCCATTCTGCTTACGTGTCACTTGAGCAAATGGAAAAAGGGAGCCGACTGCATCTTAGCAGGCCCACCCTTTTTTTGGGCATCGTGGTGTAAACATGCCCTAATTTAAGGGATACATCGAAAATCTCATTTTAATACACATTTCACGCTTGAGCACTCTGCACTTTCAGTTTAGCAGGCTTAATTGATTGCCCCCTATAATGATGTCACTAGTTTTCTAGTTTCTGCCTATAACATGTTCTGACATTATTACTCCTTTGTTGGTACACGTACTTACATTTTTTTCAAATCGCAATATGTTCGACTTTATATAGAATGGGCTTGCCATTTACATTGCTTCTAGGCACTGCTGTGCTGTTTCATTTAGCTGTGTTTCCACTGCTGGCTGGGACCCTCCAAGGACCGCGGGGAGAGGGGTGGGGTATGTTTTAGGACCTTTCATAAGCCCAGCTGTGTAGGTAATGTGTTCTGTGTCTCCACTTGTCTTTATCCGGTGCTGACAGAGGTGTCTGTACCGAGTGTAAGAGTGGATATCAGGCCTGTCTCTGCAGTGTTTTAGCATCCTTGTTTCTCGGTTCAATTGCTGGGTACTCCTGTCCCAGCACCCAAGACTCAGGGGGTCATTTTGTATTTGGCGAATGGAAAACTCCATCTGCTGAACTCCCGAAAGGGTGGCCGCCGCCTATGTGGCGACCTCCCCGCCTGAGCTATTTTGAGTTTCCCGCTAGGTCAGCGGGCAGAAACCTGAGTTTCCGCCCGCTGGTCTAGAGGGAAACAGCCTACAGCATTGTCTCCGGCTCGTAATAGAGCCGAAGGCAATGCTGTCACATGTGAGGGTGCTGGCCAGGTGCCAGGTGCACTGCTCATGCCAAGCGTGTGAGCAGTGCACGCCCCAGCATCAGTTCTCCACCAGCCTTTTCATGGCAGTGGTACAGCCATGAAACCGCTTGCGGAGAACGAGGTCGTAATCCCCAGAGCAGTGCTGCTTGCAGCGCTGCGCTGGTGGATTAGGACCGCTGCCACCTCCAGACCGGTGGGATCTGAGATCCTGGCGGAGCTGGTGGTTCACTGGTTCTCCGACTGCCAGGGTTGTACTGTGGCGGCCCAGACCGCCATACCGAATGTGGCGGTCTACAGACCGCCACACTCGTAACCACCCCCTCAGTGTTAGCGTACCTGTCTGTCCTTCCCCGTGTCTGTGTTTCTGCCCCTCAGTCACTGCTTGTGTTTCCCTGTCCTGGAGTGAGTGTCTCTGTCTTGGTGTATGTGGCACTTACTCTCAGTGTTAGGTTTTCCCTATTAGTATTTGTCATCACCCTAAACATAGTTTTATTTACAAAGCTCTTTGGTTGGGCTAGTGTCTGTACATTGAGTTTATTTTCACCTATACCAACAGATACACCATGGGCTAATAAGACTTTTAGACTATAGTCTATAATACTTTATTGTATGTGTTGCACAAAAACTGACATATAAACCTAGGGTTAGGGGCTACTAAAGGAACCAAGTGAGGTGACAGAGCACTGAATTGCATTGATCTACATTTTGCTTCCAGTAGTTATGAAGGACCTTGGAGGGGATTCTGTGTGAGTGTGGGTTAAATCTGTGGCCAGTACACAGGAGATGGTGTCAGCTTTCCCAGTGCATGAGAGAGGGTTTCATGGGGTGGTATCTTCATCTGTGGGAAACAGAACTAGGTATAGGGAAACCAACACATGACCTGGCCCTTTGGATGGGAAGTACCTCTTGTCCTCCTGCGTTTCCCTATAGGCTGCTGTTGTCTTGCGGGTCTTACAAGAGTATCTGAGCTCTGTAGTTGTAGCCTGGGCATGCCATGGTCCTTTGGATGGGAAGCACCCCTTGTCCTCCTGCATTTCTCTGTAGGTTTCTGTTGTCCTGTAGGTCTTACGAGGGTAACCGGTCCCTGTAGATGTAGCCTGGGCATGCCATGGTCCTTTGGATGGGATGCACCCAAGTCCTCCTGCTTTTCCCTATAGGTTGCTGTTGTCCATGGTCCTTTGGATGGTAAGCACCCCTTGTCCTCCTGCGTTTCTCTATAGGTTTCTTTTGTCCTGTGGGTCTTACAAGAGTATGCAGTCCCTGTAAATGTAACCTGGGCACGCCATGGTCCTTTGGAAGGGACGCACCCCAAGTCCTCCTGCTTTTCCCCATAGGTTGCTGTTGTCCATGGTCCTTTGGATGGTAAGCACCCCTTGTCCTCTTGTGTTTCTCCATAGGTTTCTGTTGTCCCGTGGGTCTTACAAGGGTATCCGTTCCCTGTAGATGTAGCCTTGGTACATCAAAACCTGTGAAAGCCCAGGTCATATTGCCAGGTAGGGCGTAGGACACTGAAACAGGGCTGGCTAATGCATCCTTTCACATCTTCCTGCCTGGAACGGGACAGGAAGTGGAAGGGAGGAATGAAAAGCAGTACTCCAGAGTAGGTTAACAAGCTTGAGATAGTGGGAGAAAGCGTAAGTAGACAAAGAGTTCAATCAAAGGGCAGTAAAGAGTAGGGTTAATAAGTAAGTGTTCTAGATTTCCCAAAGATTCATACAAACTAAAGAGAGTGTTTAAACCCACATCCTCATCCTGTGGGACATTCAGAGATGGGTCCATTCATTTCGGGTTCTGGTCCCCTAGGCCGTGGCTCCGAGGCCTGAAAGTCCACAATGGGCGCATAGTTAAACCTAGCGTGCACTCCCATGAGGGAGGAGGCATTTGCTACAGAAAGAAGCTTGTCCAGCTGTCCTTTCTAGTCCAGTCCTGCTCCTTGCTGCCCTTAAGTGCTTATTTTATATCTGATTAGGTATTGCCCATTGCAGCAGGAGCCACAGAGGAGAACTGCACGAGCTACAGTACAATCCAGACCAAGGAACTTGGTCTCAATGCACACAAACCCTAGGTACATGGATCATTCAAACTAGCTTCATTGACAAGCATGTACTGTGTCATTGCTTGCATAATGTATATCATCCTCAGTCTCTTTTACACCACCAAGAGCAGTCGTTAACAAATTAGCATTTTATGATGTCAACGGCTTGTTGGCTTGTGATGGGAATCCTGCACTGTGGCCCACATATCTCTAGGTCTGGTTGCGATCAGTAATATTGTGGCATATGTTTCAGCAGTTGGATTGCATCTGGCCACATTGTTCAACCATTTTTTACAGCTGGGACTGAACCTTCTATCTATTTTCTATTGGCAAGCATAAGTAGTACAGTTATCAGTTTGCAATGGGTTTTGGCCCATCAGCGACATATCCAAGTCGTGCTGTTATTGGAGAGATTGGCACAGACCAGTCTAGTGTCTTGGAGACCACATCCATCAACTCTTCCCAGAACCTGTAGATCGGTGGCCAATGCCAGGCCAGATGAATGAAATCTACCCGTGGGCAGTGACAGCAGCTGCATTCATGTGTTGTCTTGCTACCATATGCAGCTTAGTAGGAGTGTAACGCAGCCTGCAAATAGTTTACTTCAAACAGACTTTTTTTTATTATCACAACCTATCAGTATACTGTTAAATACTTGAGTTCAAGATGTGCGCTCTACAACCACCTCCCATGTTTGATTAAATACGCGGTAATGTTGCTCACTCTATAATAAGAATCTAGGCCACATTTATGTTTTACATGACAACTGACTGCCACTTAGTTCACTAATGGCTTTGTCGGGGGTGAGCCATAAATGTTTCTAAAAACTATCATTATCAATAAATGTCTGTCTATGCAGTGATATAATCTGATATACTAAGGTGAAATGCTCCTGCATGTTAAAGAAATAAACTTTTTTTGAATTTTGAAAAGATTGTGCTATATTTGTTAATTACATTTTCTGCACAATATACATGCCAAACATTTTCATGGCTCGGCTCATGCACAGACTGCTAGAGCCAAACCAGACCCATGTCTCAGTTTGCTCTATTAATTTGACTGCGCACCCTCGTCCATTTGCAACTCGGAATTAGTGCATGGGGCTGTCAGTCACTAGATACATTTTTTTGTAAAAGGTGAGGAATAAAAACACCGAGCCCTGCCCACATTCACTGATTTGACAACTCTACCATCAAGGCTTATTGTAGATGAAGAAGAGTGTGTGCAGTGAAACTACATTCGAAATAAGTAATCCATTGGCAGAGACATCAAGCTGTTGGATTGTGCCTTAATGTAGTCATGACTTCCCAGGGAGAACTACCAGGCCAAGGTGGGACGGCAAGGGGCATAGCTTCAGCCAGGTGTTTGTGGTGTGACACCTCTCAAAATTCACTCTTGGTTTGATAGTTTGGTCTTGCCTCCCCGAGTCGGGTCTCCTGCGTCTGTGTCAGGTTTTCTCATCATTTAATTAAGAGGTTTTAACTTGTTCTTGTACTGGATTGGGATCTTAAATATGTATAGTGCCCAGTTTACCAAAAAAGTAGTTAATCGACACCCAAAGAAGTACTGCTTGAATGGATGCAAATATACGACTTTTTGGAATTCAGAAACATTGGCAGTAGAAGGCTTGGAAAGCTGCACCACTGTCAAGGTTCCAGGCATACTGTTGGCAATCAAACACCCTAAAGGTGATGGGAGGAATCCTTCCAGACAGTTTAAGCAGTGGCAATCGCTCGGGGTGGCGTTCCAACCCATCGTTTTTTACCCCCTGTGCCACTCTAGACAGAGGTCGACCTAATGCAAATCAGTACTGACCCTGTTCCTTGTAGAAACAGTTCACCCCAAAATCCTGGCCATCTCTCTCCTCCACCCTGCAGCCCACTGCTCTTTTTGTTGGGAAATTTGAGATTCACCCCCCCCCCCCGAATTTCACCGACTAAGCTTCGCCGGTGCCACTAAGTTGGGTGTGGGTCAATTATGACTGGAAAGCTTTATGAATCAAGCTTATTTTGTATGTGTCTGAGGTGAAATCAGATGGAGGCTTTTGGAATAGCCTCTTCGATGAATCAACGCTGATTCACGTATGTTGTGAAAAGGGAGCCTGGTGAACTGTAGAAGAGGGGAGGCGGCAGCGGAAGAGACAGCTGCAGCAGCCATCTGCTTTTCAGTCTCTAAACACCCACTTAAGTGTTTGTTTACAAATCAAACCCCGTGTGTTGGTGGAAACAATTGGCCTTTCACTGCAGAAATAAGAGATGCTGGTGAAGGAATCTTTTCATAAAATACACAACATGGCTTTCAAAATATGACATTGTTGAACCTCTGCCTTTACACATAAACTCCTCTCGGAACCTGGCATATGCTTGTAAAGGATTCTCAACAAACAGAACAAATATGGCGGCTGTGATGTCAAGGCAAGCCCCGGGCCTGTTCATTGTTTTTAGCTGGTCATTCAATCTACCCTGAGCTTGGCAGTGGTTAAGGGTGGGTGGTCGGTGAGTGCAGGGGTTTGGTTTTAGTCACTCCAGTCACCCCGGGAATGAGGTTGGAAATGCTGGCAGGCACGCAATCTTCCTTCCTCCTGTTTTTTCAGTCACTGAAGTATGGTTATTGCTTCACTTCTTCTCATCAGGAGACACTGTTTCCAGTCCTGGGCTTTCCTTTGACAACCTAATGTGTTTTGGGTTGCTTCCACTGAACTGACTGGTCTACAGCATTTGATCATTGATGTAAGGCACCAAATCAACCCTGATCCACGAGCTAAAGGGTTTTTAGCTGCAGAGAAGGCTTTTGACTTGCTCTAATGTACTCTTTAAGAACACCACAGGCTAGTCTTGGGCTCAGCAGATACATACTTGACCTTCTAAATGTGCCTATACTCTGCCCAGCCAGCGCTTTAGTTTAAACAACCAGTCCTTCCACCAATTGCCTTGATCGGAGCTAGTAATTCCCGCCTCCCTGTCGATACTGCTGTTTTCAATTTCAATGGAACCACTAGCCTGCAGACCGAGGGAGCACCACTCATGCCTAGCTCAAGCTTAGACGAATAGAAGACAGATAGTGTTGATGATGTCCTACTTTTCCTTAACAACCCAAGAGGTCGATATATCACCAGTAATAGGAGAAATTTACATATAGTCTTCATTCAGGGATAATCATGATCTGGAATAAGCCTGCAATATTTCAACTAACACAAAGCATATAGCCAATGGAGTTAGATTACCCCCTACATTGGTGTATTGATTCAATAAGATACCCAGGCATTAAACAGAGACTGTGATTGGAGGTAACTGCGGGCTGGTAATGGATCAAATATGCACCGAAACCTATCGGTGGAAGTCTTCCATTATCTATAGCTGGTGGATCAGCCTTATTTAAAATGATCATACTTTCTAAGATGTTTCACATATTTGCCAGTATTCCAGATCTGCTGTCAAAATCCTTTCTCAGCACACTGCACTCAACACTTAGGGACTGATTATAAGGTGTACTGCACTGGGTTAACAGTAAAATCACATGCAAGTTTACTGTTACAGTGTGGTAAATTGGCATCAGTACTGTGCAACTAAAAGTAAAACCCCTAAAATTGGGATTTACTGTGTGAGATCAATTTCTCGAATCAAATCATATTCGACACAGAATTCCCAATTGCATAGAGTTTCAACACATACTTTTACCACCTGCTCTGGTGAGGTGTTAAATGTATGTGGGAACTTGTGCGTGGAATGTAAGGGTGAGTGAGTGGGATTGGTTGGGTAGGTGAGGGGAGGAAAAGGGAAGGGCTTCTCTGGCAGGGTGTATTGTACAGTCAATCCTGTTTTTAAAAAAAAACAGGGAATAAGGCTTGATTGCTGTTGCATACAAAGCCTCGTGCGATTTCTCTGGCCAGAATTACTGAATGGAAAAATTGTGTGTGGGTCACCCATACCCGAAAAAAAGAGGCTGGAGAAACCTACCCAGTCTGAATGAAGTGAAGCAAAATTCCACGTGGTAATTTAGCATCACAAGACTCAGCATCATGACCTCTGAGGTTTAGTATTGGCCAATAAACAAGTCTTGGCGGAGGGAATACTCTGTCACAAACATGACGGATATCCCATCCGCCGTAGTCCGCCGTAGTACGATCCCCATAGGAGATAATGGGATTGTAACACGGTTGACGGGATATCCATCACGTTTGTAATGGAGTATTCCCCCCCCCCCCGCCGGGATCTAAATCAGGCCCTAAGATGGAAAGTGATGACTCTACAGTTCGAAAAAGAAGGTTTTTGCTGTACTTTGAAAGGTCCTAGCTAGTTGTCCAGCCACACTGTGCAATTTATTAGATCTTACTTCCAGCACTCTTGCCACATATAATTGGAGAGACTGATTTGATAACTATAGGCACACTGGAAAGTAATTAGTTCAAACAACGGTCTTACATTGTAGCCTTAACCAAAAGTCATGGTAAGCGCTTGAAAGACAAGTGGAGACCCCAGAAATATCATTTCCAGAGGCACCAGTGTTTGATAACCCCGCCGTGCCCATAACTGTCAAGATAGTAATTATAAGAATGCTGCAAAAAAAAATAACCAAAACCGAACACTTAAACCAAGATAGGCTTGTATTGTTCTATTGCCCTAGATTAAATCAAAAAGAAGGCTGACACCAAGTCTTGTGACATATTGAAAGGGTTCAGGCTCAGACAAACAGTCAAAGCCCATTATACCAAATTCCCAAAGGAACCCTCGGATTTGGTCATGTTAACCAAGATCATAAACTTGGAATATAGTTAAGGATGGATATGCTATCTAGAATGACCATTGATGCCAGGGTAGACTTGCTATTCCTTCCGCGCAGAGATGGTCCTCAGACCTGGGTGAGGAATGATATAATGACATATGGCTGTACCGCTGTGTGCACACAGCCATCTTATCATGAACTACAGACACAAGATACCTCATTTCATTTCTCGCTCTCTGACATTTACATTAAAGGTCACTCGTTTGCCTTTCATAATTGCCTCACAACCCAAAAAACTGAAACAGAGAGTTCAGGGCACCAGTCTCAAATATCATGCCAAGGATGCATTTATGTGGGTGCTGTCAAACCCCCAACCCCACCACACCCCAAAACGACGCCCTTGCATAACAGCCAATGAAAAAGACACACATGTCCAAGACACACATATGGGGCCAATTTCACTAAACTGTATCTGTGAGTAATATTGTCTTACTCCAGGCTTGGGTGCTATTGAGCATGTATTTCCAGGTGTAAGATGGGTGCCTGCTGCCAATTAACTAATAGCCAGTGTGTCTTCATTATACTGTTGCCAGCTGGACATGCAACGTGGCATACTCCCACTAGAGCATCTCTTAAGTGCTACAAATGCTAGGACATCATTAGAGACTTAAGTGCTACTTTTCAGTTCAGCTGCTGCTCAGCCTGTCCACATCCCAAGCCTTATCGGAGACATCAAATGTCCACCTTTCTCTCCGGTCCTACATTGTCTTAACACTTGAAACCCATGCCACCCTCACCAATACTGTTTAATGAGTGTTTCTGTAAATAATAATATTGGATGTGATAGTGCCCAGCATGCCTCTCTCCTCAAAAGATGTGTTGCGGCCCACTAGAAAGAACATGACTTTTGCATCTCCCAGTGTTGAACTACCGTGAATATTTGATCGTAACATGAGAACTGAAGAATACCGGGAAACATCCTGAACAACTAGGTCTAAACCACTACTTGCCTGAACCACTACTGCTAAACAACTAAAAAAGTCTCTACAACTAAGTACTGAACAACTACTGTCTAAACAACAATTGTACCTGAATAACAATTGCCTGAACAACTAATTTTAAGGTAAGGTTTTCTTTTTGGTTTTTATGGTTTATTAGTTGTTTAGAATATATATATATATATTAGTTGTTCAGGCAATTGTTATTCAGGCACGGTTGTTGTTTAGACAGTAGTTGTTCAGTACTTAGTTGTAGAGACTTTTTAGTTGTTTAGCAGTAGTGGTTTAGGCTATAGTTGTTTAGGACCTAGTTGTTCTGTCACATATTCAAGAATACCCCCAACTTCCAATTGCCTAAGCAGACCCTGGGTGGATACCACCAGAAAGCCAGCCTTATCTACTTTTAGGGGATGAGCTTTGTTGGGACTAAAAGGGATTGCAAAAGGTGTTCGGCCGGGCGTGGACTACCCTCTTTGGTTTTCAGTGAAATCTCCAGTCGTGACAGCATGCTAGAGGTGCTAATTTTTTTGTGGGGTGAGGGGTTTGATGTCAAGTGGACATAGAAACTGTATCCCATTTCTGAATGAGAACAACGAATGATCAGTCGAACCGGGCTAAACACTGGTAGCAGCCAGACAGTAATCCAGGGACACAGGCCTCCCCGAAGACCGCTTACCTGCTTTCCTCAGTAGAGGTCTCCCCAGTCTCCATAAGGGAGGTCCATTCCCATCATCATGTTTAAGGCATGCATACAGAATGTATATTGTTCGAGTCCGTGTGTTTTGTGGATCATACTTGTACTGTTGAAGGTTGAGTTTGAGTAGATCTCCACGTGTGTGCTACACAAGGTGGTGGTCTCATGTGTGTAAGCTGCTTCTGGTGCCTAAGATTATCAGCCTGCATGAGCACCCTTCCTACCCCATGCCCCCAAGGAACCTGCGCTACCTGGTAAAAGGAAAGAGGCTTCTGCAGTAAGACATGATTGCTTATCCGTGTTACCATGAGAGTCAGGTGCCCAGAAGGAATAACTTGACTACTCAGCTGGAGTGCATTAGTATTCTTGTCTTGGGACACGAGTGGTAAACAAGAACGCTCATGCAGGATATTGCCGGGCAGCCACTAACTGCCCCAGGATAAAAGGACCACACTCATATACTGTGCTTGAAGCATTGCAAAACCAGAGGTCCATTAATATATCTACTAGGGGTACTCATACGTCTAAGCCCTGCACTCAGACAGCAGCCTTCTCACCACCCATACAACAGGCTGTAATCTTGTGGAATAGAAGGCATGCATTTGATTTAACTTGCCCTGTCTGAATATGTGATGATGTACTGAGTATGTAGAATGTAGTGCAAGGAAGGGTTTGTGTTCCATGTGTTCTGCAGTTGCTGGCTGGGCAGGAAGAGAAATTATGTCAGCAGCTAGGCAGGTGTGTATATATCTTAGTTTACCTCTTATCTATCTATCTATCGAGCTATCTATCTGCCTGCCTCTCTAACTTTATATATATATATAGGTATGGAAATAATATGGGCATGAGACGGAGATGAACAGGCTTAACTAATTTGTTTCATGAAAAGACATTCGCATATTTCCACAACAACATTGAGTTTTCATGCTGAAAGCGCGCTGATTACAATGACAGTATGAATATGCCCAGAATCACTACTGCAACTGGGACTTTTAAACTATAAACAACACATGTTAAAATGGCAGCGCTCTGAGCAGAGTGATTTATGGATGAATTGAAGTCCTTTCTCACTGATGACTAATATCGAAACTAACAATGAAGGGAAACTATTTAAACAGCCAAATAGGAGTGTCTTTGGCATTTAGCTGAAACGCGTCATGCTGGGGAAATGAACTTAGCTGCAACCTGGAGAGTGCCCCTTTATGGCTTTGAAGGAAAGCCGGTTTTGTTGGTATATATATATATGTGTGTGTGTATATATATATATATATATACACACACAAACACATATTTACATAATAAATATATATATATATATATATACATACACATATATATAATGCACATATACTTCTGTTTGCTTATGCGTTTGCATCGTTTGACCAATGTGCACAAAACATTCCAGTCAAAAAGTGACAATCCCAACATTTGGGAAAGGCATGTTTCATGTAGCGCCTCAGGCATGCAAATCAAACTGCACCACAAATGTAATATGCATGATTTAACAATATTTAAACCAATAAGCAACAAGTTTTACAATGCATCATTACATAACAACACTATCCAAACAAAGATATTTTATCAATAGCAATGTCATCAATAGGGAATATCCCCAGTCAATCAACCAAACAATCACCCGCGAGGTTAGCCAGACCCAGTGATATTATCAATTTCATATGTGATGTTATCTATCATAACTTTCTTTTTAACTATTTTTTTCAGCACATATATCTATGTATTATATGCCAAAATCACCTTTGTTACTGAGTCTCTTCAGCTGTCCACTGTATCAGTACGACACTCATGTGCCCCTCTCTGGCTGTTTGGCTGTAGAGGAAATATAGGGCAACTTCTGTTATAATTAAAGTAACTACTGACTGAACGAATATCTTACACTTAGTATGTTGGTTTAATGTAATCCATAGAGAATGTGACTGAAGGCTGACCCCAAAATTCTCCTTCACAGTGAACTTCCATCAAGATGGTCACCTAGAGACACAGTCCAATTACACTATGGTAATCCAGTACCATGATGCTCGGGTGCTGGTCTCGGCATCCACGCTGCTTCTCTTGTGATCCTGGACAAGGACAGCATTATGAGAAAACTGATTTTATCCACAGCCTTGCTGTTTCCAGCCTGATAAACAGTTACATCATAGCACTGTAGATCCAGAGTGGTAGATAAGTTAATGATATTCTTTTATCAACCTCAGATGAATGAATGGGTGACTCGGAGCCTTATTTAGAGCTTGCGAATGGAACACGGGATCACAAACATGGCAGAGATCCTGCCTGCCATTTTACAAGGGCATTGTAACCAATAGCAATTGAAATACGGCAAACGGATTATTCGTCACATTTTAATGAAGAATCTAAATGAGGCTCTCAGTCTGGTGGACCTGAGCGCATGTCCTGAACTTTGCAGCAGCGGCATTAGCCCGCTCCATTTTCTCTTCTGTTATAACCACTTTAATGTAGTGATTTTAATCGCTAGCTCTTGTAAATGTTAGGATTATGCCTGCCTGGCCGGCTCAACCTTGGAGCAGCTGAGCGATATGGCACTTTAAACTGAGTATATGGAAGTCATGGGAAGTGTTCTGTTGTTAGCTGGAACTGAGTGTTGGGCTCAGAGATGGGAGACATTTCTGGGAAATGAGGGGGCGGTTGATTTTAAGTCACCTGGGTTTGGGCATCAGGTGGAGGGGCCAACACATTGAACAAAGGACGTTGGTGCTGTAAGTGACAGAAAGAGAGCGAGTGAAAGAGAGAGACCAGTTAGTCCCTGTCAGTCTGATGAGACAGTGGAAGTAGCCATAGCCAAAAAGTCTCCCTGCGCAACCCGAGTGTCTCTGTGGCTTCTATGCGCAAGGCAAATTGTTCAAGCCAGAAGGTCGCTTGCAGGCAATATTTCGATAGTATTATAAATGACAAAAACGTAGAAAGCAGGAGGCTGAATATTCAAATATTAACATAATAGAGGGATAAATGTAATGGAGCAGGGGAGTGCCTCTGGGAGTTGCACATGGCCGGCATTTTGCCCCAGTGTTGGTATTTTTATGTCAACAATAGTAAAAAGAAAATGGGAAAATCAGCAAAATGCAGTAGTTCAACCCTTAGAAATATGAAGCTAAAATAGAAACAAGAAGAAGAAATCACTTTAAAAATACTTTACGGCTGATGAGCTTCTCCTAAATGGCGATTAAAGTAAATAGAGGCGAATTTTAATATCAAAATAAAACACAGGATGGTTTTAAAAAAAATCCCATTCAACTACCAGCTTCTTCCAGGATCTCAAAAAACCAACAGCCAAGTATTTTTCTGTGAAAAGGATGCTGTAGTTTGGTGACCGCTTGACTCAGTTATTCGGGTTGTTAAAAATGGCACATAAACCGCAAGGTGGAGACAGTGGTTAATTTGTAAATAAAAACATGCCGGTGCCCAAGGCTCTGCTTTGAAACACGCAGCTGCTGCAATTAAATATGCGACTACAGAATACTGAGGCAGCGTAATACTTAAACCATCTCGGACCTCTTTAATCCTTGTAAAGCCACTCCTTGCCCATTCAGCTCACTCTTTCAGCTTTCTGCTTTCACCCTTTGTGAGGCTTATTCGTTTTTCTCTTCCTCCGTCTTTCCCATACGTGTGTTTTGTTCTCAGTAAAACGCTTGATGCAGAAAAATAAGTGCCGGTGCCCTGTACCGGAAACCACCGGCTCAAATTAAGCACTGGGTGGAGATGAATTCAGTCCAAGCGCCTGACAGCCCTCGAGGCCATCAGTCACAAAATGGATGACGCAGGCATCCCCGGCCATGTTGGCGGAGGCCGGTGAGGCACGAGGCGCACGATTCAAGGAGTGATTAACGCTCAGCTCTGCAGCTTTCCAAGAACAGGGTGACGAGCAAGCCTTGCTAAGGAGCCGGATTTAATCTTGGGTGCGCGTGGCGGAAGCTCTAATGACGGAGATGCCAAAGGCGCATCAAGTGTGTGTGTGTGTGTGTGTGGATGAGGTGACGCATTTCGCTAAAATCCTACACTGCGTTGAAACAGGTGGAAATCAAGGATTACTGGTTTAGCTAGAGATGAGTGGGCCTGGGCCCCTGCACTGAGCAAGCGCGGAGCCTGCCTTCGCCGTCACCCAGGGATGGGTGTTCTACTTTCAGTGGCATAGGTCAGTAGCTCTAAAAGATCCAGCAGGCACACGCTGCCATTTTCACTTCAATATTCTCTTTGTAGCAGCGGTTAATTTGCTGCAGGTGTAGGGCAGCAAATCTTTTTGGGGGGGATGTTGACTTTTTTGTCATCTTCACCAGAGGCAGCCACAACAAATCTCGAGGGGAGAGGTGGGCTGGCGGGTGGGGGGGGAATGGTCAGGGGGAAAATAAAATAATAATAACAAAATGTACCTTTGCTGCTACGGCTGCTGCTTCACTCCTCTTCCCTTGATGGTGTTGGTGTCCCAGCAGTCCCTGGGACACCAGCACAGGTTCCCCCGCACAATCCTGGTGCTGCTCTCATGCTATATCTAGAACGAGAGCAGCGTCAGGATTGGTTTGAGCGGCTTGGTCTGCCTCTCAGACAGTGAATGGGAGTGTGTTCAGTATCTCTAACCCACCCGTGCAACACAGGCGGGTTGGAGAAACCTAAGTGCGCATGTCAGTTTGGGCATCTGTCTTGGGCGGCCAAAGAAACATGGCACTTAAGTGCACTCAACTCCTCCTCCCCAATCCCCCCTCCCATGGTTCAGCATCACCCCTCCCTGCACGTGCTGGCTGAGCCAGCAGTTGAAAAAATAAAACGATTGTAAAATATTGTTTTATTTTTCAGCTGCTGGCTCAGCCAGTGGGGCAGTGCTCCTTCGCCAATACAAAAGAATCGCCCGACTATCAATCTTGGACCCATAGTGCAAAAGAGAAAAGCTGAAAAAAAGGGTATGCATGAAGTCAAGAAAGATGGGAAGGCAGTTACAAAAGTGAAAAGTGGAAATGATAAAGATCCTTCAGGAAGTGAGATAACGAGACAGGAAGTGTAGGTGGTGGAGGAAAGAGGCAGGGGGCGGAGTCAAGACCAGTTTGGGCAGCACCATCGGTGAACTCCTAAGAAAAACGTTGGAAACTTTCACACATTTTTTCTACATATTAAGCACTGTTTTTCAGACCCTAGACAGCTAAGCATCGACTAGAAGTGCTGTCTCACAGACGTTCTGGGAACATAAGCGGAGCTTTGCATTTAACCTGCGAGCTAACGTGTTGCCCTCTGATTAACTAAGCTGTAAATCTGATATGCCCGGCTGAGTATGAGAACAGGCCACCATAACATTCTGCGAAAAAACGACTTAAATTTCGTAAAAGATACACAATTCATCTGAAAAATTAAGAGACAAAACAATTTTAAAAAAAATCAGAAATGAAAATACCTTTAAGTCATCTTTTCATTGATTTATGTGGAAAATTAGCTGCAAATTCACATTTTGTAGGAGGAATATACCATCAGTAGGTAACTGTGGCGCCTTCCTACCATCTTTTCTCGTGGGGGAGAAGGAGGTGGCCTTTGAATCCTCAGATGCACATGCATTCATCATTGTTCATCTCTTCTGGCTGGAATGAGTAAACCGCGCACTGCTGCCTGGGACCTATTTAATTTCTGATTAATACAAGGTGTGGGGTGGGGAGAGGATTTTTAAGATTGACCGACCACCGGAGTGGGGGGAAGTAGCAGGCTGTCACACAAAGCAAATACGCTGCTTGTGCATGTGAAACACAGTCCATAGGTTTTTTTGAGTGCGCATGCCTGCATATTTTAGTGTGCAATGGATTTTTGCACCGAAGAGGGCTTAAGACAATCAGCAGCTTTAGAAAATTGTGCACTGCCAGTCCCATACAGAACCTATAAGCATATAGAGCAAGACGAGTGCAGAGATATTCCCACAAGCAGATATATAGAAAATTAGGCAAAAACTGGGCTTTCCACATTAGGGCCTATTAGAACCCTTGTACACCATTCTGCTGAAATATTTATGTGATTTGATGTGGGTGGTCAGTTTTGACAACCCCAGTGCTTAATTTGAGCCGGTGGGGGGCACCAGCACTTATTTTTGAGGGCCAGCATTTATTTTTCTGCTGAAGGCAATTACTGCGAGCAAAAGACTCATATGGGAAAGACGGAACAAAGAAAGACAGAAAATCGTTACAAGGGAAGAAAGCAGAAAGCTGCAAGAGTGAGCTGAAAGGGCAGTGAGTGGCTGTAAATGGATCAAAGCGGCCCAAGATGGTTTCAGGATTATGCTGCCTTAGTATTCCGTGCTCACACATTTAAATGCAACAGCCGCAGGTTTCAGAGGAGAGCGTTGGGCTCTGGACAACCCCCCTTCTAGGCTGAGCAATGACGTCACTGTGAAGCCATCACTGTGAGGTCCGCATTGGCGACAACTGATGACGCTTATGAAAAACAGCCGGCCACGGCATCCGGTGACTTGGCTGGCGGTGGAATGGAAGGCCTTTTGAAAGAAGCCTGGATTTCGAGATCTCCATTGTGCATGGCTTTGTGAAGGACAAGGTTCACGATATTCTCTGTACGCGACTTTGAATCATATCCCTTGGCTCACCTTCACTGTTACTGAAGCCATTGCGATCTAGCTGGTACCTGGTACATGTACTTTACCCGTATGCATATTTTTGCACCAAGATCCTTTGTTCAGCAGTGGGCTCCCAGTGCTTGCTAAGTACTACAAGCTCAATTTGTGGGTCCTGGTGGGTGGCTGGTTCCTTTAGCACCCTGTGGACAAGGTTGGTGGCCTCATCTACCATTGCTTTTCTCTTCTCCTGACCCTTTGGCGCCTGTGCCACGTTAGGGTTGGAAAGGTTGACTTCCTGGGTTTCTTGGACATTGACACATCTGTTGCACACCAACTACACACTCCATTGATGTTTTTATTTTGTATTTACAATGTTTTTGTAAAATGTATATGATCATATTGCCTTAGCAGCTAGTCCCAAATATAAAGCATTGCAGGAGCCCCGACGTGATGTAATAGTCGCTTGTCCTGTCTTCTTATGGGTCTGTTTAGGCAACATTGGAAATACTTGAAATTGCATCCTTAGACATAATAAACATGATGCCCAGATTATTATCAATCATCACTCCCAAGTTATTTGCTTCTCCGACTGGAGTAGGGGGGTTGCCCTGAATGCTGGACCACCAATTTCCAGAGTTGGTGATTGACACCTGGTGAAAGCACAGCACCACCGTCGTGTCACAACTCAATGTTAGTGCATTTGTGTTCATCCATTTCGCCACTGAGGACAGTTGTACAAATTTAAGACTGCTTTAAATTTATCCACCACTGAGACAACATTTTGAGTATCATCTGCATATGACATGAGAGATAACCCAAATCTTTTTATAAGAGCTGCCAGGGGGATATGTAAATATTGAACAAAGTCAGGTTTTAAATATACCCTTGTGGCATCCCGCACTGCAACGATTTCTCCTTGAAGGAAAAAGATGCCATTTTTGCTGTTTGGGAATTGAGTGACTGAAAAGATGTGACCCAATCCAAGGTTTGGCCTTGCACTGCCAATGTCTGTAGCCTTTCAACTAATACACTATGAGAGACCATATCGAACGATGCACTGGGATACCACAGGATCAGAGATGCGCTTCCTTCTTCATTCCATAAAAATCATGACAGACACCGGTGAGGTGGTCTGAAACCTACTTGAGTTTTGTCAAGCACCTTATTAACATCCAATTGATTTTCAGCTGCCTGTCAATATCTTTATCTAATATTTTAGCAATAAAAGGCAGTCTTGAATAGGTCTGTAGTTCGGCAATTCACTTGGATCTGATGAAGGTTTCTTTAAAGTAAGCCGAATTTGAGCAATCTTCCGCTGTGCAGGGCAAACTGCACGTCTAGTGGCCAAAATACAAAAATCTGTAACAACAGGTGCCAAGACTTCCACCGCCAAATGACAACAGGAGGCAGGACATGGGCCTGAAGGAGAACCCGATTTAATTGTTAAAACTAAAGCTGCCATTGCCCCCACTTTTAAGGCCTGAAAGCACTCTAGCGCCCTCTGTGGCGAGAAGTAGGGGTCCGCAGGGGCCTCAAACTCAATACCCTCATTAGTGGAATGTTTTCTAGTGTTATTTATATTTTCATAAAAGATAGTCGCAAAAGAATCACAGAGCTCTGTAGAGGCGTCAATCTCCGTTTTAGAGACGGAGGAAAAGAATAAATCTTTCACTACTCTGAACACTTCTCGATCTGAGTTTTTGGCCGTGCTGAGCTTATTGGCATACTATCCTTTTTTTGCCACCCTAGAAAGAGACTTTAGTGGGATCACCCACACTGAAAGCCTTCTCCTCCCTCTAAAAACGCTTACGCTCATCTGACCTCCAAACCCACTCACTATCACCAGAGGTTGATGTAGGAAAGTACCATCTTGCCTGGCATGTTACCCCCATATTTCACTGTATATATGTTGTTTTAGTCTATGTGTCACTGGGACCCTGCCAGCCTGTTCCCTGTGTGATGCCTAACTGTCTCACTGAGGCTCTGCTAACCAGAAACTCAGTGGTTATGCTCTCTCTGCTTTCCAAATTTGTCACTAACAGGCTAGTGACTAAATTTACCAATTCACATTGGCATACTGGTACACCCATATAATTCCCTAGTACATGGTACTGAGGTACCCAGGATATTGGGGTTCCAGGAGATCCCTATGGGCTGCAGCATTTCTTTTGCCACCTATAGGGAGCTCTGACAATTCTTACACAGGCCTGCCAGTGCAGCCTGAGTGAAATAACGTCCACGTTATTTCACAGCCATTTACCACTGCACTTAAGTAACTTATAAGTCATCTATATGTCTAACCTTCACCTGGTGAAGGTTGGGTGCAAAGTTACTTAGTGTGTGGGCACCCTGGCACTAGCCAAGGTGCCCCCACATCATTCAGGGCAAGTTCCCCAGACGTTGTGAGTGCGGGGACACCATTACACGCGTGCACTGTACATAGGTCACTACCTATGTACAGCGTCACAATGGTAACTCCGAACATGGCCATGTAACATGTCTAAGATCATGGAATTGTCACCCCAATGCCATTCTGGCATTGGGGTAACAATTCCATGATCCCCCGGGTCTCTAGCTCAGAACCCGGGTACAGCCAAACTGCCTTTCCGGGGTCTCCACTGCAGCTGCTGCTGATGCCAACCCCTCAGACAGGTTTCTGCCCTCCTGGGGTCCAGGCAGCCCTGGCCCAGGAAGGCAGAACAAAGGACTTCCTCTGAGAGAGGGTGTAACACCCTCTCCCTTTGGAAATAGGTGTGAGGGCTGGGGAGGAGTAACCTCCCCCAGCCTCTGGAAATGCTTTGTTGGGCACAAATGGTGCCCTTCTCTGCATAAGCCAGTCTACACCGGTTCAGGGATCCCCCAGCCCTGCTCTGGCGTGAAACTGGACAAAGGAAAGGGGAGTAACCACTCCCCTGACCTGCACCTCCCAGGGGAGGTGCCCAGAGCTCCTCCAGTGTGTCCCAGACCTCTGCCATCTTGGAAACAGAGGTGTCTGTGGCACACTGGACTGCTCTGAGTGGCCAGTGCCAGCAGGTGACGTCAGAGGCTCCTTCTGATAGGCTCTTACCTCTCTTGGTAGCCAATCCTCCTTCCTAGGTAGCCAAACCTCCTTTTCTGGCTATTTAGGGTCTCTGCTTTGGGGATCTCACCAGATAACAAATGCAAGAGCTCATCAGAGTTCCTCTGCATCTCCCTCTTCACCTTCTGCCAAAGGATTGACCGCTGACTGCTCAGGACGCCTGCAAAACTGCAACAAAGTAGCAAGACGACTACTAGCAACCTTGTATCGCTTCATCCTGCCGGCTTTCTCGACTGTTTCCAGGTGGTGCATGCTCTGGGGGTAGCCTGCCTCCTCTCTGCACCAGGAGCTCTGAAGAAATCTCCCGTGGGTCGACGGAATCTTCCCCCTGCAACCGCAGGCAACAAAAGACTGCATCACTGGTCCTCTGGGTCCCCTCTCAGCCCGACGAGTGTGGTCCCTGGAACTCAGCAACTCTGTCCAAGTGACTCCCACAGTCCAGTGACTCTTCAGTCCAAGTTTGGTGGAGGTAAGTCCTTGCCTCCCCACGCTAGACTGCATTGCTGGGTACCGCATGATTTGCAGCTGCTCGGGCTCCTGTGCACTCTTCCAGGATTTCCTTTGTGCACATCCAAGCCTGGGTCCCCGACACTCTAACCTGCCGGGCACAACCTTCTGAGTTGTCCTCTGGCGTCGTGGGACTCCCTTTTGTGTCTTCGGGTGGACTCCGGTTCACTCCTCTTCCAAGTGCCTGTCCAGGTACTTCTACAGGTGCTGCCTGCTTATGTGAGGGCTCCCTGACCTACTGGGCGCCCCCTCTGTCTCCTCATCCAAGTGGCGACATCCTGGTCCCTCCTGGGCCACAGCAGCACCCAAAAACCCTAACCGCAACCCTTGCAGCTAGCAAGGCTTGTTTGCGGTCTTTCTGCGTGGGAACACCTCTGCAAGCTTCATCGCGACGTGGGACATCCATCCTCCAACGGGAAAGTTCTTAGCCCTCTTCTTTCTTGCAGAACTCCAAGCTTCTTCCAACAGGTGGCAGCTTCCTTGCACCCTCAGCTGGCATTTCCTGGGCTCTTGCCCACTCTCGACACTGTCGCGACTATTGGACTTGGTCCCCTTGTCTTACAGGTACTCAGGTCCGGAAATCCACTGTTGTTGCATTGCTGGTGTTTGTTAGTCCTGCAGAATCCCCCTATCACGACATCTGTGCTCTCTGGGGGTAGTAGGTGCACTTTACACCTACCTTTCAGGGTCTTGGGGTGGGCTATTTTTCTAACCCTCACTGTTTTCTTACAGTCCCAGCGACCCTCTACAAGCTCACATAGGTTTGGGGTCCATTCGTGGTTCGCATTCCACTTTTGGAGTATACAGTTTGTGCTGCCCCTATACCTATGTGCTCCTATTGCAATCTACTGTAACTTTACACTGCTTGCATTACTTTTCTTGCTATTACCTGCATAATTTTGGTTTGTGTACATATATCTTGTGTATATATCTTATCCTCATACTGAGGGTACTCACTGAGATACTTTTGGCATATTGTCATAAAAATAAAGTACCTTTATTTTTAGTACTTCTGTGTATTGTGTTTTCTTATGATATTGTGCATATGGCACCAGTGGTACTGTAGGAGCTTCACTCGTCTCCTAGTTCAGCCTAAGCTGCTTTGCCATAGCTACCTTCTATCAGCCTAAGCTACTAGAAACACCTCTATTCTTCTAATAAGGTATAACTGGAGCTGTCGAAAGGTGTAAGTACCTCTGGTACCCACTACAAGCCAGGCCAGCCTCCTACAGTTGAGAGTTAAGTCACAAGAAATTTAACTTTTGTACAGGGTAATATTGAGTCTTTATCTGGCTAGTCAGACCCCTTCTGTTCCCTAGTTACCTTCAACACTCCCAAGGAAGTGCTAGGAAAAAACCTTTGAAGGCTTCACGTTCTGGGATATCATGTTAACCAGCTGACTGGCCTTAGGTGAACTGTGCCTAGTATTAGATTCTCTACCTTCAACTGGCTCAGGGATAAAGCTCCAAGAAGCAGAGCTACCTTCTTCACGACATTCAGGAAGGGGCCATTCAGGAATGCTCATGACAGAAAGTGGAATTCATAACTATGGTGCAGGATGCCCAATTAACATATGGGTTATAGTGTACAAACCAAGGTTCTCCAAAAATCACAGGATGATTGAGTATGTCAATATCAGATTAAACTGTTTCCTTGTCACCAAGGTTGCACAAAAGGGCTTTGCACATCTGCTGGACCTTAAGCCAACATTGTACCATCCATTGTCCGTCCCATGCCCGCTCTTCTGTATCTGATAGTAGCGATGGACTGTTTTAGCCAGGCCTAGTTCACACACATGCCTGTAGTTTCTAAGTACAGAAATGCTAGAACATGCAGACAGCACCCAGAGTCTACTTGAACAGGCACGTTAAGAGTCAGTGTAGAAGCATGAGTAACAGTGTCATAGGGCCTGATTTAGATTTTGGTGGACAGATTGTTCCGTCTCCACGGTGACGGATAGCCCACCCCCTGAAATAGGAATCTCATAGGCTATAATGGGATTTATATTTCGGCAGACTGGCTATCCATCACCGCTGTGACGGAGTAACCCGCCTTCCGAAAGCCAAATCAGGCCCATAGTCTTGTTGAACACGATCTCTGGATGGTTTGATTGGTCCTAAAGGACATGAAGGCAGAGCAAGTCCTGGCTGGCCACAACAAAGGTAAAGTCATAAATTACACTTATTAGGCCGTTCTTCGACTGATAGACTTCCCGAGTGGTTCCTATTTCTATAGGTTCTTCAGACAAAGTATTAGGAAGGCTAAGGCCTTTGGCTCACTATTAATGACAATCTGGGTGGTCTTTAGTGGCGCTTTAGTTACTTGCTCTTTTTCCTTTTCTGTTCATTCATTGATTCTGTGCCTTATCTGGGAGATTATGCCATTCAGTTCAGTCAAGGAAGCAGGAGATAGCGCTTCTCTTAAAACATCATTGATTTCTTCTCAAAGACCTCTTCTGAGAATTGTCATCTGGGTCCTTTCAGTCTAGTCAGTGTGGCTAGTGCTTAAACGGGTAACATAGGGTAACACAGTCATAATGGTTCTTCTGGAGAAGCTTTGGCATCAGGATGAACAAATACATGTTTAAACGGTAGCAAGAGGGTAGTATAATCATTAACAGAAGATCACTAGAGGTGTAGCCAAGTATAAGGCTGAGCCCACACGGGTACTTGTAATATAACCAAGCATAGACCAATTCAAGCAAAACTGGTGCAGACGAATCGTAAATTGAACCAAGGGTCATCCAAGAATTCTCTCACATTCAGAGGATCCCCACTGAACCTAGAACTGCGTGGACTGGCCAACATTCAGAGGATCCCCACTGATCCTAGAACTGCGTGGACCAGCCATAGTAGGGTCCACAGTTTGATGTTCCCCTTGGATTAGATGTAAAGCAGCAGTTTCATTCTGCAGAGTGTGCCCCTGAGTTTGCTGCTGCTTTATAGTAAATAACAACCCTGAAGTTATTGACCAATGCAGTCATAGGGACCAGAAACACTTTGACGTTGCAAACAGTTAAGGGGCTGAACATAAGGGTTCACATCTTTCTTTTTTGTTTTGATGAAAGGACGACCCGTTCCAGAAGCCACTCCATCTGCTCCAGGTGTGACATGGTTTAGAGAGATGATGCCCTCTAGAACGTAGCGTCTGACAGCACAAGGAGGAAAAAGCTTAAAGGCATAAAAATCTCCCAAGTATTGGTCCCAACTTTTGGACAGTTCTTGCAAGGTTGAAGCACTAAATCTGGGTAAGAAGAGAACTTTAGCAGAGCTGGCAGGACTGGGTGTGAAATGAAGTTGGAGCTGGCAGTAGTGTCATGGAACTGTAGCTGGGACAGAGCAGAAAGTAGCAGAACTAGAGTAGAGCTGGAGCAGAGCTGGTAGGACTGGAGCAGAGGTGGAGCAAATCTGGAGCTGGCAGGACTGAAGCAAACTAGGGGCACAGATACCACAGCAAAAGCGAGCTGCTGGGGTTGAAAAACACTGATCAGACACTCTATATGTTGGTAAAACAGGAAGGGTCCGTCTCTGAATGGGAACTAACCAGCAGTTAGAAGCTGCTCTCTGAACAGGAACCACCTGACACAAAAGGGCTCACCTCAGAAACTCGAATGGTGTTGACGCTTGGTGGCCATCTTGGACTGGAGTCTGTATTTGGTGGCCATCTTAAAATGAAATCTCACTGAAAGAATTTTGGGTTCTAGCTTCCCTCTTACGGCTGTGCCCACTGCTGGTCAAGAGTCATAACATGAACCGGCAGTGCTTGTTTGCTAAGACCTCATGAGAATAATTAATGTGACTCACACATGAGGCATAATGCTTTCAATAAATATTCTGTTTCCCAAAGAACCTATGCACATTTTTGCTAAACAAAGATATTTGTAATATTAAAAAGCATATATGAGAGGATTTTGCTTCCGTATAAAAATACCGTGAACTTTAAAGCTTTTATAACATAAAGAATAACACTAAAACCCTTTTTATAGAAGCATATCTAGGGGCAAGGGTACAGGTCACAAAACTTTTCCCAAACTCCCTGCTCTTAATAAATATTCCATGTGATGACGCAGAACAAAGGCAGGGGTCCTCATGCTGGGATTAGACAAATGGTTCTTTGCATGCATAATCAGAAAAAAACATCTTCCAGGGTGAAGTCAAACTGTGAGCAGTAAATTAGACTATTCCAAGAAGGTGCAACATCCTATAGTACCTATATTATTGCAGTTCTGGAAAGGTCAAGGCAGTACTGACAGCTGTTTTGAGAAGCGGGGGAGGGATAGCAAAACGTTCAAGAAGCACATCGGGAACCTATACAAAATAAGGATTTAGCAACAATGGCTAGCCAAATAAATATCAAACTTGTTCATTTTCACGAAAGCTGCGTATGCCTTCAAATGTTGGTTAAGTTGTTGGCTGCCACTAGAAGCGTATGCATATATCCTTTAATTAATGAGAAGTTACACTCATTCATTGGCTAGTAATAATCATGTGTTCGCCTGTGGTCTGTCTACAAGAGTTGACACAGTCACAGAAAACAAGGAAGCTGGGGAGAGAGTCACCTTTCTCTTCAGTTCCCTTTAAATAAAACAGTGTTGGACAAGACCCTGCAGCTCGCATTGCTTACATTAATCTGGTATATTAGATCAAGTGGGGGCTGACACAATCATTATTGCCATAGAAGATTATGTAACCTGGGTGAGTTCCTAGTCATGTTACCAGCAAGCTGTGCAAATGAGCGAAGGCCAGATCATGTAGTCAGAAGTGTGTGAAGTCTGAGGCAGGTATGAAGCACTCCCTGGTCTCAGTGCAATTCAAAGCTGCGCATACAACGCAAATGCATATGGAGGCCTTGTGCCGCTCTGCAGGTTTCACCCCTTACCCCATCTCCTCTTTAAAATGATGGTCCATCTCCCTGAATAGACCTATCTCAATTCTTCCCCTAATATCAAGACTAAAGTCCTGCTCTCTTCCTTAGCCAGCATCTGTGGTCATTCTTTTGCTGACGACCCTGGCTAAAGGTGTCCTTCTGCTCTGTCCTCAGGACTGTCCAGTCTGTCCTTTTTTGCAGCGTTGTCTTCGTCCATCACTTCTTTCCCTCTGGTGTCCTCCTTCTACAAGCCTCTACCGTGTCCTCTCCCTCGCTGCTCCCAGAGAGAACTGCCACCTCCCTGCACAGGTCTCTCGTCCTCTTCTCACTGTGCAAGCCTCACCCTCCTCCTGCTGTTGTCCCTTGTCTGTTTCTACTGCAGGCCTCCGCCCTCATCACCTTGCCTCTGCTGGCCTGTTTCACGGCACTGCTCTTTCTGCAGCTTTCTGTCCCTCTGTATGGTATTGTATTGTATTTGCATTTATAGATTGCTTTACAACCTTGATTAAAGGTTGAACTGCTTACATGGACAGGTCCCACGTTATTCTGTGCTTTGTGCTCGGTTAGAAAGTTGCAGGTTTGCAGTCTGGCCTATGTAGGAAGAGTTTTGGGGCTGCACCTGATTACCAGAGTGGTCTTACTGTGTTGTATGTCACTGTGCTTGAGTGAGTAGTTGAGTGAAGGGTAGAATGCTCAAGCTTTACATCATTGCTGTGACTGACTGAAACTGTTGAACTTGCGAGTACTGCGTATGTGGGGCCTGTGCTGCTGTTGTATGTGACGAACACAGGGGCTTGGTTTTCTAACTTCACTTTGATGAAGTAGCTTCACTTGTGCATGGACTGCAGCAAAGAAGAGTGAGAGATAGTTCCGAATGCTAGGGTGCCTACCATCCCCGCCAGGAAGATCTGGTTTCGGTTCTTGGATGAGGGCGCTCAGGGGAGATCTGCCACCCATCGCCTCCTTGCCCGGGAGATTGGGTCTGACTCCTGGTTAGTGTGATCCTTCACCATTTGTCGAGGAACAGCTAGAACTGACTATCTTTCTAACTTCCAGGTTATTGGATGTTTCCTGTGTTTGTCAGGAGGGAATTCCTACACTTTGCTACTTGCAAAGAGGAAGGGGTTTCACCCACACCGCCCTTCTTGTAGGATGGGAAGGTCAGCAGGGACGCCAGTCTACGGAGAAGGGGCCTATTCTGTGAGCATCTTTTAGGACCCTGGCCATTAATGGCCCTGTGGGCCACATATAGCGCCTTGAAGGAGCAGCGCCAGACTTGGGTAACCAGTCAGTGTTCGCCTTTGTCACTGTGTCCTCTCTCTGTAGGTTTGCTGAACTTCCTCTTCTATAGATCTGTGCCCTTCTCCCCCAGACCCCTGCACGGCTCGTCCCTTCTCCTCTCCTCCAGAAGCCAAAGCGCTTTCCCCCCTTCCCCTGCAGTTCATGCCTCACGCTCGGCGATCTGCTCATCCCCTCATGTGCCCTGCCGCAGGGGCTGTCTCTAAACTCCCCGCCGCCTTGTAGGCTCTTCTGCCTCCACCAACTCCCGCTGCAGAAAATGTTATTCAATAAATAGAAATGCTCGGACCGCTATCCTCGGGTCTTCTGACATTTACGTGCACATTTCATTTCCGTGCCTGTTCATGAAGCTGCTATCTGACTCAGCTGACTGCGCATGCGCGTGGGAGGTTGTTTCCGACGGGAAGGATAAAGTATTGTGACAGTGCTGCCTTTACACGCGACCCCTCGCGCCCGCCTCGCGCGCACAGACACTGGAGCCTGCATTGCAGGGGCAGTCCCCGCGCGCCCCCCTGGCTTCCTGGCCCCGCATCCCTCTGGGACGGCAGCCCAGGCTTTGATGGCCTTGCAGACCCCGCTCTCCGTGCTTTGCACACTCCACGCGGACAGGAACACACCGTGCGCTGCACAGTATCGTATTGTCATTCAGCATTCAGAGCGGGACATTAATACATCCGGGCCCTCTATTATTAATGGCCGAAAATCAATTAGGAAACGCCGGCCCAGTTCACTTTCTCTTAAAAAGAGAAGAGAACCTTGGTTCCAATCTCCTTTCATTCTATAGAAGTGGGTGTGGGATGCGCACTTTGAATGTTATTGTGTGTATTACTAGTGGCATAACAACACTTAAGGTCCCACCCCCCTGCAAAATACATGGAGGGCCCCCCCACGCTAGGGACCTAATCAGGAGCTCTCAGGCCAGGGGCCGGCTACCCGTGCACAGTGCCGGAGGAGGCCCTCGAGCTCAAGACCACCCCTTCCCGCACCGCAGGGTCTGCGGGGGCCATTGTTACACCACTCGGTATTCCATGCACCTGCCACTGGTGGGGCACCCAAGCCTCTCTGACTGTGCGAGTCAGAGACTACATGTGGGTGGAAAGGTGTGTAGGTGGGTGGTGTGCTATGTGCGAAGAGTTGTGTGTGGTGGTAAGGGCCAGAGATCTTTTCCAATCGTGCCCCCACTGACTCGCCGCTGAAGCAAGGCGTTCAGGCGTCACAGAGATGGATTGCTGTGGGGAAGGCACACTTTAGGCATACCTACTTAGTCCACACAAGGCCACAACTAAGACTACATGGTCCTCTTTCTGGTGTTTTTTTTTTAAGAAACAAGGCCTGGTTCACAAATCTGTAGTTTAACAGTCTTAAAAACCTACTAGTAAAAGACCTTTGTGAATAGCAAACAATTGTAAACTTACAGAAAAGTGTAAGTCTACCTCTGTAAATCAAGCCCTATATTTATTGATAACTAAGCATAGCAACAACGATACTCACTATATGTCAAATGAGAAATTTACAGTATAGCTCACAAAATAAGGTATACACCAAAACAATTCTTAAGGACAATCACAAGTATAAATAAATAAAAACATTAAAACAGAATGCTGCTCAATAATTCGGAAAGCACATAAACAATAACAGCTGCCAGTGTTAATCAAAGGAAATTGGGAAACTTGTGACTATCTAGAGCTTCCAGGAGTACTGTTGAAACCTTAGTGAATGTAAAACGTCTTTACACTTCTGACCAGGCAAGGAAGTTAACCTATAAGTGCAGAAGTACACATTTTTTAGGTTTTGGGCCCTCTATCTCATTTTAGTGAGGTCAAAACAAATCCAGATACTTTGTTTCCTGCCTGTGATGCATACTGGGAAAACAGAATTGCAAAAATATGTCATTGTATTTCTATGTATTATTAGTATACAATGCCATTTTTCTGATACAGTTTTATCGTATCAGTGACAAGGTGAAATGGTAATACTGCACGCATAAACCAACCCGCAATGCAACCTGCAAAACCTAGTGGTAAGTGTCAAGGTCAAAATGTGCAACAAGCATGGGGTAATGGTTTTGCTGCATGTCATGCATCATTTTACCCCCAAAATAATATATTTGTAGGTAACGCCCAATACCTATATTAAAGTATATCTGATACTCCTGGTGTAGCAACATGCTATAAATGAGCACCACCGTGTTTCTTTTAAATTGGAGACTTTGGAGGTTTCTTGTTGCTCTAGTCGATGGCATGTGATGCCAGTTTTTTGACCAACAGTCTTTACCGACTGTTTGAGATCTAAGGCGCTCTGCACAGCAGAGGCTTCATCCCACTGAACTAAACATAAATTGGCCCTACACTGCTACTTAGGAGTGGGCTCCTGGTCCCAGCATTGCGTGGGTCCTATCATCGTGTGTTTACACCACTGCAGATCTTCGATGTAAGCAAGGTGTCAGATGTATAATGCCTACGAAATTCTAAAACACTCAAAAACAAATAAATGCCTCTATTTCCATATTTGGTTATTCAAGTCAGGCTTGGACCACTTGACCCACTTTAAATACGTGTTTAACATTAGAAGTTAATTAAAAAAAATTGCAGCTTAGGCAATTTTAGCGTGTAACCGGTGCTTTGATTTCTATTTTTTTTAAGGGACCTAATAAACTTCAATTTAATAATAAGAACATATTCCTCCGACCCAAGCTGACTGTCTGCGAGGCGCACGCCCGGATACAGACTTCTTCTATATGGTGTGGACCTGCCCGCATATAGTATCCTATTGACGGGCAGTGACGACTGAGATCACCAGGGTCTTGCGGGTGGAGATGGAAGTTGCCCCGGTGCGCATCCTCTTGGGGGTCCTTGAAGGGGTGGGTTCAAACAGAGCAGATCGGGACTTTGTTGGAACAGCCTGTTTAGTGGCCAAGAGGGATATCGCAGCGAACTGGAAGTCAGAGACAGCACCAGCAGTAGGAAAGTGGCGTAGGGGAGTTGACTGGTGCGCTCAGCAAGAAAAGCTTGTGTACGAAGCAAGGGGTCTGTCCCAATAAGCATGATAAGGTGTGGGGGAAATGGATGGAGACCTGGGGAGAGGGCGGAGCCGATATGGGGTAAAATAAATTAGTCAAGCGCATTGTCTTGAATACTCAAAGTTGTTTCCTGACCATGAGATTTTGCTCTGTTTTGTGCTATTGACTGATGCAGTGCTTGGTTTATGCAGATCTTCTACGGCCTGTTGGGCTTTATGTTATTGTTATATAAACTCAATTAAAATGTTTATAAAAAAAAAATAGTAAGGACATATTTATATGGACCAGTACCCGTTCAGAGAGAACCTATTCACATGGTGCTGGAAAGCTTGTAGCACACTACCCATTCATGAAGAGACACCACAATTCTCCAGATTGCTATCATAAGTTGCAATAGTGATTAAGGCGTTGCTCTTCCCCCATCAAAACCAAGTTGCCTGTTGAGTGGTTGATCCTTGTAAATTTCATTAAGCACAGACTTATTTTTTGGGTGGATCATATACCATCTATAAATGACACTACCTTGCCACACATCATTTGGCCGTATTATTGTGAAAAAGCAGATCAAAATACAGCACATCAGCCTCCACAGCCCCTCCCACTTTTCTGCAGAACGCGCAGCCCATTTAGCACGCTCCCAGCAGCAGTCCCATTTTCATATTCATATCCGCTTTGCTTTTCGTGAGCGGACGTTAAAGTCTCTATTCTCATAATTCCTCCAGCCTGACTGCTTTGAAGCGACATTAGGGTGGAGCAAATCGCTTCACAAATCTTCAACGTACAACCAGTGCTTTAAATGAGCCGGTACTGTCCGGTACTGAGTACCTGCACTTCTTTAATTTGAAAGAGAGTACTTGCTCTTCTCGGCACTGATGCAATACATTTAATGGGAGGGTACCAGCACTTCTCCGAAGCAAACAGGTACTCTGAAAAGTGAGTACCTGCACTTCTACAGTCACATTTAAAGCACTGCATACGCTGTAGTGTTCCTTGTGGCAACCCTTCTGCAGAAAGTCACCTTACGCACTGGTCTTCCTCTTTTACGCTGCTGATGAAGCAAGGGGTGTCATGGCTGCCTCTGCGGACAAGACGTTGCCTTGGTTGAGCACGTGACAAGCTGGGAAGCACAACTACTAAACCATAAACTCGCCTAGTAAAATTGTAATTAACAGAATTAAAAAGTACTACTCAGAACTTTCATGTTTTATGTAAAGGGCTCAAAATCTATTGGGCTATTTCTGGAACATGTAGAATCTGCTATACTGCGCCTTTATTCCTTGAAAAAAATTGCACAGTAAAATCTCACCAGTTTGAGTCTTAAATCGTTTGATTATGCTCTCTATAAAATCCTTTAATCCTTCTTTTGTTTACCTCAGCATTAACGTGGCCTTAGACTTCCTGTCTTGGCCATCGATGCCAGACTGACAACCGGATCCATTGCTCTGGTCTGGCTCTCTGCCCAAACGCATTTGTGTGTTCAGTTTCATGAATGAAGCAGGAGCCTTGGCCGGCTGCCCGACCGAAGCAGAGGCTCCAAGCCTTTTTTTTATCAATGAAATCAACAGTTCGTCGGATCAGTGATGAGTCACGGTGATATCTCCTTACGGCCTGTCCATGTGCTGCCGCTCGCTGTGGAGGTCGGCATGTTCATCACTGTGGCTGCAAAGCTGCCAGGTGTCCCAGGTTCATGCATGACTAAAAAAAATTTGCCCAATGGCATTAGAGTGCTTTACAAGATCACTAGATTAGACTACACGAGGTCAGATTTTTTTTTTATGCACAGGGGGATTCCGGGCGTATTGTACAAAGATTACTATTACGAAACCGTACATTGCATTTGCAATCCACTAAAAATGGATTTGGTTGAAGTGGGAGCAGTTTGCACAGTGACCTCTAACGAATGTACTTTTATTTTGTGAACCAACCTATGTATTGGCTTGATTTGTGGCGGGGTGCAATTCAACCAGCTCATTAATACGCTTGAGGTGGGTCACAAATTAAGACCCACTACAACTGATTAGTCACAGGCATGGTGGCCTGTTGTCAGCAGCCTGTTATTGCTGTTATATCAGGCAATCTTTTTTTTTTTTTTTAAAGGCAGGCCATTTTCCTAAGAGGAAAACAGGATGTGTTTAAAAAAGAAAATTAGTAATTTTACAAACAGCTTTTAGGAGCAGGCAGTGAAGTGGTCCGCTGGACCAATGCCAGCTCCTAAAAAATGTTTTTGTCCAGTATTACAAAGGGGAAGGGGTCTCTTGGGGAGCCCTTCCTGTCTGCCTATAGACACCACTGACTTGAATTTAATGAATGTTTTGCGACAGGATTTTGATCTGAAAACATTAATACATAAGTTAAGGAATCGCTATTTGGAAGGGATGACCTTTACACACACCTTTCTAGATACTGATTCTATATTTTGTGTAAAACCCAATTTGTGATTTGATAACATGTTATCAAATCACAATTTGGGGGGTTTGTACATTTAAAAATGCCATTTTGTGGTGAGCTTTGAGACTGTAAGATTACTTTGTAAATCAGGCCAGATGCCCAGGACATATTGTTTGGGGTTTATTTTGTCCTTGGCAAAAGTATCTGTATGTTAATACTGTTCGAACTTGTAGTGATGGTTCATTAATGCAAAGCCTTTATTAATAGGGTGAGCACTCTAAATAAATGTTGTAAGCTCAGAATGCACTACTGACAGTGGTTCCAGTAAAATAAATGTGTACACGCGTTTGCAAAGTTTAACTATATGTGGCTATGTATAATGCTCCCAGAATGCTCTCTGATTAGATGCAAATATTTGCGGAAGCTTGAAAGCACGATTGATGATTCTTTGCTTTCAAAACAAAATGTTCACAAAAAATACAACTAGGAAAAACGTTTTGCTAAACTACTGTGAAATTTTAGGTGCTATTTCTTTGAAGCATCATTTAGTAAAATGTGTTCATGTTTGCTAATATTTCTAAAAACTATTCATAATGGAAAGTCAAGTGTAACCTGTTTCCACAACATTATGGGAAATATGACAGTAAACAAGCATTGGCAAAGCCATTATGTCTGACATTGGAGTTAGTCTTTTGGTTTTGTCAATGTGTGTCTTTTTTTGACATGATTTTGCAAAACTTTATTGTTGTAGGAGCCCCTGGACCATCACTATTGTAACAAATATTGGTAAAAAGTAAAAATATTTGTTGATCTCAATAAGCAAACACTGCCGTAGTAGTTCCTGGCACTGAACAAAACTAGTTTGTGTGCTGATATGCTCCTTGTGAAAGCGCAGATTGTGATTATTTACAGTGAAACCAGTCGATAGATGGACAGAGGGATAGAACTTTAATAAAAACAAAAGATCTTGGTTAACGCCAGACCTAATTAGGGGCCACATTTGTAAAGAAAGTCACAAAACTGCACACATGGTATTTGTCTTTGAATTTGTGCAGTTTTACATATTTCATGAATTCACATGAATTTACGGAAGTAGACCATGAAATCATACTCCTAGAAAATATTTGTGAACTGTATCTTAGCACAAGCAAATATGCATGTGCAAGTTTTCTCATGCGAAAAGCTGTTGAGCATTTACAAGTACACTTTCCTTCCAACCACTTTTTTCCAACCCTGGAGGAAGTTTTGCTTGTGACTCTTGTCAGGAGTGAAGAACAGCCTTTCTCAGTATGGGAAAAGATTAGAGAAGAGCTGGTGAAAATCCTTAAAACATGCAACTTAGTAGGTCTGCACAGACTCAAAAGGGCATTCCAGCCCTGGAACTATTGCTTACTGCTGCATCAAGCCTCAGTATGTAGGTCTGTAGAAAGGTGGCAAAATAAAGGGACTGCTAGTAGTCAAGCCCTACTATAGTAATAGTCTTGACATAATCAGAGAAGCTATCAGAGCTCTTGTATAATGAGATTGCTGCCATAACTTGTCTCCTCAGTACATGGATCAAAGGGACAAGTAGATTTTTTTACAGGACAAGTAGATATATGAAGCAACCTGATTGATCAACTAGATATTTTATTAAATTCCACACCCCTGATTTTCCGTGCAAACCACGTCCTGACACTGTCTCACAAAATGACCAGAACACAAAACATATGTGCAGTGTTTCAGGTGTTCAAAATATGTCCAAGAGGGCTCGATCTATTCCACAGACATAGGAAGTTCACACTTTTGTTGAGGTGAAAACCATGTTTGCTATTCACAAAATGTAGTTTTACACTTGTTAAAATAATTATCCACACACACTTTTTCAAATTATCTTCAGGGACGGGAGGTAAATACCAGCAGATGTACTTATTTCTGAGAATCAACAAACTTCATCACGACCCATTGTCACTCTATTTAGGGCAGAAGAAGGTCTGCTTCCAGGGTGGGAGGGAAAGGGACACCTGCAAAATTGGTGAGGGTTTATGGGACTAAAGGGGTATTTCTACAGGATGGAGAAAAACACAAAAACAAGTTTCAAATAGCAACTGTCCTACTGTGAGACATGAATACTGTACACTGTGTGCATTGAACACTGTACATTTACTCAAGCAGAAATAGCAAATGGGAAATCTCAAAGTAATTAGTGAGAACTATTAGAAACTTGGCACTATTGCTTGTTCTCTGGGAAGCTTTTGTGAAATCCGAAAAAAGTCATATTCACTTCAAATGTAGGAGGAAACATACAGAAGTATATATATATTTTTTTTATGAATCAGGCCTGTTGAATCAAATTGAACTCTTATGCAGAGGCAGTGGTTATCCCGAAATATTTCTATAGATCTGGTTGTCCTGGACGTTTGTTGGAGACCCTGCGCTAGGCTCAGTCCTGTGTGATACCACAGTTTCTTCCACACCCACCATTCGAAGATAAATGACCACCTGATGAAGATACAATGGGGTGTAACTTTTCAAGTAAGTTTAAAAGGCAGGCCCTGAATGTTGCTCATTGCTACTCTGATTCGATGTTTGCATGCTTTGACTCCCATAAATCACTTTCACCATCCATGAAATTGGCAGGTTATTGGTCATGTGTTTGCCTGTAGGAAGGCCTGTTGAAGGGGGTTTTGTTTTCAGTGACCCCTTACTTGTTAACATATACCGGACTGCTGTCCGCATTAAGGCTGAAGTAGTAAGTTGTGACTCTATAGAATGCAGTGAATGATTGTTCTGTGTGAGAGGTCGAGACAGAGGCTGCATCCCTGAAGATCAGCCATCATGGCTATCGACAAGTAAAGAAACAAGAGTTTGAAGAAGGTCTACTGCATATAGGTTCCAGTTGAATACAAGGGAGCCTTCTTTTCTGCTCTTGTGGTCATGAATTTCCCAGAGCTAGTAAGAGGAATGGAAACTGGTGCAGTGATCACAGAAATAATGAATATTTGAATAGTTGTGGTAGGCTGGATTTCACTATGGATTTCATGTAGATTTTCCCAAATTCGCCTATTGATCTGTCCTGAGCAGGAGGTGCAGTCTGGGGCTCTTGGCACAAAATGGATTGCCGCACAAGCATATTCTGTAGCTCTCTGGGGACTCGAACGCCATTTTATATCGGAAGCAGAAGGCGGCTGAGTTAAAAATACCCGCAGTGACATGCTATCATGGCTGCCAGTCTGCTCTCAGATGTCGAATGGCGGTGCGATGATCTATATGCCTGGAAGTGGCCATGAGAGAACACATTCATGAACAAGTACAGGAGAAAGGACAGGGCTCATCCACCCATGAGGTTAAGGATTTAATTTGTCCGTCAGTTGCTCAGTCTGTGGCCTTTATTAATTGCTTGAACAATAAGAAGGTGCATTAGCTGCGTGGAGAAGACTGCTGTAGAGTTAGCGCAGGGGTCTTCAAACTGGGAGGTGGGCCCTCCGAGGGAGGCCTCAAGTGAGTCCAGGGGGTCACCAGGCTCTGGCCCCAGAGATGTATAATGCAGATAACAGTGCTTTGTTTTAAGCAGAAAAGAATTTATTGCATTTTTAAAATGGTAACAGAACTTAACTGCAATGTTTAGACACGTCTAGGCATGTTTAAACATTGCCAACTGAATTGAATAATTGTGAAAAATAATTGGGGGGGGCGAGGATTTTTTTCCCACCTTGGGGAGGGGGGTGAGGGCACAGCATTAAAAAGTTTGAAAACCACTGCTAGTGTAATGCGCAAAATGGCATCCATAGACCATTGAGATAACTTCCAACAGCCATCGGATTTAGTGTTAAATTCAATGCTTTAAATGGAAATATAGAAGTGCGAGAACTCACTATTAAAAGTACCTTTATGCTCCTGAAAAGTGCTTGTACTCTCCCATTAAATGTATCGCAGCAGTGCTCAGAGGCTCGTGTGCTCTCCCTTTCAAATTAAGGAAGTGCAGGTGCTCAGAACCGGGCAGCACCTGCCCGTTTAAAGCACTGGTTAAGATCATGTTTCCCAGAGTGGGGGCTGTGCAGTCTTTGTCAGCCTGTAAGAGGAACATAACAATGACCATCAGGGAAACGGTGACAGTGGATTTACCAACGTCTTCCATTCCCTGGCCTAAGAGTAGTCATTGCGACCGCCAACCAGCAGCTTTAAACATGCCTTTTTTGTTTTTCGACTCTTTTAAGAATACTTTTCCTATTTAATGCACAATTCGGGATTTTGCCCAATGCGGAATCCCTTTTGGCCTTCCGTGTTTCGTTCAGTGTTCAGTTTCCATTACAAATGAACAAAACATGCAAGTAGTGTGCGGCAAAAATCAAGCCAGCAGCACATTGGTGACTTTTTTTAAAATCTGCCGGCACACGACAGATCCGCGTGAAATGTGCCAGGTGTCAGGAGTGCCAAGCGGAGTGCGCTCCCAGCAGCAGCACGTTCCTGAAAGGCTTTGCAGCCCCCTGCAGAATACCTGATGAACCGGAAGTAATTACATCTGGTGGAAGCAAATTGAGCAGAACAGACCGTGCCTGATCTCTGAATGGGAGCCAGGAGGTTGGAAACCAAGTAACTAGTGTAATGACAGACAGCCCACCCCTCTTATAGCTCTGCTGTGCGTCCATCCCAAAAAAATATATACATTTTTTGTGCGTGTATGTATGTGTGAGGGACAAAAGCAGTAGCCGATGTACAGTGGGATAGATAGATAGATTGACAAATCCATACCATATTTTCGTGATCACTGCTGACTTGCTATTGACACTTTAATTATAAGTGAAGTTATGTGGGCGACATGAAAATCTGGCCTGGACCACGTCCTTCTGGAGCTATAATGGACACCCCTCAGACAGGGAGGAAGCTAGACCTGTGAGTTACAGCGATACAAAGGAAGACAGCTCGAAAGGCAGAACATGCGCACATATAAAGAATTCTAAACAAGGTCATGCGCGTTTATAAAGAGGCTCCTAAATTTGAACTACATTGGATCTAAGTAGTGTCATCAGATGGAAAGTCCAGCTTTCAAAATCCCATCTCAGAAGATCCGCCAGGCAATGTGCAGGTCATGACTTCAGATAATGTTTTGGCGATTTTGTGTGGTGTTACAGCTGGTGACAGTAAATAGTGTTTGGGATTTGGTGGCTATGATCGAACCTGAGAAGTTTCCATCCTCTATATTAAATCCAGGTATCACAGCAGGGAAATAGCACTTGATAGTCCTCAGACAGAGAGTAGGTTGATGTTAACATATTTCACTAAAGATACATTTTAACCTGTGTGCACTTAAGGTCCAGACATGTGCCATGAGTTTTTGTTGTACAGTATAAACTACTCTTTTGTTTGCCATGTAGTGGAGTGCCTGACTATGTGACCCCTGCAGCACAGCAGATGTAGCTCTGACAGGGCCAGTAGGCATGGGTGATCTCTTGCTAATAGGTTTGCAGAAAGTGTGTGGCTCTCTGCAAACCTGAAGTGGTTATACGGCCTGTTTGGACCAATCAGACTATGTCTAAGAGGTTTGCTAGAAGTGCGTGACTCTCTCCCCAAAACTTAAGTGATTATACCGTCTGTTTGAACCAGTTAGGCCAGGGTTCTGCAAAGTCGGTCCTGGAGTGCCGGGTCCATGCCAGGTTTTTAGCATATCCACATTTAGAAAAAAAGATGTTTCAGAACTCTACATTTTTCTAAATGTGGATATGCAAAAAATCTGGTATGGACCCGGCTCTCCAGGGCCGACTTTGCAGAACCCTGATGCGAATCTCCCTGGGAAATTATACAAAATAGGAAAATGTTGTCGAGTTCTCAATCTGTAGTTGAAGTCTGTTCTTTGGGCCAAGAATCTGCTGAAATGTAACTGCTGGAGAAATATGTGGTTGGCCTGTACGTCGCAGGTTTGATTGTGGGCAATGATGACTCAGTCTTCCATCATTCTGTTGTCGTTAAAACGAGCAGAATGATGTTGGATAACTAAAAAATCCAATATTAAAAGCGACAAGAACCTTTTCAGCTTTATTACTGTGCCTCACCTCTTATTTCTGCGACTGCCATTTGGTGGAACATCACATGGGGCTGATTAACCTGCTGCAAAGATGTGGGCGCAAACTCATTTCACTGATACAAATTTGGCCAATACCGACAAAGACTACTATTTCTTTGAACTTGGATAAAATGAGTACCATTATGTACTATAGTCAGGACCACTAGAATTATGCGATTGTGCTGTGATATTGGCATAGTTATATATTTGGCGCATTTGCCACATAATTTCATCATCTGCAGATTTTAACCCAAAAAATGTGTTTCTAGCTCAAAAGGTTTAAAGACGCCACTGAATATACAGTGACGTGTGTTGCCTCGCGGTGGAAAGCCCTTTGCAAAGGTTGACTTGTGACCTTTCAGTAGCTTATTGCTTTATTTGGGTGTTAAACTGGTACTAATGCGGTGCAGCTAATGCCCAGAGAGTTAACACGTTTAAAAATGACAAAATAATGAAGTCATACTATCAAAAGATGTGCCACATAGTGCTGCATAAATTGCCTCTTCTTGGCACATAGTTTACTGAACCCTGCCACATAATTTGACCCTTACCTGCCAAATCATTCCAGTGGTCCTGATGATAGTGGACATCTTTTAGTGAAAGACCCCAAGCTACATGCTAGTTGTTGACCAGGATTTAATATTTCTAGCCTGCAGGTAACACAACTATCCTTGCATGCTGATCAATCCAAGGAGCTCTTCTTTGAATTTCATATGTGGCTTAAAGTAAAGCAAAGCAGCTTTTGAAAAGCAAAGTAACCCAGTGCAGAAATTGATAGGCACTTTGCAAACTCTGAAATTGACACACACATTCTGCTGTGGAGGGAAGGAAGAAACTGACCACCCTCCATCAAGCCTGGTACCAATGCCTATCAAGCTGACAAATCCCCCCACTCCCACCAAAAAGTGGCTCTCAGCACACCATCAGACTGGAATGAAAAAATGCACTGTCCTTTGTTTTATCTCTACACCCACGATCTAGAATCAAATCCTCATGTCCATCAGGACTGTTCCAACCCTGCTCCACTTTAGGACTCTCTTCTTTAAAAAGCAATACATCACAGCACAGTCCCACTCCACTTCCACTTTCAGAAACCTGCTTCGCCTCCAATTACTCAGTAACTGCATCCTAGTCGTTATCCACGTAGCACTTCACTGCTTTTTGGCTTATTGTATGCTTTAGAAAAAACACATCCATACATGCATCCTGCTTTTATCAAGCCGACAAATAGGGGAAAGCTAAAAGTTCAGTTGAAAGATCTGAAAATCTCAAACCTTTGAAAGACTAAGAAGGTTCAGATTGTGCCTACATCCATTTCCCCCAGGCCAGCCTGTTTTTATTATCCCTGGTTCACTTAGATGGATGCGGCCTAACAAACTCATTTTGCAATGAATGCTCAGTGGGCGATAACACCCTAAGGGCCAGATCTAAGAAAAGTGGCGCTGCACCCAGTGCAGCAACACTTTTCTTGCGCTCCTTAGCGCTCCCTAACTACCACCATGTGTGCACCATTCGGCGCACCATGGTGGTAGTAAGGAGAACTAGGATCAAAATTTTTGATGCTGGTTCGGAGTTTCGCAGGATTAGCATAAAAAATGTTGACACTAATCCTGCAAAGTCCATTGAGGCCCATTGAAAACAATGGTGTGCCTCCTTTTAACGCCTGCTATAAGCAAGTGTTAAAAGAAAGTGCGGAAAAAATGATGAAAAAAAATCTCTTAGATTAGAATGCTGGCATAATGTAGCGCAAAGGGTTGTAAATTTGGCACCGCGATTTTGGCCTCTTTGGGCCACATTAGCATTTTAAAAAATGACACTAATGTGGCGCAATTAGGTCCTAGGGGTTCTGAAATCTGCCCCTAAATGTGTTATTCCTATTTCTTGGAAATTGATGAACCACCACACGAAGATCCTCAAATGTCACACAAGAACTATCGGCTGCTGGTGACCCTTGAAAGTTGTGTTCAGAATAGTTTTGGTATAGTAGGCATCTGAAAGCCAGAAAAAGTGAATAGATCAAAAACATTTATTTTGTGCCCAGATGCTCCAAAAGCCATAACATCCTTTTTGAGCCGAAGCTGCAGGTTAGGATGTGTCAGTCCAAGTAATGCACAATTTCATGCTGGATTGACTTTTCTGTACTCGGTTATAAGCCTGAAAAAATGTCAGCTAATAATAGAAGTGACATTTAAAGCTGCAGCTTGGCAGCAGCACTGCCCGAGGCTGGATACTTTAGCACTCTAGATCTCTGTACATTTTGTCAGCCAGGGAAATACTTGTAAGATCCAAGCATCAGTGTAACCTTTTCCACTCGCTCTCATTGGAAGCCATTGTATGATATCATGAAGTGAAAGAGTAGGGCTTGATACACAAAGATTTCGATGTGACTTATGCTTGTAGTTCTGATTTCCAGGAGCAAGTCAGAGGCATTCCTGCCTTACTCCTGGAATGTCCATTATGGACCATTCAGTAAGAGCTGAACAACCGTTCAATGAATAGTTTGCTTTGGCATGTGGTAAATTTTCGACCACCCTGTCTGCAGTCATTGGTGACTTGTATATCAATGTGCCACAGAGGCAAGGTATAAAGCACAAATGAAAGTTACTCACCATGGATTTTGTAGCATGTTTGTAACTCTGCAGTGGCATTTGGAAGTATTTACTCAGAGTCCCTTTTGTAAACATCTGTTCTCTCAAGGACCAATCTTTGCCCTCATCTGCTTTGTTGTCTGTACTCCAAATCTGATGGCATGGTGGCTGATCATGTCTGTGATTGGCTGCCAGCAAGTTGCCAGCCAAACGAGTGACGCACACAAGTGGCCTCAGCGCACTTTCAACAGGGTGAACTTTGGGTGGAGTTGAGCACCTGAAGAAGTTTATGTTACAGCACATAAGGCATGGTGATCATATTGCTCAGGCAAATGCTGTGGATCTCTAGATGTACAGTTTGCAGTAATAGGTGGAAATCACAATATATTGTGGAAGTCTGCAATCGTAACTTTATTTCTCTCAAACGAAGAGTGGGGAACATATATCTGAATGTCATTGGCGTACTGATGACGTTCCCTAGTGGTTACAGAACTAGCCTTACCCACCTAGTAGACAGGGCTGACACTGGAGCCATCCAGCGCTTCCTAAGACATGACAGACCTAAACCTCTGTTACCATATACAGTACTCTCCACTCCTGTAACATCATCCACAAACTCTGTAAAAGGGTTACACTAATTGCAGTCAGGGTCCAAAGAGTGATTCATTGTTTAAACAATGATCCAGCCTGATAGGGGAAGAAAAATTTAATTCCAGTCCATGGTAATTCTGGTACTTGATCCGTGGGCCGCAGGAGAGGGCAATCTGAACCCTACTAACTCATCCACGACCCCAGGAGATAATGTGACTCTCACTCTCTAGTCCATGAATCACAAAAAATAATTGATTCCCCAATTGCTAATCCGTGGACTACACAGGGGCTGTTCTGACCCCTGACCCCTCTTCCATGGACAGCATGAGATAGTGTTATGCCGCAACTCTGGAGCAGGGAAGATAACATGATGCCCTATCCACTGACCACAAGAGATAATTTTACCTGTGATTGAAGGACCAAACGAGATAATTTGATCTGTGATTGACAAACCATAGGAGATCTGCTACTAACAACAGCATGTATTTCATATCCATCTCCAAAAACATACTATCACTGTTGCAGCCCCAATTTAAACAGATGCTACCTTCTTTTCTCATATATCTATCTATCTATCTATCTATCTATCCTGTCCATGGATCTAGATTCTCGTAAGGGGCTTACCGGCCCTCAGCACTTTCCCACTGTAAGTACACTGTGAAAGTGCTGGCGCCATCCTTCCATCCACCTTGAAGTGGCACTAGCTTATTTGTGCATACTGGCACATGGGTAGTTTCCTATATAGGTACTGGATCTGGCATCACTTGCCAGGGTTGGCACACTTACACATGGGTATTCTAACATAGGAACTGAACCTGATAGCACAGGCCAGTATAGGCACACTTGCCCCCTTGTAAGAGCTTTAACCTAAGCGTCCAGCCTGCCTTTGCAGGCTTCTGTGTGCATCAGGGAACATGTGCCCAGGGAGTGCAGAATAGCCACGCGTGTGTGCACTGCCCATGAGAGCTGCTCTGGCCATAAGGTAACATGGGAGAAAGAGTCTTATTGGATCTGGCTGCAATAGTGGATGCAGGGGAGCAGCCTCATGATGTTTAGTATCATTGGATTCAGAATGACAAACCCCCTCTGATGATAAAGATGGTTTGGTTATTAATGCTCTAGAAATGCCACTTCTAGGAAGTGGTCATTCTTAGGTTCTAAAATGCTTTGTGTGTCCTGTAAATTCAGCTTCACTCCATTGGTCGCGGGGAAAGAGCAAATCTGTGCATTCCCCAAGCGACAGCTATAAAACTTGGGCATCCATAACATCAGACCCCTGCCATTTGGGGCCTGGGATATATCCTTTGGACATAGAGGTTTCTGACACTTGGCCTCTCGGAGCCAGAGCATGGTGCCACTAAAGATAAAGATCTACTTTCCAGGGCCTCCGAGCGGACAGGAAGGAAATTTAGGGGAGACATCTGTGGTTCAAAGGAGAACTCGTTGAACCACCCCAAAATTCATAGGCACACTTTAGTATAATGAAGGGTACTAACCTTCGGCTTGGGAGAGAGGCATCTACGGTGACGGGGGTGGGGCGGTACTGCTGGACAGCGTGGTGCGCACGGCTAGAGGAATCTGTTGAGCACAGGAGGATGTGCAATGAAGGGATTTGCGCATTGTTCCTGTATTGTGGCTGGCCTGAGCCGATTGCCTGTTGCTGTGTAGTAACTCTAAGTGTGCTCTCTGAGGGCAGGTTGGCCTGTCTCCTGTTCTCTGTGGAGGTCTCAGGGACATAAATGACCTCCTGCAAGGGACGTACATCGTCTGCCGGTACCATGTGGTAAGCGGTGCCCTCTTCTGCGCCTACATCACATGCTGGATTCCTCCAGACAGCGGCAGCGTGAGCATGGACTAAGTATTGTGTCTAGAGACCGGAGTTACGAGACTACTGTGGTGTGAGCGGGGTTACCTGTTGAAGGGCCCTGCATTGCCCGCTTTTGTTGAGTTGATTGAGTCTCATTGCTCTTGTGTGACCCTCGCCTGCACGCACATTGTGTGCTGTGCCCTCTTCATTGGTGGCAACCCTTGGAGGTAGGGGTGCTACTGGAGTTGTGCTATACTCTGCCTTGTATGGCACAGCTGAACTTGCAGTGTGTGACCGGGGAGTCTGGTGTGACTTAAGTCACTGTGTACCAGACGTTGTGCCTCATTCCAGGGAGGTACGGAGACAAAGTTCCTTGTGTGACCGGATTGTCTAGACCGACTCAAGTCAATGAGCGCTGGTCGTTGTGCCTCATTCCAGTGGGAGGTGGGATTTATGTTCTCCGTGGGAGCATACAGTATTGTCAGGTGTGGTTTAAATCATCATGCATCAGACTAGTGCCTCTTTATCGAGGAGGTGCCACATTAGCAATTGACTTTGGAGTGATCGTATGGTCGGGGGTGATCCAGGTATCGGGCCCATGACGTTGTGCCTCATTTATGTAGAGGTACAGCACTGAGCACTTTTCCCATGGGATCGTAACCGACTGGGGCAACTCAAATCTTCGTGCACCAGACGTGGCACCTCCGCGTGCAGGTGGTGCGGACGTAGTAACTCTTCGTGCAACCAGAATTGTCATGGGTGACTCAAGTCAACACTCCCCGATGGTGCACCTCTGTTCTGAAGATGTTGAAATTGGTAGCTATTTGGTAACATTGGATTGTCTGGCTGGGCTGGATGCAGCGGTGGCTAGCGGGTGGCCCCAGTGGCCCTCCCCCTGTGTGTTGCAGACCTCTAAGTGAACCTACTGGGAGCCCAAACGTCCTTGCTATTTGTTGCCCGATCTGCTTTTATCTTTCCCCCCGACACCCTTGTCCCCGGGATCCTACAAAGTGTGACTTTGGCCGCGAGCAGCCTAGTATCCAGGGGATGATTGACTCAATCTTTGGTTCATGGTGGGGCAGGATAGCTGAAGCTGGTTGGTGGGTGGAGGGCGGTTTGGGGCTCAAGGTGCCTGCAGACACAGTAGCATCCACTAGCTGGATATCAGGACACCACATTAGGGCCCCGGGAGCGAGTGCGTACAAGTGTGTGTGTGTGTGCGCGAGGTGACTGATACCCATGGCACCACACAGCAGTGCAGAGTAGACGTTTGGGGGTAAGTGCGGATTATTGCGAGGGCTGCATCATGGTGTTGCTGGTCATGTTCTTCTGACAGTGAATTCCTGAGGTTGGCATTATGATTTACTAGTGCTGCCTAGGCAGCAGTGTTATGTGGAAGTGTGCCAAATCTTGTATGTACTTATTGCTGCTAACGTTGAGAATCAGGGTGCGCCCTAAATTTATATGTTACATTTGTAGGAGGCTGGCCTGGCTTGTAGTGGGTACCAAGGGGTACTTACTCTTTGTACCAGGTCCAGTTATCCCTTATTAGTGTAGATGAGGTGTCTAGCAGCTTAGGCTGATAGAAAAGGTAGCTTAGCAGAGCAGCTTAGGCTGAACTAGGAGACATGCAAAGCTCCTACTATACCACTGGTGTCATATGCACAATATCATAAGAAAACACAATACACAGATATACTAAAAATAAAGGTACTTTATTTTTATGACAATATGCCAAATGTATCTCAGTGAGTACCCTCAGTATAAGGATAGCAAATATACACAAGATATATGTACACAATACCAAAAATATGCAGTAATCGCAATAGAAAGCAATGCAAGCAATGTACAGTCACAATAGATTGCAATGAGAGCACATAGGTATAGGGACAACACAAACCATATACTCCAAAAGTGGAATGCGAATAACGTATGGACCCCAAACCTATGTGAGCTTGTAGAGGGTCGCTGGGACTGTAAGAAAACAGTGAGGGTTAGAAAAATAGCCCACCCTAAGACCCTGAAAAGTAGGTGTAAAGTGCACCTAAGTTCCCCAGAGAGCACAGAAGTCGTGATAGGGGAATTCTGCAAGAAAGAACAACACTAGCAAAGCAACCAAAGTGGATTTCCGGACGAGAGTACCTGTGGAACAAGGGGACCAAGTCCAAGAGTCGCGACAAAGTCGAGATTGGGCAGATGCCCAGGAAATGCCAGCTGAGGGTGCAAAGAAGCTGCCACCGGATAGTAGAAGCTGTGGATTCTGCAAGAACGAAGAGGACTAGGAACTTCCCCTTTGGAGGATGGATGTCCCACGTCGTGAAGAAGCTTGCAGAGGTGTTCCCACGCAGAAAGACTGCAAACAAGCCTTACTAGCTGCAAGGGTCGCGGTTAGGGTTTTCGGATGCTGCTGTGGCCCAGGAGGGACCAGGATGTCGCCAATTGCGTGAGGAGACAGAGGGGGCGCCCAGCAAGACAAGGAGCCCACTCAGAAGCAGGCAGCACCCGGAAAAGTGCCGGAACAGGCACTACGAAGAGGAGTGAACCGGAGCTCACCCGAAGTCACAAAAGAAGATCCCACAACACCGGAGGACAACTCAGGAGGTTGTGCACTGCAGGTTAGAGTGTCGGGGACCCAGGCTTGGATGTGCACAAAGGAAATCCTGGAAGAGTGCACAGGAGCCGGAGCACCTGCAAATCACGCGGTACCCAGCAATGCAGTCTAGCGTGGGGAGGCAAGGACTTACCTCCACCAAACTTGGACAGAAGAGTCACTGGACTGTGGGAGTCACTTGGACAGAGTTGCTGAGTTCCAGGGACCAGGCTCGTTGTGCTGAGAGGGGACCCAGAGGACCGGTGATGCAGTCTTTTGTTGCCTGCGGTTGCAGGGGGAAGATTCCGTCGACCCACGGGAGATTTCTTCAGAGCTTCTAGTGCAGAGAGGAGGCAGACTACCCCCACAGCATGCACCACCAGGAAAACAGTCGAGAAGGCGGCAGGATCAGCAATACAAGGTTGCAGTAGTCGTCTTTGCTACTTTGTTGCGGTTTTGCAGGAGTCCTGAGCGGTCGATTCCGTGGTAGAAGGTGAAGAGAGAGATGCAGAGGAACTCTGATGAGCTCTTGCATTCGTTATCTAAAGAATTCCCCAAAGCAGAGACCCTAAATAGCCAGAAAAGGAGGTTTGGCTACTTAGGAAGGAGGATAGGCTAGCAACACAGGTAAGAGCCTATCAGGAGGAGTCTCTGACGTCACCTGCTGGCACTGGCCACTCAGAGCAGTCCAGTGTGCCAGCAGCACCTCTGTTTCCAAGATGGCAGAGGTCTGGAGCACACTGGAGGAGCTCTGGGCACCTCCCAGGGGAGGTGCAGGTCAGGGGAGTGGTCACTCCCCTTTCCTTTGTCCAGTTTCGCGCCAGAGCAGGGCTGGGGGATCCCTGAACCGATGTAGACTGGCTTATGCAGAGATGGGCACCATCTGTGCCCATCAAAGCATTTCCAGAGGCTGGGGGAGGCTACTCCTCCCCAGCCCTGACACCTTTCTCCAAAGGGAGAGGGTGTAACACCCTCTCTCTGAGGAAGTCCTTTGTTCTGCCTTCCTGGGCCAAGCCTGGCTGGACCCCAGGAGGGCAGAAACCTGTCTGAGGGGTTGGCAGCAGCAGCAGCTGCAGTGAAACCCCAGGAAAGGCAGTTTGGCAGTACCCGGGTCTGTGCTAGAGACTCGGGGGATCATGGAATTGTCTCCCCAATGCCAGGATGGCATTGGGGTGGCAATTCCATGATCTTAGACATGTTCCATGGCCATGTTCGGAGTTACCATTGTGACGCTATACATAGGTAGTGACCTATGTATAGTGCACGCGTGTAATGGTGTCCCCACACTCACAAAGTCCGGGGAATTTGCCCTGAACAATGTGGGGGCACCTTGGCTAGTGCCAGGGTGCCCACAAACTAAGTAACTTTGCACCCAGCCTTCACCAGGTGAAGGTTAGACATATAGGTGACTTATAAGTTACTTAAGTGCAGTGGTAAATGGCTGTGAAATAACGTGGACGTTATTTCACTCAGGCTGCAGTGGCAGGCCTGTGTAAGAATTGTCAGAGCTCCCTATGGGTGGCAAAAGAAATGCTGCAGCCCATAGGGATCTCCTGGAACCCCAATACCCTGGGTACCTCAGTACCATATACTAGGTAATTATAAGGGTGTTCCAGTATGCCAATGTGAATTGGTGAAATTGGTCACTAGCCTGTTAGTCACAATTTGGAAAGCAAAGAGAGAGCATAACCACTGAGGTTCTGGTTAGCAGAGCCTCAGTGAGACAGTTAGTCATCACACAGGGAACACATACAGGGCACACTTATGAGCACTGGGGCCCTGGCTGGCAGGGTCCCAGTGACACATACAACTAAAACAACATATATACAGTGAAATATTGGGGTAACATGCCAGGCAAGATGGTACTTTCCTACAACATTGAAGTTGGTAAACCCTACAGTGGGTCTTGTGCTGACAACATTTGGCACGACATGAGGGTGCGGGGAGGGAAAGCATTGTTTTCTCATCTGTACATACTGTTGTTGGTATTACACACAGTTGGGCCTAATATTGGGAACTCTATTGCTAAATGTGTTTTAGTCCCAGATTTCCTTGATACTCATGCTGTGCTGACAATGTGTGTGTTGAATACAATTTGTATATACCTACATGGTGTGTGACATCTCGTTTGTGCCGCTCAGCGTGGTTGTGGTGGGGAAGTGCTGTGCCATTGCTTTACACATTGCCTCTGTGATAAGCCTGACTGCTCTGTGCTAAGCTACCCATGGGTGAGTGCAAGTTATACAGTGAGTGTAATCACCCAACCCTGACAAGAGTGGCAGGTTTTGCCTGGCTAGGGCCTTGCCTTAGCCAACCAGAACTTACTGCATCCAACATCATCATATAATATAATTTACAAGTCAGAGTCTACAAAAATCACAGGCATCAGCCCCTGTTACCTCTGGTGGGTCAGCATTCCACTCTAGCCCATCACCAGTTCTCTAAGGCTCATCCTCTGCTCCTAGAGTTAGGTAAGTGTTAAAGGGTCCCCAAATACTTTTAGGACGAAATTGAGAAGTCATTAGGTACCAGTATACATCAGGTTGCTCTTTGCAATAAGCAATCTCAGGTATCCAGTCTTCCACCTGAGATGAAGGACCCCGTTCCCAATGTATAGCTACTCTACGCCTTGCTAACAAGAGCATCAGGGCAGTGAGTTGTCTCACCCCAGCCATGGTGCCTTTTACATATTCCAGCAATGCAGTAGGTGGTGTTCCTTGAGCCCAGGACCAAGATAATTTATTTACTATATCAAACACAGAAGCCCAGTAATAAGGCACCTTCAGAATGAACCACACCAAATACAATAAGTCAGCATCTTGGCACTACACCGAGTGTAACACAAGTTTTCTCTGTAAGGCCCATCTTATTTAGCAAGGCTGGGCGCAATACGTTCTGTGGAGGAATTTAATGTATACTAGTAGTACCCAGTAGTTAGAAGACAACTATCCAGTATCTAAATCAGTCACCCACCTGCCACATGCCCTTGGGATGCAAACAGAAGTCTTAATCAGTATAGTTTTTAATAGGAGTGAGATCCAAGAGCCATGCATAGCTCCTGAAGCAATGGAGGTGTCGTCTGAAATGTGTTGTGTATCTCCTTTCAAGTGGCATGAAGTCTGTAGTGTAGGAATATGTGGAGTTGTGTTTATTGGGAACTGTTGTGAATGGACTTTAGAGAAATATGCTGGCCGTTAGGGTACAGGTCTCCCAGTTTGACTGCATGCACTCTAGCTGAAGGCACACCTTTTGATCGGCTGTAGGAGGCATCTTGTGTGGACAGATGCAGTCTAGACATGCCTGTCGTTGGAGACTCTCAAAGGCCCAAGTTGTACATCTAACTGTATTGGTCTCAGCCCTCAGATAATGTGTTGGGAAGCAGAGAACAACGTTTATGGGCAGGTGGGCCACATTATCCACCTCAGTTGCAGGATATGGCTGGAAAGGCGTAGTGTGAGGCAAATAATGTACATATTGGCTCTTTGTGCACATACCCCACCCTGCACGAATGGCAATGTGTGCACCTCCTACATCTCTCTAAGTTGTCTACTGGCTGAAGTAAGCCTAATTAAATTGGACCTGATTCTCTTAAATAACTGTCTCCATCGTGGTAGCTATATACTAACAAACAGACACATGAACGTAGGAAGGATTACCATTTTTGAGGAAGGGGCTATTCTACCTACCATAGACAGTGACATATTGACCCACACGGGCACGGGCTAATTCAACCACACAATGACCTGCCATAGTTCTCATGCAGAGTACATCAATGTCCATGCTAATCTATATGCTTGGGAATTTAACTGCGGCTACCAACCACCTCAGTAGGAATTCTTTAAATTGAATTCACTTGTTTCCGGGGTTTAATTAAGCATAACACATTTCGACCAATTAATAGTTACACCACCGAGGTAACTGAATTTGATGAACTCAAACGCATAGGCAGTACCTTAGCTGTTGGTCCGTTATATACAGCTTGGTGTCATCTACTTACAATGACATCACCAGCTGCCTAGCCGTATAGTTAATCCCTCTTTTGAAATGGTGCTGACATAATCTGGCTGCAATCGGCTCCATAGTAGTTGCAAACAACATAAGGGATAAGTAAAACAGCTGTAGTGTACCTCTGGCTATTGGAAACGGGGAGGATATAGCACCATAAACACTTACCCTTGGGGTATGATATAGCAGTTTGATCCAGTGAATGAGTTGTCTTCTGAAACCAAGATGTTCCAGTAACATGAATCGATACTTCCATTCCAATGAGTTAAAAACTTTAGAAGCAGCTAAACAAAAATGTCAACGACTTTCAACTGTGGATTTAATGAGTGTAATAAGGCAAAAATGGTGTGAAGGCTTTGAATTTACTTAAATATTTAATGCATTCTTCTCCTTTATGTTTAAGTCTCTGAGCTATTCTGCATTGCTCGGTTTTCTCACAAGTGTGTAATGTATTTTTCTTATCCAAGTTGTAAAGCACTTTCATTGAGTGACTGATTTAACATTTTATAGAGTGTGGAAACACCTAGAAAGTGTCCTGGTGCTAAACACAGCTGAAAGCTATAGAATGGCAAATGAGCAGAAGAGGCCGCTGGCTTGTGAACTGCAAAGTTGTTAGGAGTTTCCTGAATGTCATTAACTGATTAGATGCTCTTGGAAGAGGAAGTAGCTGCTACCAATGTTGAATGGCCTAAACCAAGGAAGCTCTCCAGCTGAACACGCCCGATATTTAGGACAGCTAATAGGTGGATGTTGTTAGATCTCAGCTGCCGAGGAGAATGTGGAATTGTGAGCATCTGGATTGTTTGTTGACTGGGGTGTAAGCCCTAGTCAAGCAGCAACTACAATCCTTGTCAGGGTGAGGCACACACCAACCCTAAGTTAACCTCTGCTCAACCCTCTGGTATCTTGGCACGGATCAGTCAGGCTTAACTTAGAGGCAATGTGTAAAGTATTTATGCAACACTTCAAACAAGTAAAAACACCAGACACAAAGAATCTCACACCAAGAAAGGAATATAGTATTTTCCTTCATAAATAAAACAAGATCAAAATGACAAAAAGCCAATCAGTAGAACCAGAATTTTAAATGTTTTAGTAAAAATAGTGCCAAAAAACTCAAAGCGCTGACTGTAGATACCTGATCTCGCCAAACTGGGACAAAGTCACAAGTTCATGCTGACAGCACTGGAGCCTGGGCCAGCTACTGGGACCCTGTTAGGCCCGCTGAACAAAGTACCTTAAATCCTGGTTGTGGAGCGTTGTGAGGATCTGCTTCTAAGATGCATCACACAGCTGAAGCAATGCATCAGTTCTGAGTTGAGGCAAGGGCCTGGGTTGTCATTGAAGATCTCATCAACAGGACTTGTGATGCAAAGTCCGGCATCGAGAATGTGGCGCTCAGTTGGGGCGATCCAGCAGTTTCTAAGAACTGTTAGGCTACGGTGCAGAGTCCAGTGTCAAGGCTTCCATTGACAAGAGATGCGAGGGCCTGCACCAAGGGTGTGTTGAGCAAAGGTGGTTCCGAAGGCTTTGAGGGTTGCGGAGGCCATGCAGGTTTTTGCAACGGGTGCAATCCACATAGCAGTGGAGATGCATCAGTTCTGCTTAGAGTTGTGCCATGCAGCAGAAGCGAGGAGTCAGTTGTGCTGGATCCACTGGGGCTGGAAAACACATTAAGCCCACTTCCAAGGTTCAACGACTATAGTGGTACCACTTGGCAAGGTCGACTTACTGTTGGCAGAGTGTAGGTGCAGATGCAAGGTTGTTGAAAACCTGTTATGACCCTGAGCCTTCAGATCAGGAGGCCAGACAAATAGCTCTTGGAGCCAATCTGGGTTCTGGGTTCAAGAGATGCAGGTCCAGTCCATCTCACCCAGGTAAGCGGACAACAGGTCAGTACAGCAAGGCAGCAGTTGCTTCAGATCAGCAGTCCAGCAGAATGGCAGTCCTTCCCTTTCAGCAGCACAGTAGTCCTTCTTCATGGCAGAGTATTCACAGGTCCAGAAGTGTACTGAAGAGTTGGTGTCTGATGTCCAGTATTACACCAAGTTGTGCATTTGAATTGAGGAGATTCTTCTAGAGGTATGCCTTTGAAGTGTACACATGCCCTGCCTTCCTGGCCCTGGCTCCAGCCTAACTACAAGGGAAATTGCAGACCTTTGTATGGAGACAGCCATAGTATATTCAAGTGTAACTGGGGCTGGGCCCATCTCCTCCCACCCATCCTGCCAGTTGTGGTCCATCCAGTCACACCTAATAACAATTATTTGTGGCTGTCTAGAAGGAGTACACAAAGCCCAAATGTCAGCTACACCCAGTCATTGTACTCAGAGACAGGCTGCAGACAGCAAATGGCTATTGCAAGAAAATGCCAACTTTCTAAAAGTGACATTTTCAAAATTGTAATTTGAAATCCAACTTTACCATGAGTTAAATTTGTAAATTCCAAAGACACCAAACATAAAATGTAATCAAGTAATGACAAAGTTATCCTATAGGAGAGGTAGGCCTTGCAGTAGTGAAAAAAGAAATGTAAGAGTTTTTCACTTTCAGGACATGTAAAACATAAAAGTGCATGTCCAAATTTTTAAGTCCATGTGCCCTGCCCTCTAAGCGATCCAGGCCTACCGTAGGGGTGACTTATGTATATTAAAAAAGAAGGCTTTGGCCTGGCAAAAGGATATTTTGCCAAGTCAAATGGCAGTTTAACACTCCACACAACAAGGCTGCAATAGAAGGCCAGGGATATGTTTATAATACTACTTAAGTGGGTGGCACAATCAATGCTGCAGACTCACTACAAGCATTTAATTTACATGTCCTGGTCACAGTTAACACCACTTTACTAGGAACTTACAAGTAAATTAAATATGCTAATTGGGTATAAGTCAATTCTACCATGTTTTAAGGAACGGACAGAAGCATTTTAGCTCTGGTTGGCTGTGATAAAGTGTCTAGAGTCCTAAGGCTAACAAACATGGACTCAACAAAAATAGAAGGCAGAAGGCACAAAGTCTGGGGATGACCCTGCAGCAAGGGCCAAGTTCAACAGGAATAAATTTGCATCTTAAATAGATGGGATGGAGGGAATGGTAAGTTTTGAATGTAATAAACATGTCTATGTCTTAAAAAGAACGCTCTTAAAGATAGGCAACCAGTGTAGTATTTTCAAACATGCCAATAGTGAGGAAGTAGGCAACACTCCAAGTGGCAACCTGGCAGAAATGTTCTGAATTGTTTGAGTAAATAAAGGGCTGACCTAAGAAGCAATGTATTGGGGTAACCCAGGTGACTTAATGTTGATGCCTGGATGACTAGCAACGTTACTCAGTAGGTAAAAAAGGAAGAATTGTGCATAAAACTTTTAGCTGCAAGCAGCTGGAAGAAGATAGCTTATTAACCAGTGTAGCCAAGGAAAGGTTGTGACCAAAAAAAAACTCCCAGATTTCTGACCACTGAAGCAGGCATGGGAGGGATGGGGGAATGATGGGTTGCAAGCAGTGCAGGCCAAAGACTGGCCGGAAGACTTTGGGGTCTGTTTTTGCCTCAAAAGCTTGTAATCCTGGGTTTGCCCGTGTTTCAGCCTGTTCTACCTCATCCAGTCAGCCACAGCAAGCATATAATCACGAACTGCAGTATTCTCATTCTGCAGCTGGTCATCAAAAGAGACAATAATTTGTGTGTCCTCAGCACACCCATCATTGTGCGGCCAGCTAAACTGATCAGTTTAATGAAAGGACGAACATATAGACTAAAAATGGTTGGGCGAAGGGAAAAAGCTTGAGGACACTAAGAGTAATGGCCTAGAAATCAGATTGATAAGGATAGAGGTGATCTGCATGACAGAGGTTTGTGAAGTAGGTCTTAAACCAGTTCAAAACAATAGTATTAATGTCAGCTTCTAAAAGATGGTTAATAAGAATATCTTGACACAACCTATCAAAAACAGCAGACAAATCTAATAAAACCATAACTGAAGAACTGCCCTGGTTTGCCAGCATGCACAAATCATCAAGTCCTGGGACCAGGATGATCTCAGTACTATGAAAAGACCTGAAGCTAGACTGGGTGGTGTCCAAGATAATCCAAACAAAGAGGAAATATGTTTCTTCATAGCTCTTTCCAGATTCTTGATGGGGAATGCAACAGCGAGATCAGATCTAAATTGCTTAAAACTGTCAGGCCAGCAGAAGGTTTCTTAAATAGTGACAGTACTAAAGCCTTCTTTCAAGGTTGAGGAACCAAAGGAGTGACAAGCACAGGCATTTGTTGCAGATGGCCCAAAACATGCTAGCCATATGAGATGTGCCCAGTCCTAGAGTCCTTGGAGGACACTACTTCATCTGGGAAATCCAGATGAAATAGTGGCCAGACAATCCTTAATAAAGTCAAGTGATAGAGATTGAGAAACAGAGATGGCATGTTGCCTGTTACAGTAGTATCTCTGAGGGAGTAATCACTCCCCCATCCTAATCTCCAGTGTCAGAGGCTGACATTAAGGCAATTTTGTTAAATTTACAACATACAAAAAGCATTATAGAGTTCTGTAGTATTCTCAGTAAAAATGGGGTAACCCAGTAAACAAGCCTTGTATAAATTAGTAAATAAAAGTATTTGGCAAATAACCAACTGTATTCCCCGTGTGTCCTTTCACTTGGGCAATACTCTAATTCACACCTAAGCGCACTAAAAAACACAATAAGAAACCTGTCATCATGCACGACATCAAAACACTTCACATATTATCCATGATAGACACTGCTCCAACCACAGCACTATCATGGAGTAGTGTGCTACTGTAGGCACATGTGTCACTGGGTATGCTAATACAGTGCAATAGAGTACAATTTTTCTGACTGTTGCCTACAATAATGGAGTATCTTTCACCTATATTAAAAAACAAAATCAGTACTTTTTCAGTCATTTTGCACCAAAGTTTGCCTTCCAAACTCCCTCTGAGGCCAGGACCCTTCAGCATTATAGGGGTTATTTAAGGTTCACTGTACTCTGTTCTGCCAGGGCAGTGGAGGCATATACCATACTGCCCTGATGGATTACAGCCTGCCATATTTAAAGCTCTCCGCCTGCCTGGTGAGGATCTCTGTGCCTTTGGAGGAGCTGATGCCAGTGCTGTGCCTCTGAAGGCACTGACTGTAGGTTTGCTGCAGCTACCATGTTTCACATGGCCACACAGCAAACATGTTTTTCGAAAAAAAAATCGCAACACTGGAATTTGTTACTGAAAAACAAAACAAATAATGGCCTTGACACACAGGGAGAATGCTCCCAGGGTGTGGGAATCATTTTTATATTTTTCTGTTCAGGACAACCAGCCACTAAATGGGGTGGATGGTCTGATTGTACTGCTGCATACTGAGGCTAAGAATACTGATATACCAGAATAATGTGGACCTAATATCAAAGACCAAAATATCAAATGCAATTACAATAGAGGAAGTATAGACGAACGAGTTACTTACCTTCGTTAACGACTTTTCTGGTGGATACATTAGCTACCTGTGGATTCCTCACCTAATGAATACTCCCATTGCGCCAGCATTCGACGGAAATCTTCTTCCTAGCTTCTGCACGTCGACGAGGACGTCACAGTTGCCCACGTGACGCCGTCTGACGTCATACAGGCAATAAGAGGTCCTCGCCGACGTCAGTACCAACATTTTTTACGTGCCTGAGAATAATAGGCCTTTGAGATGAAAGAACAATAGTAATATTTAATGACATTTCAAACAAACACATCATTCTGAGAATTCATCGAACCATTTTTTTTATTTTTTTTAAAACAAGTAAATAAATAAATATATGAACTATATATATATATATATATACATATAAACATATATACACAATATATACCAATCCTCAAAACCAAGAGGAGCACACTCAAGAATTACTTGGTTAGACCAGACAGGCAACGGGGAGGCGGACCGTGAGGGATCCACAGGTAGCTAATGTATCTACCGAAGGTAAGTAACTCGTTCTTCTGATGGATACAACTACCTGTGGATTCCTCACCTAATGAATAGAGTCCCAAAGCAGTACCGCACTCGGTGGTGGGTGCCTGAATGGTCAAACCAAGAAATCCTGCAGCACTGACCGTGCAAAATGGCCGTCCCTTCTGACTTCAGAGTCCAAGCAGTAATGCTTCGCAAAAGTGTGAAGGGACGACCAAGTCGCGGCCTTGCAGATGTCGACCACAGGAACACCCCTAGCCAAGGCCGAGGAGGCCGACTTAGCTCTGGTGGAATGAGCTCTTATACCATCAGGGGGAGCCTTCTTTGCCAAAGAGTAACACAATTTAATGCAAAGAACAACCCACCTGGAGAGTGTTCTCTTGTGGACTGCCTTTCCTCTCCTCTTTCCCACGTATCCGATGAAAAGCTGATCCTCCAGCCTGAAATCCTTTGTCCTGTCTATATAAAAGCTTAACGCCCTCTTTGGGTCCAAGCGGTGTAGTCTCTCTTCTTCCTTTGACGGATGAGGCGGAGGATAAAACGTGGACAGAGTAATTGTCTGGGACAAATGAAAGGGTGAAACAACCTTCGGAAGGAAAGCAGCCTTGGTCCTCAACACCACCTTATCCCCATAAAAAGATGTATAAGGGGGTTTTACCGATAGAGCCTGCAACTCACTCACTCTCCTTGCAGATGTAATAGCAACCAGGAAAACTGTTTTTAGAACCAACAATCTTATAGGGCAAGAATGCATAGGCTCAAAAGGGGACCCCATAAGGAAAGTTAGAACCAAGGACAAATCCCATTGAGGCATAACAAAAGGATTTGGAGGAAATGTATTCATAAGGCCCTTCCAGAACCTAAGTACTATTGCAGATTTAAATAAAGAAGGCTGGTCTGGAAGACAAAGAAAGGCTGACAAGGCCGACAAGTAACCCTTAACAGTAGCCACTGCACTACCCCTCTGTGCTAAAGACAAAGCAAAAGATAAAACATCCGACAAATGAGCACGCAAGGGATCAATCTGCCTCTCTCCACACCATACCACAAATTTAGACCACCTATTAGCGTAGATAGATTTAGTGGAGTGTCGCCTGGCCGATAAGATAACATCCACTACCTCAGGCGGGAGAGAAAAGGAACTCAGGTTGCCCCGTTCAATCTCCAGGCATGAAGGTGCAGGCTCTGAAGGTTGGGGTGTAAAACCTGCCCCTGCGACTGCGAGAGGAGGTCTGCCCTGAGAGGGAGACGGAGCGGAGGGCACAGTGAGAGTTGGAGAAGGTCGGAATACCACACCCTCCTTGGCCAATCCGGAGCAATTAAGATTACTTGGGCCCGGTCTTGGCGTATTTTCCTCAATACTCGAGGAATCAAGGGTATGGGGGGAAACGCGTAAAGCAACTGGTCGCACCAGGTCCTCTGAAACGCGTCCCCCAACGCTCCTTGTACCGGATACTGGAGGCTGCAGAATAACGGGCAGTGCGAGTTCTCCCGGGTGGCAAACAGATCTATCCGAGGAAACCCCCACATCTGGAAGATTAGAAGGACTTGATCTGGATGGAGACGCCACTCGTGGTTGGCCGAGAAATGACGACTGAGACTGTCCGCACGTACGTTCAAGACTCCGGCCAGATGATTTGCTACCAAGCAAATCTGATGGTCCTTTGCCCAGGACCATAGCCGAAGAGCTTCCCTGCAGAGAAGGTACAACCCTACCCCTTCCTGCTTGTTTATATACCACATCCCGGTAGTATTGTCCGTCAGGACCTGAACCGACTGACCGCGAAGGGATGGGAGGAAGGCCTTGAGAGCCAGACGTACAGCCCGTAACTCCAACAGATTGATATGAAACATCTGTTCCACTGGAGACCAAAGCCCCTTGATCTCCAGGTCCCCCAGATGAGCTCCCCACCCTAAAGTGGAAGCATCCGTTATTACCGTGGTCACTGGTGGAGGTTGCGTGAACGGCCTTCCCCGAGAAAGATTGTCGCCCGCAATCCACCACTTCAAATCCGTGGCAGCATCTCTGGAGATCTTTACAGAACCTTCGAGATCCCCTTTGTGTTGAGACCACTGCCTTCGGAGGCACCACTGAAGAGCCCTCATTTGCCAGCGAGCATGTGTGACCAACAGTATCCAGGAGGAAAACAGACCGAGCAGACGTAGGACCTTGAGGACTGGAATGACCGCTCCACTTTGAAACATTGGAACCAACGCCTGAATGTCTTGAATCCGCTGAGGCGGAGGAAAGGCTCGATTCAACGTTGTATCCAGTACTGCCCCTATGAACAGGAGGCGCTGAGAGGGCTCTAGGTGAGATTTGGGCACGTTCACCGAAAAGCCCAGGTCGAACAACAACTGGGTTGTCGACTGCAGATGATGCAACACGAGCTCCGGGGACTTGTCTTTGATCAACCAGTCGTCCAGGTAAGGGAATACTGCTATCCCCTTCCTCCTGAGCTCTGCAGCAATCACCGACATCACCTTCGTGAAGACTCGAGGTGCTGAAGTAAGACCAAACGGGAGGACCGCAAACTGATAGTGCTGCGACCCCACCACAAACCGGAGATACTTCCTGTGCGACTTGAGTATCGGGATATGAAAGTAAGCATCCTGCAAGTCGACAGACACCATCCAATCTCCATTGTTCAACGCCAAAAGCACCTGAGCTAGGTTCAGCATCTTGAACTTTTCCTGTTTGAGGAACCAATTCAAGATCCTCAGGTCCAGAATTGGTCTCAACCGACCATCCTTCTTGGGAATCAGGAAGTACCTTGAGTAACAACCTTGACCCCTTTCCTGCTCTGGAACCAACTCCACCGCGCCCTTTGAAAGGAGGACTTGAACCTCCTGTTCTAACAACAGGAGGTGTTCTTCTGAACAATAAGATGGGCGGGGCGGGATGGGGGGCGGAAACTCCCGAAAGGGAAGGGTGTAGCCTTTTCTCACAATGCTGGTAATCCAGGAGTCTGATGTGATGACCTCCCACTTGTGGAGAAAATACAGTAACCTCCCCCATACAGGAGAAGAGTGAGTGGGAATTGGTGGAAGCCTAAGGCTGCTTCGCCTGCTGCACCCCTCCAGAGGAAGAGGAAGAGGCAGAGTGCTGCTGAGAGGCTCCCCTGGTACGGACCCTACCCCTCCCTCTAAAAGATCTATAGGAGAGAGCAGAGGTAGGCTGCTGGAATTTCCCTCGAAAGGAGGAGGAGGAGGAGCCACGACCAAATCCTCGAAACCTCCTAAAAAATCTAGAGGAGGCAGAAGAAGTGGCTTGCAAGACCAGCGACTTGGCTGTGGCCCTGCTCTCCTTGAACCTCTCTAAGGCCGAATCCGCCTTGGCACCAAAGAGTTTTTCCCCATCAAAAGGAAGGTCCAGTAAGGTTGACTGTACATCCGAGGAAAACCCTGAGTTACGAAGCCAAGCCTGCCTCCTCGTAACTACAGCAGTGCCCATTGCTCTAGCCACAGAGTCAGTTGTATCCAACCCAGATTGGATAACCTGAGTTGCAGCTGCTTGAGCATCCGATACCAGATTCAATAGCCCCTGAGGGACCTCTGTATGCGTAGATGCAATTTCGTCCATCAGAGCATAAATGTATCTTCCTAAAATACATGTAGCATTGGTGGACTTTAATGCCATGCTACATGACGAGAACACCTTTTTGGATGCCATGTCCATCTTCTTGTAGTCTCTATCGGAGGGCACAGTTGGAAAAGAACCAGGAGCAGACCTTGCCGAGTTGGAAGCCTGGACCACCAAGCTTTCAGGTGTTGGATGTCTGGTAAGAAAACCAGGGTCAGCCTGTGCAGCCCGATACCTCCTAGCCACAGACCTATTGACAGCTGAAGAAGACACCGGCTTCTTCCAGACTTCCAAAACAGGTTCCAGCAGCGCCTCATTGAACGGCAAAAGTGGTTCTGCCGATGTAGAGGCCGGGTGCAACACCTCTGTCAACAAATTCTGCTTGGCTTCAGTCACAGGCAAAGGAAGATCCAAGAAGTTAGCTGCCTTCCTGATAACAGCATGAAAAGTGGGCGCCTCTTCTGTATACTCCCCAGGAGATGACAAGTCCCACTCAGGGGAAGTATCTAGGCCACTAGCAGTGTCCAGCCCATGGAGGCCCTCATGAGAGTCCTCAATCTCTCCTTCCTCCAGGTTCTGTCTCTGGTACTCCTGTTCTTCAAGGAGGCGGAGAGCAAGCCTCCTCGAGTGCAGCCTCTCCTCAATTCTCGGCGTCAGCAGATGTCGAAGAACGACGCCGATCCCTGGATCCGTCCGACGTCAGGTCTACAGGTGCCACAGGTACCTTCGGTGCCGAACCAGGAGTCGGAGGCCAAGAACACTGCTTCGGAGTTGTAGGAGGTCTAGACGGCGCCACTGGTTGAAACATCGAAGCAGCCGGATGTCGAAGCCTCAGGAGCCACCGGAACCGATTCCGACGGCAAGCCCACGTTCCCCAGGGGGAGAAAGGGCATAAAAGGTGCCGGTCGAAGGGGAGCCGGAGCACCCATGTTGAAAGCCAAAGGGCCCGAAGGCCCAGCCGGCCCACCACCTGGAGCCATCCGCTGGAAGATGGAGAACATCGCATTTAAAAATGCGGTATTATCGGCTCCAGGGGCCGGGAAAGCCGGGTACTGGGGTGCCTGGTTCGAAGGCGACACCGACCTCGACGTCTGCAACGTCGGAGAAAACATTTGAGGCTGCGGAACCTCAAACACTGAAGGTGGTTGGCCCGATGACCCGGGCGAAGCCGGTGAGGCTGGAGAAGGCAACGGCGTCGACGGATGAGGTGTGACAGTGGGACTGACCTCCCAAGTCTTCCGACGCCGAGTCGATGGTGACCTAGACTGAGACCTCTCTTTACTCAACTGGCGCCGTGATTCTCGACGACGCCGGGAGTCCCGATGACGCCGATGAGACTTCGGTGACGAGGATTTTCGATGGTGTCTCTTCTCCCTCTTTTTTGACTTCGCCAGAAAAAGCTTGGCCTCACGCTCTTTCAGGGCCTTCGGATTCATATGCTGACAAGAATCACACTTGTCAACATCATGATCGGAACTAAGACACCACAAACAGTCAGAATGTGGGTCCGTCACCGACATTTTGCCCCCGCACTCACGACAGGGCTTGAATCCTGACTTTCTCTGCGACATTGTAATCTCAGAGAAAAAAATTAGATAAAAAAATCACAGTAACTGTCGAACAGCAACAATAGCTCCCTCGAAGATAACCGTTTCGAATGGCACGGAAAAAAGGGAACTGACGTCGACACGTCGGCGAGGACCTCTTATTGCCTGTATGACGTCAGACGGTGTCGCGTGGGCAACTGTGACGTCCTCGTCGACGTGCAGAAGCTAGGAAGAAGATTTCCGTCGAATGTTGGCGCAATGGGAGTATTCATTAGGTGAGGAATCCACAGGTAGTTGTATCCATCAGAATCACTTTTTCTAACTTCATATCTAAGTTCCTTGAAGAAGATATATATATATATATATATATATATATATATATATTTACCTTACTTACCTTTCAATATTTTGGATGAAATATTTCATCCTGGATACTTGTGTACCTCGATATTCTAGCATCAATACTCCGGGGGCATACTGGATGGTCTGAGGTATTCAGACTGATGGCCCATGTCCATCGGGTTGCCGATTTAAGGTTTCCGTCAGCAGAGACACCACTTATGCAAACATATCTGAGTGCCCGTCGGACCATCACTTTTGCACACAGGGGACTCCGCCACATCTATAGCGGAGTACCATGTCCACCAAACTCTAAATAACTCCAATGTCTTCCATTATCCACCCAACCCATCTCCCCAGAGCATTCTGTTACTTTGTAGCTACGTTTGCAGTATACAAATTAACTTACATATATGAAAATGACATCAGAAAAAATTAAACGAATATCTGCCCATTTGTTCTAATTATCTGCCTGTCTGCCTATCTACCGACCGACCTACCTACTTGGGCCGTTTATAAAGATCAACATATGTATTAGCTTGCAACAGCAAACAGTGTTAAGTATGATCCACTCTGATTAGCATGAATGAGTGAATGAGCTTGAATTAAAATGTGGAAGGCAGCAGCACACAAGTATTTAGAAGCAGCTTCTTGCATTTCAGTTGCTGGTGGTACATGATTGCCGCAACACACCCGAGTAGAGCTGTTGCCCCGGGAAATGGCAAATTAGCTGGGCACAATCAGAATAAGGGAAGCAAATTGATTAAAGATTGGCAAAGAGAGCATATGTTTGCACATGCCACAGAAGCAGTGCCACCAGCTGACTGAAACATGAGCAGAAGATGATGAGCAATCAGCTGCACCGAATTGACAGACATCAACAGTGTGCGGGTGATAGTCTGTCATGCGACATCAGGCAACAGCCAATGAAAACTTGGCAGCCTGCGCTTCATCTTATGCCATGAATCTCCAGATTCTTGGCACAATAGTCTAGAGGCACAGCAATAGCACAAACATGGGCAAACAATGCTAGACACAACTCAACTAATTCGACCAACGCTGTTATTCATGCAAACAGAATGATCAACTCAAATATAATGATCACTATAAGATTGAAGGCACTGAAATTTAGAATTCATTTCCATCTGTACAAAAGAGAACCTAAATATCTGTATTTATTTCGTATTGAAAGCATCTCTGCAATAAATTCTGTACTTAGATCAACACTGTATTCAGTGTGACCCTCAAGAGTGGATTAATATTGGAACAGAGATGGGGAACCCCCCATTTTATTTGCCTACCCCTTGGACGTAGGGAACCATCTTTCCCCTTGCCCTCCCCTTTCCCTGACCCCCTCTAGCCTATTAACTCCCCCCAACCTACTGGCCACTGGTTATCCCCAGTTCGATAAAGCCCCTTAACCTACCCTCCAATACCTGTACCCTCGCCTAGGCCGGTTTCCATCCCTGTTTACACCTACACTTCAACCGGCGACCTAACGCCAAAGTACCCCCACTGCTGCTCATTCTTAGTGTATTATAGGTTACCTACTCAAGACTTTTATGAATATGACCTTCAGAAATGCGGTTGACCCAATGACTTTACGCACCAGTGATGAGAAGACAGGGGAAGAGTTCTACGAAATAAAGCTTGGTGGTGTCGGTATAACATTGTGGCTGTGAATACACGATATACAAGTAATGAAAAAAGTCCATTTAATGGACTACTTGGCACAGACATATTATATGATTACAAATAGGACATATGGACGTACTTTGGACATTGACTATCGTCTGAGGTCTTATTGTGGATCTTTTTTATAATGTAAATAAATGTAAATGTGTTCATTCAATATTTAGATCTCTTTAATTGCATATTAAACTAACTTAAAATTGTCACTCATAACCGTTAATTCAATGGGTAACATTTGAATTTTCCCACGTACTACCTAGAAAGGTTCCAGCCCCTTCAGGGCCATTGGGATATCTCTCTTTTGCTCTATTTATTTAGTTGCTATATTTGGAGATGTATCGAACTGGTATATATTTAGAGAGTATATGCAGCAAACACTTACATGGCAACAGGCAAAAGTACATATATACAAATACATTTAAACATTATGGGGGTTATTACAACTTTGGAGGAGGTGTTAATCCGTCCCAAAAGTGACGGTAAAGTGACGGATATACCACCAGCCGTATTACGAGTCCATTATATCCTATGGAACTCGTAATACGGCTGGTGGTATATCCGTCACATTTGGGACGGATTATCACCTTCTCCAAAGTTGTAATAACCCCCTATATATTTAAACAATAGATGCCAGTGCTTAATTACCAGTACGGTCGGTACTAGTGACATTTACAAAGCCAACACACACAGCAGCATATCTACCAAACAGTAAAGGGAGCCTCACATAACGAGGGACCTTCCCACAATGCACTGATATCTCCTGGGGTAAAACAAAACTTGGTTTTGAGATAGTGATTTAGGTGGCTAATCAAGTGGTGTGGGAGCAACAGCACTGTGAGATAGGCTTGAGTACTGTTGTCTACTGACCCTTGTTTGACCATCTCACTGGAATCAAAAGGAGGGATTTTGAGCTTGTGGGATGTGATCTGTTCTCTTTAGCCCAAGGATAAGATTATCAATAGCATTATTTTGTTTCTGTTGAAGCATCCCTACTATATGTTAGAAGTCAACAGAACATTCTACTGGTTTGCATGGTTGACCTCCCTGCTGTAGTTCATCCAGAGACACGCATGCTATGCATTTGGTGTATCGATGGCAGTAACTCACCTGATGGCAGTTGGAGAATTCAATGTAGGAGGTGAATTCACACAGTCACAAGTGGGGTGAATGGCAGCTAGCAATGAAAGTGCCAACAGCACTGCTAATCAAAATGTGACAAATTGGTGTGGGAGCCCTGGAACAGGGAGCAGGCAAGCAGAAGAATGGGGGCTGGGGGTCATTAATGCTGAGCAACATAATCTCTTTTCAAAGCAAAGCTATTTGAGGCCCATCCATTATTGGGTGTTTGTGAGACACTCCACCAGCATTCAACAGTTACTCCATTCCTCATGTACACTATATTATTGGGTGTTTGTTCCAGATATATGCTACTACTTTTATCGCTAAAATTCTTGCACCTACTCTGTTATATATTCGTGGGAATGGTGAGCATGTTTCTTGATTTTTTGACCAGATATATTGTCAGCTGTTTCCAGGTAATGCCTCATATGATATATAAGGATTTGATATAATTATGAACTGTGGGCCAATCCAAAGAGCTCAATTCTGCTGGCACCCGCAGGGGAGGGAGGGTATGGGGGTTGCTGCTGCTGTGAGGCGCTACAGATTTTACAGCATTTAGTTTGGTATTCTCAACTATAAAGTATGCAACAAATCAATAAGTCTGTACAAAATGTCATTCCGTGAGTGGAATTGGGCACATTTCCCTAAATTTTCAAGTTGCATAGTTCATTTACTTCAAACAACTGTGCCTGGGGGAAGTTTGCTGCAAATGTTTTTTGGCAAAATAATTTCCAAGGTCAAACTTATTGGTGAGATATTTTACTCCTAAAATGGCAGATTTTGCAAGCTTTAAAAAACAGCTGTATGTGGGCTTTTCATCTCCCATTTGTTTCAAAAATTTCACAAGACTTTGTGATGTTCACTACTTTGTAAAGTTGTTAAAACGCACCACGTTGTGGGCACAGGCGAAGTTGATCAGTTGCTTTCACCTCTAGAAACTTAGTTTTAATTACACAATGGCAATTTCTGAAAGAAGATAAGAAGGCCTAGAATCTATTTGAATCTTTTTTAGGTTATTGAAAGCTTTTTTCACCATTTCTCTTAGCTGTATATTTAAGATAAACTTTGATTTAATGGCAGAGGATGTAGTATGTAAATTTTGCAATATCCCGCTTGCCCGGAGTTCCCTCGCTTCCATGTGCCCAGTGCATACAGGAACAGTATGCTGAACTGCATTAAAAATGTACCGTCCCCAGTGCAGGCCTGAACTTGCACCAGTACTGGAGGGAGTACAGGTTTTAAAGATGAAGCAGCAGGATGAAACCACTAGTCCATCTTTCAGTGCACAGGGAACAGTTAAGGAGGACCCAGGGATTTCCCACCAGAGGCTAGTGCACAGTGTGTCTACACTTGCCATCTGTGGATGCCGGGGGAGAGGGAGAGCCGAAGTACCCAACACTCCACTCCCCAGGAACCACCCACAGGGGCGCACTGACTGCATACCACCCCATATTTGCTACACAGTGCGCCAACCGATGGCCTGTTTGCTCCTGAGGAAATGAAGGAATACCATCTTAATACAGGTATAAAATGGGTGCTGATGCGATCCCGATCCATATTACATAAGTGGCTTTTCATGCATTTGTGGCCTCATCTATAAAATCAACTGCCCGGAGGGTACCAAACTTGTATGCAAATGTCTGTTTCACCTCCGGGCCATTTCTATATTATGTGTCCAGGTAGGCACCCAGATTCTGTACTCGGCTCCAGAAGTAGGAGGGTACTAGCATTATTTTTACTAGGAGCCTGCGTTTCAATTTTGCGTGGATAAAGCCAAAGTTTGTGAAAATAATTCATCTTTTTTGTTAAAAAATGTTATTGCTTTTAAAATATAACAAAAGGAGGATAACGTCGCTTAATAAAGAGCATGATATAAAAATAGGAAAATCAATTTCTTAATAGCATTTATGTATTATTAGCATAAGGGGAACATCGATGCTGTCCTATTAGAATGTGCACATGAATCTGCATAGTTGTATCATAAATTTTCAAAGTATTCTATCAAATTCAAAAGTGAGATCATGTGAAGGTTAGCTTGTCAGGTGGAGGTGGGAGCCACGAACGGGGGTTGTTTAACGTTCTGTAAAAGCGGGAAAGAACTCGATGAAATACTGTTTAATAGCAGGGAAGGTACTCTTGTCTATTCAGAAAATGTCCACAGATATACGGAACTGCGGAGTTTCTCTTAACATTTCTTAACCTGCCACCACAAGTGCACTAGAGCAACATATGAAGGCTCTGCAGCCCAGCGCAACGACAGGACCCACTCATCGCACCACCTCTTTCAGGCATGGATTCTTTCTGCAATCGTTTTTATTAACGTGCAAAGAAAAGGACGAGGGCATATTGAAGTATACGTTGCAGACTCGTACATTTGGCAGCCCCGTTGTATTTAACGAGCCTCCCGGTCGCGTGCAGATTTATTTTTTTGGAGCAGCTCAGGCGACAGTCCTGTGTCCGTGTTGGCAAGCCCCTGAATCCCTGGACATAAAACCGGCCCCGGCTTCACGGCAAGACCACGCTAGGTAGCTGCCTATTGCGCCCCTCGGGAGGCCCCCAACTAATCCTGTAAGCAGCAGAAAGGCCCGCACTCCCATCAGAGGGCGGGGAAACGCCGCCTCGCAGCGGCGCTGTAGCCTGGCTCCTTCAGACACGCTCGTTGTCCTGGTTTCACTCCGTGTCCTCGTGTGACTCCTCGCTGCCGCCGTGCAGCCCTTTCAGACGCTGCCGGGACGTGCCCGCGCTCGGCTCCTTCCCGCCGCTCGGTCCCGGCTGTTTACTGACAGAGGTATCCTGGGCGGCTGAGGTGTGGAAGGAACGAGAGGACGGGGCAGTTGAGGGCTAACGGACGACCGTCGTGCGGCCCCCGCCTCGAGATTTGAAAGCGTGAAGCAAAAGTAAAAGGGCGCGCGCGCCTTCACCTGCCCCCCCCAACGTGTTTTTTCCTCTATCCCCCGCGCGCGCCTGTCGCTTCGCATCTCGCGCTCGCCTGTATCTTCGTCCCTCGCGCGCATCACTCGCCACTTTTGTCCCCCCCCTTGCACTGCGCGCCCCCCTCGTAACCCCGCCCATAACTGACGGGTGCTCCTCGCCCGCTGCGCTGCCCCAGAAGGCCACCCCCCCCCCCCTTCCCCCGGGGGGCACTGACAGTACAAATCACCAGGTGCCCTGTGACGCAGCACCCCGGGAGGGGGGGGGGGGGGGGGAGGTCGGGGTCGAGCTTCAGTGTATCAGGCGGCTTTTGGCGTGTATATGGCACCATTTGCAAGAACCTGAAGTTTCCTAGGTAGGACCCTTTTGTAATTTGTCTTTCTGTGAATATACTGAGGGGCTTAACGCTTGGCACAGCACAGGGAGGAAGTGCTATAAAACATTTCAACAGGACCCCCAACAAGGTGGACACTTCAGTGCTGTTGTCAGACTACACTGTTATACTTAAAAAGGAACCCTGGTACTACCTAAATAAATAAATGCAAATAGACACCAGATTCAGGCAGGAGACTCACGATTTTTCAAGCCAAAAATTGTTACATTTCAGTTACCTGCCGCTCAAAATAGTCACTGTTTCAATATAAGCCTATGGGGAAAATACATTTCCCAGATTTTTTTTTCTTTTTTACAAAATCTCCTGCTTCCCAGTTTGAAAATGTAGGCACATATATAAATATGGAGGAAATAAACCCTGAATTATAAATTTGGCCAAAGCACACAATTCAATAACATTTCCCCCAGGAAGGGTGGGCCATTTATCTTGCTACCAGAATCATTGCCACCCTGTTGTGGACAGAGCCACTTTGGACGGCCATGAGATCAGAGTAGCGGCCAACTTCTCCAGGCTGACGAATGAAAAGCGAAAAGCGTTCCTAGCCTTCAGACCGCAGCTCAGGAAACTAGACATCAAATATGGCCTTTTCGAACCCGCAAGGATGTGGATCACCTATCGTGATAAATCCAAAGAATTTACGGAACCGGAGGATTTTAGCTTATTTCTCAATGATCTTACCTCACATCCCATGGACGTTTCATCAGGACAAGAAGATCCCGATGCCTCCCATACCGGGAATAACCCCCCTGCTGCACTGTTACGAGCCCAGTCGCAAAGGTCTGCCTCACACAAGAGAGGCAGAATGTATGACCGTCTTCCCAAGCCACAGGACAACCGGGACCAGGTTCTACAGGCAGTAATAGACCACACCCAGGACATGGGTAGGGAAAAATCCCGCTCCCCTCTGAAGCCGTCACTGGACAATCACACAGACCATTGAACTCTGAGAATACTTAGAACACTGAAGGAACGGACCCCTCATTTAGCAACCGACCTACTTTTCGTCGGACAGATAAGTGGCATGCCCAACTGTTCTGAACTAAAGTTGCACCATTGATGGGGAGGGAGTGGGGGGGTCCGAGAGTTTAACATCACCCCGTCCATTATGGGATATCCGCTTTTAAAGAGTAATGTCTGTCTATCGCCTAGGACTTCCCTAATCAACCTCAAAGGTATAGCTGAAGCACCTACACAGATCTTTTGAGACAACCCTGAAGGATGTCAAAACGGTTGTAAATGCATCATTTCAAACCCTATACTCAGCTCTAAGCACTCGTGACCAGGTCTTCCTCAACACCTCCCCCCCACGTTCATCTGCTTCTGAACCTGGACTCCTTTGTATTCAAACCCCAGTGATGTCATTATCATTATTTATCTATACACGCACCACGCAACACATAACACACTGAGGCTGACTACTAACCCCCTCCAAAATTATCGAAGAAACACTGAAATAACCCCTATCATATCTATATCTTATAATAATACTCCCTCGGCGCGCGGACTCCACAGGTACAAACCCGCAGATTAACAGACTAACTGACAGCAGGTTTTCTTTATCCCTCTCTTTTGTTCGTTTTCTAGGTCTTTCTCTCACTTTTTATTCATTAGTGCATACGTTTTTCTTCTCTCCGATTTAGGAGCCTTTCAACCTCACTTCTAATCTCATAACTCCTACTCGTTGCCCCTGGTGACCGAGGGACCTAGACATATCTTGTCTTTGTCCCCTATATTATATTATATTATATTATATTATATTATATTATATTATATTATATTAAACCATTCCCCCATTACACGTCCCTGAATAGCTAGTATCTGTATAATATTCCCCCTGTGCCCCCCCGACCACACATTACAGATACATTATACGGAATACACCTTATCCACACAGCACTCATGGGAACGACAACACTGCTCACAATCGTCTCCTGGAATGTCCATGGTATGACCAACTATGTCAAACGACAGAAAGTACTATCCTATTTACGCTCTAAACATGCGGATAATGCCCTGTTGCAGGATACACACCTTGACTCAGCAGAATCTGAAAAACTTCGTAGAGACTGGGTTGGTAAAGTACTCTATAGCGGTAAACCGCCCGTATCTGACAGAACGCAGGGTACTGGGAGGAAATGCGGGGTGGCAATTCTCATGCGTCGCTCACTGCAGTTCCGACTGCTTAAAACATGGCACAATCCAGAAGGCCGTTATGTCCTAGCCAAAATCAGGATAGGTCTTTCCACGATCTGCATAGGCTCAATATACGCCTCCATAGGCTCCAAGCACACTTTCTTCTGCTCTCTTAATCGACTGCTCATACAGATTGGCGCCTCTCAATATGTACTGGGTGGAGACTGGAACATTGTACAAGATGCTATCCTTGATCGCACAAGCGGCCTTGACGCAGGCAATAACTCAGACAGGGCCCTACTCCACGACGTCCTTTCCGACCACGGCTTGTTAGACTGCTGGCGCTTATTACACCCCTCAGACCGCCAATACACCTTTCTCTCTCCAGTCCATGGAACCCAATCGCGACTAGACTACTTTATGATCGACCAGAGGCTGATACAATCGATAAAACTGACGGATATCCTTATGGCCGCACTATCGGACCACTTCCTGGTCCTACTAATGCTGGAACTAGGAGGGATCAATCCTGGCCGTAAACCATGGCGCCTTCCCAATTCCAGATATAGAACCCCAAAAGGAAAGGAACAACTTAAAACCCACTTAACTACGTACCTAAAAGATAACAAAGGCTCGGTATCCTCACCCCAACTCCTATGGGCAGCAGCAAAGGCAACTATTAGAGGTCAGCTAATGCGAAACGCCGCCATTGCCAACGCCCAAAAGAGAGATCAACTGGCCAACCTAGAGGACAGGATAGCCCACACGACCAGAGAATATACGCAAACCCCCACTCCATCCAATTGCCGCCATCTTGAACAAGCTAAAATGGAACTCAACTCCCTATATACCTCGCGGGCAGAATATGCATTGCAAAGGCTAAAGGGCCGCCATTATGAACACGGCGAGAAAGCAGGCCGTCTACTAGCCGCCCAACTACGCCAAAGAGACATTACATTAACCATACCAGCACTCACTGGCCGAAACAACAACCTCCTCACGCACCCACAGGTAATTGCAAATGAATTCAGCAGCTATTACCAAGCCCTATACACCCCAGAAACAGTAGAAGCCAATGACCGCCTAAACACCTTCCTACAAAGAGCAGATATACCCTGTCTTTCGACAGAAGGTAGGGCACTCCTAGAAGGTGATATTAGCAAGATAGAAATTCAATAGGCGATAGCCAATCTATCGTACCACAAAGCCCCCGGGGAAGACGGCTTTACGTCTGAATTCTATAAATGGTCCTGGACAGAGACAGTGGAGACCCTGTACGACGCTTTCCAGGGAGCTGACCGCACGGGATCCCTATATCCTATCTCCAACAAAGCCAATATCACAGTTATACCCAAACCAGGAAGAGACCCACTTCTTTGTGGGAGCTACCGCCCCATATCACTACTTAATGGAGACACCAAAATCTTAGCAGCGATATTAGCAACCCGACTGAAAAAAGTAATTCCCTCTCTGATCCATCATACCCAGGTGGGCTTTGTGCCAGGCCGCTCATCAAGGAATCACTTCCGTACACTATTCCATACCATATGGACAGCGCGAGATTCACAGGAAGAAGCCCTTGCCCTCTCATTGGATGCAGAGAAGGCATTCGACCGCTTAGAATGGTGGTATCTTTTTGAAATATTAAAACGCTTCGGACTAGGGACTAATTTCATTAATAGAATACGACTACTTTATGATTCCCCGACAGCTCAGGTGAATTGTGGAGGGTTCCTATCTGACACCTTCCCGATCTCCAGAGGAACACGACAGGGCTGCCCACTATCCCCACTATTATTCTTGCTAGCTGTCGAACCCCTTGCGTCGGTAATTAGGAACTCCAATGTAATATCAGGAATTCCAATCCCGGGCGGATGTTCCACCATTTATATATACGCAGATGATATCCTACTCACACTCACCGACCTATCCAATTCCCTACCAGCTCTCAAACAGATATAGACAGAATTTGAGCAGCTTTCGGGCTAGAGGATAAACTGGGATAAAAGCAAGGCCCTCCCCTTATCCCCTATAACAACCAGCTCCTCCCTACAAGATCTGCTGGTTAAATGGAAACACGCACGGCACCGTTACTTAGGTATTGATATAAATAGAGGCCTAGAAAACATAGTGACAGACAACTTAAACCCCCTAATCAATAACACGAAACAAGACTTTGAGAAATGGAAACAATTAGGATTCTCCATGTGGGGTAGAGTACAGGCGGTGAGAATGGTAACCCTCCCAAGATTTTTATACGTGCTGGGTATGCTCCCTTTATACATACCACTAACCCTCCTCCGAGAGATAGACCGTTGCATTCGCACCTTTGTGTGGGGATCCATGCACCCACGACTGCCCAGAGCCACGTTATTAGCACAACGTGAATTTGGAGGTTTAAATCTCCCTTCCATAGAACACTATTCTTCAGCATTACACCTATCACAGATGACCCTCCTACTCCCAAATGTACGGGACCCACCACTCTGGGTAACAGTGGAAAGGGCAGTTGCAGGAGTTCCTCACGAACTACAGATACTATAAAACACGGACATGCTGGACCAACAAACTACCGATCCCATGATAGGGGCCATGAGGAAAGCCTGGCGACAGGCGCACCGCTTACTGAAAATAGACCCATATCTCCATGACAGAGCCCCCCTATGGGGCAATAAAGGACTCCAGATAGGAGGTAAGACCATCCACTGGTGGGACTGGTATCAAAAAGGCATCATAAGGATAGACCAACTCGTCTCTGGAGACAATTGGAAGACGTTCAGGGAACTACAGGGAGAATTAGACCTCCCCGATCACTATTCATGGCGCTATCTACAGTTGCAACACTGTCTGATACAGCGACTAGGACGATCCCCCCGGCGATTAACACATTCTCCAATACTTCAATACCTAGAAACATGGGGCCAAGTGAAAGGGGCTGTCTCGGGGCTACAGACGGTGCTGAATCGACAACTTTTTTCGCTACCACTACTCAACTCCCTTAGAGAAAAATGGCAAACCCGACTACAGAAAGATTATGACCTAGAAGACTGGGCTGAATTAATTGAAGCTAGAGACCGAGGAGCCCGTGAGGCTCTACTGAAATTCTGCCTTTTCAAGACTCTACATGACTGGTACTGGACCCCACAGAAACTATGCACGGCACGACTCCTGCCCCACACATCCTGTTGGAGATGCCCCAACAAACATTGCAATCTTACCTACATCTTACATGACTGTACTGCTATACAACCCTTCTGGCGGGCGATAGGACACACTCTCAGAGAGGTATTGCCCTTACTGCCAACTCTCACACCATCCCTCATACTCGTACACGATACAGGGGAACTACAACATCTCTCACGACCCCAAAGCCGACTATTGCATACTGCACTAGCCACAGCCAAATTATGTATCCTCAGACATTGGCGGGCAGCAGCTACTCCCTTCCAGGAAGAATGGATTGGCGCAATGTACCAGGCAGCCTCCCACAAACGCCTCATATATGACCTACAGGATAAAACTGATATATTCCTACAAACATGGTCACCCTTCATACCCAATCTGATGACCTAGGTATATCCTGTGATAGACCACCACAACCATTTAACTTATGCAAACACAAACCAATGCCCACACATTAATATATATATAACATAACCTTCAACTGTACTGTACCCTCTTTTTATTTTATATTGTCCTACCATCCCTAGTAAATCATCATTATTATCATCCCTGACTACATCTAGATCGCCTTATCCCCTTCAACCCCCTCCCTTCGCCCCCTTCCCTCGGTCACCACTGCTACGAACACCACTGCCACCATAGCGGTCCCCATTATCTTTCTTTCTATTAGTGTTATTATCATCATAATGGATATTACTACACCCTAACTTCTTATCTACGTATCAGTGCTCCTGGAGTCTTTCTTGTCCTCTCTGTAAAACTATCCTCCCTGTGAGTCCCTGAGTTCCTTGAGGAACGGATACTACTAGACACAGACACGAATGCTCTCATAACGACCCATCTCTGTTCAAAAGGTACATCATGTCACAGAGAGGCTATTATACTAAATACCCATCAATAGCACCTATTGATATAATATAATAGTAATATACTGCAGTTAATCTATGATATGGATATACCCAACACTTATGGCTGTATACCCTTTATAGACGAAGTTCAAGCAGTCTCAAGATTGATACATTTTATTTGTTTGGAGATATGAGACCACTATGCTATTAATACTGGCTCTTAAATGTGATTATTAATGCTGGGACAAGGCACGTTTTTCTGTGTTTGATATACTTGTATACAACGACTGAAGACTGTAAAGGCGGAGTACCCCCCAAGACGGGAGGAATTTTGTTAATTTTGTTAACTTATCCTTTGTACATGACTTGTGCCACAAAATATAAACAATGACTATAATAATAATAAAAAATTATAACACAAAAAAATATAATGCTCAATTTCACTTGCAAAAGGCAGAGTCAAGCTGTAAGCAAAAATGATCCACACATTTTAAGAAAACGTCATCATTCCATTTTCAGTCCAAAAATATTCTGCAAAAAGCAAAAATGTCTGTTTTTCAGAAAAATACTAATGAAAATGAAACAAGCATTTAAAATCAAGATGAAAAATAGATTCGCTCAGGCTTTCGTCAACCCCTAAAATTATTTGGCTCAAATCACCATGTTTTTAACACTGGCCTGCCATAAGTTTATTGATCTCATTATGGGTCAGTCTGCTTCTGAGGCTTTGGTTGGCTTTCAGCATTCCTCGATGAAAAGACGAAAGGCGTCTTCCTTTAGCTCTGACTGGGAGGCCCAATTTAGACTTTGTTAAAAACCACCACCATGCAAACATGACTCTGTGCTCAGCAAGACTCCAGAGTCCATCACTGCACTGAGCCTGTTAGGTGACAGTAGGCAGTGACATTTTTGTAGGAAGGTGTTCCACCCTGTACACCCCCACTGAATGTACTCCCCTGCTCATTGACTAGTTGGCTAGTTTCATTTGATTTGACCAAAATTTATAAAGCACAACAAATGCCCAAAGGTGTCAAAGTGCTGTAGTCATGGACATTTCTGCCTGGAATGTACTGATGGAACATCGCCCTGATGCTAACTGGATTAGCTACAGAGGGCCTTGAACATGATGCGTTTTTAAATAGTTAGTTGGAAACTTTGGACCCAGGAGACATGGTTTTAAAAGGTGATTGCCCAATTTTACCACACACTTTAGGCCAAAATCGCTTAAATTGTTTGGCAAAATTGGGCTGTCACCTTTTTAACTTATTCCTACAATTTTTATGTCCAAATGTATGAGTATTTATAGCCAGTCTAAGCGCTGTTAGTAGGATTGTGATTTAAAAAATGGATTGGATATTATCTCATTGAAGATTAGTTGTACAGTGCCAAAATTATGGTCTAGTCACCAAATTGTGATGTGGTGGTAAAGTAATAGGTTTTGGAACAAGCAGTAATGCTTTACAAACTCGAGTCATCAACTTTATCAAACTATTTGATCTTGAGCAAATCATACTCTCCATATCACTCTGTCCCCCGATCTGTCTATTTGAAAGAGTATTAATGATAGAAAAACACCCACAGTATATTCCAAGGAGAGGCCGCAAGCATGGTTTTTATTCACACATTCAGGATGGATTAACTGTATGTGTCCAAATTCCATGTTAGCATCTCTAAAGGAAAAACATTGCCCCAGAAGCTGTATTCTGCAGGGCCCATTCTATGGTGCTGAATCTTCCTCCCAGCTACAGACATGCAGCTATGTCACAGGTCATACAGGGCGAAAATAGGAAAATGTGGGCACTCTCCCAGGCATCTCGAGGTGTCTGGTCTGGCAACACATATCCTCCTTACCGGTTTTCATTTTGTCCTCTGACCAGCAAAAAGCCTGACATTTGGCATCCTGCACAAGCTGAGTGCTGGCAACAGGATCCCCAAATTCTGGACAAACCAGCAAAAAATGGGAAGGGTGGCTACCCTATTCCTAAGCCCTATCGTGAGTAGTTTCTGTTTTTTTTCTTTGCCTTCTGAGACTTCATCATCATAATAAATAAAAGGCTAAATATCTCAGAATGCAAAGAGAACAACTGGCAAAGCCAATAGGTGCGGCATTGGCTGACAGGCTTTTGGCTTTGTCAGTGCTCATTTTGTTTTGTCATTGCATGCTTTTTTTTGTTATGATTGAAAAACGTAGTTGTTTGGAAAGATTTTGGGCGCTCATCAATCTAGAAAAACCATTGGCTAGAAGCAAAAAATGTTTTTGGCCTCAAAAAGGCACACAATATCATAAGAGTCCCTGGCACTGTGTGTGGACATGCTTTTTGTGAAAAGTCAGAATGCCATCACTCACAATGAAGTTAGCCAGTGGCTGATCCCCTCCCCCATGCTATATCCCTCATTTGTTAGAAGAGCAATGTAAATGACAGAATAAAAGAAAAATGGGTGAAGAGGGCTGGCTGACAGCCCTTACAAATATATTATTATACATATCATTTTAGTAAACTCAAAAGGTCTTGGCGAACACCATATCTTAAAAAATCTGAACTGGAAGAATTACTCACATTGAACTCGGACACTTGAGTTGAGAGCTCTGCATCAGGCAGTCCTGACTTTTCAGCCATCATCAGTGTGCATGCTACGGCTTATTGCTTTATATGCTATACATGGTCAGGAATGGAGAGGGGAACATCGAGAGGGCTAGTGTGATGTCCCTGGAACATCCCAGCGGCTGTGAAACTGAGCTGTTTAGAGGTGTCTCCGAGGTACCAGTGTTAATTTCTAATGTGAGGGAAAGAGGAGCCGCAGTGCAGTACGTGTCCAACACAAGACAGCTTCAGACAGCTATATGAAAGCATAGCTGCCCAGTGGCTCCATCCATCTGTGATGTCATCAGCCAGCCTTGATTTTTTAACCAACATCAGTTTGCATGCTGGGACTTATTCCACATTTCATATCATATGCATGGGATACGATATCCAACCGCTGAGTTCCTCTTTACCCTGCAAACAAACAAAATAATACATATAAACTTCAGTAGTATCACCTGCTCTGAAAACCTTTATCATCCCCCAAAAATGTTTAATCTCAATTGAATTCAGTAGGCTCACTCTCTTTTGGGAGTCTAAATGTGTTAAGGGGTATTTCACAGTGTGATCGGTTAAAGGCCACTCCTGGTCAAAGGCTTTATCCGGCATAGGATAGGACACATAGCAACATTTTGTAACTTGCAAGAGGGAGCGCTACAAAAAAATTGTGGTCATATAATTTCCCTAGTAACTTGCATACATTTTTTCAAGCAGGACATTTTAAGCAGGAGAAAGCTAAACTTGAAGCCATTTTGGCTTAAAAAATAACCAGTCTCCTCCTTAAGTATGCATGTAGACGTATATGACAGATCACTTCACAACTGTGCATGTTAGAGATATAGGTCCATATCTCATTCATGTCATAATTTTTAAACATGAAAAGTGTGGGTAGGGTAAGCCAATTAAGTTGGAAATACTACCCCTTGCTTGCTAGGAAGCCTATTTTAGCATAGGGCAGCACCAGTGTGCAAGCCGGACTGGCTTCACAGAGAGTGGCCTGTAAAACACCCCCTGACGATTGATTTTTTTCTTAGCTGTGACAAGAAAGTTGACTTAGATCTCTGAAAGGAAAACAGTGTGGTTGAACACCTCCATGATTCAACTTACGGCAATAGGATTGGCGGGTTGAGGGCCATCAAGATAGTTTAGTGAACAGAGTGCCTGCAGCAGAGATCTTGGTGTAACCTCTCGATTACAGCTTTGAATCGTGGTAGGGCCTGATCAGCTTTCTGTTCCTCTAAAGTTAGTGAAGTACATTCAGTTGACTTGGGCATTAACTCTGTACATTTATGCATCAAACGATTATCCAGTTTTCTAGCAATTGATCCATAGATAAATGTGTAATGCCATACATTTCTCTATTGAAATTGGCTGTACTCCGTCAATAATATTGAAATACGCAACACTGAATTTTGGAAGTAATGTTACTCTCATTGAGGCACAAACTTGAATAATGAAAATGAAGAACCAATGAAATTAATATTGTATGGGTATACTCAAGAAATACATTTGATTGCTCTTTTATTTAAAAAGAGTTATTTTGTTTTTCCATTTTCTATTCTCCACCAATGTGCAACATTTATTGTTACAGTGGTTTATGAGATTTTGGCACTAGGGTTGTATTCCCAGGGCTTTGTCAACCCAGTGGGTTGAGTCTAACAGGGCCATTGTTCCTCGAAACCCTTTCATTTTCTCATTTTTTACAAGTAAGGCTATACAGTGTGATCTATGATTGTGGGTAGAGGGCTGGAGGGTGAATGAGCCTCCTCTAATGTTTCTAGATGTACAAAGAATATTGGCAACATTATGGAGCAGATGGGGACGTTTTTGATGGAACAATCCTAAATGCCAGTTGACGTTGGGAGTGGAATTTCAGACTACCGGACGTTGGGCAGGAACATAGAAAACGTTTTCAGTGCTCCAGGCAAAATAGCATTTCCTGCAAGAGATACATATACAAACAAAGATAGTTTTGGGCCATTTTGTAGTTGATGGGGCCTGCTACTTGGCAGTAGCCCTACCTCCTCTTTTTTGGAGCCAGGCACAACTGGCTGTCTGCACGGTTTGTTTCTTTTTAGTAGAGGGCAGATCTGAAAGAATCATGGAGCTAAAACCAGGCAGGGAAGAAGGCGCGGGAAACCAAGAGCAGACAAAATAAGCTAAATAAAAGCAAACGTTTTTAGTCTTTTGTGCAACCATAAGCGAGAGGAGGTTTGCCAAAGCTAACGTTGATCCCATGGCACTGAAATATCTACCACCTGTATGAGTGCAACACTATCGGCCAAAGTAGCCAGGCATCTGATGTACGCTGTCTATAGGAATCAGGACAGATAGCAGTTTAAAAATATTGTTGTAATAGGCTCGGTTTACAATATGTTGTTGCGGTCAGCAAGGAGTGTAACATGCCTTTGAGAAATTGTGAGCTTCACGAGGCCTGCAGCCAGTCTCTCAACCAATCTTTTGAATTGTTCTGTGGAACAATTGGAAGACTCTTCCTCAGAGTTATCAAGGGTAAAACAGGATATGCACATTTTCTGGATCTGGACATTGTGGAAAAAACTCTTTTTCGAACCAGAAGGCCAGATTTTTCATCTCCCTGGCTGGCCAGAGAATGTGGCCAAGGTAGCTGGCTAGAGTGAGATATTTCAGTCCTAGGCGTTGTCTCCAACAACAAGAATTCCGGTTTGTCCCCGTTTAGCCTAGGAAAGTTATCACTATCCGATTTTGTACCTCGAGAAAGCAGTACTGATGGAGTAACACTGAGTTAATTCAAGTCAACTTACCAAATGTAAGCAGTATTTGAGAGACATCAAGGTATGTTAGCAACTAAAAGGAAACACTTCAGATCACTTCCGAAGTGATTGGACATATATACATATATATTAATATTAAAAGGAATGGGATATAAGGTGAACCCTTGAAGAACACCAACGTTTAGTTGCCAGTCTTGGGATCGAAAGTGGGTTTGAGAGAGTGATTAAGTCCAGTCTCAGAGAAAGCGCAGATAGTGTTGTAGTGATGCTTAGATCTCCATTTACTTTCACTGTACATGTGATTATTTTGGGGGGGGTTGTAGTGGTGAGGGCTGCATTCAGAAAGATGACTAGCAAACATCACAAGAAATACAGCAGTGAATATGAGATGTCAAAGTAGTTTCTCCTGAAGTGGCAACTGTGTCTTCTTGGGGATCTCGAGCAAGATTTTGTGCAAATTACAGTTCATCCAAAATGCAGCAGCTAGGCTTATTATATGCCGAAAGAAATGGGAATATATTTCTGCCACTCTCTGCAGACTGCATTGATTTCTTGTTAACAAAAGATGATGTCCAAGTCTCTTAACATTGTTTTCAAGGCATTTTTTTGCTTCTTTGCCTCCATTTCTGGGATCTAATGTCACCTGTCACCTCCCATCACGTGTGCTCAGATGATCTTTTCTTGAACATTAAATTATCATGGCCTGACCCTGCACTTTTGGCCTACATATCATGGATTAGTTAACAGAGCACCCATCCCGAAGTTAGCATTTACACTGTTCTGCGCCCCTACAGTAGATAATTGTACATATGGTGTTTATTTACATATCTTTTTAAAAATCAGGTTCTCTGGCTGAAGGGGTCTGTGGTGCCATACTGAACAAGCATGTCTTATGTCATGTGTGACACATGCAGGCGACCCTCTCTTTTCAGCAAATAATCTCGCATAGAGTTTCACTTTGACATGTTAATTATCAGTTCAAAAACACCTGGCAGCACCAGTGGGTGGTGTTTCATCATTTCAACGTGAATGCCCATGAAACAGAAACTAAAATGGCGCAGTACTTTGCACCGGAAATTTACAGGAAAGGAAGAGGGAAAAGAGGCCAACGAGACGCTTGAGTTCATCAGCACTGTGAGCACAGTCCGCTTATGAATTAAACCATATTTCTATAAAATATCAAAAAGTATGGCACCTGAATTGTTTCATACACATTAAATCACCAGTGCAACAAAATAAAATGCAGTTTAGACGAGAAACTGCATCTATCTGTGACAAATAGTTGCAAAATGGAAATGTGCTTCTCCTTTGATCTTTTCCTCTCTCCTTGTATCTTAGCTGAACTATATGGAGGTCGACATTATCGACCTACAGGCATATAGCATCTACTACATGGTCAAGGTAAGCAGACATTTACTATTTTTAACTCCACCTCTGCTTACCTAGTTTTACCTTGCTCTAGTGGTTAGGTCGATGTAGCGTGTGCTATATTTTTTATCATGCAATGCAGTGTATGCGATATAGTGAGTGCATATCATGTGCACAAGATAGTTTGATAAAGAGCAGAGGGTTTTAATTTGCTGAATGAGGGTGGGCCTAGCCCAACATTTGATATGCTGGGTACACCAGGCCATGGAGGTGACTTGTAAGGAGAGGCTTTGGGCGATTGGCTGAGATAGTCAGTTGTTGGGGTGATTGTGATTAGGACATTTAGGGATATGGGGTTTCTGGCGGGTGATATTGGTTCCTTCAGTTGTTTACTTTTCTGTTCTTTCATATTAATGCAAAAATGTATAGAGTTTAGGTGCAATGCTTGAATTGGTATCCTAGTGTGATCATGAGCTTTCTCTTAATAAAGCAGGGTTTAATTGGCTCATGTGAAAATAAAATGAATGGAAATAAGAAATGTATTGTAGTAATTACAAGTGGGCAGATTAACAAATATATTTTGGCTGTTTCCTAAAGATTTTAAATCTTACTGGCTCGTTGACATTACAGTAAACTGTCAGCAGGTAATGAGTTGAAAGTACATTTTCAAGCTTGTGCATTTCTGTTCTACATTTCTTAAAGCAAAATATGACCAAAAATGTACCAATATCAATGTTGTTTTGATGTACATTAGGGATGAGTGTGATCCATCTCCGTAAACTTTAAGCACCAAACATTCTATACTTTACACTTGTTGGGCAAGTCTTAACATTTTCAGCTTTCACTACAGTAGGTAAATACCTACTAGTTCAGGGACACTAGTTGATGGTCCTCTAGAGGCAAATGTAGTCGGGCATTCAGCATTTCTGTGATTAGTATTTACCTGATGAGACTCCTTAGACCCGCCTGCTACCACCATGACACGCTTTTCAGGACTCTTGTTCTTTTTCAGGGTTTTGTCACTATTATGGGCCCATTAAGATAAGGGTAGGCACCAACCGACAGATTCTGTCTTTGCCAGCTGCCTATGGTTCTCCTACTCCCTGGAATGTTGTCCAGACAATTGAAAGCAACAACATTCCTTCTTTCTTCAGATTGGCATTTCACTTTGCTCTAGACAGTATCCACTTTTAATGAAGTTTGGTGTCTACAGGAAAGGATCCCAGGCTGAAGGAAAACGCACTAGGCGCAAAGACCTTCAGAAGTGTACATGGTGATGCCCAAGCATGAGGTCTTAAGAGAAGACAAAGGAAATCCAGGAAGTCCAGAAGGACTGCAGGAAGACGCCACAAGAGAAAAAAAAGTTTAAACAGAAATACACATCTACTGCGTTGCAATGCAGGGCCTTCTCTAACCACTGTGCTTTTATAGAGAAAAAACAGGAACGTGTAATGACGCACAAGCAGGAATTAAGGAAGCCATACTGGATTATGAAGCAACAGTAAGAAATACTTCAGTCTGTCATCCCAGTGTGGGGGGGGGGGCATGGGAACATGGTGAAATCCATGTCTGCGATGCAGCTGAGCTTTAAGACAATCTTCTCAAATTATGATTGTTCTCCAGGCCCTGTGTAGGTGCCGCAGTGCTGTCTGGAGATAGCTGTGACCACAGGGACATCTTAAGGATTTTGGGGGCCGTGGGGCAAACCGGTACAACTTTGAACTTATGATCTATATTCAGTTATTTAATGCTCTCTTTGGCCAGGTCACTTATAGGACACAGACTCTAGACTACATTCTAAATTTGTTTACATCTAATATTCGGGTATAGTGACGTGTGTTTTCAATATTGTCTCACACCAGCAGCTCAGTGACACCCTCCCATTTCTCATATGTGAGGTCCTGTTTTGAGGTAAAATAAACCTTTTTATGTATGTTGCATGAAACATAAACACAACATTTCTCTGCAAATGTCTGTAATAGACTTTCGCACATCACACACTTTAAAAATAAATTAAATAAAAGCGGTATTTGAAACAATCTGTCAGGGCAAGACTCACTGCAGAACATAACTGGCTTTATAGGGGGTGGGGTAAAAAGGCTGGGGCCCTAGGCCAGAGCCCACGTTGCCCATGCCGTAAACGTCTCCGCGTGCCCGCTGTGACTCAGGGAGTTTGAGGCACACAGAGAACCTTGCCCTGCAGCAAGAAGAATACCTCTCTCTGCCCCACCCTGCAGTGAAAGCAAGGAAGCACACCACACCCCTGGGCAGGCCGACACGGTAGGTTTCCATTGTCTGCTGCATATTTGGCAGCCATGGCGTGATGCCACAGCCTCTCCTCTGTGAGCTGCCAGAAAGACCGTCTGTCTTCCCTTCTGCTTCTAATTGGTAACAGATATGGCCTCCTCCTAGTCCAAGGATGGAACAGGTACATTGTAGTTATCCATACCCACCTTTATTTGCTTATATCATGAACGTGGTGAGGAGAAATTTAGCACTTTTCAAAAAATAAATTTAAAAAACGAAATAAAAAACGGACGTTCCCCTTTGTTTCATGTAATGGACTTGAACGGAAAATATTATAGTGCAAACTGGTGATCATCAGCCTCTATTCAATTAAGAAAACATTACCAGCAGGTGTATTATGAAAGCACAATGTGATTTAAAGTTTCTGAAACCTAACCACATTTTTCAGCTCACCTAAACAATCGATATTTCAAAGGAAGTTAGCTTTGTCAATAACCTTTGTATACAATACACCATTGTGGACTACATGTGGATTGGCAGTTCCGAAATAAGAGTATCAAACACAACCTGTGGATCCTGTGAAGAATGGAAGACAAGAACCCCTGGTATTAAGATAATAGATACTACTGCTACGAGATGCTTAAGACATACGTAAAATATGTAAATGATGATAACAGTGGAGACATTACGTTTCTGAGGAGGATGTAAAGTCAGCATGTACTAGCTTCATTAAAAATGTACGATGTAATATTGGCAAGCTTCCGGAAAAAAAGAGAGGGATACTCCTAGTGCAACCAAATGCAATTCTTTAAATGGTAAAGAATGGTTGTAACCAAAGCGAAATCGCAGAGATTATCTGATACATGTGATTGCACAAGGTAACACAAATTGCAAACACTAGATAGTTTGCAAAAAAATAATTTACATTTGATGGTTAATGCAGCAAGAACCCACCATGGCATAGAATGGGGAGGATACTCCACTCCGGAAAAAATGTACCTAGAAAAGGGGGTGGAGCAGGTGAGACTTAATATCCTGTCCTCCTGTAGCACTTTAGCAGAAGAGCAGGACAGCACTAATGTGGATCTGGTAAAACAACGAGGCATTGATAGCGATCACATTTAAGGAAGCCGCTTAAAGCCTAGATGATGGATTAACACTTGCTAAATTACTCCGTTACTGTGTGTTGCAAGGTTTGTATTCTGCCCTCAGTATATAAAACTGAGACACAGTGAAGTATGCCTTGCTGTAGACATGAATAGGAAGCTTTGCACCACAACTGTACTAGCAAGATGATCACCTGTACTGAATACCTTTGTTCATATACATCCTCTCCTTTCAGCGAGGCCGCCTCTCTGCAGCCTTCTCTGTGCTGTCCTCTCTACATACTCTGTGATGACCATCCCCTTTTCTGTGGCCTCCACTCTGCTGGCCAGACCCTCTGTGTACTAACCAGCCGTGGATTTAGGAACTCTGCTGACCACCTGCCTATTATCTGACCACCTTCTGTATGACCTCCACTCTGTAGATCATTCACTCCTGTGTGGCTGACCTCTCTACTGACAAGCACATCCTTTCTGGTCTGCTGGTTGATAACTCTGCTCTTTTCTCATCCCATGTTTCCTGTCTTGTCTCCCTTCTCATGACCACTGGCCTTATATCGTCTTTGCCGATTACTGTATTCCGACTGTCTGGTCTCTTGTCAGCTGACAACTGCCTTCTCTCTTCTTTGTTTACCACTTCCTATACTTTGTTGATTAATGTTCTTCTCAGGTCACTTCACCTTTGATCACATTCACCTCCATGGTTGAAGGTTGAATATTTACTGACACAATTATCTTTTTGACTTATAAATTATGTCAGTCAGTCAAAATTACTTTATTCGATCAGTACAAGATCACAAAAGTTCAGTAAAAAACATACAGTACACACTATTGCCTTATAAAGAAACACAATAAAATAACCCAAACATTACAGACATAAACAGACCCTTGATCAATCACACACATTGTATATAAAAAGTGATCTGTTAAGTAATATCACACAATGCATCAAATAATCAGTAATATTTCATTCTAAGGAACATTAAAAACAAGCTAAAATATCGACTCGTCATAAAAAAAGTGCAATATTCAAATAACAGTTCAACACACTCAAAAGGAGCTCTCCCCCTCAACCCGCGATTTCCTCTGTCTCAATGAAAAAGCTACAAAAAAAAGTGCAACAGCATAAGTTGTATGAACATCTGGAAGTAACTGTAAAAACATGAGAGCGACCCTCACCTTCACAAAATGGGTAGATTTCAATAGTGGAAATAAAAACATTCTACATGGACTCTCATAGTGGCTGCAAAAAAAACCAAAGTGCAACAAATCTTGTGGAGAAAAAATTGTCACAAGTACAGGGGCCCAAGTTGTTGCTCCATAAGACAGGTTTTGGATATTCCAATTTCATATGGAACTGGATGAACCCGAACCTTGTTAGGAGAAAACGATGGTGGAGATTAACAGTATGTAACAAATAGGGCTCAATAGTAGGTCCAGACACAAGTAAGGTATGGCCATTGTTAGAGGACGGTTCTGACCATCAGGACTGCCCTGATTTTTCGATTTTTGACCACCTGGTTTTTGACTGTTTACTGTGAGGAAGCCTCCTATGAGGTGACTCCCGCACAATAAACACATGGTAAAATGGACTGCACGTGTTTACCACTGGTGTCGCCGTGCTAAGGAAAGGCTGCGGTGGCGCAGCAAGGCAGGAGGCCCCATGCAGGTTACATGTGATCATGTGTGCGCATGGATGTGCACCCATGTGAGGGCTGTGAGAGGAGGATTCCTAGTGTGCGCAGCCCTAGAACTGCGCTTAGGTAGTCCTGGTGCTGGAGGAACTATGCAGAGTGGGTGGTGACCTGGAGTAGGTCTCATGAGAGGGGTGTATACATGTGAGGGAGAGTCAGTGTGCTTACTGTCTTTTCACTGTAGAGACACCCAGTTTAATGCCAATGTCAGGGTACTTAAGATCTTTGCATTGGAGGGATACTCCATTGAATGTCAATGGGAAAGGAGGGCCTAGGGTGCAACTCCAGTTCTCTGGGGTCCACCGAGACCAGAGTCACACCAAAGTACACTGTAACCTGTAAGAAAAGAATGATGCAGTAGGTTACAGGAGCATAGTTGTACAACTTATGGGTCATCCAGGGATGTCATATTTCTCTGCCTCAGCTCAGGATTAGGGCCAATTACTGCTCTGTCCATTTGCTGGAGCAGGGCCTAGCATCAATCAGCCAGCTGTCATTCAGTGCCAGGAGCAGGCTGGAGAAGCCCTGCGAGGAATGTCAGGTAGGAGGGGCTGAGACTTTCAGAGCACATGTGGCAACTAACTCCTGGAGGATGCCATCTTGAGCTATCCCAGAGGACTGTGCAAGAAGGAGGGGATGGGAGCAAGGAAGTGATGTGGCACATCTGGATAGGCCAGAGGTGCAGACCTGCTGGACACTTCCGCCCCCACTTAAAAGGTCCTGCACAGGGGAGAGCTCTCTCTCTTGGCTGTGCTTCACTGCTGGACACTGGGACTGCAGACGGGCGTCATGGACAACTGGAAGGAAGAACCTCCTGACTGCCCATGGGGCAGGGACTCTGCCCCTGAAGGATCCCAGGCCAGCGAGGCGAATGCCAGGGCCAGGCAAGCTGGCCCCCTTATCCCTCCAGAGGACTAGTTGGGGGAAGGACTGGGCTAGCGCAAGGAGAGCGCGCAGCCCAGAAGGAAAAGAGGAAACCCAGAGGAAAGATTGGCGCAGGAGTCAGTGGAACTGGCTCCCTGAAGATCTGGGACCCTTCCAGGCCAGGAGGCCTAAGGAGAGTACTCCTGGTGGCAAGGGCTTGTCACCAGGAGCGGAACGACGCAAGAATGAAGAAAATCGGCCCTTGGGGGCCCGAGATATCACAGGACAAAGAATGGCGACCTTTGACCTTTGTGAAAGCAGCTACGAAGCGCGTGGAGCTCCGCAGCTGCTTGAGACTGTGCCCCCAGGGTGGGCCAGGGCCTGGGGGCTGCCCAGGAAGAAGAGGAGCAAGGGGGGTGCCGTCGCACTCCCCCTCGCACAAGAGAAAGGGACCCCGGACCCCATCCCGGGGCCCCGTGAAGCCTGGTCCTTCGGAGGTTTAAGAAGGGGGGGCGCCGTCGCGCACCCCCCTGCTGCTGTGGAGAGGGGACCCCGGGGCCCCCGGCGGCGAAGACAAGCCGGGGAGCGCCGTCGCGCTCCCCGTGAAGAAAAGGGGGAATGGGGGGGGGCGCCGTCGCGCACCCCCCAGCAGAAGGGAAGTCGGGGAGCGCCGTCGCGCTCCCCGTGAAAATGGTCCCCTGGGGCCCCGGACCCCATCCCGGGGCCCCGAGAAGAGGCGGGAGTGGGGGTGCGCCGTCGCGCACCCCCAGCCGAAGAAAAGTCGGGGAGAGCCGTCGCGCTCCCCGTGAATATGGCCGGAGGGGGCCCCGGACCCCATCCCAGGGCCCCGTGCAGAAGAGGGCCTGGGGGAGCGCCGTCGCGCTCCCCCCTACGAAGGAGAGGGGCCCCGGACCCCATCCCGTGGCCCCGAGAACAAGAGGACTCCGGGGAGCGCCGTCGCGCTCCCCGTCGTGAGGAGGAGGGGCCCCGGACCCCATCCCGGGGCCCCGAAGACGCCGGGAGGAAGGGGGAGTGCCGCTGCACTCCCCCGCGCGGCCCCAGCGGCCGCCGCCAGCATCCCGAGTCTGCCCGCTGGAGCGGGCAGACTCCAAGTCAGCTGGCCGGCTCCCGCGGCAGCACCCGGAGGTGCTGGCCGTGCGGGGAGCCGGCGGGGGCGGCCAGGGGTGGGCTCCCTGAGCCGCCCTCCCACGAGGGATCCTTGTTTTGGAGTGGGGGGTGTCCGGGTGGGACCGGCACCCCCAGAAAAGAAAGAAAAAAAAAAACCTAAAGGAAAAGGAATCGCGGCTCTCCCCTCGCAGCGGGAGAGCCGCTCATCATTTATGCAGCCGCCCCAGCATGCTTTGCGGGGCAGGGGCTGCTTTTTGAGCCCTTAAAACGCCTGTGGTGGTCCCATTGAGATGGGGGCCACCACCAACGGAGAACTGGGAGACAGGGGGAGTTGCAGGAGCAGCGCAGCCTCCCCCCAACATCTGTTGGTGTCCCCACCCTAGGTAGGGTGGGACACCTGAGAGATAACCCCTCCAGGGTTGGATGGATATTTGAAGCACAAGCTTCAGTGAACTTTTGTTCCTGTTTGTGCAAGGGTGCCTGCCATAGGTGTAGGTTGGTATGGCCCCATGTATTCTACTGTTATTTTATGTTTAAATAAGAGTAATCCAATAGTAATTAAAAGTAATCCTGATGGTTCGAATGCTAGAATTTGGTTTTTTATGTACCCTGATTATGCTAATTTGAATAATGATACTGCCAGTCACATCTTGGCAGGATGAAAGTATTTATTCACAAATGTAGGTGTCATCATTGCACTGTACTGTTGAATACTGTCAGAATGTTCAAATGTCGCAAAGGGGGGCACGGGGGCACTGGGACTGTTTTGCCATGGGACTGTTTTGCCATGTGGGTTGTTGGATTATATTCTCCCTTAAGGAGACCTGATCTTTGACCAACCATCCAAATTCAAGCAATCCTGCATAATCTCCCTACCTAGGTGATTTTTTAGCCTTAATCAGTGGACGAAGAGCAATCAAATCTGATAAGAATGGTAACCCTAATTCCTCATGTACCAGAAATGCAGGTGTGGTGACTGGGGTAGCTAATAAGCGCCTGCAAAAAACATTTTCAACCACTTGTAAATCCTTAGCATTGATATAACCCCAGATGTCACTACTGTATATAGCCCCAGAGACAGACTTTGCTTAGTAAATCTTCAGCAGAACCACGACTGGCTTGCTTCCTGTTTTTGCTGAGAAGGAAAACAGGCTAGCAATGGTTTTAGACAGGACTAACTTCTCTGCCTTCTTTAGTGGTCCCCACGTAACTCATCAAAGACAACCGCCAAATAGGTATAAGTATGAATCCTAGACAACCTATTGCTCTGTACATAAAAGGATTTTGACCTGGTCTTTTTTGGGCCTGTTACCATCACCTGGAATTTCCTGTAAGTAGTAGAAAGGTTTAAACTATTCTTATACTTAACAAAGCCCTCATGCAATGGCTGAAGCCCTAGTGCAGTCTTGGCCAGCAGAACATTGTTGTCCATGTATAAAAACGCAGGGTGCATGCAAGAACCTATACATGGGCAATCGACAGGCTTATCAAGTAGCCTGGCCTTCAAGTCATTCACATACAACGTGATCCATATTGTAATGAGCTACTGCCCTGATATCCCTTTGCAGGTCTACAAGGAAACCTACAATAGCCACATCCATGCCCTTGTCCAAAAGAATCTGCCATAATTTACACCTGTTTACCTTATCAAAGGCGGAGGAGATATCTATATATGCAATAAAAATGACCCAGATTTACCTACAGTGTATTTATTGATCAACATGTAAAAATTAAGACACTGATCACATGTACCTAAACCTGACTGAAAACCAACCTGTAGATTCGACAGGATAGACCCCTTCATCTGCCCAGGCCATAGCCCTCTGAAGGGTCACCCTGCCCATCACCTTCACTACAGAATCTAAGATGGGCCTATAACAACTGGGGAGCACCCCAGAGCCCTTTTTGTGGACAGGAATAATGATAGACTTGGACCAAGAATCTGGCAACCCCATCCGCGCAGCTAAATTAAATAATCTAGTAAGGATCGGGCCCACAGACTAGGGAATCATTTTAATAACTGGGGGAATCCCATCTGGGCCTGGGGCTTTATGGTTTGTCATTACTTCAGTTGCTTGTTCAATCTCCTTTACATCAAAGGTGAAGATGTTTTCAACATATACCACAGACAAGGCAGAAAGCACCACCACACCAGCCTCACACTCTACCCCATAAATACCTTCAAAGTGCTCAACCCATACCTCTGGGGCAATATGGGAAGAGATATCATGTGCACTATTCTCATTAAATAGGGAATGATTACCTTCCAGTATTGCCCAGTATCTGCCTTATTGGATGCCTCTAGCAGGTCGGCCCACGCTAGCTCCCTTACTTCTCTTTTCCTCTCCTCGATCACCTGTTTATAATCCGTATGCCTGCTAGAAACGAGGCAGCGATCTTTATTGTTAGCCTTAACTGCAGACGTTAATAACTTATGACTATGGGAGCACTTTTTTATTAAACCACCTGGGTTTATTGTTAAGCCCTTTATGGGGGGAGGGATAAGCTAGTACAGACATCCTCTTTGATTACCCGGAAGGCTCCCCAGAAAGCTACATCATCCGGCTTGTCCCCCAAACACATTTCAAATTCTCTCCATTTTGCAATAACAATAAACATCATCAAATCTTCTGGGACGATCTCAGCCCATTTTAGCCTTGGTCTGTAGCTTTGGCATCCAACTTAAATACATTATTATGTTCTGAAGAACGGTCAAAGAGTTTACCAATATCAACAGATACACAAAAATGGTCACTAAAACCAGTTAGACCAATATCTAAGGAGCAAAGCCAATTCCACAACTAAGGGGTGCAGAAAATATAATCTAAAGTAGAATGACCCTCTGAGTCTGGATGTATCCCCATCCTAACACTAACCAAGTTAAACTCATTCAAAATGCCACACTATGCTCAATAGTCATAAAATGTTCCCCATGACTATGATCGGCATGCAAGAAATGCGCAAGGGCAAGGATGCTAATTAAAATCTCTTACTAAAATGAAACCAACGCTAGCACTCTGACTATACTCAATATCCGATAGAGATGACTTAAGTACCTGTAATGTGTCACAAAAAGAAGGGCCAGTTGTTACGTTGTAAAAATTCAACAGCACAAAAGTGCCCCCCACTGTTGATGTAAATAAAAAAGGCTTGCACATGGGGGTAAAATATAGCCAATTTTTGACCTTACATCCTAAGGACAACAAGACTAAAGTCAAAACGCCACCTTTGGGCCTCTCCCAAAAAAGGGTGCAGCAGGACTAAAAAAGACTTGTACCCATCCAGGAAGAATGTACTCTCAGTATCCCATGTCCCTTGGAGATAAAGTATGGAAAATGTTTTTAAACAGGTGAGCCAATCTAAGTTGGCTAACTTGCCTCGCACCTCTGTAGGGGCACGGAAATGTTCTCTCCCTGGATTCAGACGTATCCTCACTTATGATCAAAGTATGCCCTAAATCAGGGATGCCGTGGGCTTCAGTCAACAGTTTCCTAGGCCTTAGTGGACAATAGTCCACCAGAGGCGCTAGAGAGTCAGTTCACAGCGTCAATCCCCAAAACTTTAAACATGTTGTTCGTTGCTGAAACAAACTCCTTAGTCTTAAGTTGCCTTCTGCCAACAAACTGCTGATGGCTAGAGTTTACATTCAACTGCGTCATGGGTGGAAAAAAACTGGCTCATAAAAAAAAACTCAGAGGTAGGGCCTGGATAGTGGATGTACAGGGCATCGCGGAAGCAAAATTTAAAACCGCCGGAAAAACACCCAGTTGATCAAAATTAACTACAGCACAGGTTTTCAAAGAGGGGCCAACCCAAACAACCCTCCTGACCATTATTACTCTGGCAACCAAATGCCAACCTTCGGAGCCTAAGAGTGACAGCCACTGTGTCACTCTATTCTTTAGGGCCCAGAAATCCTCCCTAACACCAGCTTTCAGTTCAGGGACTCCAGTGAGTACTACAACATAAGGGGCACAGCAGGAGGGAGATTTAAGGTAACAGGTCCTGGGATGGTACCAGAGCTTTTATGATCACCATGCACCTCCCTATGTCCTGAGAGGAGCCTCCCTGGTGCCCCGGCCTTTTCCTCCCCAGTAGATATTAGCGTTTCAGGTGTCTGTTTCCTAGGGCATCCAGAAGAACCCAAACCTGTAGTCTCATTCTTAGTGTATCACCAGGGCCATTTAGTGTGAGTGGTGATAAAGGAACAGCTACATGCTGACCTCCCACTGTAGACAATACCAACTTTCTGTCAGCCCTTGTGATCTAATTCCTATAGATAACAGAGACAGGTCCCGCAGCATCAGTTACAAGAACGGGGGAAAGCTCACTAAAATTAAGATTGGAGGCATTACCAAACGACAACTTCTGACTACTACACTTTGCAGACTCCTGTGGTGCTATATCATCCTTTGATTTGATCCCAGAGCAGTATGGCGGTGCACCGACTTTCTTTCCCTTCTTGCGCTTGAACGCAGGTTGGCCACAGACCATTGGCGAGCTCCTACCCCTGCCTCGGCCCGGGGTTTGTGTATGTCTGCAGCAATTGTCACAGTAGCCGCCGAATTCATTAAACCAGCACCGCCTTTGGATGCCCAGTAGAACTTGACAGGGCAATATTATCTGTAAGAGTTGTAGTAGAAGCCATTACAGTAGTGGGAGCTGAACGGATATCCAGCTTCTCACAGGTGTTAATTTAGTCGCCACTGAGGTTAAGTAGGAAAGGATAGATGCCCTGGAGAGATCACTACCTGCAGAGTCCTTAGTGGTGCCCTCCTGATATACTGTCCAGATCCAAGGAAGCTATACTCCGTTTGCCCATCTTGAAAGGGCAAATTAAAATAAAATAAAATAAGGAGATAACTACAGCTACAATTCCACACCTGGCCTGAGGACAAAAATACAATGGCCACATGTAACTATTACAGCGAATCCTCATACGCCTCCTCCTACCAAATTGCATAGACTTGGATGTCCAATAATCCAGAACCAGACGAACTTCCCGGAAAACCTCTCAAAATGACAAAAAAGAAGAAAAGACAACGAAGAAAGGGGGCCCAACCCGGCTTCCTCCGGTCACTGACGGGCACGGGCAGCATGCTCTTGGCCCAGGCCTTCCGTCCCGGAAAGCAAGATGTCCCCGCAATGAAAACGTCCTGCACCACGGGGAGAAGGCAGCGCTTTAAAGCAGGATGTCAGCGCCCCCGCTCCCCCCTACCCCCCTCATCTGCAGCTGCGTTATGGTCCGATGCACCTTGGGACCGCGAGTCCCACGAGGGTGGTGTTACCAGCAGTGAGGGGAGGAAAACAAGATACCCCTGCAAGGAAAGAGTCCTGAAGGCAGCGCTTTAAAGCGCAATGACAACGCCTCCCCCTCAACTGTGGGTGCGTTATGGTCCTTTGCACCCTGGTACCGTGATTCCCAGCAGGGTGGTGTTGCCAGCAATGAGGGGAGGGAAACAAGATGCCCCTGCAAGGAAAGTGTCCTTTGTATTATTTACAAAAATGTTGCTCATCACTGACTCCGCGCTGGTCTCATCTCTGCTGATTGCTATCTTTGGTTACCCTAACTCTGACCACCGGCTCCTCTTTAGTCTGTCCTGTTCTCAGCACTGCCCCATCTCTAGTCTCCCGGCGCTGACCACCGGCTCTTAAACCTCCTGTCGGCTGGTGCTTGTCCGTCCTATTTATTAGTGGCCATTGCCTCCTCCCTAGTCTCTACTGACCACTGCCTCGTCAGTTGTTAGTTTTCATGTCTAAGTGCTGCCCACTGTACTTTAATCCCCACCTTATGCCTCCTGCACTCTTTGTTACTTCGAGTGCCAAGATTCAATAGCCCAGCGCTGCGCGTCATATCTGTTCTTGACATCACTTTACAAAATTCTAGTTCTCAATAGTGATCCACCTCGTAGCTAAGCTTCATTTCATTCCAGACAGCTTGATCTCTGCCCCAGTCCTAAATAATGTAATAGAAATAATCAGCCAATTAATGGATTATTAACTACTTACAGAACTGCTCTGGAACTGATGACAATTTTCACGTTAGATCAGACGTCAGAATGAATGGCCTCTGAAACGTCTCACTAGAGTGATTGTAACCATAACAAGCCATGACCATCCTTTTTAGAGAATTCCCACGCAGATGACAGAATACAATGAGAGATAGTTGCACACACGATCATGTCTACCATACTTGTGGCGAGTGAATACCTCATGGTTTTGGGTTGGGACATTTGGATCTGTTTATTGGTTGGTCCTGCATTTTCGTTTTGGTAAGAGGCAGGCCTTTACCTGCCTGCAATAACATAATCAGTCATTCCGTTTACAAGAATATGAAAGTGTCATTGATGTATTACTCAGAAGATGACAATTTTAAGGAAAGTAATATACAAACGCCATCACCACTTATGCCTCTTCAAGTTGAGTCGTTTATAAGGTTTGCATCCAAGGAAAAACAGAGGAGAATCCCAGTCCTTGTGTGAGTCCAGCTTTAGAAATCTTAAGTGTCTGCTTTTAAACAAATACAGTGTTCTTACAGATCACAGTGGCTTGGAAGTCTACCAGTTTTTGGGTCAATTTGGCAGGCATTTTGGAGACCGGTTTGGTGTTCAGTTTATCCTCATTGCCGAGGCTGACTTATAGGTTGACAAGCTAAGCAGAGGCCGAGCCTGGCTTCGATCATTTGTCTGACCCCGCCTTTGTCCTGTGGGCATGCCGGTCCATAATGGAGCTGACCTAGCTTCCAGGGCACTATTCCTTTTCCCTTCATGATGCACTTTTTGAACAACAAGAAATGCAGCTTCCTGCTAAACAAAGGCTAACTAGTAATCATGCTCCTCATACATATAAATAAAAACTGGGGGAGTACTTTCTGCTGTATTCAGCCGACCTGCCCTTCGCACCCGTGTTTTCTTGAAGGTCTGTACCCTGAACTCCCAGGTTATAGGTACTCCTTCTTTGATTTGTTGATGTATTTGATTGACTGCAGTGCGTTGCTTGGTTTATCCTGATATAGTTTGGCAAGTCAGGGGTAGCCAACAATATAAACATAAAACAAGCATGGGCAAACCCAGTGGGTCTTGCCTATGAAGGTTCTGTTGGCCTTGTCAGTGTTTTTCAGACATGCTGTAAAGCAGCTCAGGCTGCTGTGCAAGATGGCTTACAGTCAAGAAAAAAAAGCGCTATCACATGTCCAGCATCGCATCATGGCACTTTTTTAAAACCATGTTGTACATCTTACTGGACTGCTGTGCAATATGTTAAAAAAGCTTGAGGGGGGCATACAAGAGAAGTGAAGGGAAGGAGGGAGGGAACAGAAACAACATTGGGACAGAGGAAGCAACATGAGGGAGGCCCAGGGGAGAATGATGGGAGTAGGAAGAACAGGATCAGGGAAAAGCAACACGAGGGAGGTTCAGGGAAGGGAGCAGCAATTTCAGACAGCAGGAGGAGGTGGTATGGTAGAAGCAAAACAAGAAGGGTGCATGGGAGGAGAGATGAAGCACAAGACGAGGGGCAGCTCACAGAGAAGTGGTGGGTGGAAGGGTCAAAGAAACTTCACGCACAAGGGAAAGTGGGAGAGGAGGAGGAAGAAAAAAAGAGTACCTCAACCACAGTGCAAGCAGCAGAGGGGCACTAATTAAGTTGAATCAGTCTGTGCTTGATCCATGCTCCATAGAAAGGAAAGAAGTGATGCTTGGCATGAGCTGCCCAAATAGGAGTCAGCAAAGGAAAGTGACAATGAAGACAATGAACGGGAAGCAATAGGTGGGCTCCAAGTGCTGTTGCAGGCTCAACCTGAGTAGGCCGCAGCCTTCAATTAAACATGCCTTTGTGGTAAAAAGAAAGACTAAGCTGCATATTTAGGTTTGGCTTGGCACCCATTGTTATTCGTTTAAAAAATATATATACCCATGGCCTTTGGCTCCAGCCAGAGAAATACTTCTCTCACACCAGGGAGTGCTTTCTTTGCATTGATTGAGGGGTTATTTTACATCTTAAAAGTTCACTAAATCGTCATACAATAAAGTATTTTTCTCATAAATGCATTTGATTAAGGAAGCAATATTTCTGCTCTATTTTTCCAATGCAATAGGCTGTGTAAATATTTTAATGAGTGTTCTGTTTGCTTTTCCGATGCCTATTGATTTATCTACTTTGCTCAGTTGATTTAAATGTTCCAAATATTAATTAGCTGTTCTGTTCTTGACCATTTTAATAGTAGATCTTAGTAACCGTTTACTAGAAAGACTGATTAAACATATGATGCATATATTTTGTTAGTGAGATTTATTGAAGTGGCACCTACTACAAAGCTTTTGTTCATTTGTGTTAAAATGAAGAGCGAAGCAGATTGTGCCTGTAATGCAGAGTATGTGACCAATAAAAGTAGGCTCAAATCCAAGCTAAACTGTTTAGCACGATTCTATAACTTTGGACAAAAGAACTTTACTCCAGTATGCCTCATTTTCCTTGATTGACAAAATTTGAGAGTACCTTGAACCACACCAGGTCAGGGTCTGAGTAATGTGAAAACTTCATTTTTGTATGGTATAATGGAGTGATATCATTTAATGTACCAAACTGAAACTCTTACAAATGGTAAACAACTAAAGCTTTTTTAAAAATTTTAAATAATCAAATTATATTTTGATGTGACATTTCCTTAATTTACATGTCAAATCTTTTGATGGCTCGGCTTATATTTAGGTTCTCTGGGCCAAGTCATGCATCCCCTAAGTCAGGCAACCTCTGTCTCATCCTGGGGACTGCTATCTCTAGGAATTTGTTGGCTTGCCCAACTCAAATTTGATTGTGGCAGGAAGGTGACATAAACATATATCAGATAATGGTGAGAAGATGGTCCACCGTCAGTGGCACACTTGGGAAGAGCCTATAAAGTTCAGCTAAAGCTTCTATTACGAAAATACCTCCACTTAATGCCTGAATCCTCTGGAGCTCTGCGACATCTAAATATAGGTAGCTGGGTGAACTCCTTAGGCCCTACGTGGAGAGCGGCAAGAAATCGGAAAATGACTGCATTCAAAGCTGATAAATTATGAGAGAGCCTGGTGAATCTTTAATGGGCCCTGATCCATAAATGTATATGAAGCACTTCACTTCAAGGAGTTAAATAAATGTTTCTGTTTCATGAGTTATCAATGCCTGTCAGCCGCAAGCTGGCTGAGAAGATGCAAGGCCACCGGTAGGGGATTTTACTTTTCATCAAGAGGGAGGAGGGGATGGATGTGAAGGATTCCATTTGCTTCGTTTGTGAAAAATGATGGTCGAAATGAGAACTTTTTAAAGATGTGTTTTAGCGAAAAGCCTCAAATAAGTAAATCCATAGAGTTATTGTAGTAAAGACTGCTAATTATCAGTTATGTAAGGCATGAGAAATATCTCTGGCCCTAACACATATGCCCACAGCTCACGCAATACCTACAAGCAAGGCTATCAAGACATCCATTAATTTTGTATTGAACTCAAAGTATGTAGAATGATTCTTTGGGTGATTAACGTGCGTTTGCTTACTGTTGTGCCTGGACTGGTGTGGTAGCCATGTTGTTTTGTACATGGTCTGGTGTCTCTTGATTCTGTATTGAATGCAAAGTATTGTGAGCGGTTCTTTGAATGGTTCAGATGAGTGTTTGAGTACTGTTGCACCTTGCGTCTGGTGTTGCTGCTGTGTTGCCCTGTGCATGGAATAGTATGAATGTACTCCCATGGGTGTGTAAAGGACCCGAGTAGATTGTGTATCTCTGCAGTGTGCCCTGTTTGTTTTCTTGCTGTTTTGCCCTGTCATTGGTATTGTATGGGGGTTGCCCTGTTCCAAGGTTAGGTAATGTGGCCTGAATGGATAGGATATTGCTTCAGTGTGCCCTAGGTCTATGTTTGTTGTTGCCTTCAAGGCTACATAGTTTTCCTTTTTGTTGCCATAATTGGGGAATGTTGCTGCAGGGGAATGTTGTCATCACAGATCTGACTTGTTTAGAGAAGCTGACATATTTGGTGAAAAACTCATGGCCATGTGTTATTCTGTACACCTTGTAAAACACTTTCTGATAAGGGCATGATACTACCCCAGCGAGATTTTACTCCAAAAACCAAGGGAGAAACTCCTGAAAAACGTATATATGTGACCTCATCCTCTCCAATTTCTGGCCAAGTGTATAAAAGCATTAGGAAGCATTTAAAGGGAGTAGCTGCAGCGGATCATGCTCTGGGACCTCTGATGTACTACAAAAGAAGTAAAAATTTGATAGGCTGCTTAGTAGGGGCCACACTCACACCAGAAAAATTGCCAGAAACTGTTATTGATCATTGAGCACTACCCCTGGTCACTGGACACCTTAGGTTTGGCCAGGGTAGTGTGTGCCAGTACTTCATAGAATCTAAATCAATTCACCATATTAACATTGAGATACACCTGAGTGAACTGTTCAATTGAGTACACGTAATGTGATCTGCAGTATAAAGTACCTGTGGAATCCTCACATTTTGAACACTTCCAATGCACCAGCATTCAACGGAAATAATTTCTTTCTAACTCTCCACATTGACGAGGGCATCACAATGGAATGGCTCTGCACGCAACTCCGTCTGACGTCATCGTAGCCATAAGAAGTCCTTGCCGGTGTGCTGACATTAGTTTCCTTCTTATGTGCTTCGACGCTAACAGTTTTTCTACCTCACCAGGTGGTTACACTGTGTCAAGGGAACTTCTTTGTTGAGTTTTCTTTGTGCGACAATGTCTCCGCTGAAGAAGTTGGGCTTTAAGCCTTGTAGAGAGTGTGGAGGTCATATGTCAGTCACTGATCCACATGAAGTGTCTCTGGTGCCTGAGGTCTGACCACAATGTGGGGGGATGCTCTTCTTGTCAGAGTATGAACCCGAAGGCACTAACGGAAAGGGAGGCAAAACTGTTACTAGCAAAGGCTAAGAAGGAGAAGCAGGGCTGTTAAAGATCCAAGCCATGAGAGGAGTCGTTGTCCCACAAGTCTTCGGCGTCGCTCATCCCGAGATACTAGCCCTTGGTCTTTGTTGCCGGCTTCCAAGTTTCGGTGCCGTTCGACCTGGAAGGTGAGTCCCTACCCTGAGTCTCCTGCTATTTCATCCCTGCGAATGCAGAGTGCAGCAGCTTGCAACTGACCTTGATGCTGTGTCTCCTTGCTCTCTGTGTGATCCTCCTGCTATATTCAAGTCTTTACTTTGATTTCAGTTTTCATTGTTGTTTGATTCTATGTTTCTGTTCTGATTCGTTATTTGTCTTTGTTGCCTGTCTCATGTTTATCCTGCCTCTTTGTTTCCCTGTTTGCCTTGAACCTAGTTATGACTGCACACATGCAGACCTGTCTTGTATATGCAGATTCCTTATCTTATATTCCTGGGTTCCTGTTCTGCCTGCGTATGTCTGTCCTGCCCTAGGTAGTGTTCAGATTTCCAATATATACAATTTTTGTGTTTGCCAGACCTGTTCTTTATCCGATTCCAATCCAGATTTTCACAGAGTTCCTGTTTAAGTGTACCTTACACTGCTCTCCTTGTCTTCATGTGTATTTACATTATTACCCTAATTTTTATTGTTTTCAAGAGTGCCAGTTAGATTCCAAGGCTTGGCCTTTGGCACAGAGAACCACACAGCACCCCTTTCACTGAACTCTGTGAGATTTATTTGCTCCTTGCCTTCTTGGAAGATCATTTTCACCTCACATAGAGATCACTTCCAAGGAGCAGACAAACTATCACTTATGATAGTTTGTCTATCGTTTCCCTGCCTTTTACCTTTCTGTCTGTACATGTTATTTTTACCCAACAGACTTCCTGTTTTAATCTGCTTCAGTCCTGCTTCCCTCCCAGCCTGCAGGTAGTCTCATGTTTATATTAATCCCCTTCCTCAGAAAGCCTTTGTCTCTGCATTGAGCAGGAACCCCCATTGCGCTGCCTTGTCCTGAAATCAGCTAGTCTTCCTGACAGTTTATCCGGAACTAGCTCGTTCCCTGACAGGATCACTTCAGCCATCGGCTTTCTTGTGTTTTTCTAGACTGACCATCAAGGCCATGGCATTTCATGCATGTTTACAATGGCCCAGTTAGTGTCCCATTAGCTTCTGGGGGTTCAAGTAGTGCTTTTATTAGCTTGCAAATGCAACATGACATATAGAATGTAATAGAGACCCAGTATGTTTTCTTTGCTGTTTTTACTTTGGTGCCATTACAGCTTTGCTGATTCAGATATGTTTTTATTTACGAAATGTTGCTGTTTGAATGTTTTAGGCTGTCATAAAGACATACTGCTTATCACTAATTGCCTTGCAAATTAATTTCTTTTACTTTGCTGTCATGATAACATGTTGGATTTAGACTTTTTTTATGAAATCAAGATGTGCCTGTACATTGGCTTTCTTAAATCTGAAACAAAAATTATACCCCCTTAATAAAAGGATATATTATGGAATATTTTGCTGTGTGTGCCATTGGTGTTCACCACCTGGACCTTAAATTCTGACTCCTTTTCTTTTTTTAACACACCTGTTTATTGTTTTTGCATTTGATAAATAACATTGAATATACAACCAAGGCACAACGTCAGGGAAACACTATTGGCAGTAAAATAACGAATGCAATCCACATTGCGACCACTCACCACAATCATAGCAAAGTAAGTATAAAGAACAGTGCTTAGGTCTCAGCCAACACTGTCCACATTACCTGAAAGCCATGTACCCCAAATCTTCTGATGGTTAGAAGCACATCCTTGTGACTTGTATATTTCCTTTTCAGCCCTGCAGCAAAATTCCATTCCCCTGGACCAAGTGGCTACCTGAGGGGGGGTATAGGCATCTCCAACACCTAGCAACGTCTCTTTTTCTTTTGGCTACCAGGTTACCAGTTCCAGCCAACAGACTTTGGTTTCTGGTGTTTGCTCAACTTTCCATTATCCCCAAAAGGGTCATTATGGGGTCCAGAGCTTCAGAGGCTTGTGAGAGGCGTGTGATATGGTTATGTATTGTAAATCAGTAAGGAGTGATGGTGGGGTGGGCCATATGACATGAAAAGACCCAGTCGGATCTCCTCATTGCAAGCAACATAGGGACCAGCCCGGTCCATCTTCCGTAGCCTATCCAGGCTGTGTTATTTGTGGTGGAAATAATTCAATTGTATGAGTCTAAGGTTGACAGGGATAGTTAATCACTGCAAAGCTAGTTTTACTTCTCCCCAGTCTTAGTCCTCCATTTCCCCCGTCATTGTTTACCCAGCTGTCATGTAATTTCCTGAGGGGTAAGGCGCATTGAGAAGGAGGGACATCTATAGGTGAGAGATACCTTTCTGACCCAGTGGACTCATGGTCAACTTCGGCTCCACTCCAGGTGGTCGAAGTCCGAGGCCTCATCCAATATCCCCTTATGTGCCTCTAGGGTATGTCATACTTGTAAGTACTTAAAGAACTTTCAATTATGAAGCCCAAACTCAGTCTTGAGTTGCTGAAACGACACTATGGTGGTCATTCCGACTGTGGCGTTCGGCGGTGAAGCGGCGGTAAGACCGCCAACAGGCTGGCGGTCTTTTTTCATGAATTCTGACCATGGCGGTTACCGCCATGGCCAGCCGCCGCTTCACCGTTCCGACCGGCACAGCGGTAACGACTGCCGGGCTGGAAACCTGGGTCTCCAGCCCGGCGGTCGTCACATACCGCCGGCGGTATTCCAACCCGCCTGACCCCGGCTTACCGCCATGGATTTCATGCGGTTTGGGACCGCCATGAAATCCATGGCGGAATGCACTATCAGTGCCAGGGAATCCCTTCCCTGGCACTGATAGGGGTCACCCCCAACCCCCACCCTGACTCCCTCCCCTACCCTCCCACCACCCCTGCCACCCCCAAAAAGTTGCAGGACCCCCCTCCCCAACCCGATCCCCAACATATACACACACATACACGCACGCATTCATGCACGCACTCATGCACATACACACACCCCCCGCATTCATGCACGCACTCATGCACATACACACCCCCCGCATTCATGCACGCACTCATGCACATACACACACCCCGCATTCATGCACGCACTCACACGCCCCCTCAACATACACACACGCACACCCCCATGCACGCACACAACACCCCCCCACCCCCCTTCCCTAACGGACGATCACCTTACCTGTTCCGGTGATCCTCCGGGAGGGAACGGGACCCATGGGGGCAGGTCCGCCGACACCACCACACCAACAGAACACCGCCACAGCGAATCACAGGTCGTGATTCGCTGGGCGGTGTTCTGTTGGCGTGGCGGTGGAGGTGGAGCTACCGCCACTTCCCCGCCTGCCGCCAGTATGGCTGTTGGCGGCTCTTCATCCGGAAACGGGCGGAGCGCTGCCAACGGTCATAATGGCCCGTGCGGAAGACCGCCAGCACTGGCGGTCTTCCGTTCGGCGGTCTATTGAAAAGACCGCCGAGGTCGGAATGACCACCTATGTGTTCAGCATATCAGAAATCACCTAGTTTAGAGATGCCAATCGGGTGCCATTCACGGAATCCCACCAACTGGGTCACTTGTTTTAGCCACATTCTTTCCCACAACAAAGTTTGAGCAGTGGGTCTCCCCATCCATGTAATACGAGACTGTGCCGCATGCCAAAACAACAGTGGGACCTTAGAGATCAGGGGAATAGAAGCAGGAGGGCAGCCCCCATAAAGCAGGCTGTGCAACTCCAATTGCTCCAGGATAGACAACTTCAAGCAGCAAGAAGAGTTGCATTGCTCTCCAAAGAGCCAGTCCTCAGTGGGACCACACTTGTTTGATAATAGGAGCTATGTTTAAGTCCCATGTAGATCGCAGGTCACGTGTGATGGTGATGCCGAGGTGCTGGTAGGGTCCGTAAATGAATTCTAATCTAGTGTCCGGCATGGGGGCATGGGGATTAGCCCATACAGATGCATGTATCCTGATTTCCCCCAATTAGACTTGCAATCCAGATCCTTCTTCGTATATGTCAAGCATTTGGGTTAGGTGTGGTAAGATCTCCTGTGACGATTTGAGGAACAGTAACATGTCATCAGAATAGAGTGCCATCCTGTCTCCCTGCTCAGTCACCCAACAAAAGCCTTGTAAATGTGCAGCTACCCTGATCCATGCCACCAGGGGCTCGATCACCAGGGTGAAGAGAAAGGTCAACAGGAGGCATTCTTGCCGCATGCCCTCCTGAATTGGGAATGGGGGGGGAGGCATTGACTTATTGACATACACTGTTGGACATGGCACTTTGTGGGGGAATTTTCCTAAAACATTTTGCTTTTTTTTCTCCCAGTCTTTGCTGACTCCCTGTGCGTAGCCTTAGGAGTCTAGGCACATCTCTACTGTATGGCTGTGGGAAAGTGAACACACCCTTCCCACCTATGTTAGGAAGGGGCGGGTATGGGCATGGCTGAAGTGCTGTACCCAGGTGGACCATTTAACAAAGGTACCCCACATACTCAGGGCAGGTACGGTCCTGGCTACTAGAGAAATGTTGCACTGTGCGTGCCTCCTCCTCCTTGAGCCAGCCTTACGCCTCTCCTGGAGGGTCCAGAAGACTGGCAGGTAGTAGGTGTAGGGCAGGGCAGGTATACAAAAGGTATTCTGCTCTGGAAGGGAAGACACTGAAGTGGGTGTCCCCTATGCAGGGGGGTCGGCCACATCCATGGGATGGGCCGGTCCCCTAGTAGTGGCTTTAGGTGCAGGGTGGAAGTACACATGCATGTGCTCTGCTTGGTAAGAGGTGGCACAGACCAATGTGGGCGGGACCAGCAATGCAGGCCCTGGGGTGTGCACTTGCACCAAAGGACCTTTGGAGGTATGAAGTCTGGCCCAGTAGGCCAGGGTGTGCCCACCTACAAGATGGTGGTTTTATATATATTGAGTCTGGCATAGCTGCCCTGTAGGTGCCTACCTGCACCAGGATGTCATACCTATAGTGAGTCTGGCACTAGCCTGTGTGCACATACTGGCACACCAATGGTCTTCTATATAAATATTGCTTGTGGCATCACGTGCCAGGGTGTACACACTTGTACAAGTTCCAAAATAGGGGCTGAACCTGCTAGCGCAGGCCAGTAGAGGCGCACTTGCCCGTTTGTGGTGGCTGTAACCTAAGTGTCCAGTCTGCCCCTGCAGGCTTGTATGTGCATCGAGGCAAATGTGCCCAGGGGATGCGGAACACCCATGCGTGTTCACACTACCCATGAGAACCGCTCTGCCCATAAGGTAACATTGAATAGTGGATTGCAGAGGAGCAGCCTCATGATGTTTGGCATCATTGGATTCAGAATGACAAATCCCCTCTAATGGTAACAGTGGTTTTATTATTATTGCCTTAGAAATGCCACTTCTGGAAAATGGGCATTTCTAGATTCTAAAATGCTTTGTGTGTCCTGTAAATTCAGCTTCATTGCACTGGATGCAGGGGAAGAGCACATCTGTGCATACCCAAAGTGACAGCTGTAAAACTTGGGCATCCAGAACAACAGACACTTGCCATTCAGTACCTGGGATAGATCGATTGGAGGGAGTGGTTTCTGACACTTCACCTCTCGGAGCCAGAGCATGGCCCCACCAAAGATAAAGAATCTACATTCTTCATCCTTGGGATGGATGGGAAAGACACTTAGGGGAGATATCTGTGGTTCAAAGGAGAACCATCTGAACCACCCCTAACTTCAAAAGCACACTTCAGAATAACTAGGGGTACTATCCTTCAGCAGGGCAGAGTTGCATCTACAGTGATGTGGGGCACTACTGCTGGACCATGTGGTGCGCACTGCCAGAGGAATCTGTTGTGCAAAGAAGGATAACGCACCCTTCCTGTATTGTGACTGGCCTGAGCCGACTGGTGCGGTGTTGTAACCCGAGGTGTGCTCTCCGAGAGCAGGTTGGGTGTCTGAGGAGGTCTTAGGGACATCAAAGACCTCCACCGAGAGATCTGTATCGTCTGCTAGTATCATCTGGAAAGCGGTGCCCTACTCTGTGCCTACATCGTATGCTGGACTCCACCGGGCAACGGCAGCATGAGTGTGTACTAAGTATTGTGTCTAGAGACTGGAGTTACATGGTGTGGAGCCTGCAAGTACGGCACGCCCTTCAGGTAAGTGGCCCTATGTCGTGTAGATCACAGCACGCCAAGACTTCTTGTGGTGTCAGCGGGGGTCACCTGTTGTGGGACCCCGCATGGTCCGCTGTTTTCAAGTGAGCCACATTTTTATCCCTTGTGACTTTCAGCTGCACCCACATTGCATTCTGTGCCCTGTTCATGGGTTGCAACCCTCGAAGGTGGGTGTGCCACCGGAGTTGTGCTATACACTGCCTCATATGATACGACTGAACTTGGGTTGAGGTGTGACCGGGGAGTCTGGCGTGAATAAAGTCATTGTGTACCAAACGTTGTGCCTCATTCCAGGGAGGTATGGAAATAAAGTTCCTTGTGTGACGGGATGATCTAGACTGACTCAAGTCACTGAGCGCTAGACGTTGTGCCTCATTCTAGAGAGGTGCAGGATTTACATTCTTCATGGGAGCGTCCGGGACTGCCTGGTGTGGTTCAAGTCATCATGCACTAGACTAGTGCTACCTCTTGAGGAGGTACCACATTAGGAATTTGGATTGATCATATGGTTGAGGGCGATTCAGGTCATCGGGACTCTGACGCTGTGCCTCATTTTTGTGGAGGTACAACATTGAGCACATTTCACATGGGAGGGTAACTGTCCAGCGCCTCCTTGTAAAAGGCTGCGGCCATGGTAACTCGTGTGCAACCGTAATTGTTGAGAGCAACTCAAGTAAATACGCACTGACGGTATGCCTCCATTCTGGAGGTGCTTAGATTGGTAACTATTTTGTAATGCTGACTGTCTGGTGGGGCTGGGTGTCGTGGTGGCTAACGGGCGGCCCCAGTGACTCTTCCCCTGTGTGTTTCTGACCTCTGAGTAAACCTCCTACTGGGAGTCTAGCTGTCTCCTTGCTAATTGTTGCTGGATCGGCTGTTGTCTTTCCTTCCCCCCTGACATTTTGTCCCTGGTATCTTGCGTAGTCTAACTAGGGAAGCAAGCGTCCTGGTATCCAGGGGGGAGGTTAACTCAATCTATGGTTTGTGGTGGGGCGGGATACCCGAAGCTGGTTGGTGGGTAGAAGGCGGTTAGGGACCGAGGATGCCTTCAAACACAGTAGCATCTGCTCACTGGATATCAGGGCACCACATTAGGGTGCCAGTAGAGCGTGCCTACAAGTGTGTGGGGGCACGAGCCAACTGATACCTGTGGCACCTCCCGGCGGTGCAGAGTGGATGTGCAGGAGTGAGTGCAGGTGATTGCGAGGGCAGCACCGTGCTGTTGCTGGTCACGTTCTTCTGCTAGGGAATTCCTGAGGTTGGCATTATGATCTACTAGTGCGGCCTAGGCCGCAGTGCTATGTGGAAGTGTTACAACCCTTGTATGTACTTATTTCTGCTAGCGGTGGGAACCGGGGTGCACTCTGAATTTAAGTGTAACATCAAAGTTGGTAAACTCTAGGGTGGCTCTTGTGCTGACGGCGCTTGGCACCGCTTGAGGGTGTAGGGAGGGAAAGTATTGTTTTCTCACTTGTACCTACTGCTGTTGTTGTTACACACAGTTGGGCCGAATATTCTGAACTCTATTGCTAAACGTGTTTTATGCACAGATTGCCATAATACTCATGCTGTGTTGACAATGTGTGTGTTGAGTACAATTTTTATATACCCACACGGTGGGTGAAGTCTCATTTGTGCCGCTCAGCGTGATTGTGGTGGGGAAATGCTGTGCCGTTGCTTTACTCATTGCCTCTGTGATAAACCTGACTGCTCTGTGCCAAGTTACCCAAGGGTGAGAGTAGGTTATACAGTGAGTGTAATCACCCACCCCTGACGAGAGTGGCAAGTTTCTGTCTGGTTGGGTCCTTGCTGCGGCCAACCAGAACGTGCCACCCCTAACATGCACCCTCGCCACATAGGGCGTTGTTAAGGGCCATTACTAGATCAGGAATGAGGGGCAGAAGTTCATCCACCTCAGGATTTAAAGTAAGACGGCCCAGTAGACAGTATCAAATGCCTTCTTGTAGTTGACCAGGAGTAAGTGATCGAGTTGCAAGAGCACCACTTGGAGCCTGTAGAAGCAGTGGTGCTAACCTCTGTCAAGCATGAACCCGTTTTGGTCCTCTTTGGTCCTCGTGGACCAGTGTAGTGGTACATCCAGCTAGTTTAGTAGCGATTACTTTAGCCAGGAGTTTGCATTCCACACTGACTCCTTTTCTTAACACATTTCTTCTTTGAAATACATTGGATTTATATTGCATCAGGAGGATGCCATAAATATGTGCCTGCAGTTGTAATTATACTCTGTAACTTGCCTTATACCTTGGCTGCTGGCTCTGGCTGTAGGCATTATAAAGTATGAACAACAAGTGATGGACGGAATGCTGAACATTGTCAAACATTCACCCCCAGTACAGTGATCTGGGCCTAAATCCATCGTTTTTTTGCTGCCCATGCCATTCCAGTTTGGACCCAGCCATATGCAAATCAGTCTTGACCCTGTTCCCCATGGGAACAGTCCAGCCCGAACTGCTAGGCCAGGTCTTCCCTGGACTGAAAACAAGCATCCTGGGACCGGTTTCGGGGTTTCACCCCTCATCAGCCAGGCTAGCTTGAATCCAGTGGCATGGGAAGCACGGGACCCACGTCTGGGCATACCCTTCCCACTTAGGGCGACAAAGCAAAAAAATGGTCCAGCCGCCCAGCACGTCTCTTATGCCAGTGACCTCCTCAGACTATCCGCCCTCTCTCCAGCCAGGTAAATGAAGCGTCTTATGGCACCTTCTACTTCATGCCGCTGACTCACATTGCTGCCTTCCTGCCTGTTCACCAGGCCGACTGGGCATTTTCCTTCTCCTCCGTCCCTGGGGAGTACAGTGCCGGCCGGTTATGCCGCCGATCGGAGCCCGCTCTAACCAAGCCGGGCCCCCTCACCGAGGCCGGCGGCAGGGCGTCCTCTCTGCTCCACCACCACCTCCGCGGTCAGGGCTCCGTCATAGGCCCAGGCCCAAAACGGGCCACCTAGGCCCCAGGGGCAGAGTCCGCCAAGGCCTCCCGATCCTCCGGCCCCGTGTCCGCTCCTCTCTCTTACTAGGTCTGCCGGGCCTCCTCCGATGCTGCCAGTGGCCCCACCGGTCCGCTCCTTGATCTCCGGCCTTCTGGGTCTCCCCGCAAGGCCTGGCTCTCCTCGCTCCCCGCCGCGCACGGCAGCGCGCGCCGGCCCAGGCGTGGCCCGACACCGCCGGCCCCGCGCGCCCACAGACAAGCCCCAGGTCTCCCCTACCGTGCACCCGCTGTCTCCGCTCGCCCCTCGGCAAGCCGGGGCGTCCAGGAGGCAATATGCAGTGGTCACAATGCTTTTAGTGAGGCCTTGGCGGCGGAGCTCGCGGAAACGCATCCGCTCACGCCGCCATCTTGGCCATGCCCCCAGCACATGCACTTTAGCACTGGTCAGCAATGAAAAAGAGCTCAGGGTCCTTAAACCAGCAAAATCAAAGTTCAGCACACAGTCACAACAGGAGGTCAGAAAGCAAAAAGTCAGAGGGAACTACGCCAACAGATGCCAGGTCTAACAACAGCATATCCAGCCCTCTCGTATTTTCAGAGCTACAAAAAAGCAACTTGTATTCCTTTCAAGTAAAACAGCTCTTCAACATTTTGTGATTGGATTGGTAAATAAAGCACAAAATTTCAAATCTATGGAGATAATTTTTTGTTGTGGTGTGACGGATCTAGATACTTCTGGAGGATCAAGCAGGATTATGCAATGCAGTCCTTAATTGTAGTGAGAAAAGCAATTGCAGGATCTGTTTCCCACCCACGTTCTAACCTCATGTGCCAAGAATTAAAGACAAAGCATTATCCTTTTAAGTAAAACAGGAAAAATAAAAAGATGTCCATCTAATGCATGAAATGCACAATGTGTAAGGAGAAAGCATGTGATTGATCACAGCTTCCCAGCTTGACCAGAATTCGGTGATCCTAGGCAAATCGCTCTGTTGTGTTTGATTTAATGGACTGTATTGTTGCACTATATATAACAGAAATCTAGGCTACATATAGAATGCACTTGACACTTGACTTTCCTGTGGCCAGCCATACTCTAACCTCATGTTCCAAGAACTTAAGACAAAACATTAACCCTTGATGTGAAATAGGAGAAATAAAGAGATTTCCATTTAGTAGCTGAATTGCACAAAATGAATGCAGAAAACCTGTGTGCTGCCCATGACCTAGGTATGCCAGGCGGGGGCTACTGTGACGATTGACAACTTTTGTGGTGCATTGCTCTAGAGGGCCGTTGTCCTGTGCAATGCTGTGACCTGAAGGGGCCATTTCACAGTGAATGCTGTTCTGAACCCCATAGGAGCGTGCCGTGGTGAAGTGAGAGGGCTGTCGCCCTGGAGCAACATGCAGCTCTGAAGGAGAAGCAAGCCATTACCAGCGGGGAAGAGCAACGATTCAACTACCCAACAATCCAGCGGGACTTAACACCTGCCACCGGATTCATGGAGGCCTAATGTGTAGTAGGCAAAGGGGAGCCTCTACTGTTGCATCAGGACTTCTGCTCACCGCCGAGCCATAGACGTGTGCCAGGGCACTCCAAACCTCCACTCCAGCAAGAACGGGTAAGACTGAGTACTGGACCACCAGGCCACAGTGGCAACTTGCTCTGACTGGCACCTTACAGGGCAGAGCCACATTGACTTTCAAAGACGACTTCTTACTCATACTTGAACTTGCTAGCAGGGCCTAGCTGGCATGTCACCTCACAAAAATGGGGAATAAACACAATCCTTTGACTGGGAAGTGGGACTCAAGACCTGGCCCAGGGAAGGCTAGGGCGCGATTTAGATCTTGGCAGAGTAACTGGATGGAGATTCCGGCCGCCGTATTACAAGTTCTATAGGCTACAACGAAACTGTAATACGACTGATGGGATATCCGTCATATTTGTGTTGGAATAACCAACTCTGCCAAGATCTAAACCAGGCCCCAAGTGTCCCTGCCTTAAGAAGATTGTGTCTATTATTTGTAAATAAAATAAATGGGTGGATGTACAGGAATGCCCATGCCCCACCATTGTAATCCATACCTGACAAAGTGTAACACAAGGCAGCGCAATGCCAACTGTGGGGTGAGAATGGTGGGGTATTCCCAAATAGAGCAACCATATGTACAAAAAAGTTTTGTGTCAACAGTATAATGGACTCTGTTTTTCTCTTTGACTTTACCCTTAGAGGCGGATTTGAAGTTACAGAGTGAATTCTGTGAAGTCTTGAGTCTTTTTTCTTGTGATGTTCTGAAATTTAAGATGTAGAAGTCTGAGGACACCTCCGTGACCCGTGCCTTTTTCTCTCCAACTCCCAGAATGTTCACCTTGAGAAGAGGTCTCAGGAGAGTATTCTTCTGAATGGACCCACTTATGGGGTTTTTAAGTCTCTTTTGAAGTATCATGTTCCTCTTTGGAAGAGGGAATGCCATTGAGTTTTTGAAGCCATAGAAGAAGTCTAGCTTCTCTGTCTTTAAGTATCTTGAGAGAGAAGGTTTTGCAGCTTGTGGGACGGGTGTAAGCAATATGTACACTCCTTGTGGGGATCTTTAGAAAACAGCCACCTCTTACTGCAAGTTCCACGAAGCCTGGAGAGACTTTTTTAGGATTGTCTACTATGATGCATGTCAGCAGAGTTCACCCACAGGTGTAGGGCAGGTTGCTGTTGAAAGTTAAATTTAGTCAAAATGGTTGAAAAAAAGGCTTTCCTGAGGAAAAACTGAGCATAGCTCAGGGAGGCTCCTTTCGCGCAACACATGATAAGAAATATGAGTTATGGTAACACTTGAGAGAAGAGGTCTTAGAGTGCTCAGGCTGAAGTTTGATTCTTTTCTAATGATGTGGATAGGCTATCAATGTGGCCTCTCAAGGCCATTAAGGCTGCTGCACATCAGCTATATAAAGTGAGACAATCTAGAAAATCAATATTTGTCAATGACCTTGCCGTAGTAGGCTTGTTCCTAGGCTATATCCATATTTGCTACAATCAAGATTCACGACACACACACATATTCATATACTCTCATCGCAAAACATCAAAAAACAAATAAGTGTAATTTGAAACTTGTGTGTCCCTAGTCAAGGCCTTGGATACATTTTGCCTGGTTACTGCAAAAATAATTTATTTGAGATTGTGGAAACTTGCCAAATAATTACCAAAAACTGAAAACTGATTCAATGACTGTATCCGAGCAATCCAGAAGAGGGTGACCTAATATACTGTCTGAGGGATGATGGGTCAGCAGTAGAAAATATTTGGATCACTATGAATAGATCCCTTATGGCTTTATCTTTATGTAATATATACAACCTTGTAATTACAGTATAAAAATCCTGTCTGTAATTTCCTTATTTCAGATGAGTTGTGACTTATCTAGTCAAAAAAATGACATAGCTACTCAGCTGTAGAAAGTTATCACAGTTGAGTCATACTTTATAATGCAAAAACAACAAGTGATGGACGGAATGCTGAACATTGTCAAACACTCACCCCTAGTCATAGATCTGGGTTTAATCCATCGTTCTTTTGCTCACCATGCCACCCCAGTTTGGACCCAGCCATATGCAAATCAGTCTTGACCCTGTTCCTCATGGGAACAGTCCAGAACGAACTGCCAAGCCAGGTCCTCACTGGACCGGAAACAAGCATCCTGGGACAGGTTTCGGGGTTTCACCCCTCATCAGCCAGGCTAGCTTGAATCCAGTGGCATGGGAAGCACGGGACCCACGTCTGGGCATACCCTTCCCACTTAGGGCGACAAAGCAAAAACAACAAGTGATGGACGGAATGCTGAACATTGTCAAACATTCACCCCCAGTACAGTGATCTGGGCCTAAATCCATCGTTTTTTTGCTGCCCATGCCATTCCAGTTTGGACCCAGCCATATGCAAATCAGTCTTGACCCTGTTCCCCATGGGAACAGTCCAGCCCGAACTGCTAGGCCAGGTCTTCCCTGGACTGAAAACAAGCATCCTGGGACTGGTTTCGGGGTTTCACCCCTCATCAGCCAGGCTAGCTTGAATCCAGTGGCATGGGAAGCACGGGACCCACGTCTGGGCATACCCTTCCCACTTAGGGCGACAAAGCAAAAACAACAAGTGATGGACGGAATGCTGAACGGAGTGGTTGGGGCCTGAGGCTGACGGCCAGTACAGGAGAGGCAGTGTCATGGCTTCATCTAAAAACTGGCAGGAGCAATCGGTGAGGGACATGCTGACTAGATCCCAGCCGACGAAAAGAGGCCCCACTGAAGGAGCAGCGGTTACAAGGGGCTGTGATGACCGAGAGGAGGTGGACAATGACGGTGAGGCCCCAGTCACTAAAGGCTTTCTCTCTTCCCTGTTTGATTCACTTCGGAGCGACCTGCAGGAGCTTTGGAGGGACATCTACCAGGAGATGAAGGAACTACGCACGGCGATCATGTCCCTAGGGGATAGAGTGGCGAGCATAGAGGATGGTGAGATTTCTCGAGGGGAGGAGGTGGAACGCATGCAACAGGAGATAATACGTCTTCGCGATCAACAGGACCTTCTTCAGATCACGGTGGAAGATTTGGAGAACCGGTCACAGCGGCATAACATACGCATTAGAGGGGCCCCAACGGGAGCGGAGAAAGAGGATATTTGGGAGTTCGTCACAGAGTTGTTCCGTTCAGTCTTGGGTCCAGATGAATCAAGAGAGATTATGCTGGACCGCGTCCATCGGGTGGGCCGCTCCGGGGAGCCTGGAGGTCGGCCGCCGGATATTTTAGCATGTGTTCACAACTATTGATTAAAAGAAACCATCCTACAGAGAACCCGAAACCTGTCACATGTACAGTTCCGTGAGCATAAGCTGCAGCTATTTCAGGATCTCTGGCTGCGGACATTGCAAAGGCGAAGAGACTTTAGACCTATAACAGAACATTTGCGGGCTCACGTGACGTCCTACTCCTGGGGTCACCCCTTCTGTCTTATGTTCAGGTGGGAGGAACAGTGGCATCAGGTGAGATCGGTGCCAGAGGCAAGAAGGATACTGCAGTTGGAGGAGACTGGTGGAGAGCCCGGGACGGCTGTGGAGGGGGATGGCGATGGTCACCTGCGGTGGCGGCGGAAGGAGAGGAAGAGAAAGCAACGACGGTAAATACACGACAGAACAGGCACTGGAAAGACAATCGTTATTGAGCAGCCTGACCACCGGGACTAATAACTAGCTGATGGGTCGTTGGGAAATGCCGCTGAGATTTGGGGTCGTGCAAGCTTTGAGGGGGGTCTTTGATCGTTCTGGAGGGGCCCGGGCGGGGGCTACGCTGAATCGCTGGACCAGTGGTGACGAATCCGGACGGATATAATGGCCCAACAAGACTTTACCTCTTTAGACTTGTGTACTAGAGGACTTATTTGTTCTAAGCACCTGTTGTGCATTAAGGTTGAGTATGGGAGTGCTTCCATGGGAATTTTGATAGCGCCCGTCCTTGCCTGCGCTCACTGTATGAAAGTCTGCTCCAATGGAGAACCTGGTGTGGGTACGATGTTTGGTGTGCTTGCAGAAGAATGTAACTGGTCTGACATCATATGTCCTTTAAGTATTTAAGCCTGAATGTCCGGGGACTTAATAGTCCAGCAAAGAGATTGGCGATTTTGTCTGGCCTTGAGCAGTCAGGGAGTCATGTCTGTCTCTTACAGGAAACACACCTGGTGGCCAAGGATACGTATAGAATGCGGTCAAAGTGGTTCCCTAGGCAATTTTGGTCATCAGCTCCTACGAAACATGCGGGGGTGGCGATACTTTTGTCGAAGTCCTTCCCTGGTGAGGTAGTTGGTAAGCTTCATGAGGTACAGGGGAGGTTCCTGGTGCTCAGGGTGTGGGTGGGGACCTTCCACTTCACTATTGCAACAATATATGCACCTAACACGCAACAGGAAACATTTATGAGGCAGGCCATTTCACCGGCGCTCACCACCCCTGGCAGTGCCATTATCGTGGGGGGAGACTTCAACCTGGTAATGGATAATGAGATGGATAGATCTGGGCATCGTTATGGGCAGACTGGTGCGCTGACAGCAGGCGGGAGGCAGTGGCTGGCTGAGTGTGGTCTGGAGGATGTTTGGAGAAGGGAGCATCCTAAGCTCCGGGACTATTCCTTTTATTCTACGGCCACCAAAACGTATACACGTATTGATTTCTTCCTGGCCTCCGTGGCGTTCATCTCTCGAATCCTGGAGACCACCATCGAGGCCCGGGCCTTGACAGATCACGCACCTATCACCCTGGAGGCGAGTCTGGATATGAGGCGTGTGGGAAGCCCCAGCTGGCGCTTTCGAGACACCATTTTGCAGAGTAGAGTAGCGGAGGAGACATTGAGACACGTGATAGTGGATTACCTTAGCATTAATGATGACGGCGGAGTTAGCATAGAGACCGTATGGGAGGCCCTGAAAGCGGTGGTGCGGGGGAGGTGATATCCCTGGCAGCTAAAGACAATAAAGAACGGAAGGAACTGAGAGCAGCGCTTCAGCAAAAGGTAGCGGCTCTGGAGCGTTCGCATAAATGTACTGGTGCACCTAGAGTATGGCGGGAGCTGGAAAGAGAGCGACAGCAGCTGATACGGCTAGACTGGGACAGGGCTGAATACGCGATAGCAAGGCTCAAACATAAGTACTACATCGGAAGTAACAGGTGTGGGAAGCTTCTAGCACACCGGCTTAGGGCGCAGCGCTCCGCAGCGGCCATAAAAATGATATGCTCCCCCTCTAGGGGGGAAGTGCACACTGACGATCAAATGGCAGAGGTGTTTGCTGAGTATTATAAAGGGTTATATTCAGCGGATGAGAGATGTGTGGACCCGACTGCATTTTTGGCGGATAGTACTATCACTCCGCTTGGGGAACACAAAGCGTCCTCGTTGGATCAGCCCATAAGAATAGATGAGGTTATCTCTGCGATAGCACGTCTAAAGAACGGGAATTCGCTTGGCCCGATGGTTTTACGGCACTTTTTTATAAAACGTTCTGCCCAGAGTTGGCACCAGTCTTGGCAAGGCTCTTCAACTCCTTTCGGGTATCCGGGGCTCTCACGCCTAGTATGCTGGAGGCTACCATTACTGTTATTCATAAATCCGGGAAAGATCCGGAAGATTGTGCCTCATATAGGCCTATTTCGCTTCTGAATATTGATGCCAAATTGTTTACGGGTATCCTAGCTCACCGCCTCAATCCCTATATGCCAGGCCTTATCGACCCGGACCAGGCGGGCTTTATACCCCACTGACAGTGTGGAGATAATACAAAGCGCCTTCTGCATTTAATAGACAAAACTGGTAGATCGCGTAGAGAGGCGCTCCTCCTTTCTATTGATGCGGAGAAGGCGTTTGATAGAGTGCATTGGCCCTATCTCTTCCAAGTGTTAGATCGCTTTGGTTTGGGTCCGGGGTTCAGGACCTGGATCCAGTGCATCTATCATGCGCCCAAGGCTGCGGTACGAGTCAATGGAACCCTGTACTTGCCATTCTCGTGGGACGTGGAACACGGCAGGGATGTCCGCTTTCTCCGCTGCTATTTGCGCTGTATATGGAACCCTTTGCGCAGCGCCTTCGCGATAATCCCCTAGTCGAGGGCGTCAAATTTGGGGGCGAACATCACCTTATTAGTCTCTATGCGGATGATGTGATCCTCACCCTCGCGGAGCCCATGGTATCGCTTCCGGCTTTGATGGTAGCTATGGAGGAGTTCGGGCAGGTCTCTGGATTCCTTGTGAATATGCAGAAGTCGCAGGTCCTCGGCCTGTCCATCTCTCCTGATCACGTAGAAGCACTGAGGGCCCGCTATCCCTTTGTATGGTCGACATCGCAGGTACCCTACGTGGGTATCGAACTGGCGACCTCGGCAGTAAAGACGGCGAGGGTGAACTATGTGACTTTAACTCGAGAGGTCCTGCGAGACCTTGGGAGCTGGGGGAAGCATAACCTCTCCTGGCTGGGCAGGGTGGCGGCGGTGAAAATTACGGTGCTTCTGCGCATACTCTATGTCTTTCAAGCACTCCCTCTGACTCCTCCGCCTCGCACGATAGCGACCTTACAGGCCGCGATTTTGAAGTTTATTTGGGATGGTCGGCCGGCGCAAATCCCGTGGAACGTTCTATACCGCTCTAGGGGGAGGGTGGTTTGGCTGTCCCCTGTCTGTTGCGGTATTTTCAGGCAGTCCAGTTGCGCTTTCTTTTAGAGTGGAGCAGGCCGCTTTCGGAGAAACATTGGTGCTTTATGGATCAGGTGGTGGCGGGGTCTCATATTTGGAAGGAACCCTGGCTCCGACGACGGCACAGGGCGGACGGATTGTATTCCTCCCCGGTCACAGGAGTGACGATGCGGGTGTGGGACACTGTGGCGAGTCGGCAGGGGCTCACAACGTTTCCATCCCCTATGTCACCAATCAGAGAGAACCCTGACTTCCCACCAGGCCTACAGGTAGAGAGCTTCCACCGATGGTATGATGGGGGCTGTAAGAGGGTGAGGAGTCTTTTTGACGAGAGTGGAGTGGGGGGCGACCGCCTAGGACGAGGGGTCAACAGAGGTGGGAGAAAGAGTTGGAGAGAGAGTTCACGGAGGAGGAATGGGATAATATCTATTACAGAACTCATCACATGGCCCATAGTGCTGCCGGGACAGAGACGGCCTATAAGATAACTTCCTACTGGTACTTCACTCCAGCAAGAATAAACGCATGGGACCCGGCTAAGTCTGGCCTCTGCTGGAGGGGGTGCGGTAACACGGGCACGCTAGTACATCTTCTATGGCACTGCCCCAAACTACAGCGATATTGGACGAGTATGTTAGATGACATTGATAAGGTGTTTCAAACTGAGATCCCTAGATTCCCCTCATATGTCTTGCTGGGCTTACCCAACCCTATTACGTTTCCTCTTCGCTCGTTAAGGGGACGGCAGATGGCACTGGCTCTTAATGCTGCCCTTCAGACAATCCTTGCTCTATGGGTCACGGACAGGTTGCCAACATATGGGTCCTTGCTCCAGAAATTATGGTTAATTTTGGCAATGGAAAAGCTGACTTTGGCATCCAAGCAGAGGGTAAGCGACATCAGTGTGTTATGGAGACCTTTCCTTCAGATCCTGTCTGCAGAATTTACTGAGCTGACGTGCCCAGCATATCTAAGAGTACTGGGGTTGACCCGAGAGGTTTAGTGGGATGATGGGGATTGGACTGTGAGAGTGGCGGTGATGACCATATAATTGGAGTGGTGAGGTTTTGTAGGAAATGTCTGCAAATAGACATTGCAGTGTCTAAATAGACACTGCAATGTCTATTTAGACACAATAGAGTCTAAAATCTTGTAATCTTGTGAGAGCTTTGCCCAGAGTTAAAGCCAGGACTCAAGCCTGGTTTCCCAGATCCAAAGTTGACAGCTCAGGCCATTAGGCCACATCCATATTTCTCAATTTATGTGTGAAAGTCATACCCAAGTGGGATTATTGTGTATGAGTATGTATAGTGAGCACATTCTCTGCTGAAATGGCTTCATGAAGTTAAAAAGCAGCCAAAAATACTGAAAGATTCACCCTGAGTCTTGCTTCAGAATACTTGCAAGGGTTTATTTTAAAACTAGACTTTGGGACATAGTTCAGAACCTTTGCACCATTCGTGTCCAAACAATTTTCAGAGTGGGGGTGCTGACATCAGTGTTACATCACGAAGTCATAGGGATTGTGAAAAAGCTTATCTACGCTCAAAGTGTAGCAAATGTATTCAGCGGGAGAGTGATATGGGTGTAGTATGTAGATGGTAGTGCATTTTGGAGCACAGTTGCAAATATATTACTAAATCAGAAGGCAATATTGCACTGTCATTTACAGACAGCACATTTTTCATTGAAATGGCTGGTAAATGTGCACAGACACAGTTTTATTGATAAAACTTTACAGCACACAAATGATAATGTGTGGAAATCCGATTTTAGTGAATATTTATCATTTGTGCATCACCAAGTCAAAGTGTATTTATTTGTTTTGATTCTATTAAAATCGTAGTTTCTGTCGCACTTCAGAACTTCAAACAAATGTGCTTCTGTTTTGCTTTCCTAAATGCTGACATACTCTGAAATATGCATAGAGTTCACTGAAAGGTATTTCAATTTTGTTACAAAAATGACATCCTACAGCCTTTCCTTTCACATTCCACATACCCCAGCAAGAGTATCACATAGTTCACTTTAAAAACTTCTCTCACTTTGCAGTCAGAGAAAGAAAAGTAAACACCAGTCCCCATGTTAAAAGAATAAGCAACAGTTTGTAGAAGATATAACCTGACATTTGGCTCCTGTCTAAAGCACAGCAAGTGTGACAAGATAAATACAAAATGTAAAGGCATCTTTGTTTATTGCTCCTTCACACATCCCTCCTCAGACGCTCAGTAATGATGGTATAAGGTTTAAATATACAGTGGTGCTTATTTGTGGGATGGAGATGCCCACATACAGTGTATATTCACAGGGACTGCAGTGTATGTCTGTCATTACCAACAATGAACCTGACAAAGAGTCCTGAAGACATTCTGGTATCTAGCTCAGTTTTTTATAATATCGTTCATGTGAAGATTAGGCACCACGTTTACTGTCATAATCAAGGTTTTAGTCTGGTAGTGATTACAAGAGAAGACAGAGCTGGTAAAATCAGAATCGGACACAGCACAGATAAGAAGCCTCCATTTAAAACCGGGTGTTCCTGGCTTCAATTCGTTTGTATGCCAGCAATGAGGAGAAGGAAGGACATTTATAGTTGGTAGTTACATGAAGATTCCACTTAGGATTAGTCTATTCATGGCTGGAAATGAAGATGGCCGAAAGCAGGAACCCACAACATTTTATTTTATTTAAATTCATTTTCGAACTGAAACAAGGCAAGTAAGTCGATGTTAGACAGTTCAGCCATTCCTAATGTTTCCAAACAGGAGATGCCAGATACACACACGTGATAATATTATTAGTTGTCAGGCTCTGTATTTATTGAAGGAAATTAGTTGTCATGTAACAATTAAGCTTTGCAAATTATTGATGTTCCTCTTCCATACCACGTGTTTCATATTGTGCCAAAAGCAGGGATAATTCGGTTTGGTTCCTGTTTTCTGTCTGCCCATATTTCATCTGGCAGTGAGAAAGTCTCTTTTCACAGCTTAATGCTCTAATCAAGCAATTGTCTGTGGGAATGGAGAGCATATCTTCGAGCTCAGATGGATGCCAGGGTAACAATGGCTTTGATTGAAGTGGTGAAACATGTAGTAAGTTGATAGCTGGAATAAATGCTGTGATGCAGGAAATTTATAAAAACGGGTAGTGGAGGTTTCTACTTTCCTAAAGTTGTCTGTTGTTTGCCTTTTAAATATGATACTATTGGGTGCTTTTTTAAATAGTTTCCTATGGAGTAGCTTTTCTTTGTGTATAACCTTTGATCCCTATATGTAATTTTTGTCTTTTATGGTATGTTTTTAGTAACACTCTTGTCCTTGTAACCTTTCATGATCTTTATCTTGTAATCATATTGTTGTTTGGATAGTTGTTGCACATATACCACATGCATTTTCTCTTTGAAACAATTGTTTATTGTGCCGAGCTACCAAAGGTGAGTCGGGGGTTCTGCACAGAACCCACTTTGTATAACAGTAGACCGATCGTTTAGGCTTTGTTGTAACTTAAACACTTCTCACTGTGGCTTCTTCTTCATTGCTGAATACTCTGGATCCCTCATGTCATTAAGCGGTCTGTGTGCGGTCCTAAAGGCCAGAACCTTGATGAAGGTTTTAATGGGTTGTTATTAAACCGTGCTTGACGCTGGCTTGACGTGTTCACTGTGCTTTAGATAAGATGAGCCTGTGGAAACTATCAATAGGGACTTCAGTGAGTTCAATGCGTACTGAGCCTTTGCATTATCCAGTCTAGTGAGGGTGGCACAAAGCAGGGCTTAAACAGATAGCTATATCAAATCCGGAGGTCAAGTCCATGAAACTACAATAAAGTGGTTTGTCACAAGTTCCAACATATTTATGGGGCAAAAGAATCCAATACAAAGTACTGGTCAATGATAAAATGTGGACCAGAAGAAAATAGTTCTGTGTATTTTGGGCTAATGAAAAACCTAATTGAAACTCTTCTTATCTCAAGTGACTATTGTTAGTCTGGTGTTAGCCAAGACATTTTGATTTTATTAAATTACATATACAATGTACTTATTTGTAGGGACATTCAGTCACCCCCCCCCTCCTCCATTGTTCTGTTGCTGTGTGCTTCATATTTTCTTCTTCCCAATACAGCATATGTGTATATATACCATGGAGCAATAGATTGGACGACTTCAGCCAATAGCTAACTTCACTGAGTGAAGGTATTCAACTCTTTCACCAGAAACATATGTACACACACAGTAGTTTCCTCTATTTCCTGATTATGGCTATGTGTGCCTTTTGAGACTATTTTCTTCTTTTAACCACTTTCTTTCTAAATTGTAGATTGCCCTGCAGCTCCCCGAAAATAAAGTGTTATAAAAACCATGACAAGCAGAACAAGCATTGACAAAGTCAAAAGACTGCACATTGAGGACATCGCCAATAAAGCTTAACACGTATTAGGAGTGGGGTAATGTGATTACTATGTGCTGTTAAACTGTAGGTGGAAGTCAGCTGATAGGAGAGTGAATGACTCATCTTTGGTGTTCACTGGAACCTGGGAGCTAGTCAGTGTTATAAATGAGTAGAGCTTTCAGGCTGTATAAGCCTTGTACCTTTACTAGAACATCTAAAAAGACGGGGTTTTACCATCTATGTAAGTACCCATCTGTGCAAGTCCGTGCAGTAATCATATTATTTATTTCGCACTTATTTTAGTTGCAACATTCGTAACCATGGAGTGACAGGTAGGTGACCTTGTCTGGGGTAACAGTGTTATTTTACTGCTGTATTCATAGATACATCGGTTACTATCACAGATGGCTTTCAGTGGGAGGACTAGATTACTGATTAACCCTGAAAGAATCTAATTCAACAGTGCAGCGTTAATCTAATTATCTGGGATGGTAATCCAATTAGCTGAAACATTCATCTAATTAGCTTCGAAAGTTATTACATCTGCCCATTGGCTTTCTTTTGTGTAATTGGATTCAATGGACATAATGGACACATTATAATCCAACCAATTCTGTAGGATTCCACAGACAAGTCTCGGCAGTCTGATAGTGAAAGATGTATTGCTGGAAAGTACTGTCCATCACTCTGAGATCCATGGATGATTTAATTGGAATACTCACAAACTGCAAAACAATCCTTCCTTGTATACCAGTTGAACTGACAGCAGACAGGCCCACACTGCAAAACTGCCTTTTCAGCAATAAAGTATATGGCTCTTTAGCTAATTGATTTAGAAATTGTGCTGTAAAATGACTTGTATCACCCTATTATTTGAGTAATGCACATAGGACAAAAGCCATCCAAACCTGTTTGGAATGGGGCGAGCTTACGCACTGAAACTGCTTCTACATTGCAAGGTGAGTCTGGTCCATCCCTACCATGTAAAAACCATATTGAAAGTCACACTGTATTTATATCCATCTTATTTTTCACTATGGGGGTGAACCTACGCTGAAAATGAAGGTTAGCTCAACACACTTACGGAGAAAATAGATGAAAAACCAGAACGAGTAGTATCTTTATGTCCGCACTTAGGGCGGAATCTCCGCACTCGCGGTGAGATCCGCCCCGAGTGCGGAGATTCCACCACGGGTGTGGAGAGTACACTCCAGGTGCGAAGATTACACTATGGGTATGGAGTGGAATCTCCACACTCGGGTGGAGATTCCACCCCGAGTGTAGAGATTCTGTCCTGAGTGAGGACGTAAAGATGCTACTCAGAACTTATCTTTGTGAATACTGAAGTCATAAACTAACACTTTTGGTCTAAACTTAGACCAAAAGTCTAAGTTTACCTTTGTGAATCAGGCCCAAAGACATTAGGTCCAGTCACCTACAAGTGGCAGTTATGTTGGGGTAGCTGACTAAATAATTAGTATCCAGAATCTTTAACAACAATTGAATTGTTTTAAGGTTGGAGGCAAACCTGCTAACCAATATAAAGTAATATCTCTCTAAAGCTGCAGTTTTCAGCGTAGATAAGGGAGGCAGTGGCAGCAAGGTAATTTGAGCGGGCAAGAGGTGGGTGGACCACAGACACACACACACTCACCCATCTCTATGCACACTCACACTATAGAATCACAAGCGCGCACACACAAGCACATGCACACAACCATTCACAGCACACATGCACCAATACACATAGATTCATACATACATACACACACACCCATCATTGAAAAGCACAACTTACCGGGTCACTGGCAGTGACTTCCAGTGGTGGCAGAGAAGCCTCAGTGGATCCTGGATGATTGGGACTGCCTCCTGCTTGCTTTCATTGGCTGACCTTGATATGGGTTAGCCAATGAGAGGAGATGGCAGTCCCTTACTCATCACAGAGTGGGGTGGGGTCAGTGAAACTGCTAAACCCACCACTCTGTGATGAAGCATCACTGATGGACAGTCGGTCCTGGGCACTTCAAGACTTGAATAGAAGCGCCCAGGTCCAAGGCTATCTCTGAGGTGCCTCCTCGTCATGAGGGGAAGGATCTGCAAGTGCTTTGCCGGGCAGAGAGTTCATGAAACTTTGGAGAGCAACCAGTATGTCTATACCAATCAAATATTTGTAGAGCATGACTTATTACCCGGGAGGTCTCAGGGTGCCAAAGGGGACCGTTGGTCAGTCGAAGAGCCAGGTCTTGAGATCCTTCCTGAACTGAGCCAGCAATGGTGACTGCCTGAGGTGGAGCAGCAGCGTGTTCCAAGTCTGCGTGGCGAGGTAGGAGAAGGATCTTCCTCCAGCCGTGTTCTTCCGGATTCTAGGGATGGTGGCGAGGGCCAGATGAGCAGAGCCGAGTTGCCTGGGGTGTGCATAGAAGGGGAAGTGGTGGTCAGGTAGGCAGGTCCGATGTTGTGAAGGGCCATGTAAGCATGTGTCAGGAGTTTGAAAGTGATGCGTTTGTTGACGGGGAGCCTGTGTAGGTCCCTCAGGTGGGTGGAGATATGGCTGTGGGAGGATATGTCCAGGATGAGTCTAGCTGCGGTGTTCTGTATTATTTGGAGTCCGGAGGATGTCCAATGTTGGACATCCTAGCAACAATTAATCTTTACATTCAATACCAGTAGCATAAAGACACGTTCTTCACTACCATGTTGGGAAGGGATACAGAATGAAAAAAGTCACAAGAAAAAGAATCCTAGAGGGGGCAGTCCATATAGATGGCATGGGGCAGCACAGACTCAATTTCGGATCTAATAAAGGCATTTTATGGATTTCATAATACAGAGCCTGATTTAGATTTGGGTGGTAACAGAAAATCATCCAATTTCTGAAAGAAATGCAAAACCCATAGGCAAATCCACCTGCTGAATTTTTTCCCCCAGTTCCTAGCAAAAGAAATTCTACAAATGGGTTGTACTACTTGTGCGCCGGTGGCCACTTCTTTCATACTTGCTTCTCGTTTTTGCTTTCTTCTCTCTTCCATTATGCTTTGTTTTGCTGTAGTAATCAAAGACCAACTATGTCACCCCTACTCTTTTTTAAGAATGAACATATTTTTAAAAACAATAATTGACTTTTTCAGAAATATGGTCACTTTCAAGTGTTCTAAAATGTGTTTTTGATATGTGTTTTTTTCCTGAGCAATCACTGTCATCATAGCTTACTTTTGTGAGGTTGGGCTCTTCTTCCCCTTTACCAAGTGGAACTGACATAGGTCACGCCACTACTGTACTTTGGGGAACAACAACAGTTGTGTCATTGGCTCTGAAAGAGTCTTCAGTGGCATCTTGTTCCTCAGAGTGTTTGATTCAGTCCCATTGGAAACACAACTATGTCCATACCCCTATGTGATCCTGGGTTCTATATACAGCAGAATAGGGGATTTTCTACAGAGACCAATTAAAGCCACCTACTGTGAGTGACACAAACGTTTAGGCCAAGCCACTAATTTTATCTTCAAGTTGTGTATTTGCCTTCCACTAGGGGGCCTCAGTGCGTAGCCCCATTAAATGATCCTCTCAACTGTGCAGGGAACAAAGCAAATCAGAAGCAAAATGCAACCAAGGCGGGAGGTCAAAGGAGAAAGGTACTGAAATATTAGTGACAGAAAGCAGAAAAACTGAAATGTAGTTATGCACCTTGAGAGAAAAAGAAGGATGCCTTACTACTTATCAGGGTTCCTGTGATGTGCGCAACAGATCTTTAGGAAGTGATTTCAGAATAGGCAATCGAGAGACAGCCAAGCTGTTAACGCATAGGGCCTTATTTAGATCTGTGTGGTAAAGTCAAATGATTCCCATACAAGTCTGTGCATTTCCGTAATGCTGTACATTTTTTAATTTGCATTGTGTCCGCATTGAAGCATGGACCGGTGTTACTGAAGAGTGAAAATGTGGTATGTGCTGTACCGCGTTTTATTCCTCGTCTGTGCAATGTAACCTTAAATCCTGTTTGTAATACTCTAGCAGGACTGCGGCCCAAAGCTGAAAGAACCCTTTGACATAGCACGCAGATGCCCCCAAAACACTCCAAGATACGGGGGAAATGGTGGTCATACTATGAGCTGGGCGATGAGAGTGATAAGATGGGGTGAAAGGGAACAACACTGTAAAGGGGTGTCAATGGCCAGTGCCTAAGGGTTCCCTGCGCGGACCTGCAATGTGTATGTATTATATGTACTTCTAATGAAAATCTAATAAAATGTTATTATCAGAAAAAACATCCTGCTGTAACACAGTACAGTAGTGTTACTAGCACGTGTGGATATCATTCTGGAATGTAGAGCAAGACTGTAAATAAGTCTAATAGATCCCAGTTTTCGAGTGGTCTAAAATCATTAAGCTATTCAGTGAGGTCAGCGTCTGTTCGCATATTTTCAACCACAAAATGGCTAGGGGTAGAGTGCAGGTAGAGAACCGGCGTACATTACCCCGCTTTTAATGCCATCAGTCCCTTTGTAGTACAAATATAAAATCTTGGCACAAATACAAAATCTTGCATCGTGCCCGGTTAAAAAATATGTGCAATCGCCAGTATATCACCCACACGTCACTGGTACTTTTCTAGCATTGTTGATCCCACTATGCAACATTCTGAGTGTTAATTTATAAAATGCCTCAACTATTTTTCTTAACGTGTGCCACAGGGAAATGTTTTTTGTGCCTGGCGAATAGCCTTTGCTTTGTGTCTGAACCTGAATTGCCTAACATTATATAACAAAAGATCAGAACAGGTCGGGATATCTTCAGAGGGCTGTTTGGGGTGTTACAACCTTCTAATAAATGTATTATCTATTAAATAGTCGGGTGCAGGTGCTCGCAGTCGGGTTTGGTGAGGTGTCTGTCGGATTTCACCTGGGATTTTTAAATCTACAGACAAACATACGCAGATGCGTGCACACAAACATACTCTTGTCTCTGTTTTGAAGATCTTAAAACATGTTGGTTGTTTTACAAAAGAATGAGTTGTAAGTATTCCTAACAATCCCCACTACTCTCCCTTTCCACTGCCCCTTAAACCTCCCTCGTGCCGTGCTTCAGTTTTACCATGAAAAGCCAGCGTGATTGTTGTCACATCTGAAGCTCACATCCCTGCAATCTTGCTGACCAAGCTACGCCCCTGGATCAGGAGGCTCACAGTGGTTCATTCCGCTGTGCCATCAACAATACCAGAAAAGAACATATCAATTATGGGTCTGTGTTTGTAACGTGGTCAGTGCATAACATTTGTTTTTGCAAGGACGCGATTTGAGTTGACTTTTCATGTTCCGTAGCGAACTAACAAACTTTTTAAATTCTACTTTCAACGTTATTAGGACTGGCTAGAGACAGCTTTCTGTGCGTGTACGCAGATGATCAAAATAAAACCTACCGGCTTTGTCAGTACTTGTATTGAGCTGGTTAAGTTGCTACACCTGACAGGCTCTCACTAAGCCTTTCGGTTATGGATTCCCTGCCAAAACTCCACGCAGCAACTCTCCAAGAAATTAAGGTATTTAATACTGAAAAAATACACCATCAAGTAAATAACAAACCGCTCCCCCCGACTCCCTCACCACGCTGTCCAGTTCCTCTTCCTACATGCTAGAATTCACCTCAGTGGCCCAGCTCAGTCCACAAGTCGTTCATGTAGAAAATCTCAAGCCTCTGTGACCACCCCAGGTTAATGGTGAAGGGGGGTGTTTAAGCCGGCTGAGGTGAGACCTGCAATTATGTTTAGGGCTGCATTAATGCTAGGATTTATTGACAATTCCTAAAACCTGGAGGATATTTTCAGGGAAACAGATTCTTCTAAACCCCGGCACTGGCAAAAAACTAGTCACAAATTGTCCAGAGGAGTTCTAGGATATTATTAAATTTCTTATCATGAAGCAGCACTCTGATTTATATCTTAGCTCTCTAAATCTTCAAGGATCATTGTACTCAGGGGTGCAGTTCGAGGTTTTAGTGACATATTAAATAGATCAGATTAGACTCAAACGCAACAAACAAGTTACAGTTGACTTTCCCCGTGGAATCAATAAACAGGAAGGGCCAGATGTAATGTCAAAGCAAAATATATGTGTGAAGTGTGAAAGAAAAGCAATGGTGTTTATAGGAGGGACCGCTACAGGAGGCCCATAAAGCCACCGTTCATGTTGGAAGGCAGCAAGTCCAGATCACAGAAGAAGCATTGTAAGAGCAGTATGCACCCCACGTCCGACAGCCAAGGGGAAGGATGATGTAGAGAACTCATTTATGATTTATCATGCTAGTGGCCTTATTAATTAGATATAGTTTGTGTTTTATTTTACTATCGGCAATGGCCTCTTGTCCTTTATTAAACAGTGCCTAATTTGCAACAGGAAAAAACGCAGTTCTGGGACCCTACGTTTTAATGAATAAATAATCTTTATTGCCAGATTAAGTAAAATAATTGCAATATACACCAGTGAAACTAAATTAAAACCAAATCGATAAAATACATGTCAACTCGTACAAGTAGACCCTCTGTAATCAAAGTTGTATATCTAAAACCACCGATAGACGGATCTAATTGCAAAATTGAAGGAAATATGGTGAGTGGACAGTGCAAAACCGCAAGATAAGGTGCTAGTGCATAAGCATTAAACTGCACCACACACCTTAACTACCCTGATATTAGCTTTACTGGCGGGACAAAACACACCTAATTAGTTGTTGTGAAAAGTGCAAACACCTATAAAAACCCAACATTACAGATTGGCCAACTTATGTGCCCCATACATAATATTATGATAAAATATCTCTGGTTGCACCAAAGTGTGTGGTGCCCTTAAACGCAACTGCGAACAGTCAGATGATTTGGTTGTGGCACGATGAAGTGCTAGTGCAGAACAATTAGATCCATTAAACATTAAATATCCTGTCTTTAGGTTTACGGCAAAGTAAAATACCCTTAATTAGGAGTACTTGTTGTAACATATACAAACAGCAATAAAAATACACCATTACAAAAAAGGACAAACACAATTATATGCCCCATGAATAAGACTGCAATAAAGTGCTCCTGTTTGCACCAAAGCATGTGGTGCCTTTAAGCGCAAGTGCGAACGGTTAGCTGATTGGGTTGATGCACTATAAGTCCAATGGCGAGGATGTGGACCAGTCCTTCCAAGCTTTACACCTTTGATGCTGGAGACCCAAACTGCTCTCAACTTTGAAGTTGAAATCGTTGGCCAATCTTGGCAAACATTAGGCTCAGAGCAGTTTTTACTCTCCAGCAGTTGGATACTTGAATCAAGAATCTAGTTGCCTTGCATGATAGTTGGATTGAGTGTCCATCTAGGAGAGCAATCACTGCAGGATGACAGGACCTGATTTGAAGAGCTCTTGAAGCCGTCTGTAAAAGTTTTTCCTGAGAGATAATAGGCCAGGGCACACACAGTTTATGTGAAGCATGCATTCTTGGTTAACATAGGCGGCAATGGCTATTAGACCATGACTGCTTCCAGGTGGGAACCATGTCTTTTAATGGGAATTCACCTAGTCGAAATAACAACAGAGCATGTTTCAGGTTTGCGGAAAAATGAGAGGTCAGGTACGCACTGTGGGCACCAGGTGACATGATGGCCTGACGACCTAAGTGTGCTGTTTATGGGTGAATTCTGCCTTATCTAAAATTCGTGGTTGAAGCTTTGCGGCTTTGTTTGTTACTCACTTGAAAGCAGCGTATTCCATCATTGAGTTCCAGGCATCCACTAACTCGTGCCTGAATGGCTTGATGTAAAACTGTGGGCTATGAGATGTTTCTGTGTGGCTGCTTCTCCTTTTCATGCCAACACAGATGGGCTACTGTGTCTAGGGGTGGGAGAATGGTCTGAGCTTACAGCACAATTTGATAAGTTCACTATACCTCACTGGTCTGTGATGTCAAAGGCAAAACTCTAGTGGAGAAGTGTGGCTCAATGGTTAGAGTGGCAGGCCCTGATGCAGAAAACTGGCCCGCGACGGGGGTTCAATTCCTGCCTCGGCAGGTCTTGGGCTCAGGTTCCTCGGACCTGATAATTCTCGCATTGGTGCCTAATCTAATTCATGGGTCCCACTCTGTAACTCTGGGCAATAGCTTGCTTAATATCCGCAAGGGCCCCAACAGTGCTGGGATGCCTGACTTCACCTTGGAGGTTGCCCAGGAGTGGGCACCTCACAGGGAAAAGCCAGGAGGGGTTCCACAACAGTATGCGTACAGCTCCCTGAGACCCTAACGGGTGAGTAGTGCGCTATACAAGTACGAAGTTTACAGTTTGACCTGAGGTTGCAGGATGTGTTGCTGCATGCCAAATAGCTTTTTGACAAGGGTCCATTGGAGAGAATTTAGATTTTACATATCACTCCCCTTCATTAATTCAGACCCCTAGGTGATAGACGGAATAAACTTTGCACTTATGACCTGTAGTAAATGATGATACGAATTACTGCATAGCTTTTTATGTAATAGTTTGAATGTGAATAAAAGCTTGTTCGCCGTCACTCTTCTAAAGGAGAGATGCTCTCTGAAGGTCAGGTGAGGATCCATGCACACACCCAGAAATGACTTGACCAGTTCTAATACATGACCGTTTGCCGACCATGTGCTTTATTTGTTTCGGAAAAGGAATTCAAGAAGCAGACCACTTTGGTTTTGTTTTGATTTAATTCCATCCACATGTTTTGGGTCTATCCCACCAGTTTATTGATAAGTTGCTGCAGACCAGTCACTGTTTGACTGAGCAGGATGATGTCATCAGCATATTGAAATCTTTGCAAGTCTTCCTGGGCAAGCTTCAGGGGTCGCTAACCACTTGGGCCAGATGACTGTCAAGGTTGGCTATGTAGATGTTAGATAGGCGTTGGGCAAAACGCACCCCTGCTTCAAGCCTGTTTGGATGCCGATCATACGTGTAATTCTCGAGATATTGCCAACCTTGACTTCTACCCAGGTATCTGTACATAAATTGATGATTGCATCTAATAATTTTTGTGGCACTCTCCAGCGAGCAAATTTTTCCCAGATACCCTCTTGGAACCTTATCAAAGGCCAACTTCAGATTGACAAAGCATGCGTAAAGCTTACTTTTTTTCCCTTTGAGTTTTCTGCAAGTAGAGTGACAGCCAGCAGATTTGTTGTGTTCATGCCTGCTCTGAAGCTGGTCTGGGTTTTTGGGATGATGTTTGCCTTGTTGACCCAAGCCTCCAGGTCTAACAGCAGCTTTGAGGCATAAAGCTTTGCTTCCACATTGATAAATTCAATCAAAATGTAGCTTGCAGAGTTAGACTGTGAGCCTGATTTGTTAAATTTGGTAAAGTATGCTGCTGTGCCAAGAATTTGGGACAGAACTGATGAGAAAAGCTTGGTTAAAAAAGTTGTTAGGTTGGTGGCCCAGAGTGATATATCTTTTCTGAATAGGGCGTTTTGAAAGCCAGTTAAGACCTGGTGACCCCCTCAGGCCTAAGCCTTTTCAGGATTTGTATGACCTGCATCTGATAGAGACTTCTAGGTGCAGATTCCTTACCGTAGACTTTCCAGGCGTCAGCTTGGAATCTGGACATTTTGCTGAGCAATACTCTTGCACACACCGTTGGGTGGCGTCGTTTGGATCCGCGTGGCGTCACGAACGCCCATAAAGGCACCACCAAGATGCGCATACATCAGTTCTTTCCCTTCCACGCTGGTTAAAGTGCAGATCCAGAATCGGGATACCCTCTGTCTTTTTTGACAGGCCTTTTTTCGGCTTTTTGTAGAAAAATTTTGTTGTCAGTGCAAAGGATGACATCTAGGAAGAAGGGGTGAAACACCTGCCACTGCGCCATTTCGGTGACAGACCCCCATAAGGTATGTCTCTGGTGTTTAGACCGAGACCACGACACAAAGTCATGTTCCCACTGCCGACCCATGGCTCCGAAAGCTTTGAGGGAGCGGTCCCTGAAGCTCATAGCGGCCTGGCAGTTGACGTCGGGTGGCGCAACTCCTCAGAGGTCCTGGGTTGAGGTGGAGGTCGCGGGACCGCTCCAGGAGCCCCAAGTCCTCCTCGTCCCACTCAAGGTCCTCCTGGCACTCGGGAAAGAGGCACAAGAAGAAGAAGAAGTCCAAGCGGACTTTGACTTTACCTTGCCTGTCGGCCAACGAGGCAAGTTGGGAACATCGACGTTTCAGGCACGGTTCAGCTGAGCCATTGCCAGGGCCAACTTCGAGCCTCCCTGCCTTTCCGGGAGCCGAAGCGACCCCTGCTCAACTCAGAGTTTTACAAGGCCATGTGTCTCGTATTTGAGCCGGCTGACCCCTCCGGTGCCCTTTTGGGCCCAGCGGGGTCAGCAGAGGCCCTATCAGGTTCCATGGCAGCAGCTTCGCCCTTTGCGCCGGTGGGATCTCTTGGATCCGATAGCAGATCCGGAATGACGTTGAGTACACACAGTCGGCCTCCTCTGGCATCGCTCCCGATGTTGATGCTCTCCGCGCCATCAGTGCCCACTGGTAGCGCGAGCCCCATTCTAATACCCCATGGTCAGGAGCCGGAACGGCGTGCACAATGCTGATTTTGATGCAACAGCGCTAACAGGTGCCAGATCATTGCCTGAGCCTTTCTATGATCAGCCAGGCGTTGGTGAAGTAGTGAAGAATTGGAGGAGTCTCAGGACCCTCTGAAGTCTCAGTTAGAGCAAATGGGCTGGTGTGAGGAGTTAGGAGAGGCCAGTGGACTGGACACCTCTCCAGATACTGGCATGCTCTCACCTCCTCTGATGGCCATGGAGGATGGAGCATAGTATGCTATGGTGGTGCGTAGGGCAGCTGAGATCCTGGACATAGATCTGCCTACGGTGCAGGTCAGGACTTAACTCCTGACTGAGGTGCTTCGGCCGGGGGTTTCCACATCGGAACCAATGTTACCCTTTAACGGATGTCCTCCTGGCAGACCAGCGAATCCATTTAAGCAAACCTGTGTACCGGATAGCTGGTCCACTCTCTTCTATTCCCTATCTGGGGGAGCGGAAGGGAGGGCCCCAGGGGAAGTGGAGGCTTGGACCACCAAGCTCTGCGGGGTGGGGTGTTGTGTGAGAAAACTAGGATCACTTGGAGATGGATGATGGTGGTGGCCAACTGTCCTATTTGCAGATGCCCCTGTGCTGGGTTTATCCCACATCCTCCTGGATGAATACAGAGGTTCAAAACTAATAGAGCATACTGCTTCTTTGAGGAAGAAGGTGCCGAGAGTTTATCACATTGAATCCAAGGGGAACCCAGATCTAAATATTCTTGGTCCCACAGAAGATTGGTTGCAGAGTAAATGGAAAGGCCCCCTGTGGCCCTTCCTGACCTGTAAACTTTACACGCTTCATTGAATTTTTTTTTTAAAGCCGACTAATGTTGTTGGTGTCTGCACCCATGTTTACTGCAACAGCAGAAAGTCAAAGTCACATAGATAACTTGTAAGTTCATTCTCCTCTATCTTGCTGCTAAGCCTGTTCACATTCCATGAGCAAAGTTTTAATGGTTGATGTGCGGTGGGGGCCCTTTGCCATTGGACTCGCGCTTTCATCGGACCCTTGCACTGTGGCTGTTGGACCTCCAGCTTTACAATGGTTGACTCACCTAAGCATCCTGCTTGTTGCTGTCTTGTAAGCCCTGTTAGGCTACTTTTGGAAGGGCAGGGCTGGTTGACCTCCCCCCACCCCCCACCAAGGAGACCTCTCGTTGTAGGTTCTGCCCAGCTGGGCACCTCCACCAGAGAAAGCAGTGTCAGAAGAAAAGGGCTTGGGTAACGCACTGCTTTTGCTTTTCTTACAACAATGCCCCACCTTAAAAATTGATCTCTGTGCTGCCAAACCTGGTTCGCTGTAGCTGAGTTGGAACAAGTAATTACTGTGATTTCATTACTGGATGAATATGGATTGGGCTTAAATTCAATTGCTTCAATGTGGCTAGTTCTTAGGTGGCTTAGGCCTTGTAAATCACCGGTCAGCTTTAATATAGCGCTGCTGTTTAGAATGGCATGCTGATCTCTAGTTCAATAACACAGAATAATTTCCAAACTCACCATGTCATGACCATAGTCACTTGCCTGTCATGGTTGATTATCCCCCTTTGCATGTGATTGCAGTGTTAAATAGTTGGGCTTCACCTGACGGACGAAATCTTAGGTCCTCAATGGATTAAAGGGCATGTCCAATGGGGACCTCTGACTAGTTACATATAACTTTACTAGAACGGCAATGCAAATGTCTTGGTTTACAGTCAGAATGGAAGGCTTGAAACAGAGCTAGTCTGTTGGACTAAATATCTGCGGGGAGAATCCGATCTAGTTTCTTCTCACTGAGTTATTGCTCTGGGTATTATTAATGATGCTTTCTTCGTTGGAGTTGACTTGTGTTTGCTACTTGGTGCCCCTCCAAACAGAGTTACACTCTTGGGTCTCTTGTTTGGTTGAAATATTGGGTACAGAGGTTTGCTTCAATGGCCTAGCTGGTCCTGCAGGTATGCCAGTGAGACTGGGGATTCTATCCTTACCTCGTCTAATTGATGGTTGTGAACTGCTGGATTTTTCACATTATTGTATCAACGAAGAGCAGTTGACCTTCTGTTGTTTCTCACTTTCCTGATGCGCTTGCGCTCCCTCCATGAGATCGATCTTCGTACGCCTTGTAGCTGGAGGTCAGATTCCTGCTCTTCTTGCAAAGATGGATTGTTAGTGGCTGGCTTGATGGGGTGTTGATTTGTGGGTGCCTCATTAACATGTTTTGGCTCAGGCTCTGACTTGGAACCATCCTTAGAGCCAACCTTGTTGGGGGGCAAGTGTGGTGGACGTGAATGTGGTGGCTTGAGATATTGGTGTTCCCCTGAATTCTAAACCAAAGGCTGAGGAGAGTTATGACATATTCTTTCTGTGGACGTTTAGGGGCTTGGGCAGCTTTTACTTCCTTTAATATTTCAGATAATTAACTTGGAACCACTATAAGTGAATCCAAGGTCGATGCACAATGGCATGAGTGGTAAGATGTAGCCGGATCTTGCTGTACTCTCTTGATCATGTCAGTTAAAGCCTGCAACTTGTGGTCAGTGCAAGGACATACACCTCGAGGGCATTTAATAGGTCCACCTGTGTTTCCAGTTTGTCCGAGTGGAAAGTTAAGGCAGAGTGTTGGAAAGTCATATTTTTGCCCTGTTCACCCCAACTTTTGTTGCTGACTGGTACTGATGGTAACTGACTCTGACTGTGCCCTGGGTTCTGTTAGCCAGTCACAGGCCAGTGCTATGTTGAAACACACACATGTAGTAGAGAACACTAGGGTACCCTTCTAATTGGCCTGACTGACCCTGTAAGTCCATTTTATATAATAGGGCAATGGGGTGCAATCTGCCTTTAGGTCCCTATTATGTAATTGGGCATGGAGATTAGATGCCCAGCATGATTCTGCACTTGCATGTGTGCACTGCTGTGTGCTTTCTGTCCTTTTAAATTAAGGCCTGCATTGCAGCCTGTGTTTAAAAGTTAAATTCTAACCATTTGCATGACAGCCCCTATAAGTTCTCAGTAAATAATATAGCAAAGGGGTGCCAGCTACCTATAAGACCCTAGTACATAATAGGGCATGGAAGTAGAGGCCCAGCAGAATTGCTGTCCTTTGCATGTGGGCACTGCAGGAGGTTTTCTATCATTTTTATATGCAGCCTGATTCTGCAGACTGCATTGAAATGGAATGGTGTCCCAATTCGACTTTGGTGCTATGGACACTTTAAGGGCCAGATGTAGGAACCGTTTTGCATGGCGCAAACTGCGAAATTCGCAGTTTGCGCCATGCAAAACGGGCATTGCGATGCACATTCCCATTTTGCGAGTCGGTACCGACTCGCAAAATGGGAATACGACTCGCAAATAGGAAGGGGTTCCCCTTCCTATTTGCGAGTCGCACCGCGATGCAGAATTGCTTTGTGACCGCGGTCGCAAAGCAATTTGCAGTTAGCACCCATGTGAAGTGGGTGCTAACTATTTTGCAAAAGGGAAGGGGTCCCCATGGGGCCCCTTCCCCTTTGTGAATGTTGCCAAAAATATTTTTTCAGAGCAGGCAGTGGTCCAATGGAAAAATGAAAGCAAATGGTTTCATTTTCTCGAGGGTATTGCAACTCGTTTAAGGAAAACGGGCTGCAATACAAAAAAAAAAACTGCTTTATTAAAAAAGCAGTCACATACATGGTGGTCTGCTGTCTCCAGCAGGCCACCATCCCTGTGAGTGCAGGGAATCGCAAGGGGGTCGTAAATTGCGACCCACCTCATTAAAATTAATGAGGTGGGTCTTTGCGACCCCCTTGCGATTCGCAGATGGTGTCAGGGACACCATTCTGCATATGGTTTTGCGACTCGCAATTTGCGATTCGCAAAACCATTTCTTTCTACATCTGGCCCTAAATCTACCTTATGTTCACATTTTAGGTATCCCCAGGATCTCCCCTAGGTGTCCCAGCGGTAAGAGGGCGGTCATGTTACTATAAGCAGGGGCCTTATAAAAGATGTTTTATAAACCCTGGTGAGGGAAAAACTTATCATTTTATTTTTCCTTCATTGTAGATACTGGGCTACATAGTCTATCATTGCAATATTGTATTTTATTGTAACTACAGTAAGGAAAAGCATGGAAAAGTCATTCAGGGACTTAAAAGATACGTTTTGGTAAATCCAGCAATTTGAAATTGGTGAATTTATCATAACTTTTACAGGAAAGATGTTATAAGTCTTTTCTTTTTGTAAGCCAAAATCCAGCCTTCTGAAGGTCCCCACTGATTGGTAATTGCTGACAAGATTAGCAGAGCTGCTTTGATTAGGTTATAAGTGGTGTCCAGGGGAGGGGCTAGCTGGTGAAGGGCAGCTCGGCGGCTACAAAGGAATGCCATAGCAGGGGTAATAAAACATCAAGCCTCAAAGGAGAGCAGGACAGGTAGAGAATGCTAGGTCACCTACCCTCACCACTCAGCCAGATACCAGGCATAAGGAAGAAATTTGCAGATGTTGGGAGGAGGAGAGCCATGGAAATGGGCCAGGCTGGGGGTTGGTTTAGTCAGCTCTGACTGCTCTACTGAAATTTGAGCCATCATGGATTTTGGAAGAATGGTGCTTTCTGGGACAGGAATATGCCATACTTTGGAGGAAGTGGTCATGCATCTGGGTGTCACCCTGCAGTCCATTCGTCAGGGGTGTCCTCCTTCCTGATACCCAGGAGCTGTGAATTAATATGTGAGAAGTGAATAGCCTTTCAGATTTGCTGCCTGAAACTACTAGTGGAAGAAGGACTGCCCTGCTGGAATCTGGATCTGCACCCTTGGCCTGCACTTCTGAGTGAACTGCGCCTGCTGCACAATCTGGTACTACAGCCCTTTGGACAAAGCCTTGCTTCAAGAAGGACTCCCTGCATCTACAGGTTAACAGAGATTCCCTTGCATCATCTTCAGCAAGAGTTCCCAGCCTGGAGTGCTTCCAGTGGACCTTTAAGGATTTGGCCAGGTGCACTGTGGGAATTGTGGTCCAACTTTCAAAGGACCATCCAGGAAATTCCAGACCCTTGGATTTGTGTTTTGGACCCTTTGAACCTGCAAGAAACAGAAGGGCTTAAAGAAACACCTCCTGAAGTTTGGAGAATTTTTGTTAAGTTGGCGCTTTGTGTTTCTAAACACTAGAAAATGTTAATTCTTTAAAAAATTCATATCTCTGGTTCCTTACATTGGATTTTTGTCATTTTGGTGTCTGTTTACGCATAAAAATATAACCTATTTTTATAAATTGATGTGGTGTTTTTATTGTGTTCTGTGTCTGTTCTAAGTTAGGTCTGCCTGCTCGGTTACAGCTACCAAGGGCTGAGCAAGGAGCTAATTTACTGAGACCTTTACTGAACCTATATTTTGGTAGTGGCCTTATTGCCAGTGGTAGGTTCATACCACTACCCATAACATACTTTCCAACACCAAGGATATCACCTCTGTGTTATTAAGCAAAGAGGACCAGATAGAGATTAGAGGAGTAGGGTATATTTTGAAGGGGGAGAGCCACTCAACAGCTTCATCAGGTGTGTTTGCTTATTCTTAGTTGAGGACCGATGGAGCTAAGAGCGGATTAATGCTGTTCTCTATTAACCCCTCATCAATGATGCTGCTGCTGGGGCTGATTTCTGTTATAGAGATTGGCTTGCCAAGTAGCAGACTGATGGAGGAGAGCAGAGTGTTTCAGTCCAGGATTGTGTGAGGCGCTGTGGTGGTCAGTGAATCATTCACTGGGCTAGTTGAACTGACTTAAAGGCATCTCCTGCCACACTAATCTTCAGGGACTTCGTCCAATAAGGCCCAAACAAGTCGATTTGAAATTGATCATGCAGGACTCATGGGGAGCTGTGACTGGGTTCCACCTACAAGGGGTAGGCTCCCAAGAGAACCCTTGGGCATCCCTACATTGGGGGCTCTGAAAATTCCAACTTGTTGCTGTGGGTGATCTGGATCCTGCTTGGATACGTGGACTTCAGGCTCGACCACAAGCAGGATGTGGGTATTACCTTTGGTGACTTGCTTTGTGGAGCTTTGGGAAAGGCTTGAAGCCTGCTGTTGATACTCATGCTCACCCAAATGGCTCCTGCAATGGCTTCTACCTAGGGGTTTCTGGAGCGGTTGAAGAATGATATGTTTCGATGACGGGTTTTAGAAAGTCTGTGGCCTTTGCCAGTCTTTGGCCTGGTGAGATAGTGGAGTGAGCCGAGGTTGAGGATGAATACATCCTGCTTATCCCCTCCACTCTCTGCTACCGTGCCACAAGGTTGCCTTTGGACTTCACTTTCCCCTTACCGACGGGTTTTCTGACAGATTACACGGACCCCCGGATTTTTCCTGATCTCATTATGTCTGACGGCAGGTGAGATGGCTGGGGTGTGTGATCGAGAGCAAAGTCCACTTAATGCCCTGGAATGCCCCCAAACCCCTGTAAATGCCAGAAACACCACTGCTTGCTTACGGCTGCATCCGGCTTCACTTAGCTTCATCTGGGTGTTGTAGATAAAAAAAAATTGTCACCGCTCCTGTATGGTGTTTGCAGTTTCTTGCAGCTATATTCAGCCTGCACCACTTATGTTTTGATGCTGCTTCTTGTCCTGCTGTGCTTGTAGGCGGGTCAAGCGGGTCAGCGCTAGATGATGGTGGCAGCGTGGAATGGGCAGATGCCGGCAGCGTGGAATGGGCAGAAGACTCCTGCCCCGCCTTGGCCCTCTGCGGGACCCGCAACCGCAGCCCACGTCAATGTGCGTTAGGCTATGTGTGCCACGCTGTACCGAGCCAAGCCAAAGAGCAACCAAGCGTTTATTGTGGGAGTGGACCACCACTTATGCGGCCCGCGCCGGAACGACTTAGATTTGTCACTGGTCACTCGGTGGTGGTGAAGGGCTGGGGAGCTCACGGCAAGAGCAAGCCGCACCGGGACCTAGCGTGCCCGCTTCTGTGGCTACTCCCTACGCAACCCTCAGCCATGGCCTCTAGTGCCATGCCACTTCCTGACGGCACAAAAGGCAGAGCTCTCTGCTCAACTGAAGCAAACGCGAGACTCATTGCATTGCAAATGCTTGTTTTCTTCTGATATTGTCCTCACATCTCTTTCTCTCTCTTCTCACTCTTTTTCCCTCTCACTCTTTATCCCCTCTTCCTCTCTCTTTGTTTGCCCTCTAGTCCCCATCCCTATTTCTTTCTTCATCTCTTTCTGTTGTACCCACAATCTACAACCTGTTTTCTCACTTCTTTTTCCATTCTCTCTACATTTCTCTTTCACTTATCTATGACACTACTTTCTTCTTGACACTCTATGCCACTCCATTCTATGACACTCTACTCCACTCAATGCCACTCCACCTTACGACAATCTACTCGACTATGTGCCACAACACTCTACTCCACTGTAAGCAGCTCCCTTTATGCCACTCCATGCCGCTTTATTCCACTCTACGCCACTCCCCTTACTGACACTCTACTCCAGTCTATGCCACTCTACTCTATAACACTCTTTGCCACTCCACTCTACAACATTCTACTCCTTTCTATGCCATACCACTCTACAACACTTTACTCAACTCTATGCCACTCCACTTTACAACACTCTACTCCACTCTTTGACACTCTACACCAAGCCTCTTTATTCCAATCTACTCTGACACACTACTCCAATCTACTCCATGCCACTCCACTCTGTGCCACTCAACTTCACTCCACTCTACTCAACACTACACCACTCCACTCTATGCCACTCCACTCTATTCCACTCTGCCCTATGTCACTCCACTCTATGAGACTACACTCTACTCCCCTCGGTGACACTCCACTCTATGCCACTCCACTGTATGGCACTCTACTCTACTCTGTGCCAATCGACTCTACAACTAACATACTCTGCTCTACGATATACTCTACTCTACAGCACTCTGCTTCACCGTATGCCACATGCATCCATTCTTTTCCACTCCACTTCACTCTACCCCACTGTGTGACACCCTGTGAAACTTCACTACACTACTCCACTCTACGCCCCTCCATTCTACAGAAATCTACTCCATTTCACACCACAACAGTTGTGTACTCCACTGTACACAACTCCCTCTACTCCACTCTACGCCACTTTACTCCACTGTCTTTATGACACTGTGCTTCACTCTATGCCACTCCACTCTACAGCACTCTACTCCACTCTATGCCACTCCACGCTACTCCACGATACTCCATTCTACGACTCTACTCTGTACTCCACTTGAGGGCACACCACTCTACGACATTCCACTCTATGACATTCCACTCTACGACACTCCACTCCACTCTATGCCACTCTGGTTTATGACACTCTACGACACTCTGTGCCATTCCAGTCTAAAACATTGCACTACACTCCGCAACACTCTACTCCACACCACTGTAAGCCACTCTGTTCCTCTCCATGATACTCCACTCTACTTTATGCCACCCCACAGCACTCTACACCACTCCACAACACTCTACGCCACTCCACTCTACGACACTACGACATTCCACTCTACAAAATTCTACTCACTGTACAACACTCTACACCACTCCACTGTACGCCATTCTTCGCCTCTCCATGACACTCCACTCTGCCTTACTCTGCTCTACCACACTCCACAACATTCTACACCACTCCCCAACACTCTATGCCAGTCCACAACGTTCCACTCTACTCCACTCTGCAACACTCCAATCATCTCCACACCACTCTCAAGTACGCCACCAACTTTTAGCCATGCTGAATTGCAGCCTCACTGGTGTAAAACACCACTAAAACACATTGGCAAAGTCAAGAGTTCTTGCATAGGTGAGACCTATTGGCTTTGCCAATATTTGTTCATTTCAATTCAAAATTTATTTATTCTGTTGCATTTTGAAACCATAAAAGATAGCAGCAAAAACAGGTACAATAAATGCATATAAATATAAAGGTAAGAAGATGTATCACTAAAAGCAATTAAAAAATAAGAAGCTTATTCCAAAGTACTCTGAATAATCAAATCTGCATTAAAAAATTTACACACATTAACAATTACACAATGCCCTGACAACATTTGCAAGTATAAAAGTGCTGATCTAACTTGACTAAAACCAAGCCCTTTGAGCAACGGGACTATAAAAAGAATCCTGGGGGCATGATAAAATGTACAATACAGCATAAAGTGCAAAGTATCCTGGGGTAACTCATTATCACATCTACAAGGAGCCAACAAGCTGGAATCATAACATCTCAGAGGTGAAGCTAAAGTCAGGTGTAATAAATGTACCCTACAACGAGTCAACAATCCTTTATCCCTGTTGTTTTTCACCATCGTTAAATAGGGTTCTGCCTCCCAAGTTGTAGTTATCATGACATGGTGACGAATGGAGGGCTTGACCAACTCCACCTCCTCCCTGTGTAAAGATAACCACTCTCTAAAGGAATCTTTGATCCACTTCAAGTCTCCCTTTACAATACCTTCTGGGTTAAGAAAGATGCCCATCCTACCTAATTGTGTGAAGGTATCTTTCATGTATCTTAACCTTGGGCATGTTTTCTTCTGATATTGTCCTTGCATCTCTTTCTCTCTCTTCTCACTCTTTTTCCCTCTCACTCTTTATCCCCTCTTCCTCTCTCTTTGTTTGCCCTCTAGTCCCCATCCCTATTTCTTTCTTCATCTCTTTCTGTTGTACCCACAATCTACAACCTGTTTTCTCACTTCATTTTCCATTCCCTGTACTTTTCTCTGTCACTTATCAATGACACTCTACTTTCTTTTTGACACTCTATGCCACTCCATTCTATGACACTGTACTCCACTCTGTGCCACTCCACTTTACGACATTCTACTCCACTCTATGCCACAACACTCTACATCCACTGTAAGCAGCTCCCTTTATGCCACTCCATGCCGCTTTATTCCACTCTACGCCACTCCCCTTTAAGACATTCTACTCCAGTCTATGCCACTCTACTCTATGACACTCTTTGCCACTCCACTCTACAACATTCTACTCCTTTCTATGCCATACCACCCTACAACACTTTACGCAACTCTATGCCACTCCACTTTACAACACTCTACTCCACTCTTTGACACTCTATGCCGTGCCTCTTTATTCCAGTCTACTCTGACACACTACTCCAATCTACTCCATGCCACTCCAATCTGTGCCACTCAACTTCACTACACTCTCCTCAACACTACACCACTCCACTCTATGCCACTCCACTCTATTCCACTCTGCCCTATGTCACTCCACTCTATGAAACTACACTCTACTCCCCACGGTGAAACTCCACTCTATGCCACTCCACTGTATGACACTCTACTCTACTCTGTGCCAATCCACTCTACAACTAACATACTCTGCTCTACGATATACTCTACTCTACAGCACTCTGCTTCACCGTATGCCACATGCATCCATTCTTTTCCACTCCACTTCACTCTACCCCACTGTGTGACACCCTGTGAAACTTCACTACACTACTCCACTCTACGCCCCTCCATTCTACAGAAATCTACTCCATTTCACACCACAACAGTTGTGTACTCCACTGTACACAACTCCCTCTACTCCACTCTACGCCACTTTACTCCACTGTCTTTATGACACTGTGCTTCACTCTATGCCACTCCACTCTACAGCACTCTACTCCACTCTATGCCACTCCACGCTACTCCACGATACTCCATTCTACGACTCTACTCTGTACTCCACTTGAGGGCACACCACTCTACGACATTCCACTCTATGACATTCCACTCTACGACACTCCACTCCACTCTATGCCACTCTGGTTTATGACACTCTACGACACTCTGTGCCATTCCAGTCTAAAACATTGCACTACACTCCGCAACACTCTACTCCACACCACTGTAAGCCACTCTGTTCCTCTCCATGATACTCCACTCTACTTTATGCCACCCCACAGCACTCTACACCACTCCACAACACTCTACGCCACTCCACTCTACGACACTACGACATTCCACTCTACAAAATTCTACTCACTGTACAACACTCTACACCACTCCACTGTACGCCATTCTTCGCCTCTCCATGACACTCCACTCTGCCTTACTCTGCTCTACCACACTCCACAACATTCTACACCACTCCCCAACACTCTATGCCAGTCCACAACGTTCCACTCTACTCCACTCTGCAACACTCCAATCATCTCCACACCACTCTCAAGTACGCCACCAACTTTTAGCCATGCTGAATTGCAGCCTCACTGGTGTAAAACACCACTAAAACACATTGGCAAAGTCAAGAGTTCTTGCATAGGTGAGACCTATTGGCTTTGCCAATATTTGTTCATTTCAATTCAAAATTTATTTATTCTGTTGCATTTTGAAACCATAAAAGATAGCAGCAAAAACAGGTACAATAAATGCATATAAATATAAAGGTAAGAAGATGTATCACTAAAAGCAATTAAAAAATAAGAAGCTTATTCCAAAGTACTCTGAATAATCAAATCTGCATTAAAAAATTTACACACATTAACAATTACACAATGCCCTGACAACATTTGCAAGTATAAAAGTGCTGATCTAACTTGACTAAAACCAAGCCCTTTGAGCAACGGGACTATAAAAAGAATCCTGGGGGCATGATAAAATGTACAATACAGCATAAAGTGCAAAGTATCCTGGGGTAACTCATTATCACATCTACAAGGAGCCAACAAGCTGGAATCATAACATCTCAGAGGTGAAGCTAAAGTCAGGTGTAATAAATGTACCCTACAACGAGTCAACAATCCTTTATCCCTGTTGTTTTTCACCATCGTTAAATAGGGTTCTGCCTCCCAAGTTGTAGTTATCATGACATGGTGACGAATGGAGGGCTTGACCAACTCCACCTCCTCCCTGTGTAAAGATAACCACTCTCTAAAGGAATCTTTGATCCACTTCAAGTCTCCCTTTACAATACCTTCTGGGTTAAGAAAGATGCCCATCCTACCTAATTGTGTGAAGGTATCTTTCATGTATCTTAACCTTGGGCATGTTTTCTTCTGATATTGTCCTTGCATCTCTTTCTCTCTCTTCTCACTCTTTTTCCCTCTCACTCTTTATCCCCTCTTCCTCTCTCTTTGTTTGCCCTCTAGTCCCCATCCCTATTTCTTTCTTCATCTCTTTCTGTTGTACCCACAATCTACAACCTGTTTTCTCACTTCATTTTCCATTCCCTGTACTTTTCTCTGTCACTTATCAATGACACTCTACTTTCTTTTTGACACTCTATGCCACTCCATTCTATGACACTGTACTCCACTCTGTGCCACTCCACTTTACGACATTCTACTCCACTCTATGCCACAACACTCTACATCCACTGTAAGCAGCTCCCTTTATGCCACTCCATGCCGCTTTATTCCACTCTACGCCACTCCCCTTTAAGACATTCTACTCCAGTCTATGCCACTCTACTCTATGACACTCTTTGCCACTCCACTCTACAACATTCTACTCCTTTCTATGCCATACCACCCTACAACACTTTACGCAACTCTATGCCACTCCACTTTACAACACTCTACTCCACTCTTTGACACTCTATGCCGTGCCTCTTTATTCCAGTCTACTCTGACACACTACTCCAATCTACTCCATGCCACTCCAATCTGTGCCACTCAACTTCACTACACTCTCCTCAACACTACACCACTCCACTCTATGCCACTCCACTCTATTCCACTCTGCCCTATGTCACTCCACTCTATGAAACTACACTCTACTCCCCACGGTGAAACTCCACTCTATGCCACTCCACTGTATGACACTCTACTCTACTCTGTGCCAATCCACTCTACAACTAACATACTCCGCTCAGCGATATACTCTACTCTACGGCACTCTGCTTCACCGTATGCCACATGCATCCATTCTTTTCCACTCCAATTGACTCTACCCCACTGTTTTACACCCTGTGTAACTTCACTACACTACTCCACTCTACGTCCCTCCATTCTACAGAAATCTACTCCATTTTACACCACAACACTATACTCCACTGTACACAACTCCCTCTACTCCACTCTACGCCACTTTACTCCACTGTCTGCCACTCTACTTTATGACACTGTGCTTCACTCTATGCCACTCCACTCTACAGCACTCTACTCCACTCTATGCCACTCCACTGTACTCTACGATACTCCATTCTACGACTCTACTCTTTACTCCACTTGAGGGCACACCATTTTATGACATTCCACTCTACGACACTCCACTCCACTCTATGCCACTCTGGTTTATGACAATCTACGACACTCTGTGCCATTCCAGTCTACAACCTTGTACTACACTGCACAATACTCTACTCCACTCCACTCTAAGCCACCCTATGCCTCTCCATGATACTCCACTCTACTTTACGCCACTCCACAACACTCTACACTACTCCACAACACTCTGCGCCACTCCACTCCACGACACTATGACATTCCACTCTACAACATTCTACTCACTGTACAACACTCTACACCACTCCACTGTACGACATTCTTCGCCTCTCCATGACACTCCACTCTGCCTTACTCTGCTCTACCACACTCCACAACATTCTACAGCTCTCCCCAACACTCTATGCCAGTCCACAACATTCCACTCTACTCCACTCTGCAACACTCCAATCATCTCCACACCGCCCTTAAGTCTGCCACTAACTTTTAGCCATGCTGAATTTCAGCCTCGCTGGTGTACAACACCACTAAAACACATTGGAAAAGTCAAGAGTTCTTGCATAGGCGAGACCTATTGGCTTTGCCAATGTTTGTTTATTTCAATTCAAAATGTCTTTATTCTTTTACATTTTGAATCGATAAAAAGATAGCAGCAAAAACAAGTACAATACATGCATATAAATATAAAGGTAAGAAGATGTATCACTAAAAGCAATTAAAAAATAAGAAGCTTATTCCAAAGTACTCAGAATAATCAAATCGGCATTTAAAAATGTACACACATTAACAGTTACACAATGCCCTGACAACATTTGCAAGTATAAAAGTGCTGGTCTAACTTGACTAAAACCAAGCACTTTGAGCAACGGGACTATAAAAATAATTATATTATTATGTTGTTATCATGACGTGATGACAAACGGAGGGCTTGACCAACTCCACCTCCTCCCTGTGTAAAGATAACCACTCTCTAAAGGAATCTTTGATCCACTTCAAGTCTCCCTTTACAATAATTTCCGGGTTAAGAAAGATGCCCATCCTACCTAATTTTGTGAAGGTATCTTTCACGCATCTTAATCTTGGGATGTTAAGGGCGTGATCCATCAACAGACAATATCTTGTGATCAAACAGTTTGAAACCAGTTCCTCCCTGGACCATATCCTAATCCAGGACATCGGCAAGCGCATCGCCATAAGATCACTCAAATACTTAACCCCCAGCTCCTCGTGTACAACATAGGCTAAAGAATTGTGAGGGAGACAAAGCACCCACCTTAAAAATCTATTCTCTTTTATCTGTAGTTCCCTAGGGAGGAGATACCCCCAGACATCACTACCATACATAACTTTGGATAGGCACTTGGCTTAATAAATTTTCATTAAGGCTTTTCGTGGTCTACTTCCCAGCCTTGCTGCAAAACTAACAAGCATTTGCAATGCAATGGGTCTCGCGTTTGCTCATGTTAGAGCTGATAGCGTTGTAAACTCCTAACCCGACTTTTCACCTATCGGGCAAAAGTGCATTTATATACGTAACCCGAAAAAGTGCAATTAACTATGTAAAGCGCTCGACTTCTGCCAAGCGAGATCGCGCTCGTAAATTAGAGAAAAAGAAGTCCACAAGCCCGATGGAAAACAGCGAGCCTCGCATGTTTTCTGTACTTGGTCGCTGCGCTCGAGGAGGGCTAGACACCGGAAAAGGCATGACGTATGCGTGCCTTCGACTAATGAAAGCAAGCAGATTTTATTAGGCAAGCCCACGAACCAATAAAAAACACTGACGTGACGTTAACACGGCTCCGAGCCCTTTTCTAAACACTAAAGCGTCTCGCTGCGATACGCATGTGCGAGCGCATGCAACGCAGGCTCGACCCTAAAAATGGCCCATATGGACTTTCTAAAGTTCCAAATACTTGTTTATTATTCTGCCTTCTTTGGAGTGTTTAAATTGCAATAAAGAAGGGAGAATTTTAGATCGCAAAAGTATTCTGAATCATCAGACAATAAATTATTTTTCTCAGAGATTCACACTAGAAAGCAGTCTTTGTTTATTTTCTGCTAAACCATTTTTAAACGTTTTAGTCAGAGCTCCAAATTCAAGCCTGATCTACTCGGCTTGCCAATGATTTTCATTACTCTTTCCTCTCTTTTTCACTATTTGCCCATTTCTATCTTTCTTCTTCATTGGACTTTTTTCCTTTTACTCTCTTGCTCTGATTGTGATGCTGAAAAATAACATGGTCACAGAAATGAGTGAACTGCAACCATCTGCATAAATGAAGCACTCGAGGTGGTTTTAGTCAGTGCTCAAGTTGATGCTTTGAACAGCGCTCTTTTTCTTAAATGTCTGCACTTAGATTCTGGTGTACACCTCAAGACATGTCTTGCTGTCTAATATACTGTGTATACAGGATAAAGCACCCAGAACAGTGCATTCGACATCAAGCTCTTTCTGTGTGATATATGTGAATTCATGGAAAAAACGAAAACTGAGAAACCACATGGGAGAAAACCAAATCATGGAAAACCAATTTCAAGGAAAGACAATTTTAAGCAAATACAAATAAATCAAAAATTAAAGGAAACATTTTAAAATGAAAGATACTGTTAAGGAAACATCCAAAATCACACCCCTAAGTAAAGATCAGAGCTAATGAGCGTTTTTGGGTTCAGGGATGGGTGAAGTTTTGGGGTAAAGAGGGTTTTTGAGAGTTTTAGAGTTGGGGTAGCTTGAGTTTAGTGATGGTGAGGGTTTTTAGGGATCAAGCATGGATTGAGTTTATGCTGGTGAGGGTTTTGTAGGGTTCACAAATTAGTGGGGTTTAATGGTGGTGAGGGTTTTTTAGGGGTCACAAATGAGTGGGGTTTAAGGATGGTGAGGGGTTTTTAAGGTTCAGGGATAGGTGATGTGGAGGGGAGTTGAGGTTTTCTAGATTTTATGGATCCGTGGAGATTAGGTCTGTTGAGTGTTTTTATGGTTCACTGATGGGTAGAGTCTTGGGGTGGTGAATAGTTTTTAATGTTCAAGAATGAGCGATGTTTAGGGTGGTGTGGGGTTTTAAGCTTTCAGGGATAGGTGAAGTTTATAAATAGAAGGTGTTTCTAGGGTCCATGTGGGAACATAGGGGTGGTAAGGGTTTTTAGGGGGTGTTGAGAATTTTTTTTAGGGTTCAGGGATGAGTGGCATTTAGGGGTGGTGTGGAATTTTAAGGGATGGGTGGGGTTTAGGCTTAGAAAGGGTTTTTCAGTGTTCAGGAATGTGTGAAGTTTAGTGGTAGTGGGAGGGTTTTGGTAAAGAGATGGATAGAGTTTAGAAGTAGAAAGGGCTTTAAGGTTCAGGGATGGGTGGAGCTTACGGGTCAGAGATGGGTGTATCTTGTGAGCGGGGAGGCATTTTGCGGGGGCAGAGATGGATGGTGTTTAGTGTTGGTCAGGGTTTAGTGAATTAAAAACATCCAAAGTAATTACTTGACGATGTAAAAGATATGTCATATTTAATGCCACCTGACCAATTAGGGTTGAAATAAATACATTTGACAAAACATTTCTGGAAGAAAGACCTGCAATAACTTAATCTACACTATTTTTCATCATCCTAAGCAGCTGCATGAATATTGCAGGTATCTGTTTTAGAAAACGCTCTCCTTTCCCTTCACAAAACATACACCAGGGCCTTCTTTTAATCACCTCCTTTTCCATCAGTTGGCCCTACTCTCCCGTCATTGTTTTTCTTGTCTCCTATCAGGCCACTGAATACCAGGACTGAAGAAAGGTAAGCCCAGAAAAAAATGTGACGGCAGGCACATGCTGCACATGCGCACTAGCGCATCTCTGTAAAAAAGTGCCTGACTCCCTCTTCAGTTAGTAGCAATCCTGCTAGCAATGTATGGGAATTGTATTAATAGAAAAAGAGATACACCAGATAATGGGAGGTCGGGGGGAGCCCCATAGCCTATCGCAAGGAACTGACAGTGCTTCAGGATAAAAAAACCTGCAGCATCAGTCAAAAACTTGGGGGTGATCACGAAAAAAGAGGCATTTGCTTAAACTCTTCATATGAAAATGTCCATCCAAAATAAGGTTTAAGAGCACCAGGCAGTGATAATTAAGTGTGATACAAAAATTGTAATGACTTTATGAAATAACTTGCTTTGAGAACGGGGACAGGATCAGATGTATGATGTACTGGAATACAAGACAGCAGATCTGGATAGCATGCAACACTGTCCGGTTTTATAGTTCCGCGATTGTCCCAAGTGCTTATGCCTGACAACTGATTCAAGATTCCCTTTTATAATGCCCTATAACATGCTGTGTTGTATTCAGCCAGGAGGCTTGAGGAGGTTTGGTCTGCGCTACAAGCTGTAGTCAGCCTTCAGTCGTGCACTAGGTCTTACTTTCTAAGTGTTGAACACAGTGCTATGTGTATATAGATATTAGTCCTTTTTGTGTAAGACTCTTGCTCAGCCAGTTTTTCCTAGGAGCTGGAGGAGCTGTAGTTTTTGTTCAGATCTGCTGTAGTTGTGCTATGGTTTCAGTATACTATGTAATTGCATATTCTAAATGTTGTGCAATCTGCCAGTTTGTTCTGCTTTGAATTCCAGTTTAAGTGAATGATATTGCTTGGTCTGGTCTCGCTTAGACTACAGTGAATTCCAAATGATGCAGACAATATCGCTTGCCCTAATCTAACCTCTGGATTACACAGATGATGCTAATTGCCCTGATCTGAATTCCATATTATACTGATGATACCCAGTTGGAGAAATGCTTGCAAGAGGGAGAAAACCACCTACTTTGGCTTCAATCTTATTGTTATACAAGATTGTCTAACTGATATACGAACTTGGATGCTGACAAAATGGCTTGTACATAGATCCAACAGTGAGGTGATAGCAGTGAGTGCCAGGTCGCACTACCTCTTCTACTTATCCAACATCACTTTAAGACCAGGGCCAGACTAGGAGGGAAACCAAAGGCAGCCCTGGCAAAATGCTTAAACCAACTCCTCTTACTTCACCTCCTTCAATCCCTTTCTTTCCATCCCCCCATTCTCTCTCTCCTTCTCTCATTTCCCTCACTGATTGCTTTTCTATACCTCCCCCCCTCCCAACCTACCTATCTTTCTCTTTAAGACCTCCACCCCCTCCCGACCCCATGCCTGCTGCACTTATTCATGGGGAGCTGGGGAAAGTGACAGAGGTACCATAAAGCGCCCCTGGGCTTGCAAACCCAGCCTCCAGGGACTCCAGCCTACTGATGAAATACCATTTGAAATAAAAGGCCTTTCCAGTCTTAAGACAAAAGTCTACTAGAGGACCAGGTTAGGAACGTAAGGGGGTGTAAGATTCTAAACGGTAGCCTATTCAGGATACCGAAATCAATCTGTTAACCAGCACCTTCATTTTATATCTCTTTGGTAATAAACGTAATATCTCATTTGTTCATTGTGCACAACCCAACCTCTGTTTAGATTATGGAAAAGGGGTGTCTGTAGGATTATCAAAAAAGTACCTC